>NC_052055.2:74945004-75569929 GCF_903992535.2 Arvicola amphibius | reverse complement strand
TGGCTGAGTGTTTTCTTGATTTCTTAGATTATGCTAATATTTAAAATAAATAAGGAATTCTCTGGAAAGTCTAAGACACTTACTGGATGTTTCCAGGACTGTACAATAGGTTATATTAACCTTTTATCTCTTTTTGATGTTTACAGGAAATGATAGAAAAGATGCTTATTAATTATGTGATACAATGAAAAAGTTGCAGAAGAAATAAAAGAAACAGGGAATAAAAAAGAGAAGAGGAAGGAGATGAAGAGGAGAAAGAAGGGAAGAGGAAGAAGAAAAAGGAGAAGGAGGACGAGGAGGAAAGGCCAGGAGGGAATGGTCATGTGGAAATAGGACTTGTGGAAGGATTTCCACACTCCAGGTAAAATTATTTTGCTGGAGGTAACTGTGGAATGAATCACAAACCAGATGAGAGGACAAACAACCAGATTCAGAGAAATTTTCCCTTAAATTCTCTCAGAAACTCTGAAATTTGGTATCAGGACATACTTATCACAAAGGGAACAAAGTAATTGTTTAAGTTTTTTAAAATGTCCCTGAAACAACAGACACTTATGCCCATCTTTCCATCTACTGAGAACACATGAGTTCTTCCAGACAAACTGCAGCATCTGCTCTCCGAAGAATGCTGTGAGCATTGTCCTATTGGAAGAGATAGCAGTGGAGATATGGGACTGTGGCCTCTGTCTGCAAGGAGCCTCTTCACCTGCAGACGGGAGGGCATGGATGGTGTAGATTCAAGAATTACACGTGATAGGGTGTACTTCCATGCTTCCGGCAAGTCAACAAAGCCTCACCCTACTCATTTTACTTGTTTTCGAGGTTTTTATGTAATTATTACACATATATTTGCAGCAGATCTATCACAGTCTTTTAAAAATGAGTCTGTTAATGTATAGATTATGATTCTTCAGTTGCTTTGCTATGTACTATGTTTCTTTGGATGGAATGAGGATGGCTGCCTTATAGTATGAATCTAGTCACTTCAGTGCTTGTAGGTGGCCCGGACCTACCTCTTTTTCTCCTGTTTCCATTGGGTCTTGCAGCTAATACCTCCTTTCATTGTCTTTAATGATCTATTATCATATATTTAGTATTGACAAGTAATTTCCTCACATCCAATATAAAGCGACTCTTTTAGAAAGAATATTATTATTCTCAGTTATTCTGATCTACTTTCAGTGTCAAACCCATTGTAATAACACTCTGTATTCCAGGGAAGGGACTTAAATTAAAATCAAACAGTTCTATTCAGTTGTGCTAATACTGTCTGTCTGCCAGTTCTCAAAGATAATACAGAAATAGCTAATAAACATTAAAAAGTCTTCAGAATAACCAACCATCAGAGAAATACAAAATACATCTGATTAAAAGAACAAATAACAAAAAAATATTGGCAAACACATGGTAAAAGGGAAGCCTGGCACATGATTCATTAGAAGGCAAAATTTTATTTATTTCCACAAAAAGTATATTTTCTTTCTCTGTGTGTAGATGTATGTGCATGTTCATTTATTTATGGATGCAAATGAGTGCATAGATATATATCCACATGTATGCATGTGTGTGGAGGATAGAGGTCAGCCTTGGGAATTATTTCTTAGCTGTGGTCAATGCTGGCTTTCTTTTTAGACCAAGACTTTCTTCCTAGAACCTGAGACTCACTGAGGAGGCTAGAATGAAGGACCAAGAATTCCAAAGATCTTCTCATCTCTTCCACCCCAGCTTAGGGATATGGAACACCCAACCTCAAGTCTGGATTCTTGCTTCTGACCCCCATTTTTATGCAATAAGTAGTTTACAAGCAAAGTATGTCCCTAACATCCTGAAGATATGTTTAAATACATAGAATATTTTGGAATTACCAACACATAAGTGAACTACCAAGAAAGCAAAATAATTTAATAATTACTATATTAGATTTTTATTCTAAAAAAGGATATGCTCATAATTCAGGGGTTATCATTCTCAATGTCAACTCCTAATACATATTATACATATAATATGTATTATATATAATATATAATATATATAATATTATATATATGTATATATAGTTTATATATATAAACTACAATGTGAACAAAAAAGATATTCTTGAGTCTGCCACTCTCAGATGACATTCATGGAGTAATTGAAGCATGAAGTTACATTATACCACATTCACTTTATATTGAACACTTCATTTTATGTTCATATTTTCTTCCAATTTTCACCATAGGCTGCACACATTCATAATGCTCCTCATTTAGTCTCAGAAGAATGTGGATTTGTGTTTGTGGGCATATCTATGTAAAACCAAAAACCAAAATTGTTGCTTCTCATTTGTAAATTGAGGTAATACAATAATGTAATCTCAATGTCTATTATAGCTTTAATTTCTATATATAATGGTTGTGTTTTAAAAATAAGGCCTAGTTTTTACCTTTTATATATTTTTTCTTTTTGTCTACATATAGGTCAAGTCAAATCATATTTGTTACCAAAGACACAAATATTCACGTTCTCCAGAAAATATTCTGGAACCAAATGTAAGTGCTTCTCTATTGTTAAAGATAAAACCCCCCTTGCTTCCTGCATGCTTATGAGATAGATATCAGGTGCCCTGTAACTCATCTCCCTGAACAGTCTCCGCCCACCCTCTGCAGAGACCCCATCTCCCTGCTCAGTCTCCGCCCACCCACTGCAGAGACCCCATCTCCCTGCACAGTCTCCTCCCTCCCACTGCAGAGACCCCATCTCCCTGCACAGTCTCCTCCATCCCACTGCATAGACCCCATCTCCCTGAACAGTCTCCACCCACCCACTGCATAGACCCCATCTCTCTGCACAGTCTCCGCCCACCCACTGCAGAGACCCCATCTCCCTGCACAGTCTCCGCCCACCCACTGCAGAGACCCCATCTCCCTGAACAGTCTCCACCCACCCACTGCATAGACCCCATCTCTCTGCACAGTCTCCGCCCACCCACTGCAGAGACCCCATCTCCCTGCTCAGTCTCCGCCCACGCACTGCATAGACCCCATCTCCCTGCACAGTCTCCGCCCACCCACTGCAGAGACCCCATCTCCCTGCACAGTCTCCTCCCTCCCACTGCAGAGACCCCATCTCCCTGAACAGTCTCCACCCACCCACTGCATAGACCCCATCTCTCTGCACAGTCTCCGCCCACCCACTGCAGAGACCCCATCTCCCTGCTCAGTCTCCGCCCACCCACTGCATAGACCCCATCTCCCTGCACAGTCTCCGCCCACCCACTGCAGAGACCCCATCTCTCTGCACAGTCTCCGCCCACCCACTGCAGAGACCCCATCTCCCTGCACAGTCTCCTCCCTCCCACTGCAGAGACCCCATCTCCCTGCACAGTCTCCGCCCACCCACTGCAGTTCACCACAGCAAAGTCACTGCTCTGGAAACACTGGGCGCATCTTAACTGAAGTTTTTTTTTTTTTTTCACTCTGTTCATGTTTTTCCTGCCTTTCAGTCTCTCTCATTTCCATTCTTTAAATCTTCCAAGATATTGTCTTGTCCAGTCTTTCCTCACATTCCAAGTCAGGGCTGTTACTCCTCTGATTTTATGTGGACAGAGTATCTGCTGTTCACAGCCATGAAGACTACTGCCCTATAAACGCCTCCAGCTCAAACTTGTCCTCCTTGAAGACACGGATTGATATTGCTTATCTTTATATGTAAAGATTATATATATAATATAAATACATTAAAATATAATTATCATATATATGATAAATTGTTTAAAGTACTCTAAATCCAATTTTCACTCAACTAATTAACATCTACTTTTGATTTATTGTATTGACTATTTTTAGAATTTTTTCATAATAAATTACCTTGATTTTATAACTCTAACTTTTATCACCCTCTCAAATTTGATTTTATTTGATATGATGATCATTTAAAACCAACTACCATGTATTGCATTTTAAAATTAGATATAATCAGTTGAAAAGGCTCAATTTTTGATTTACTAAGCTAGAAAAAAATATAGATAAATTCATCCCAAGAGTTTAAGAGTTGTCAAAATTGAGTCATGTTTCATATTAATTAAAGAATCACAGTTTTTATTGGTTATTTTATTTAAAGTTTAGATTACTAGTGAAATAGCATAAAATTTAGTATAGTTTTATATTATTTGGGGTGCTGTTCTAGTTTTAGGGAAATCTCATTGGATCTCTACAATTACCCATAGGTAAGGCTAATTAATCTTCAAATAATGCTTGTTTGTGGGAAAATCATGCTTTGATTGCCAGTAAAAGGGTTGCTGACATTTTCCTTTGCTGTGTTGAAGCTGTTAATACAATCCACTCAATCAAATCTATTCAGTCAAATTTCTTTTTCTTCCTGTACTTTTAGGTTCCTATGTATGAAATCATACATCATCTATCACAATATTCAAAGGTTTCTAAAATTTTTTAGTTTTAGACATTAGGCTGTCTTTATTCCATGCTAAGCTGTAATTTTGCTTAAGGGTAGGTAAGAGTTCAAACTAATTCTTCTGCAAGTGAATATCAGTTAATACAGTGCAGAAACATACTACCAGTTTAGAGAAAATAATGGCAAGCAATGCTAATTAATGATAAAGTGTTAATCAAAATATACCATGACTCAAAAGTATTATAAATAATTACAAATAGCCAATTAAATGATGAACAAAATATTTGAGCCTACATTTACTATTTAATGAACATACATTTGTTATTTTTTAAAAAATGAAAAAGTCTGTAGATAAATGAAAGACTGTTTAACATTATGAATCATCACAGCAATACAAATCGAAGATGTAGTTAGAAACTGCATCATGCATGTCGACAAGTGTTGGCAAGGATATAGGGAAAAGGAGCAGTTGTATAGTGTAGAGCAAGTGAACACTGATTCAGGAAAACTGAATGGAGGTTTCTTAAAAGGCTAAAGTAGAATTCATCTTGTGTCCCAGCAATCCTACTTCCAAATACTCACTCACAGCATTGGCAACAATGTGTTGAGGCGATATCTGTACCCACCATCTCTGTATTAAAGGATTCAGCATAGTAAATTTGTGAAAAGCAACGCACATCATCAAAAGAAGATTTAACAAAATAAGATGTGACATTGTGTACCTACATAATAGGGTATTGCTCAGCCTTTACAAAACTTTCTATCAATACAGATGAAATTGGAGAGAATTTAGCAAAGCAAAATAATCTTGGCAGAAAAAAAAATAGTCCTACCATGTGTTGCCAATATAGGTTGAGCTAAAATAATCTAAATCATAGAAAATGATAGAGCGGTGGTTAAGAAGCTTAGGATAGAAATAGGGAGATGATGGGGAAAGGGTACAAAATCTGAAGAGAAATAATGTAGGGTTTTTTAATTACTTTCTAGTTTCATTACAGAGAATGACAGATATCATTGCACCTTAAAGTTATTGAGAGTCAACTTTTAAATTTATTACAAAATAAATGAAAGTACAGACAATAAAAATACACGCCACAAAGAGTAGTACATAACAATAGTGTCAGTATTTTTTGTTTTGGTTTACACTTCTGACTACTTTATAAATGATGATAATAGGAATTATAGTATAAAGGTTAAAGCCAAACAGAAGACTATTAACAACATAAGGGCAGCTGCTAGGTGAACTGTATTTTTTGGAAAAATGAAAAAAGACTTACCATGAGGGGTTCACCCTAGGCTGGTATATATTAAATGCTACCTCCACATGTAAAGCTAAGGAGATACCATGGAAGAGGTCAAAGGAACAAAAATGTCTGCTTTGAGATGGTGTCTCTCATATACAACAAGGAAGCTTGCCTACAAGACCCAAAAAATATGGTCACCTAAATAAGACCAGCACAACACCACCAGCTGACATGCCAGCATAGATAGGGAAACTCTCACAAAGGCCCACCAGTCTATGAAAAACCAAAGGCAATTAACAGCTAATTCCTGAGAGAGCCTTCAGGAATAGCCCCACTGATAGCCTATCCAATCTTGAGTAGTCTGCCCTAAACACATAACACACATTTGAGTGACTCTAACTGGACCTAGGAGACTGTATTTAAGTGTGTGTGTGTGTGTGTGTGTGTGTGTGTGTGTGTTGATAATTAAAGATGGGATTATGGGTTTGAGGGGATTTGGGGGACAAAGGACCAGTTGCATGGGGACAAGAAGGGGATACAAATGGTGTGAATGCAGTATACATGTATAAAATTCTCAAAGAAATGAAACTGTATTTTTAACACGCACATTGATAAGCCTAGTTATTCATAGCACATACCATTCAATTTAATTGATTTGAACTGAGCCATCTGCTGTCTAATTGCCTCTCAGCCATGGGGATTTATGTAAGTAAATGAACATCAGAGATGGGGAGAATGCTAATGTGAAGTTTATGTTTCATTAAGAATACCTTCTTGTTCCTGGACAAAAATTAAACCTGTAAAAAATAAAGTAAATTAAAAGAGTCTAGTTTCAAAGTCTGCACTCCTGACTAAGGTGAAATATTTTCTCCAAGCATTTAAAAAGCAGCCAGAATAACTGAAAAAAAAAATTCCCAAACACTGGATATCAGCCAAGAAGAAGGAGCCAATATCTAAGAGATGCAAATAAAACAGATGGGCTCTCTGGCTGTGCAGAGTAGGGGGACTTCCCAGACAGAACAGTAGGAAAAGCAGAGAGTGCTTGGATAGAGGAGACATAAGGGAGCAGGGTAGAAATGACTCCCAGAAGGAACGCGCTCAGAGAGAAAGTCAGAAGTGTGGAGGGCTTGCAGCCACCAGCTGAGCATTGACCGCAAGGAAACAACCCCCAGATGCCAAAATCTGCATGGCGAGGTAAGAGGTGCTCTGCTTCAGTTACACAGGGCTGAACCAGCAAACGTCAGGTTTGGCCGTTCTTGCAGGAAATCTCAATAATGTATAAAACACTTAGACTTTATTTTAGTGCCATTTTGGTACAAAATTATCCATCGGTCACATTCTGTCCTGGTCTTTCTTGCCTAAAATTGAAAAGAAATAACTGAACTTGAACTTTAGGAAGTGATGAAGCAGTCTCTTTATAGAAAACAGTATCACCAACGGAAATAACACACAAGGAGTCCTTATGATCCTCCTAGATATCACAATTATTTTTGCTTTGGAATTTTATATTAGATGGCAAATAGTGAAAATACCATTTCATTGAATGCTAGCTTGTTTATCAGCTCATTGTATTCTATTCCGAGACATGATTACATTTTTGGAAACGAAACATTTTTAGTTTTTTGCTTTAGCATATATACAAAAGCTTGGCAGAAGAAAAAACCAAGAATGCAGATTCCATACTCAGATCATTTCTCCACAGATGCTTTGAAAGACAGCCAATAAATAGCTAGTATGACAGGATATCTCATGAAGTATTTAACTACATGGCTGTCCAGAGTCCCTATTAGATCGTGTTGTCATAGTTCAGAAGCTGGAAATCTGCTGTGTTCTTTGTAGAACTGGAAAATAAACGGTGTGCAACTGATACAGAATCCTTTATGTATTTATTATTCTGTCTACTGTGTGACTCTGACTTTACTCATGAATAATGCAACATAAGAAAGACAAGCAAAGCAAAAACTTGGAATTGGATTATTCAAATATTTATTTGGGGTATGGGTACTTTTAAAGCCACAGAACCACAATATTTATATTTCCTTTATCAGTAAAGTGTGTTATGAGATAGTCAATGAAAAATGTTCATTTGTCTGTACATATTTGTTGTATGTGATCAGGAGAGATTGCTGAAAAGAGGTTTGATTCATTTGTCTCAAATGCAAAATTCCATTTGTCAAAGAGAATAACATTAGTGACTGAAGCTTAGATCCATCCCCAAAGATATAGAAGAAGTAGGTGTCAGGTACATGTCATGTCCTGAGTTTAGTACACTTCTAGTGCATCACTTAGGCGTTCATATACATCGGAAGAAAAGGCTATTGATGTTAAAATGCCATGTCTGAATTATCCTTTCCCACATTTTTATTTCAGGTACCAAAGGTTTGCCCGTGTGTGTGTGTGTGTGTGTTTCTGTGTGTGTGTAGTGTGTGGTGTGCATGTAGTGTATGTATATGTATGTGTGTAGTTTGTATGTAAATAAAGGATATATTTATATGTACAGAATTTTATGGTATTCTGAGAAGAATTAACCTCAAATTATTTTGATAACAGCAATTCTAAAATAAAACATAGTATAGACACTATATTGTCTAAATTGTAGATAATCTTACTATCGTCAAATGACTTCTAAAAATCCACATTTTATTTTATATAGAAGTTTCATGTCCAAATAGGTCAGCACATATAAAAAGTATATGATGACTATCACAAACAGTGAAACAATTTCCTCTGATAATATTCAAAAACAAGTACTTGTACACTGAGATAATGAAAGAAACTTAGGATTACAATATTCTTCGTACTTTAAGGATGTTGTCTAAACCAAGGCAAATAAAGTTTGCTTCCAGTGCAACCAGGAGAGTCTACTTTCTCTGGAGAGTAGGTGTCTGTCTCATTCCTAGCTGCTCCATATTCAGAGTTTTGGAAAAGCACACTCCCATGAAGAGGCTTTATAGGCCAATTAATCTCTGACATACTTCTGGAGCTTCGTTGCCTTGAGAATTTTCTATGCTTTCTTACAACTCAAGCCATATTTTAATTAAGCATGCATGGTTATTTTAGCCAGACTTTCCCATTCTGCTGTTTATGATTATTTTACCCTTCACAGGGGCAAACAATAAAATGGATTCCTAAGTATACATCTGACTAGCCAAGTTAAAAACATTTATAAATTAAAACTTGTTTAGTCAACTTAGAGTAAGATATATTATGAGAATAAACCTCACAATTTAGTCATGATGTTTTAGATTTACTTCATATTGATATAAAACAAAAATATATTAACAACAACAAACTAAAACAATGAAGACAAAAAGATTCTTCAGACATCAACATGGATATCCAAGCACTAATCTCTGAGAGAGGGAAAAGTAGACCCAGACAACCTTACATTTTTCTGGCTACTTAAAAAAACTTTCAGCACAACTACAGAGAGAGAGACCAAATCAAAAGGAGGCAAAGAATGGAAACCAAAGAAGGAAAAAGATTCTAAAACCTGGAAATTACAGAGAGCATTCCCGAGAAGAAAGAATTATGCATAGGGGGAGAAAAAGTTCACAAAATTTAGTAAACCACTAGTTTTTTCTTTTGTTTTGTTTTGTTTTTGGAGGAGGGGAATCTAATAAGATATGTAAACATAGCATTAATCAGTCAGTTAACATAAAGTGTCCAGAGTTCTCTCAAGAAAACGTGTTGAACCACAGCTAGGCAGAGAAGAGAGGTCATAATGATCCTCTACTACATTAAAGAAGTGAACCATCACCAGATGGACAGCACCTTAATAATTTCAGCAAACTGTCCCAAGAATGAGGGTCAGTGTAAGCCTGCCATGGTAATGCGCTGAAAAGATGATATAAAGAGCTGACGCCAACCTACAAGTAACCTAATAACATGCCATTGCCAACACTAATGCTTTCTTTTGTTCTTTTGTTTTGCTATGGTTGGTATGGTTGGAGTGGGGGAGCATTTAAATCAGGTATATATATCACAGTTATTTCTTTTCTTCTATGCTAAGTTTATACACGTATACCCTACATCCTATATCTTGGTTGAATCCACACACACCCCGACTCCTTTGTGCTCCCCTCACAGTAACCCCAAAGACATTTCCCTCAACACATCATGTCCCCTTCAAAAACAAAACAAAGGAAACCAATTTGGTCATATATTAGGACTCAGGCAGCTTACCAATGATCATGTTGCTCAAATAAAGTGACTGTTCCTCCCTCAGCAGTCATCAGCTGCCACCTGCTCCTCAGGAAGGGTTAGGCATTAAGATCCGCCCCAGGTGTACTGGAATTTTTAACTGGTTTAATCACATGCAGTTATCTTGCAGGTAATATTGCTGCAGTAGGCCCATGCATCTCTATTATCACCAACATTACATGCAAAATTTGCTGTTGACTGTGCTGCAACTCGCATAGGTGAGTCCGTGTTTCCAATAGTAAGGATATTACTTCATGGTCTTCCTGGTAGAAGATCACACATGAAAAAGAAGAATTATTATTGACCTAAATAATGGTAACTCAAAGTACAGCAGATATAAAATAGAAGAACGTGTGTATTAATTCCTTTTCTGCTGCTGTGTCAAAACACTATGACCAAAGCAATTTATAGTTTATTTGAGCTAGCAGTTCCAGGGAAACAAGAATCCATCATGCCAGGGAAGCATGACAACAGGCTTTTCGGAAACAGATATAAGAAGCTGAAATACAACATCACTTACCACAAATATGAAATTTATATTTCATATTTGAACTTAAAGAAGGCCAGGCTTTGTACTCTCAAAGCCAAACTTCAGTAACAGACTTCCTTCAGAAAATCCACACCACATAAGCCTCCGTAAATAGCGCCATCAACTGGTGATCAAATGTCTAAATGTTTGAGTCTTTGAAGAATATTGTTCATTCAAAGCAAAACTACAATGCACATCTCCCATCTTATTCTAGGTGAGGTTTCCTATTAACATATTTTAATGTGTTATTTCTTACTAAAAGTGAAGCACAATGATTACATAGTATATTAAAACTGGTAGCTTAATGCTGGCAAAATTATAATGATTGTGTTACTCCTAATTTTTATGATTATTTGGTTATGCTTACCTATAAATTGATTTGATGCATGTTAATTTAAAACTACTTATCTGACATAAAACTAATGCATTGTATTCTAAATTAGTAAACAATAGAAAATGCACTAGAGAAAATAGTTAACTATAATCATAAGGAAGATTTGCTCTTGGTACAATCTTCTCTTATATCAGAATGTCAACTACACTGATAATAAAATAAAACCAAAGAATTATGAAAATTCCTTAGACAGATGGAAGAAGGAAAGAAACTTTATTTTGCAAATGTGTTTACTTCTAAAGATAATGCTTACCACAAGAAGAAAGGAAACAAGACCTTCACAAAGTTTCTAATAGCTTTCTGACAATGTGATTACTGAGATAATGGAGTTCTGCCCCTGGGAAATTTCAAGTATGGTATGTCTTAGGAAATGTAAAAATTAGTTTGGACCTATCATTAGACACTGAGATGGAAGACAAATCCCACAGTTAATGGCAAGAATTTTGTTTTCTGAAATTTCCATGATGGCAACCGCATTGCAAGAGATGAGTCTGAGGTATATGAATGCATTCTCTCCAGTAATGAATGTTAATAAAAATCTATTACTCCTCTTCTATTAGACATCAACTTTACCTTAAGTTGTGGAGCTATGTTTTGTTTTGGATTTTTGTCGCTTGTATTTGCTGTGGAAAACAGATGCCTTCGCTTGCCTCAGCTTGAATTAAAATTTTCTTTTCTGTTAAAATTGTGAAATAATTATTTTTTGTGGTTAAATTGGGTCAGTGATTGGAGGCTGTTCATATTTGAGTCCTTAGGTAGTTTTAAAATAAAGACTGAGCATAAAAAAACCCAACTGAAAAGCAGTAGCATGTCCTCTAGCTTTATAGGAACAGATTTTCTATTAATATACCAACACATAACTTACTGACTCATGTTCGTGGTGCCAAGGATGTTACAAAGGCTGTCGAGAAAGAAAAGTCAACAACATTTTTACCTATCTGCAAACACTTTGAGCCTCAATGATGATCAGCCTGGTGAGATATGCCCATTTGTGCAGGAATGATCTTTGGTATAACCAACCACCTTCTGATTCCATTTAAAGACCACTCCACTCAACAAAACTTATGCCTGGTTCTGTAAACTAAGGCAAGGGTCTGATGATGGATTCAAAGAGATCCTACTTTTAATAATTCATTAAATTGATATAGTATCAAATGTTCTCTAAATTATAATCTTCATGCCAATGATAGTGCAGCTCTCAACTCTAATCATAGAATCTTCTTTATGTAATGAATGGCAATTAATATAAAGACTTCGAGCTGGTTGATGTGAAAAGAATAAGTGGCTGTGGAAGTTGCTAGCACTAAGGAAAACATTTATCTTACTTCCGACCCCCAACACTCTTATATCTGTGAGCGCCTATGGGCCCTGCTTAGTTGTTTCTGTGGGCTGTGTTCTCATGGTGACCTCAACCACTCTGGCTCCTACAGTGCCCTGATCCTCTTCTTCAGGGTTCCCCAAGTTTCTGCCTAAGGTTTGGCTGTGTGTCGCTGCATTTGCTGTCATCAGTTGCTGAATGAAGCCTCTCTGGTAATGGTTAGGCTAGGCACAGATCTATGAGTATAGCAGAATATTATTAGGAAGAATTTCATTGACTTTTTTGACCAGTTTTGTTTGATTCTATCATAGGTCTCTACACTATCTAGCCTCTGGTTCCTGGTCATAGAGCCAGTGGCAGGTGTGGGCTCCCTCTCATGGTATGGGCCTCAAGTTGGGACGGTCATTGGTTGGCTGCTCCCACATGTTCTGAACCACCATTACATCAGCACATCTTGTAGGCAGGACAAATCATATGTCAAAGGTTTTGTAGCTGGGTTAATGTCCCAGGCAAACCATTGGAAGCCTTGTCTCCTTACAGAAAATGGCTGGTTCAGGCTCTGTAGCCCCCAACACTAAAAGTCTTTCCAAGGGTCACCCTCATAGGTTCCAGGAAATTTCCACTACACTAGATTTCCACATTAACCCTCAAATGCCACCCAATTCCAATTGTCTCTTCTAGGACTCTCCCTCCATTCCCCCAGCACACATGTGTTCCTATCCACATCTATCCTCACTCCAACTATAAAATCTATTCTATCTCTCCTTCCCAGGGAGAAGATTTATGAGTCCCTGATTGAGACCTCCTTGTTACTTAGGCTTAGACACTATTGACAGTTGATAACTTCTAGGAAAGGGGGAGTCTGTTTTTTTAAGGATTAGCCCCTGATAGATTGTTTAAGCTTTAGGAGATGGCTCCATACCCATGAGTATATGGGAAGTATAAAAGGACTCAGTGAGTTATATTTTTAGAAGAAAGGACACCAAGTTGGGAAGCTAAAAAATGTAGGAGAGTGAATCTGGGATTAGTAGGGGGGCAATGAGTGGTGAATTTGATCAAACACATTTATGAACTTCCTAAGGAATTAATATATTCTTTAAATTCCAGTTTTAACGAACCTCACAATTCAGAGGAAGTATTGGCAGTTGATAGCTGCCAAGAGAGAGACAGTCAGTATTCTTCAGTGATATGACTCTGGTAGGTTGTCCATATTCCAGTGGATGATGCTACACCATTGTACATACTAGAAGCACAAATTTGATGCAGTGGAAAACAAACATAAACTTAGGACAGAGATGTGACTATATGTCTAGAAAGAGTTTGTGGCGAATCAGGGGTAGATATGATTGAAATTCATTTTATATGTACATAAAATTCTCAAAGAATAAATTACAATATTAAGCAAATACCCAGATGCATAACTTTAAGCTTTTATTTATATTTGCAGAAATTTGAGACATAATAGCAGAATTTTTAGATTCTGACAATGCTGTTTGTATAAAGTTCTTGGTTTATTGAATTCATTTGATGATAGTTTCTTTTTAGGTGTATAGCACTAGCTAAAACTTGGAAAATAAATTTTCCTTTCATAATTGAAAAAGAAATACCTCAAAACTATGAGAGTCTTAGTTAGAGTTTCTAGTTCTGTGAAGAGACACTATGAACATGGCAACTCTTAAAAAGCAAAACATTTAATTGGGGTGATAGGCTTACAGTTCAGAAGTTCAGTCTATTATCATCATAATATGACATGGCACCATGCAGTCAGACACAGTGCTGGAGAATTAGCTGAGAGTCCTACATCTTGCAGACAACAGGACTTGGACTGTGATACTGTGAGTAGTTTGAGCATAGGAGACTACAAAGCCTTCTCCCCACATGACACACTTCCTCCATGGCTACACCTGCTCTAGCAAGGCAGCATCCCATAATAATGACACTTTTAGGGGGCGACCATTTTCTCTCAAACCATCACAATGGGAAAGAAGAGAATATTTCAACCCATAAAAGCTACTTTATGTCCTCATTCCATCATTGTCCCCTGCAAAGATCCTCTCTACTATTTGTGATTTTAGATCTATTACTAATATAAGACATTGTCTCAAGCAATAGTAAGAAGCATGAGTAATAAACTTGGCCATTTCACAGGAAGACTTTATAACCAACTTCTGCAGATTTGACAAGAGAGGACTCAAATTGCATGTGATAAATTGACAAGAAATAAACAACCATGAATATTTTAACAAATGACTGCCAAAAAGAGAGGAAGAAAGGTCCAGAAATTGTCATCATTATTTTTAAGTAGAATGTTGACTATTCAGGGAATGCTTTTTAGGAAACATGAGTATTCATGGTTTTGTTTACAAATATTTTGTTCATCAGTATGTGACATATTCTAAGAGGTATAAACACACATACTCATGCTGTAATTACATAGCATGTAATTAAGGCTTAAGGGCAGAAACACTTCTAAAAATTGACAATGGAAATACTATTTGAACTGAAAAATGAGAAATGAAAAAGACAGAGAAAGAAGAGAGACAATATCAATAAATGAATGGCTTGAGCATTAACCTTAATAAAACTAGGATTATTGGAATTATTATTTTCTGTGTATTACATGAATCCTTTTATTCATTTTGTATTATCAGTATATCTGTGTAATGTGTGCATGTGATGTCTGTGTATGTGTTTGTGTGTGTGTGTGTGTCTGTGAGAGAGTTAGTGAGTGTGTCACAACACACATGTAGAGGTAAAGACAACGTTTAGGAGTTGTTTCTTCCTGGGTATCAAGGAAATTGAGCTTAGGACATCAAGCTTGCTAGCATGTACCTTCCTCTGCTAAGCTGTCACACAGGCCTTATGTAGCATTCAATATAGCAAGCTGTCATTACAACATTCAAAATTATGATGGTGACGGTAATTTTCGTTTAGAGGTGTAGAGTTTGAGTAATTTCTCTGAGTTACTATCATTTGGACTATAACCTATCAGATTTTGCTTATGGGTGTGTAAGTATTTAGGATTGCCTCTGCAAATTGTCTTTACAAATAGAATGTTAAAAGAGAATACTTTGTCTTTGGAGAGGGGTGGAGTGGGGGTATGGGTGGAGGGGAGGGGAGGGAAGGGGGAGGAGAAGGGGAGGAGTTGGAAATCTTGAATAAAAAAATGAGGAAAAAAAAGAAAAAAGAAAAAAAAGAGAATACTAGTTCTTTTCCAATATTTTCACTCAATGATTGCAAACTTCTACCAGGGTTCAATTGAGGCAAAGGAGCAGGATCTTGCTGTTGCTTATTACTGCACAATAATCTACATGGTAATTCAAGACCTGGAAACAAATATTTTGCACTTTTTGCAACTTTGAGGATGGTTGATTTGTGAATAGCTTTACTGAACAAACTACCTATTTAGTCAGGAACAAGCTTGATGAGTCAACTCTCCTTGGCACTTCTCTCTCAACATGACACTTTAACTTACCAGATTTCTCCACTAACCTGACCATCTCACATTGTAGACAGACTTCTTTGTACTAGATCCTTTTACGGTAAGTTTTCAAAAAGTAAACACCTCAACTGGCTGAGGTTAACATGCAGGAATTTAAAGACCTAGATATACTCAGAAGTTGCAGAACGTCGTCATTGATACAAAACACAGCTCTTTCATCAAAGTGAAGAAACAGCAGTGTTTTCTGAACTAAACATCAGTGACGGTGAACTAGGAACATGACATCAGCTTGCCCTGTATAACATATTACACTATGGATGTGGTTACATAAATTTGTGTGGTTCCAGATAAACAGAAAATCATAAATCAAGGTTTTTTTCCAAATCTGTTACTGAGATAATCAAGTAAATGGATAAAGTATCCGCTATAGGCTTTAGATATCTGATGACCTTAGCTTTAGGAATTAATGGGAGACTGTGGTCTGCCTAGAACACATTCTAGAAATTTTACCTGATAATCAGAAGAATATTATGTCAGTTATAGAAGTGGACAAGAAGTGGCTGTTTTTCCATACCCTATCAACCTAATAATCATAAAAACCATGCCAGAGCCAAGCATAAAAGAAGTGTACTCACCTTTTCCATTGACAGATGCACATGCAGGGAGGGGAAAATGCTGACAGTAACCATCTTAAGAAAAAGATTCCAAAGTCTTGAAACCAGCATATTATAGATAATAAGAATCACTAATAACTAGTAGTCTTTTTGATCCATACTTACAGAATTTTGGTCATGAATATGTAAATTAATTGAGCTGAAAACACTTTAACCTTCCCACTGAAACAAAATGTTTTGCGATAACCAAAGACTTCTATCAGCAGAAAGATATGTCTAAAGTACTACTGTTTAGGTCAAAGAACACAGATGTATTCAGTACCCTGAAGAAAATGCATGAAAGTACTAGTAAAGAGGACTCACCAAAGTGTAGTAGTTTTAGCAAAAAAGATTTCAAAAACCCTCACACAAAGTTTACGAGTTAAAAGATTAATTCTGTGCTACAGCAGGGACTTTAAACTGCCTAATCGACTCAGACATATCCCTTAGGTACCATTTCCCCTCCAGTCAAATTGAAATAGAAAGTAATTATTGTGATGGTGCCTTGCATTGCAGAAAACAGAACTTATACCCAGCTTTACCCAAGCTTGGAAAACCCCACAGCGTTAACTTTGCAATGTGAAGAGAATACTAAACTCTGCAACCCTATATGCTTTGTTAAAATTAATTTACAACTCTGAAGTTTATCTTATAGAGGCCCATGCCCTTTCAGAAACATCAGCTGAACCTAAGATTTTAGAAAATAAAAGTCCCTCATAAAGGAACTTTAGGGCTCACAAACTATTGGAAGTTTACCCTAGGAAGATGCTGGGTGGTTCTCAAAATTTCAGGCTGTGTGTTTTACATTTTTGAAACACTTATTCTATAAATCACACAAAGATGTTCTAGAATTTCATGGGAAGCAGAGATGTGCTGCTTGGACTGTGGCATAAAGGAAAAAAAGGCCTCAGAAAATGGAGGTAGCAGATACTTGCCACCTGACATTTATCATGTCAAGCAGAATGTGTAGGACAGTGTGACCTTGAGATGTTCTCGGCTACCTGCCTCAATCACGTGAAAAGCATTTTCAGGTATTTCAGGAACTTTCTCAACATTTTACTTCTGATCTTTTCTGACATTTAAGTTGGGCATTCCTAGATATTTTCCCTTGAGTTTCTGATCTTAGAAAAGAATGCAAGCATAACAAAGAAAAATTAAGGCTTAGGGTCCTGATACCCTGGCCCTTGAGTGCACTATGAGCTCTGAGTAGAAGAAGATAATGAAGGACAAGAGTGCATTTCCAAATGGCTTACAGTAAGCAACCAAGATGACTGACAAATGGGATGCTGAATGCTTTAGGATCTCGGATTTGGGAACTGTCAACTAAGGTACCATTTCACAACAAACATTGATGGGTACTAGTGATCATTGGAGAACCACTAGGAAAAAAAGAACCAGAAATAAAATTGAGAGGAGTAAGAACATAAATCCTGAGTCTACCTGTGGTATATGACAAAAATAGGTATATCCATGAATAACCATACAAACGTTAGTTCTCTGAAAAAAATACTAATGGAGTTTATAAGACACCGGGTAAAGTTATTAAAGGTATAGAGGGTGAAAATAACAAATATAATGAATGAAATGGAGGCTATCACACAACTACCATCCATTTTTAAATAGTATGAAAAGCATTTAAAAATGCATTGCAGTTTTGTGGCAACATACAAATGTGAAAAGCTGGAAAAAGTTTCCTCAAGAGATGCTAGGTCACTTGGACACTGAGACTCGGAAGATGGGGAATTTTAAAAAGTCTTTTCATCCACCAAGACACCGAGAAGTGGACTTTCACTCCCCTTAAATTCTAGCCATGCTGATTTTCCTCAGAAAGACAATAGAAAATACGACGGCACAGAGTGCAAAGTGTTTATTGGTGGAAGTAGTACTTTTTAGCTAGCCCTGATAAATCTGGGATCATCACCATATAGACAACCCAAGTGCCCTGGTAATAAAAACCAGATGATCCAGCCTTCTGTTAGCAGACACATGGATAGGTTTCCCATAAATACGCATAGTGAAGCTCTGCAGGTATTAGATTGCCCAGATACATGAAGAGTAAATTTCCAAGTCAATAACCATACACTAAAGTCAAATGTCCAGCCTTAAAGTTGAGGTAAATTAATGAACAGAAACTTTCATATTTTTAAATAACATTGACACATGGACCCTCTTCATTTTATATTATTAGGGCCCAGAATTATTAAACAGCACAAACAGTAAGCTGGGCTGCAATACCATTGAGATAACTTTGCTTTCATAAAAAGACATGGTTGAGCTGAAATTGCAACCATGTAGAAAAAATACAAAAATATCTATGCTCAACAAATATACAGAGATTATATAAACAACTACACATAGGCAAGAAAATCTATCTGTCAAATGAGATAGTAACAACAGGCGGACACCCATGGAAATTTTCTCAGTGTAAATTGCCACCTGGGAAACTGACTGTGAAATTTGGTAAGAGATGGAAAGACAAGTTTTTGTGGTAGATAGAAAGGGCTGCAAGACCAACTAACTTAAAAACCTCCTTAGATCTAAGACAACGGAAGGAAATGAAGAGTGGCGGAGAATAGTTATAGGCGTCAGAAGCTAGTGAAGAGCTGTAAGTGTTGGTGGAAATGATTTCATGTAGTCATTACCAATGGAGTATTGTTAAAAGGTCATGTTAGCTCTTGAGAGTCTATTTTCTCTCTGCATGTTGAAGAATTTGTAGGGTATTATAAATGCAAATAGGTAATATGCAAGGTCATTCTTACATTCTCATCTTTTTAAGTTTAATATATTTTTAATTTTTTCTACAAAAATCTCATACGTTTCTATAATATATTATGGTCATATATATTTCCTACTTTCAACTCCTTCAAGATATGCCTACCATAGCTACCTTTCAAATTCATGGACTCTTTTTCTTAACCCACAGAATCTAATGAGGGTTTCTCATATTTACGTAGGTGCCAAGCCATTCACTGAAACATGAGAAACCTAACAGGAGCCACTTCCTTGAAAAAAACTGACACTGCCTCCCCTAGCCATCAAGTTCCAAAAGATCCTTATATTTCTACATCTCACATTTATAAACTAGTCATGTACCATCTTCTTTAGCTTTATTTATTATAATCTGCTCAAGCCATTTTAGCCTATCCACTTAACACTTTGGGGATATTTCTGATATAAGAGTAATTACAGGACTTTTGAAAAGGGAAATTAACCTTCATGACTGCTATTCTTCAACTTGGGAGTTGTGTCTTAATCTTTTCTGTGAAGACTCCTGTTCATATCTTATATGATTTGCTTAATTTTGGTTTAACAATGAAAGTACTTAAATTTTTAGTTAATAGAGATTTCAAAATAAACATTTCTAGTGCTCACAGTATTATAATAAAAATTAGATACTTCTCCATTTCCCCACAATTACTAACATTTTTCCTTTATTCATTTGATGACTAAGAGTCTAGTAATCCACTCCTCTATAAATTTTATTTTCTAAGAGTTTCCTTATTTGCATTTGTTCAACTATGTTCATAGCAGCATTATTTGCAATAGCCAGAACCTGGAAACAACCTAGATGACCCTCAATCAAAAAAAAAATGGATAAAGAAAATGTGGTACATTTTCACAGCGGAGTATTACTCAGCGGAAAAGAGCAATGACATTTTGAAATTTGCATGAAAATGGATGGAACTAGAAAAAAACCATCCTGACTGAGGTAACCCAGACACAGAAAGATGAACAAGGTATGTAGAGAAGCTAAGTAACAAGGTGAACCCTAAGAAAAACGGATATAGATCTACCTGGAAAGGGGAAATAGAAAAGTTTGCCGATAAAACTGGGAGCATGGGGGGGTGGAGAATGGAGGATGGAAGGTGAAGAGGAGAGAAGAAGGGGAGGGGAGAGGAGAACTTGAGGGAACAGGATAGTCAAGATGGAGGACAGAGATGAGAGCAAGAAAAGAGATATCTTGATTGAGGAAGCCATTATGGGATCCAGCAACTGATGGAAACAGAGGCAGAGACCTGCAGCAGAACACTGGGCTGAGCTCCAACAATCCAGTAGAAGAGTGGGAGGAGTGACAATGAATGTGAGCAAAAAGGTCAAGATCATGATGGGAACACCCACTGAAGCAGTCTACCTGAGATAACAGAAGCTCACAAACTCTAGCCAGACAGGGAAGGAACCAGCATAGGACCAAAGTAGACCATCTGAATGTGGGCAACAGATGTATGACTGAGGCACACTGGGGGGCCACTGACAGTAGCACCACGATTTATCCCTACTGCGTTTGTGCTGGCTTTTTGGGAACCCATTCTCTTTGGATGGATACCTTGTTCAGCCTAGATATAGTAGGGAGGGCCTTAGACCTTCCCCAAAGCAATGTGCTTTATCCTCTCTGAGGAGTGGATGGTGGGGTGGGGAGAAGGTGGACGGAATGGGAGGAGAGGAAAGAGTGGGAACTCGGATTGGTATGTAAAATGAAAAGAGATATCTTGCTTTCTTTTAAAAAAAATAAAAAATATTTCCTTATTTATATCCTGTAGATCATATACCTAAAGAACGTCTCTCTCCCAGACAACTATGAAGGTAGCATGCTGACTAACATAAAATTCAGTGAGAGAAATCTGAGCAAATATGTGCTCTCTGAGTGGTTAGAGGAAAGGAGGGTGACAAATTGCCTGGTGATTAAAATTACTTGAAACTGAAGTTGAATTTACCAAGTTGCTATAAGTGCCCTGGAAATCTAACTTTGGGCTAAATATGAGTTTTTGGAAGCAAGCTGTGTAATCAAATGAAGAAGTTTAGAGTGTTATTAAATTATTTTAGTGGGGACTAGCAGTAGCTCAACATTTAAGAGTGCTCGTCATGTTTCCAAAAGGCCCTAGTTCAGTCCTAAACAGCAAACTGGGCAGTTCACAACAGCCTGTAATTCTAGCTCCAGGTTCTCTGACACCCTATTTAGTACCTGCACACATATATCTTACACACACACACACACACGAAAATAAATCTTTAATATATATATATATATATATATATATATATATATATATTAACTTTAACAATTAAGAAGAATTTTAGTTTACACATTTGATAGTAAATTGAAAGAGTAAAAAACTAAGCAACATTCATTAAAACCATATAAAATGTAGAGAATCAATTTTAAAACAGAGAGGACTAGCGGTTTCCTAACTGCCAAATGATTTTAATTCAAATCTATATAAACAGTTACATTTAAAAAGTTACTCTGTGTGACTTATCCTAAAATGTGGTTTGTAGCCAATTTAACACAAAGTCTAATTACTAAGTATCTAATTACTTCAAACTGGAAAAATCGCATAACAAATAAAAAGAAAAACAAAATCAAAACAAAAATCCCCTACAGAACAATTCTGGATTTTAAGATCTAGAAGATAGTAAACACAAATTTCAAGAATTTCCCATTGGAAGGGCTTATGACACTGTTTTTAGAAAGTTAATTTGGGAAGTGAACACAGACCCAGAAAATAGAGACTTTAGCATCAACCGGCTGGGTTAACTTTCTGTGTTTATTTCAAAGATTTCCTGAAGACAACACTCTGTGATATTCAGAGTGTCTTAGCGGGACATATCTTCCATGACTTATTACGTGGTAACTTTGTTCCAATTCTGAAATCAACCCAAAACCTTCTATAGGCTGAATAGACGCTCTGCCGCTGAGCCACATCTCAGTCTTCTTGGTGGAATTTTTTGTCCCCATGTTGGGGACAGCTTTATTAAAGCGTTTTGTAAATGCTAAATGACCTGCCTCAGCAAATAATGAATTTGCTATTAGTCAGTTATTTATGTATACGTTTGACAGGCATTTGGCAGGACTGGCCTTTCAGATTTCTTATAAGACAGAGTGTCTTGTAAGTAAATCAACTTTAGTAGGGGTATTTTATTCCTGAAGCCAATAACTCACTTGAGTAAAAGTAAAGTTTTTTAAAGATAAGTCTTTTATGTAGTCTAATCTAGCCTCAAACTCACAATTACCCTGCCTCAACTCTGAAATGATGGGAAAATTTACTCCTAAACTAAGGGACCACAGCACAGAAGAAGGATGGAACGGCAAACTCAGCTGGGCCAGGTAGAGATCCAGCAATGGCACTCTCTTCTGAGGATCTCCGCAAAGCAGCCAAAGGAGGCAGGTCTGCTCAAAGCCAGCTGTGAAGGGCACAGCAATGTGTTTGCAGCTGCTGAGTGCAGTAGGCGGAGATGGCAAGGATGGCAAAGCAAGTTATGAATCATTGCTGCATATGTGACAGTTATGTAGCTTGTTCTTGTGGGGCTCCTAGGAGTGCTAGCAGCGGCTGTCTCTGACTCTTTCACTGGTTTTTAGGACCCTATTCCTCATAGGGCTACCTTGCCCAGCGTTAATACAAGGGAAGGCATTTGGTCTTATTGCAACTTGATAGGCCATGTTTTATTGATATCCACAGGAGGACTGCCCTTTTCTGAATAGAAACAGAGGAGTGGATTGGTGGGTGGGGGGATTGGGAGGAGTTTATAGAGGGCCAACTTTGGTCAGCATTTAAATAAATAAATAGTTTTAAAAGAAATAAAATAAAATATGAAACACAGGAGGAACAGAGTCATTTCATAAGTCAGAACAGAAGAGTCCTAAAGAATGACCTCAAATAGGTCAAAGGGGAAAGAAAGGCATCCGATGTAGAAACTCAATTTGAAATGGACTCTCCTTAGAGTCACCTGTTCATTTTAGATTATTGCTGAAACCAGGGTTTAAAACTTGATGTTCAGATATTGCTGTGTTGGCATGTATCCAAAACCGTGACAGTATTGATGAAATAGGCTGAACCTGGGCCAAAAGCCAGACCCCACAGTCCAGTGATGTATTAGGAAAAAACCTTTCCTAGGAGAAGCAGAGAAACGACACAGGCTGAGTAAGTTGCTTAGACTCACACAAACCACTGGTCAATCCTGCAGGGATTGCCCGCTCTGGACTCCCATGGCGTAGTCCCGTTTTCTTCATTCGGAGCTCTGAGAATATGACAAAGCACAGTGTTCAGAAACGTTAAGAAAAAAAGCAGGCTTCTGAGGGCAAACCCATTCTGATGTCAGTAATATTTGGCAACAAAATCAAGAAACGAAAGGATGAGGCTTAAGCAAAGCTCAAGTGTCAACAGCCCTCCGTCGTGCGTATGGATATTGCTGAAGGACGCTAAAGTAAAGACTGAACTGAAGTTCAGTCACACTGCTAGCATCGTGCAGGTCATTCTGGCACCTGTGCCCAAAGCATCCATTTGTTCCTGTGACATAGTGAGAAACAATGAAGGGAGAAGATGGATTTTGTGCTTGCTTATACGAGTTTTTATCCATGGTAAAAAAAAAAAAAAAAAAAAAAAAAAAAAAAATCAGTGTCTTGAAAAAAAAAAAAGCTGTACCTGATTCAACTGAACAACAAAGGCATATGCCAAAGGAGCTCGGTTCTCAGGTTCCCATGCCCTTCATTTGCCTCAGCATACCATGCATATATGTTCATATCAAACGGTATTACTTCACTCTGCTTCAAAAGACCCATCTTCCATCACTTCACAGTGGGATACCCTTACCGCCTTTAAACCTGTCTCGAGGGCAAGTGTCACATTTTTTGGTCATTCTGTATTGCTCTTTATTGGGCATATAGAAAACTGAAATTGTTGTACTTAGCTGCCAGGTTTTGCCTCATGCATCACTGAGATATGTTTTCAGGGCTCAGCCTGGTGTCACTCTGTCTGTGAGCCCTGTGACAGTTTTCTGTGCACTGAGCAACATGGTCATATTTAGAAATGTGTGCATTGCCTGGGCAGAACTGACTCTGATATGACAAATCTTTGTCCAGCCATGCTGGTATCACTGTATAGCTTAGAGAAAGGGCCACTGAGGATCTCAGAAGGCACTGATCCAAACTTATACCAAACATCTGATCGTTACCATGCAGGGAACAAAAAAAGAATGGGCACAAAACAAAACTGCATTGCCCCGTTTACCATTAATTCTCAGCCTGTACTCAGTTGAGAAGAACACCTCCCCTGAGGAGTTGAATAAACCAGATAGGGCTGTAGATGTTTACCATTAATTCTCAGCCTGTACTCAGTTGAGAAGAACACCTCCCCTGAGGAGTTGAATAAACCAGATAGGGCAGTGGATGTCTGTGCTGGCAGTGTCTTCATTTTTCATTGCTGTACAAGGACACAGCTCCCCGTGGTTGGCACTATCCCTATACAAATGTGGTCTAGATTATATAAGAAAGCTGGCTAAGCGTGATTACTAAGGAACAACCTGCATGATGCAAATACAAGAGAGGTTCCATTCACTTAAGAATTAAGGCCACCAATAAACACCTGAGACTTTATAAATCTGAAGAGTTCCTTTATACCAAAGGGGAAAGAAATCAACCGAGTGAAGAGGAAGTCAACAGAGTGGAAGAGAATCTTTGCCAACTATACATCTGATACAGGATTAATATCCAGAATATTCAAAGAACTCAAAAAAAGAGATTCAAGAAAAATAATGGCTGGATTTTAAAAAATAGGTTACAGATGAGAACTGGAAATTCTCAAAAGAAGAAGTAAAATGATTATGAAATAAAGGGTTTAACTTTCCTAGCAATTAGGGAAATGCAAAGATGGTAAGACCACATCAACTGCTTTATCCCATACCGAGTGGTCAACACTGAAAATATGCACACAAGTAGCATTAGGCAGACTGAGGAGGTTGTTAATGTGTTTAGGGATACTTATGCATATACATGTAAATGTGTAACAACATTTAAGAAAAACAAGAGCATAAATTTGAAAGATAGCAAGAAACGGTATATGGGAGGATTTGGTGGGAGGAAATGAAATGGGGGGATTACATTATAATTTCCAAAAACATAATAGAAATTACAAATAATTAAATCTTGAAAAGGAAAATCGCCACAATAAATGCTGGCAAGCTCCAGCCAGCCACTGTGGTATTACAACCTGATACAGTCAGTATGGAAATGAATGTGGAGACTTCTCAAAAAGCTGAAAGAAACTTTAAGATTAAAGCACATGTGTGGCTCTGAGTCACGCTGGCTGCATTAAGTGAATCACTCAGCACAGCAGTCAGATGCAGTCAGCCCTCATCAGCCAGGGGTTCCATCTGTACATCTGAACACCTTAACATTCATTTCTAGCCCCCAAATCAGCACTTACACTGATTTCGGAAGTATTCTCTGGCATTCGTAAAGCAACAGAAAATTTGAGCCACCAGCACAGTATGTTCTCACCTGCAGTGGAACAAGGTGACATTCTGCCTTTCGCTCTTAATTGCTTTGGTCTCTTTAATTCTGTGTTGTTTAATTTCTTTCATTTGGTCCTTCCCTCCTTTGCTCCTTTACTTCTTACCTTCTTTTGCTCTTTTCTGTCTGTATGTTTTTTTTCTGTAATTTTGCTGTTTAAATTGGAACCAAGTATCATACTGTCTGCTGTCTAATATGTCTAAGCACACAGCAGCTATTACATGTCTCACAGTTAAGCTTTATCTGAGTATGAATGGCAATGCCATTATTTGAGACCTCAATGTTAATAAATCAAAACTATATGCTAAATAAAGAGTACTAAAATGGGAATACACATGATCAGGCTATTGTTTACAGAAAAATGTAAATAGAGACTTAAAGGTAACTACTACACATTTCTCCCAGTAGCATTGCAGCCCTGAGCCCTGGCTTGGCATTTGCAGCAAGTTCATACAAAACAGGTGCTGGTGATATCCATAGTTGACTGTATTATAAATGTGATGTCATTGTCTTTATTTCTCACCAAGTAGGAAATATCAAGGTACTCAAAAGTTCTTGCCGAAAGGTACAGTGTTCTTCAGAAAAAAAGAAATGTTCTTATCTTGAAATTAAGGACACTGAATATGTAATATATACTGAAACAGTACAATTTATAATACATTGTGCAAACTGTTACTGAAGAAACCCTGTGAACATTTCCACAAGCACATATTAAAAATCTTTGGATAATGTTTTCTAATAAAATAAAACAGCTGCAAATAACATATATACAACTGATTCTTTCACAAGTACCAATATGCACATTGTCTCCAGTAATCTAATTTATTCCCATTTATTTATCTTGAAACTACATCATTATAACTCTACATACACATTATATGTCTTGATTTTAACCGTAATAAACTTGAAAAACATCTACCATTGGGTTCAACATGTATAAGCAAGTCTGAAGACTTAAACTCAACCGCAGATTGCATGCTGAATGTTTTTGCACAGCAATAGAGAAGTAACTAACATAGTCACTCCACACCTCTAGTCTTCCAAGCCTGTGACATCATCACTGAAATTATCAAGATTTCTGCTACACGTTTGGGAAAAACAAAACAAAACAAAACAAAAAAGTCCAGAAATACTAAGCATAGTAATTTTCCTTCTGTGCCCTTCACCGATGACAGTAAGTTCCAGAATTACCCATGCTTTATGAAAATGATAAGATTCTGCCCTTTTTGGTGAAGGATTTCTATATCTGTTCCACATTTTCCTTGAATGTTTCTGCAGCTGATGGACACCTATGCTGTTTCTGGTTCTTAGCTTCTATGAAGACTGTTGCAGTGGGAATGCCCATGTGACTTCCCAGCACGGGGTAGGTGGCTCATAAATACTTATTTGAAAATAATTACATATTCCCTGCCTTGTTTTCCACATGGCTCTAATAATTTCTACTTCAGGCAACAGTGTTTACAAGTTCCCTGTCCTCCACATTTTCCTCGGGACTCGTTTCCTTCTGTCTTTTTGGTAATAGCTATTGTTACTCTAGCAACATGGTATTTCATCTTCCATTTTGTTACTAAAGCTCACTTCCCTGTAGATTTTGTGGAATCTGAGTCTTTTTTAGTAGTTTTAGGAAATTTCTATCAAGGTCTACTGCTCACTTTGTCTTCAGATTGATTTCCCTTTGTTTGTCTGTGAGCTGGGTTCCTGATCTGCTATAGATGTCTGTGAGCTGGGTTCCTGATCTGCTATAGATGTCTGTGAGCTGGGTTCCTGATCTGCTATAGATGTCTGTGAGCTGGGTTCCTGATCTGCTATAGATGTCTGTGAGCTGGGTTCCTGATCTGCTCTAGATACACCTTTGAGCTGGACTCCTCATCTGCTGTAGATATTCCTTTACTGTGGTGTTATCTTTTCACTGTTAATTGCATCTCTTGTGGGCAGAAACTTGTTTCTGCTGTTAGAGAATTTCATATATGTATACAATGTGTTTTCCTTTTAACACAATCTTTAGTTTAGTTATAAATTTTGACCAAGTAGAAAATCTAATAATTAAACTTTCTATTTATAACAGCAAATAAAAGAACATGATGAAAAGGCATACATTTGTCAACATAACAAGGTGAAACTCATCCCCGTTTATTGGAACTCATCTGTCCTGATTTGCTTTTTTTTTTTTTTTTGCTGCATTTCAAGCTACCCTTCCCACCAATGATGTCCAGAGCTTCTGTCTTGTCAAGTGGTGTAGCAGCTACACTGTTTCTAGCCTTACATTAAGACTTGAATCCATTTCAAGTTTTCTTCAGAGATATTGGTCTAGATTCACACTTCTGCTTGTGGAATTCACCTTTGCAATACTGTCTGTATAAAACATTTTCCTTTGTCCAAAGCTATACTTAATATTTTTGTCAACAAATGTGAAAATATTCTATCAAACATGTTCTAATATTTCTGACATTCTAAAATATACATTCACCAAATGCTTTTTTCCTCATTTTTTATTAAAGATTTCCATCTCCTCCCCTTCTCCTCCCCCTTCTCTCCCCTCCCCTTCACCCATACCCCACTCCCTCCCTCTCCAGGCCAAAGAGCCATCAGGGTTCCCTTCACTATGTTAAGTCCAAGGTCCTCCCAACTCCCCCCAGGTCTAGAAAGGTGAACAACCAAGCTGACAAGGCTCACAGTGAGCCCATCCATGCTGAAGAGTCCAAGCCCATCGCCGTTGTCCTTGGTTTCTCAGTCCTCCTCCACCATCAGCCACATTCAGAGAGTCTGGTTTGGTCGCCTGTTCCATCAGTCCCATTCATGAAACACCAAATGCTTTTATTATAATTCCATGAGATAAATTAAATTCCAGAAAGTCATATTTAGTGATACAATTTCTTAAACACCCAGAAGGCTGCAAAATAAAAAAAACTATGTCTCAACAAATAAAACAAATTTCTTCAAAAATTCAAATTCAAATTCTCATTAGTCAGTGAGAAAGATTTCCCAGTTATATGATATGAAAGGCATCGTGACACAAATATTATTATAACCTAATCAACATTACTTGATGATAATATTAATATTGCAATACTTTTCAAATAATATAATTGGGAAATCTTTCCCATAGATTCATTTTGACTTTTAATGTCATTTTATGGCAATTGATAAATTTTACATAATATTTTGTCTATTGAAATAAGAATGATAATTAATTCTTAATGTTTTTAAATAGGGATTTAAAATTGTTTTTAAAAACTATTTTTAATCTCTCTCCCTCTCTCTGTCTTTCTCGTGTGTGTGTGTGTGTGTATGTGTGTGTGTGTGTATGTGTGTGTGTATACAGGTGGATGCATGCCATGATACACTTATGCAGGTCAGAGAAAATCTTTCAGAATACAAATTTATGTGTGTGTGTGTGTGTGTGTGTGTGTGTGTGAGAGAGAGAGAGAGAGAGAGAGAGAGAGAGAGAGAGAGAGAGAGAGAGAGAGAGAGAGAGAGCGCCTTGGAGAAAACATCATTTAACCATTTCTCTATTTTCTGTCACCTGTCTTCTATTTGAAGACATTTGATCATTGAATAGTTTGTTGTACAATGGGGAGGGAGTTGGGCTTCAGGTTTCATGACACCACCACTTCTGCTTCGTTCACAGAAAGCAGTACAGCATTCCCTGATTGCCGTCTGTCACTGTTGCTTCCATTCCTTCCTCATGGATTCCAATCCTCTAAGAGCATAAATTCTACTTTCTATAAATTTCCTCGGTCATAGTGTCTTATCACATCAACGAAAAGTTATTAATACAATGATCTTGAGAAGTCAGGCTTTTGTGCATTTGTGAGTATCAGAATTTTCTCCAACTTCTGAGTTATTTATTTTCTGAATATTATTGAACTCCCCCCTAGAATTTACTGAATCTTTAGGGGCTTCGTCTACAGTTCTCTGTGTACTAATGAGATTCAGGATAAATTTCTACATAAAATGTGATTCAGAATATTCCAGTGAGGATGAGTTAAATTTCTATGCTTTACTTATTTTTGGAGCCTTTTGCTTACACCACATAGTTTCGTGTGCATTTACTTTGTTTTCTGACTATATCCTAGCTCCATATCTACTTGTTTTGTTGGTAAATTCTTCCAACTTCATTGAAATTTTTTTACCATGTTACTTCTCATTTCTCTCTGCAATATACTTTTCGATTTTTATCACATTCTTCTTTCAATTTTTAGAACATTCCTATGTTGCTCTGGGCTCACCTAGTAATTTTCCCTGCTTCAGCTCTGGGATCAACGATTTATTTTTCCCCTTTTTTTGTGCTTGTTTTTTATTTGTTTTTGTTTTTCTAGATGGGTTTCTCTGTTTAACAGCCCTAGCTGTCCTGGAACTGGCTCTGTAGACCAGGTAGGCTGGCCTCAAACTCAGAGATCTGCCTTCCAAGTGCTGGAATTAAAGGTGTGCATCACCACTATCCAGCAACAAAATTTTTAAAGCCTATACATTTCTATTGTTATTGTTACTTATTTATTTGTTTTTCAGGAATACTGTTTAGAAGTCAAGACTTGGAGCCAAATGTAGTAGTACATACTTGTAATTTCAACATTGGGTAGTGGAAGGTGGAGCAATGCTCTAAGTTTAAGGTCAGCCTAGTCTACACAGAGTTCCAAAGTAGCTTGGGATACATAATGAGATTTTGTCCTAAAGTTAAGAAAAAGGAAAGAAGGGGTAGAAGGAAAGAGAAGGAGGGAGGAGTAGGAACAAGAAAAACAGGGGCCTGCAGAACTGGCTCAGAGGATATGAGCACTTACTTCCTGCAGCTTAGGTTTAACTCCTGGCATCCACATGGTTGCACACAAGTCTCTGTAACTCCAATCCCAGGGTTTTGATATCCTCTTCTGGACTTTGCAGTTACTAGGTAAGGATATGGTGCACAGATATATGTGCAGGCGGAACACCCACAGGAATAATTAAAAATTAAGTCATTTTTATAACAATTGGAAGTTTATCACTACTGGGCCACATGAGTACACAGATTAAAAGAACATACATATGCACGCATGCATCTTGTTCGTTTTTGCATACATTCCCACAGCAATACTTATGTCTATAGTAGACAGCTAGAAGATAAAAATGAAGAGGGAGAAAGAAGCGTGAGTTTATACTAACCTCTTTACTTTATTTTAGAACCACATGATTCATTCTAACCAGATCTCTTATCTGTACTCTCCCATTCCGAAGAACCAGAGAAAAACAGCAAATCCCTGGCATTTAACAGGCATACCATCATTTAATATTTTATATTTTCAGTGTACATGTTCAGAATCATTAAATTGTATTCCTCGTCTCATCCTTATAAATAACTTATTTGTCCCCAGAAGAGTTGACAGTTTATGTCCTTTTTGTGACAGTTTCCCTTTAGAAAACACTTGCCAAGTTCACTTGACCCTCATCATTTTACTGTGTCACACGCCAGGACATTATGGGTTTACTGTTGCCACAGCTGTGGTGTAAATTACTCTAATGCAAATAAAAAAAAAAAAAACAAGTGCTTTTAGGAAGATTTATCGTGCTTTGGTACATTCCAAGAAGTAGTCTATTTTTGAAGGGATTAAAATTTAATGATATTTTGTGTTGTGAATTTACATATATGGGCACTTTTATCTAGCAAAGACTGTAACTGAATATTTCTTCATTCTTTCAAGCATGGAGTGTCAAGAACAATATCACTTAAAAGTAGACCATTTAGAGTAACTGAAAAGAAAAGTATTTCACAGAGAATTGGAGTATAAGTAAGAAGGCATCCATCGTCTCCCAAATTAGATTTTTACAACATTTTGTTATACTGCTCTAAATGCTGAAATGTTAATGTGAAACCAATCTCATGTGCCTTGCTGTAAGATTTAACACAAAAGGACTCTGCAAGCAGAGTCACTTTCTCACTAGTGTACATGAATCCATCAGGTGAGTTAGAGAATAGCCTGGAAAGGATATGGATGTCATGGCTCATATGCCTGTTGTAGGTTTCTCCAGTCCCAGGAAGGAGAGAGGAGATCTAGAAAATGCTCAAGGTAACTAAAGAATTTTAAAGTGAATTAAAATTAACTAAAGTAAAAAATTCCATCTTGTTTTTAATGTCAGTCTTTAGATAGATGTTAATTGAATTCAAACAACCATTTAACACTAAGTAAAGAAATATATTATAGAATTTAGCTGCTGGATCACTGCTGACTAATTAGAGATAGACCAGTGACTTCAAGAGAGGAAATGAAGACAAGAAGGCAGAATTTTCCAAAACAAACTATGTCTAATCCAAAATTTGGCCAAGACGATGCCTGAGAATTGAGAAATTAAAGACCTTTAAATAAATTATGAAATAAATAATGTTTGTCTTTGTTGGATTTTAAAAATCTCTAAACAACCATAAAAGATAATTTATGCTTTCATTGTTGCTTTCATACAAATATAAAATTAATACATTATAAAATTTTAAGTATTTTACTTAGTGCTGCATAAACTTGTAAAATACAACATCAATTATAAGGGCAGAGTAATGTGTCTTCTCTCCCACATTTCTACTTTAGCAGGCAAGAAATATTCCCTTTGTTCTCCCTTTTATGTAATCAACAAATTTATACAGCAATTCTGTGTCAATGAAGGCAGAGAAAATCAGAAGCAGCATAAATAAACACCCAGTAATTTTTTCAAGAGCTTTTATTTTATTTAAAATTGCAAATAACAAAATAAACCAGGAGAAATAGCCTTAAAACACACAGTTGGCTATTCAATAGTACATAATGGTCAATCCTGAAAACGTCCATATAGGTAATATTACACGAACCGAAAGGTTATTTTAGGAACATATGTATATACATGTACATATATGAATGCAATAACTTTACAAAAAAGATTTCAATGGTAATCACAGCATACAGATGGCAATCCCACATCACCCCAGTACCTCAGCCACCTCCCAGTGCTGTGTAGTCATATCTTTCCAATATCAATACAACCTTACTCACCTCATTTGTAAATAACTTCTTCTCAGGGATATTTCTTCATTATAGTATGTTTCACATCTTTGGGCTTCATCTTATACCCACTGACTTTGTGTTGGAGCTTTCTAACATTTACTCTGCCCATTTTCCTAACTGCAAGCTGCCATCATTCCCATTTCTAGTGCAGCTTAGAGTCCCCATGTACACACTCTATTCAACAGTTTACACACCAAATGCCGTCTCTACAGCGAGGCCTCCCTGTGCACCCTGCTGTCCTCTCGGCCTCTCAGTGACTTGTTTACCCTTACCTCAGTTCACTAAGTGACACCCCACCAGCAAATTGTTATGACCCCAGCGTTGATTGTTTACAAGAGTAATTTTAGGATAGCTCTGTTTTTCTGATGGCTGCTATCTGCCCCAACCAAGCACGATAGGAGGTGGAGAAGGAACAAGTGAAGAATGGAATGCCTCCTCACTAGGACTACTACTTACACATCAGGGTTGGGTAGGACCAGTTAATACTCTAAGTTTATTATCTAATTGAAGAAAAACATATTATCTGTGTAAACAGTGTATTTGGGCTGTTTGCAATGCAAGTTAATTTAAAAATAAAGACATTTGTAGTAAATTGTCTGTATCACTCTCAGTGCTGACAAATTTTCATCAGGAAGCTACTGTGTGAAGATACCCTAATAAGAAGAGAACAAAGGCTCTTAAGAGTCCCTCGTGAGTCCTCCAGTGATCATTCCCAAAACTTATGCCCTCCCACCTAGTCTCCAGCCCTGTGGCCAATTTTCTGAACATTTGGGTTATTTGTTTTTTGATGTCTACCGAAGAAAACTTCATGAATAGAATACCATCACAGACACTAAGATCAACAATTAATAAATGGGACCTCATGAAGCTGAAGAGCTTCTGTAAGGCAAAGGACACTATAAATAGGACAAAATGGCAGCCTATGGAATGAGAAAAGATCCTCACCAACCTCACATCCAACAGAAGGCCAATCTCTAAAATATATAAAGAACTTAAGAAAGTAGACATCAAAAAACAAATAACCCAAATAAAGTATGGAGTACTGACCAAAGCAAAATTCTCAACAGAAGAATGTCAAATGGCAGAGAAACACTTAAAGAAATGTTCATCATCCTTCACCATAAGGGGAATGCAAATAAAAATGACTTTGAGATTCCATCTTATACCTGTTACAATGGCTAAGATAAAAAACCCACAAGGGACAGCTCATGGTGGAAAAGATGTGGAGCACGGGGAGCATTCCTTCACTGGTAGTGGGAGTGCAAATTTGTACAGCCCCTTTTGAAAACAGTATGGCAGCTTCTCAGAAAATTGGAATCAGTCTACCTCAGGACCCAGCAATATTACTCTTGGGCATATGCCAAAAGGATGCTCAATCATACCACAAGGACACTTGTTCAGCCATGTTCACAGCAACTTTATTTGTAATAGCTAGAACATGGAAACAACCTAGATGGCCCTCAACCAAAGAACAGATAAAGAAAAATGTGATATATTTATGCAATGGAGTATTACTTGGTTGTTAAAAACAAGGACATCATAAAATTTGAAGACAAATAGAGGAAACTAGAAAAATTAACCATGAATGAGGTAATCTAGGCCTAGAATGACAAACATGGTATGTACTCACTCATAAGTGGATATTAACTGTTAAGTAAAGGACGATTGCTGTGGGAACTCCTTTATCCAATAGCCTTTAAGACACTGGCCCACTTGGGCATGGCCACATTTCTATTCATACAGGTGGTAAAATGTGCACCTGCTTGGCTGCTGGCTTCGGCTCCTGTTTCCCACTCATGAAGGGGACTGCTGATCTGTGTGTCTACCCCTAAATAAAGAAAACTTTCTGGGATCCATTCTAGGCTAGTTTGGGACTATTTTATTATAATCTACAACAGACTGGGGCCCATCCACATTGGGTGAAGAAGGGTGGAGCACAAGTCTGGGACTGGCTCAAAAGATCCACCGATTTATTATTCTTTACCATAATCCACAGACCCTGAGAGTGTGGGTAAAAAGGAGGGCACAAGCAGGGGATGCATCATGGATCTCCCTGGGAAGAAGAAAAAGAGGAAATCTCCTGGGTGTGGGTGGGTTGGAATGGGAACGTAAGGGATCAGGTTAGAGGTGAGCAGAGAGGAAGGGTGCTGAGAGAGAGGACGAGGTATGAGGGTCCTAGTGAGTCAGGTAGATGTCTGAATCAAGGGAAACTTCTGTGATTCTACTAGAACATCCCCAACTAAGACTCCTGATAGGAGTGGATGAATAGCCTAAACTTATAACCTGTGATCTGATTGGCGCCTACCATCATCAGAGAGCCTTCACCCAGTGACTGATGGAGGCGGATTCATAGACCTAAGGCCAAACACTGGGCTGAGCTTCAGAAGTTCTGCTGAAAGGGGGAGGATGGACTGTTGGAGCTAGGGGTGTCAGGGACATCAGAGGAAAATTCACAGAAAAGGCTAGCTTGGCTCGTGGGAACTCGCAGAGTCTGAACTAATAACCAGGGAGCCTTCATGGGACAGACCTAGGACCTCTACATATATGCAACAGTTATGCAGCTTGGTCTATTTGTGGAACTACTGGTAAGGAGAGTAGGGGCTATGCCTAGTGTTTGGAATGACTCTTGGGAATGTATTCCTCATGCTAGAATCCCTTGAGCAGCCTGAAGACACCGGGAGGGGCTTGGTCTTATGGAAACTTGATATGCCATGCTTTGCTGATACCCATGGGAGACCTGCACCTTTTTGAGAGAATATAAAGGAAAGGTAGATTTGAGGGAGGAGTAACTGGTAGGAGAGGAGGGAGTGAAGGATGTGGTCAGGATGTAAAATAAATGAATTAATTAAATAAAAGGGTCCCTAAGGATAAATAAAATATCATGTTAAGAAAACATTTTTAGGGGGCTGGAGAGATGGCACAGAGATTAAGAGCATTGCCTGCTCTTCCAAAGGTCCTGAGTTCAATTCCCAGCAACCACATGGTGGCTCACAATCATCTGTAATGAGGTCTGGTGCCCTCTTCTGGCCTTCAGGCATGCATGCAGAAAGAATATTGTATACATAATAAATAAATAAATATTTTAAAAAAACATTTTTACTGTTTATGCTGGAAACATTAAAACAATTATGTCAATACAAAACAGCCTTTACTAGGGATTAAATAAAAGAGGCACATAATAAATGATTTACATATTCCTGTTCATGGAAAAGCACTTGCAATAGCCCATAGAGATATTGGAGGCCAACCTCAGATGTCCTTTCTTGAGGTTCACAGAGTATCTGGCTTGTTGTTCCATAAGCTTTGCAGGCTGGTCTATTAGTACTTGGCTATCCTTTTCTTCCTCCCATCATCAGATAGGGGCTAGATGGGACTACAGATGTGTAGTGCCTAGATTCATGTGTGTCCTGAGGATAGGAGCTTATGCACCAAGCATGACCCACTTAGTCCACCTATATAAATGCATTTTGAGAAATATCACTTGAACACAAACAGATCACATTTCAAGAAATGAACGGTGTTTGAGTTAGAAATTCTAGAGTTTAGCTCATCTAAAGAAGAGGAGGGGCATTGTAATATGTGCATGGTAGTGTAGTCAAAAATCGGTGAATTGTCTGTGGTAAATTCAAACACATTTTTGAAGAGAATATTCTTGGTGGCTTTCTTCAGCCTTTGGAAGCTCTCTTCAGCTTTAGTGAGTCACAGGGGTTTCTGTTTACCTGTGTGACTCTCCTGCTGAGTCCTCTGCCTCGCCAACTCTGTGATGATCATAAAACTGTTACTATCCTTAAGTTATAACAGATAATGTGTATAAAAATGGATCCTAGTTAATAGGAGAATTCCCAGAGAGGCCATTTCTATCTCAAATTATATTTGGTACAAGGAAAGCACAAGATGAATCACAATGAAGGAGGTAAATGCATTGATGGATTTAAAAAAGCCCTGACCATTTTCCAAGTCTGCATAATTAGGGACTGTTCCTAAGTAATGGATAATGGTTTTATGCAACACGCAGGAACAGTTTGGGACAGCTTTATTGCCTCTAGTTTGCAAATCAACACTTCCAAACAGGGCCTCTAAGTCATTTCTTTTATTACTGGGTGTTAATGTGACAAGGCCAGCGTCCCTTCACAGACCTCTGGATTTTATAACCCCGATGACACAGAAAACATCAAGAGCAGTGGTTCTCAACCTGTGGATCACAACCCCCTTGACAAACCTCTGTCTCTTAAAATATTCATATCACAATTGACAGCACAAACAAAATTACAGTTGTGAAGAAACAACCAAAATAATACTATGGTTGGGGGTCACCACAGCATGGGGAGGTATATTAGAGCGTCACTGTCTTGAGAAGGTTGAGAAGCACTAGTCTAGAGGCAGAAGGAGACCTTTGGTTTTCCTTTTGCCTAAGGAGCCAAGATATAAATCCAATTTAATTAAAAATTGTTCTCATCTATAACATGGTACAAGTTTCTGACTTTGAAAAATAAACAAAAAAATGTCAATCAAGTTAATTTAAAACCTTTCTAGTTGTTTCCAGTACCTCTGAGGCAGAAGCCTGTTCTTCCACAGCAGCCTCTATTCCTTACCTACTTGCTCAAAAGGACCCTCTGCATTATTGCCTTTTGCCTTGTTCCAAGTTTTCCAATGTGTGTTGGAGGGAGAGAGCCGCTTGTTGGTTCCCAGCCACCCAGCTGGCTTAGACCCGAAATAATCACACAGAAACTACATTCTTTAAAGCACTGCTAGACCTACTAGCTCTAACTTCTTATCGTCTAGCTCTTACATTTTAATTTAACCCATCTCCATTAATCTGTGTATCACCCCATGGCAGTGGCTTACTGGCAAGGTTTCGGCATGTCTTACTCTGGTTGCAGTTCCATGGCATCTCCCTGATTCTGCCCTTCTTTCTCCCAGCATTCAGCCTAGCTTTCCCTGCCTATCTAAGTTCTGCCCTGCTATAAGTCCAAAGCAGTTACTTTATTCATTAACCAAGAAAAGTAACACATAGACAAAAGGACCTCCTACACCAGGGGGACATGAACAGGGGGAAGCTTGGATGAAAAGGATATAATTCTATTTCAGATAAAAACATTAAAATATATTCTGGAGCTCATTTCAGCAACTGAATAAAGGATGGGGATGTCAGTTGAGTGACTGCAGAGAGGATAGCTACCAGAAGGGCTGAGAAGGTACAAAATGCAGGGTGATATAACCATTCCCATTTGGCCCCCCACTCGCCCCAAGTGCATAGCTTCTTTAACTGTGATTCTCACCTCCTTCCCCATCTCACTATAAGCACCAGGAGTTATGCTTACTAACACTTTTAAATGATTCAAACGTTTATGCTATCTTTGTGAGCCAATTTAAAGTGTATTGTTTAAAACCAGAATTATTTATCACAAGGTCATCAAAACCTCTGGTCTTTTAAATCTCATTATAAGTAACTGTGCTAGGCATTTTTGCATAGTTGGGAAACAAAATACCTGAGAAAAAAGATTTACTGCAGGGCATTGTTGTAGGGGATTCAGTTGCCTATCACTTGGTCCCATGTGTCTGTGCAGAATTTCATGGTGGTGGAAGCCTATTAGTGACCTACAGTGACCACGCTTCTAATGCTGTACAGGAAAAAGATAGTGTAGGATAGGTCTGAAGACAAAATATACGTGATGTGCCTCCAGTGACTGTTTCTTTTGGTAAGGGCCTACCTCCTAAATTTTCAAGAACCTCTCAAAATATCACCACCAGATGGGAGCAAGCATGGAACACGTGAGCTTCTGACAAAGATCATAAATCAGAAAACAGCTAAATAAAAAGAACAAAATTTTTTCAGAACATCCAGTAGTGATAGCTATAACATAAAATCTTTCTTAGTTTTTAGTTTATAATTCTACTAATGATAATCACATCATATCTGGCCTATTGAGAAGCTTCAGTGAGAAAAGGGATTTGTTGCCAAGCCTAATCATGTGAGTTTCATCCTCAGGGCTCACATGGTGACGGAGAGAAGTGACTTCTACACAGTGTCCTCTTGCCATCATCCTCCACCTATACACCATGGCTTGGATGTAATACACACACACACACACACACACACACACACACGTTAAAAATAATCAAACAGTATCTGTGATCTACGCAGTAGCAAAGATTAAATTCTTAAACTTCAATTTCAGATGAAATGATCCAGAAAATTATACTTTAAAATTTTCTTTAAATGTATAATATACTTTAAAAACCAAATTAGAAACTTTATATATAAATATACTTTAAAAACCAAATTAGAAACACAACAAAAATAAAATACCCTTGAATTTCTTGGTACTTTTGCAGCACTTTTGAAATAAAAATGTATTTGAATACCATCAAATTACTATTTGATACTACTGCATAGGTATGAATGAGTTGCACAAATGCCAGAGGTGAGTCGGCCTCTGCTACTAATTTCAGGCATCATCTGTCACTCATGGATAATCTAATCACTCTTGTGTCCAAAAGTATTGCTTAATAGTAAGTAAATAACATATCTGAGATCTAAAAGTAACCATATTTCTATTTTATTTTTAAAATAAACATTTTTATTTTATATGTATGAACATTTAACTGTCTTTGCATCATGTGGATGCAGTGCCAGGAGAGGTCAGAGAAGCATGGGTTGCATGGGATTGGAGTTATAGAAGATTGCCAGTCACCAAGGTGCAGAAAATGGAACCTGAGTCTTCTGGAAGAGCAGCAAGTACTCTTAACCAATGAGCCATGCCTCCAGCTTTATAATCATAGACATAAATAAACCTTAAAAGTACAAGACAGCACTTCTTAACTGCTGAGACATCACTTTAACTTATCCTGTCATGTGAAGATTTAAAAAAAAAAACTATGTACATGAAGATAGAAAAATAATTTGGACAAGTACCTCCCTCTAAACCATGTGGAATCTAATTTTTGGAGACTTTCCCAGAGAAATGTAGAGACTCAAAGGGAGGACTTGGCCTAATTTTTACTCAGTGACTAGTAGACCAAGCAAACAGAGAGGAAGGCAGATGTTTCTAACACCAAATATCATCAATACTTATGAGCAATAGTGTAGTAATTTCAAGATCTGTTGTTCCCAAAACTGATTATAAAGTTAGTTTATAATCTCAGAATAAGCAGCAGAGGGGTTGTAACAACCATGCAGTCTCAGCCACAGGGCTGCCTGAATAAGACATGAACAAGGAAAACACCACAGATGACAAAAAGAGATGAGAGAATATCATGAAACCCCACACTTACACAGAGACCTAGAAGCAACTACTGACAACTAAGAGAAATAGAATTAGTATTTCCTAGAAATTACCTCCCTAAATCCAATAGCAAGTGGTCAGTTCTGAAATTAAAAAGCATATACAAATAACATTATATGGACTAAATAGACTTTATTATTTAGGAAATATATAATTAGGAAAAAGGTTCGAAGCTATGAATTGGAGAGTTATGTGCAATACATAGGGTTGGAGAAAAAGGAGGAAAATGGAAAAATATGTAATTACATATGTATTTCAAAAATAATAACAAATTTTAAAAAGCAAAAGACTCAACTGTCATATTCCTCAGTTTAGATAGGTTTCTAACAGTATATCCATTGTGTTATCAATACCTTGAGATATCTCTGAAATTTATATTAATGCTAAATATTTTTCAGCACCAAGGACCTTTTCATCTTCTTCACTACAGCTACCCTGTTCTCCACATTGGAAGGTTCGCTATAACTATGCTCCTCTTGAGGCAGAGATGAGCTCTCTGTGGGCTGGCCTCCAAATCAATATTGCTGTCCTAGAAGATGTCCACATGTCATGAGTGCTTGAACTGGACTGTACGTTCAGCATCGTCACCCTTTCTTTCTTTGATGTGGTTTTAATGTGTAACTGCACAGAGTTTATTGTGATAAGCACTTACTACTGAGAGACAAGGAGGCCCCCAAACTATACCTGTGCAGTTTGTGAGGCTGAGTAATGGGCTATGCACGGCTAGGCCCAGAATTGATGGGCTTAATAACTGTTCACAGATGGCTCTGTTACTTGGAGATTGGTGGTTTGAACAACTAGCAGCAGATTTAGTAGTTCACACAAGCATTCCTACCCCATAGCCTACTGTTCACATTCATCCTTTCGTTAAAAATTGGTGTCAACTTATTTGCTGTAACATGATTTCTGTGTAACAGAAGTGTAAAAATAAGAACTCAATATTTCTACATTGTGCGTTGTTTGTTAATTATTTGAAAATACATGGATATTTTTCGTTGTAATTCATATGTCAAATAGAATTTCTGATTATCACCAAATTTCAGTTGTAATTGTTTAAGCTGATATCTGTGGTATTTTCTTTACTGTTCCATATAAAAATACCTATAGCCAGGTGGTGATAGCTCACACCTTTAATCCCAGCACTTGGGAGGCACGGGTAGGCGAATCTTTGTGAGTTCAAGTCCATCTTGGTCTACAGAGAGAGTATCAGGACAGACTCCAAAGCTACACAGGGAAACCCTGTCTCAAAAAAACAAAACAAAAGAAATCTAAAGTACACACAACTGGGCACACACATGGACTAACACACACAGAGAGAGAATGCAAAAGAAAATTATTGAAGATAAATTTTAAATGAACAGTGTGTGTTGATTAACTGAGAAAGCTCTAACCTAGTTAGATTCAGAAAAAATGAGAATTGCTCTACCCTTTAGCAATAATATATACTTATTATATATGCATTTGCATCACCACAAATACATATAAATTTTTAAGCATGTTTTGCAATGTTTTAATTTCTCAACTGGAGAACGTGTCAGGATTCCCTGGTGGATAACACTGACTCCCAGTGTGAGGGCAGCAGGCTCGTTAGCTTCTTTTTAAGGAGCTTTGGCTTAGAAAATGTAAGAACTCCCCAATGTGCTTTGTAGTTCAGGCATGCTCTCGGAGATGTTCCATTTCCGAAGGATAATCATTTTCAGTGAGGCCATAAATAAAATCCCTTCATAAAGATGAAAGCGAGCAAGATTCACTGCTCTCTGTACTTTGATCTGCTCCAGCTGGCCAATCACAATGAGCTTACCATTTCATTTGGCAATCCCAGTCTTGGACACTTAAAGATTGTATCGCAGTGCCAACATACCGATCTCTATCTACCCTGAAGTGTCTTCACAGTGTTTTATTCATCAGAGTTTTAATTTTACATTCTCTCCAAATCTTTACTTTTTGCCCTTTTGAGGTCAGATTTATCATTGCGGCACCCAGGCCCACTGATAGGAGAGTCATTAATCCTAATTCAGTAGGGACAGAATGTCTTTGAAGAAGTTTCATCAGCCTAATGGAAACCACCCTCTCGGTACCTATAATCTATCTTCCTTGGAAACTACTGAATAGAGGCACCATGCTTATAAATCCCAATTGTGGTAAAGATGTCACTGTAGTCGCCTCTCAGGCAGCCCCATGCTCCTCAGTAACAAACTACATTCTACAATGGACTACCAGAGAAAAATTAAGTGAATGAAATATCTTCTTTTTAGCTGGGTGGGAGTGTTTCCGTTGCTCAGAAAGAATAATGCATTCACCAGTTCACATATTAACAACAAGCATTATATTAAGAAGTTTGGTAAGGAGTTTTAGGGGCATTAATTCATTCAAGAAATCTTTTATAAGTCTGTTATGTGAAACCTTAAGAAGCTGCAAAAGAAAGTAGAAGCTGAGGCAATTAACCATTCAAAGAGTATAATATTTAGGTATCAATTATTTTGATAGAATTCAGCAAAATGTTTTATAAATTTAAAGGCAGAACAAGCATTACATTTATCTCATTTAAATGAGTAGCATTTACATACTACTATTTGATAGTAGTGTGTATTTGATAGTAAAAGAATACAAAGAGCTTCAGAATTATAAAGCATGAATCTCAGAACCTTAACATCATAGAATGTCTGAGTCATTGAACATCAAGAATGTAGTTACTGTGATGGGAGAAGTTTTTAATCTATATTGGATAATAAGATTTCCTTGTAGTTATGTGTATGTGCAGATAACTACACATACACATATTCAGGTGCTCACAGAGGTCAAAAGGATAGGATCCTCTGAAACTGGAGTTGCTTTGTGAGATGCTCTTCTTTTGGAGCCTGGAACAAATCCCGTGTCCTCTACAAGAGCATTATACCCTCTCAACTATCTTAGCAGCCCCTATTTGGTCATTCTAAAATACATATATTTTAAAATAGTAAGAAACAGCACACTATGCTTAGGAATAGAAGGTTTGATGAGGACGGTGCTGACCAATGCTTGAGGAATATTGACCTAAATCACAATATTGCTTCAGAAATAAGCAAGCAAACAACAAAAATAAATTGAAGTCATCACATTTCCTGATTTCAAATTATGCTACAAAATTGCAATATTAAACACAATACTAAAATTAAAATAGATTCATAAACCTATAGGGCAGAAATAAATGTATGCATTTATGGCCAATTCACATAAAACAGAGATGGCAGGAACACACAAGAGGAAAGAGTAATTTCTATAAAAACTGCATTATCCATACACAAATGGATAAAACTGTGTCCTGATATCATACCAAATAGAAAATAGACTCAAAATAGATTAGACTTGAATATAAGACCTGAAACTTTAAAGTATCTGGAAGAAATCAAATGGGAAAAAGTTACTTACTTTTCTTTGAGATATATTTTCCATTATTTTGGTTTTTATTTTTTATAATGCTGAAAATCCAACAAAAACAGAGTAGGAGAATTGCATGAAAAGAAAATCTTCTACAAAGCCACAAAAGCAATCCACAAAGCAAAAGACAAGCCATCAATTAAGAAAAATAACTGCAAATGAGCTGTAATCAAGCATTAATATACAAACTATATAAAGAACTTTGAAGACTAAGTAGCAATAAAATAAATAACGAGTAAAAATAACAGGTAAAAACTTTGTCTTTGTTCATTTCTGGTACTATAAAAAATGCTTAGGACTGGCTAATTTACAGAGAATAAAATGTATTTCTTATAGCTATAAAAGCCAAGAAGATCAAGATAAAACCCTGAGCAGTTTCAGAGTCTTGTAATGTTGTTTTCTTCTTCCAAGATGTTATTTTGTTGTTGTGCCCTTCAGAGGAGACAAATACTGTAACCTCTATATTGCAGAAAAAAGGCATTATTAATGAATGTATTAATAATATAATGAATGTATTAATTGTTTGTAGAATAAAATGCCCTAAACAATCTAAACAACGAATAAGAAAAGTTTTTATTCTGTTTCAAGATTCTGTAGGTTCAAGTACAAGATTTGTCAGCCCAATTGTTGATTCAATGACCAGAGCAGTAGATGGCAAAGGAAGGGGCACAGATCAGAGCCAGTGATCAACTCAAGTAATAGAAAAGAAATGATTGATAGTTTCCCCAACTGATAGGGGGCTGAAAATAACTTAATGATTTTAATAAGTTCCCAGCAGTAAAGGCAAACACACACACAACTCACATACATAGCCAACCACATACAACAAGGACCACAGAAACTGGTGTGTAGCATCTGTCCATACTATAACAAGAACTTTCACCACCTACCTATGGCACAACAGTCCCGTGTCTTGTACATACAATGGGTACAGAGTTAGTATAGTAAGTCAGAGATAGATATATTCTCATTTTCATTGTGGTATTATTCATGCTGGCCAGGACATGGAATTAAACTATTCATCAATTCTATTGATAAATAAATAGAAAAAAGCAATGTAATGCTATTCAGCCTTAAGACAGGGAAATTGGACTGAAGTGTTGGTTCGGTAGATAAAGTGATCAAAACACTTGAGGCTGAAGCAAGAGAATTAGCCCAGAACTAACTTAAATGCTAGGTGGGCATTGTGACTCACATGCAAGTTCACTCTCGAAAGTTGGAAATATGGGATATCCCCAGGTTACACTGGCTAGGGAGAGTTGGTAAATCAATAAACTGTACATTTAATTGAAAGACTGTGCCCCCAAAGAATAAGGTGGAAGAGATCCCGACAAAGATTCCTAACATCAAGCTCTGGCCTTCATGAGATCACAGACTTACATGATAAGACATGCTCTCACATGCCTGGCCTCCAAGAATATGTAGACTCCTCCTGCAAGATTCTACATACCCCTAATTAGATATAAGCCTGTGGCAACTTGGAAACTGTAGAGTCGCTGGGACTATCATCTTCCATGCTCAGAGTTTGCTGGAACATTCCCATTTACTCTTGTCCTTGCAAGAGAGAAGGTGGGAGCTCAGGTGGCGGTTTTCAGGGAACAGTATTCTTCTTCATGTGCTTCTGGCTAAGATTTAAATCTGGTCTGTTCTCATATTCTCCCTCTTCAGTTACCTCAAAAGCACAACTCTTTATCTGTTTTAGTTCTTATTTTAGAAGAGAAGACATTTTTCTGCTGCTTCTGGTTCATTTTGGATCTCTTCTAATTCTATTTTACAGCTGCATAGCTGCCTACCAATCCTGTTAAACTCTTAATTGCTTAATATTCAAGTAATCAGCCATAGAGATACAAGTCTTGTATGATCTCCTTCATATGAATACTTGAATATTTTCAAATTCTGGGCTGGGGATGTTTTTCAGTGACATATAGAACCTTCTCAGCATACATGAGGCCCTGACTTCAATACCCAACAGACACACACAAACACACACATGCACTTGCACAGGTACATACCTGCATAAGCATGCATACATGACTCACATGCACCACATCTCAAATCTGTAGATACAAACAGTATAGTGATAGTTCTAGGGCCTGGGAACTTAGAGAAAATAAGTAAGTATTATAAAAGAAACAACGTGTTAGTTAGACCAAATAAACAGGTTGTATTATATCTGACACACAGCATGATGATTGTGTTTATTAATGTGGTCTTATTTGCTGTAATTTGTTGTAAGCAAATCTTCAACATTCTCATCACTTAATAGAATAACCCTGCACAATGATGAGTATATTAATTTGCTTGATTGTGGTTATTATCTCACAAGAAATGCATATGTCAAAACATGATGCTGTATATAAGGAACACATTTTCAGTTTTCAGTTATACCTCAAGAAAGTTAAATAAAGACAGGCTTGTATTTAAGAAGATAGTTGCAAGCAAGTATGAAGAGACGGATGCAAGATAGGTAAAGTTCAGTAGCATATAAGGTTTTGACCCACTTCAACATTCTTGAGAAATCAATAATTTTTTTTTTACAACATAGCATGCCTGCTGCTGAGGCATGAGGGTTGTCTGAGCTTATGAGTTGAAACCAACATGGGTCACATAGTAAAACCACATCTGAAAATAAAGAATATGCATTGTTTGATAACAGATACAATAAATAGCTTATACCCACATTTAATTCAAGTATATATTTACCTTCATTGTTCCCAAGACTCTTTTTAATCGCAACAGTTGACCGTGGGTAAGTTTAATTCTGGGCATATGTCACTTGAGTGAAAGGAGTCTTCTAGCCAGTAATATAAATGATGTACTAACTTTGCAAACAGTACCTCTTCTTGTCCCATCTTCTTCATGTGACTCTTAAATCACTAATAACATCATAATTTTGTAATCTCCTTAAATTGTAATATTGTATTTCACTTTGAACTGTCAATATTACTCCCTGTAGCAGCCACTGGCACTTTTTATAGTCATTTATTTTCTAGTGCAATTTGTGCTTAGATTTATGATGCTTATACTTTTTCTTCTGTGAAAAATAAGTGAAGCCCAGATTATCAATGCTCTCTTGAAGATGGTTTTGAATTCTTTTCTTAGGAATAAGGATTTCTTTTTACATAAGCTATATCTGGTTGTATGATTTATTCTCAGCTTAAAATTGGCACTCTAAGAAATATAAATTTAGACTGAGTATGTAAGAGTGGTACAAATCTTTGCATATCATTCTTTTTAAAAATGTTTTTCTATCCAATGCCTGAGAAAACAAGCAATCCATAAAGGCTGGTAAAGTACTTTGTGGATGTAAACAGAGTTTCTCTAACAGCACTGTCACAGAATGAATAAGCCTCTAGGGCCCCTGCTTGAGGGAAGTAAGAATCTCAGATATGCTGTTTGTCTTAATCTAAGTTGAGATGTTGAAAACTAAAATTTCAGCTCCAAGAACTAGACAGTTCTATCGCACAACAAAATTAATTGAGAACAAGCATCTAGCCAGAGACCTCTTCATACACACCAACACGCATTCCCCTCCCATAAAAATAGCCAGGCCACTTGGTCTCCCAACATTAACTTTTCATGGTTCAAGTAGCTTAGGCAGAAATGAGGGTCATATTGGTAGCAATGTATCTCTCCAAAGGCTATGACTGTTTAAATATGAATAAGACGACAATCTCCAAAAGTTGATCGATAACTTATTGATAAACCCAGAAAAGTTGATTACAAATTAAAATAAAACACCAAATTGGATTCAGAATTTCCTAACTCAGTGGAAATAGAATTTCCTTTCATAATAGAGTGAATGTTTTACATTACAGCAAAATATCATCCATCATACCAAGGAACAAGATGTTCACCTTTCAAATATGAGAACACATTTACAGTTGCCAACAGTTTGAGGAGGAATCACATTCTGAAATTGTCTAGAAATTATTTTATAGCAGTCATAATAAAAATATTTTATAAAAATTGAAAGTCATCGTGGTACAAATGAAAAACTATGAAATTTCAGTAAAGTAATAGGTGTCACTTAAAATAACGAGTTGTAAATTTTAGCAATAAAATATATTAAAGAAAAAAATCCTACTGAGTAAATGAAATAAGGGAGTGGAGATGACAAAGCGTAGAATCAGTGGATTCAAAGATAGATGGATATAATTTTTAAATTTTTATTTTATTTTATTATGTTCATGGGAGTATGTGTAAAAAGTGTGGGTGACATTGGGGACAAGGCGATCTCAGAGGCCCTGAAGTTGCAAGAAGCTGTGAGTCATCTGCCATGAGAGCTGGTATATGATCTCACATCCTCTTGAAGAGCAGTGCGCACCACTAACCACTGAGTAATCTCTCCAGACCCAGTTCAATATCTAAAAGAAAACAGAAAATGTAGACTTCATAAACCTTACTAGAGCTTCAAGGCCTCAGGGGGCAATGGATATGATAAAAGTTATAACCAAAGAAAAACCTACAGAAGACAGAGAAAGAAGGAGATAAGTAAGGACAAGAGGAAATAAAAAGAAAACTGTGTCTAGCACACCTAAATAACCTTTAAAAGTAATTGCGATAAACAATCCATTCAAAATATTGAGATTAATAACATGGACTTTGAAACATAACCAAATCCATTTTACCTACACAACTGAAATATGAAGTTAAAGTACCTTTATTTAAGTTTGAAATTTCCCTAAGCATTTGAAGGCTCAATTTATTTTTGTTGGTTTTATTTTTCTTTTATTTGTGTTGTATAGAATTTTGACTTTCTTTTGAGCCTAGTTTATGTTTTTTCCACAAGGTGGTTATTTCTCTGGGTTTTGTGATATCTTATTCCATTTCCTTGCCAGATCTTGAACTACTTTATAGTAAGGCCTGTTAAAAAGTTTTATGTTTTAAAACTCTGGGAATAAATCAAATATCAACTTATAATAGGCCTCAAATATATTCTTTATTTTATAGCTATAAGTAACACCTTGGAGAAAAATCTCTTTCCTGTTCTCTAAAAAAGGAATGTCTAGGCCAGGTGTGGGGTGCACACCTGCAATCCCAACTTCTGGGAGGCAGAAACAGGAGGACTAGGAGTTGTATATTGAGATGATGTATGTAAATATGTGTGTCTGTGTATCTCTCTGTGTGTGTATGTATGTGTAAGAGAAAGAGAGAAAGAAAGATACTCTTATGTTGAAACATGCATAACTAACTGAATACTGACTCTGACTCTTAGATACTTAATAGAGCATATAATGAAGTTCTGACCAAGGTCAGGAGCAGGTACCATGCATAGTTCACACTGTGACTGTAAATAAATGTGTGAGAACTGCCCTGTCTACTCGTACACTTCCACTGACTGAGAGACAAGGGAGCCTGAATTCTACAATATGTTCTAACCTAGATAGAAATATGCATTTTAAGAAATTCAGTATCTACTTTCTACTCTGGGATTTTAAATGTGGGAGGAAAATAAATAACTACTTTAAGACTTCAAATATAAGAGTTTCTCTAATTTAGAATCTTAGATTTTTTTTACAAGAACTAGAATAACCTAAAGCTCAGTGACAGCAAAAAGAAAACCACAAATCAAGATCTAATGGGATCCTGTGAAAACAAAGTTGTGTTGAGATACAGCACTCTAAAACTTGACATCCCATTCCAGGTTCAAAAAAGCATCCATGATTGCATAGGCCAGTTTTGCAGTGAGCCATCACAAAGAAGGTAGTCAATGGGCTGTGCTTACAGAAGAACCTTACACAATAGCATAGGGCAAGAAATTATCCACGATAAACAACTTGACAATTCAGACTTACCATCCCTGTAGGGGAGACAATGCAGGTGATTCAGTGTTTTTGAAACATGCATACTGTTGTATATTTATCATCAGAATAAAGATAAAAGTCCCATAAACACCCGTCCCTTAAAATCCATCCTACCCTTCTAACCACAGATGGTCTTTTGCTCACCTTCTTTCTTATGATTAATTTATCCCTTTACTAATCATATTTCTATGGGGTTCATGAGTTGGCTCACTAGGTAAAGTACTTGTTTTGCATATGTAAGTACTTGAATTTGAATCCCCAAAAGCTATCTTGTGAACCTTTTCCTCCTACTGGGTTGCCTAATACAGCCCAGATATGAGGGTGCATGCCTAGACTTATTGCATCTTGCTATGCAGTGTTCAGTTGATATCCCTGGGAGGCCTGATCTTTTATTAAGGGAAACAGAGGAGCAGTGGATTAGGGAGAGAAGGGGTGGGGGTTGGGAGACATGGAGACAGGGAAGGTTGAGGTCATGATGTATTGTATGAGCGAGGAATTAATTTTTACAGTGGTAGATATGATGTCACAGGGAGTCAGACACAGAAAGATTTCAGGTATTCTGGTCTGCCAGTCTAGCCAATCATTAACCTCAAGGTCATCAAGAGACCCCCATCTTAAGAAAACAAGCTGAAAAAAGAAGAGAGAAAGAAGGTGGGTGTTGATCTCTCTTCTATGTGTGCATAGATATTGTGTTAGTTGGTTTTGGTTGCTAATAAAAATGCCATGATCAAAAGCTGTGTTGAAGAGTTTATAGTTTAGCTTATATATAAGTTCCAGATGCTGAGAGTTCATGATGGAACAGACAGATGGCAGCAGGTGGCAAGAGTAGGAAATGAAGCTGATTGATGACTTCTCAACTGCACAAGAGTGAATTGAGGCCATGAATTCTCACAACCTGGCACTAATGACATATCTCTTCAAGGGACCTAGACACTTCATGACATCCACAAACAAAACTACCAAGTCTTCAAATAGAGAAGCCAATAAGGGACATTTCTCATTCAAAACACCAACACATTAGTAAATACATGTACACACACACACAACTCATAACTCAAAGAATCACACAAGTGTGTCTTTACAAACAATAATCTTTGACTTGTACCTAAGTGTTTTGTGTAGATCTCACATTTCATCAAATGGACTATTCTAAACATCTAATAAGTTTAAATTTAATAAAATTGATGTCTATTGCTTCACCAAAAGGACTTTTAAATACAACTAGCACTGTTATTATTATGAGCACCTGGCACTAAAGAATATAATAGTGCTAATACATTTTACTTCCACTATCATGACCCTTGATAAAATGTCCATTGCCATGTGTTAAAAGTCAGACCATTAAAAAAACAAATATTAACTATTGGTTTTGATGCTCTGACACATATTATATAACAAGTAACAATTTAATATAGATAACCCACAAATAAGTAGAAAAGACTCAAATAACTGTGCTGGTTTTATATGTTATTACTGCCTGGCTCAGACCAGGAAGTTCTAACCCAGCTCTCAATAGAAAATATATCACCAGTGTCAGGTTATGTATTTGAGAACATCTAGTTTGTCCTTATAGGTATTTGGAAACCATTGTAAACATTTTCATAAGCATAGAACTTAAGTTTGTGGACAATTGTAGTTTAACATATGGTTGTGAGAAGTGACAGAGAAGGGTCTCATATACTCCAGACCAAGTTCCCTGAAATAGTAAGAGCTTTCAAAGCCATGGTACAGCATCACATGGGGGCTCACAGAGGTGACCACAAGTGTCTGTAATTTCACCCTTCTTGCTCCTGAGTAACAAACAATGTGTGGACTTGATTTGTCAGTTTAAAGATATTTGGTTTTGTTTTTTAGGCTGGGAAATTTTTAATATCTGTAAACATCCACAGACAGAGTTTTGTACGATCACATCTTCCAATATCTGAGGTAACCGTTCAGCCATGGTTTGTTAAAAGGTAAAAAATGCATGATTTGTGTACAAGAAACTGCTGGTGTTTTGGTAAAAGCCTGGTCTGTTTTTCATTCCTTATAATACTCAGGGTCCTTCATGTCTTAGTGGGAGACTGGGACTGAAGAAAGTCTAACATGCATAGAAGTGAAAAATCCAACCCAAATTTTATAACCCAGGCATTGCATGTGTGCAAAGAAATCATTTATCTCTCATATATTCATACCTACATTTTACATCTTTATGGTCTGTTTATTTCATAAATACCCACTAGGAAGTATTTGTTTAAAAAAATCTTTGTACTGCCTTTAGCAACTTATTTATCCTGAATACAAATGCATTTTTGTATTAACATGGACTTTAGATGGAGCAGAACTTTTCCCAACAGGCACTGCTTCCTTCTCTATGAATATAAAGGCTCTTTCCTTCTATGAATAGAAGAGTTTCTTTCCCATTTACTTAAAGAATGTTTAATCTTCCACTTCACTGACTCAAACTTTAACTTATTAGGTTATTTTGCAAAATAGTAAGAAATAAGCCATAACTAAAAAATGTATGTTCTGAATACCCTTTTGCTGCTCTGTGTAAGGCACCCTAAATTTTTTGGCATTTTGATTGCTTTTCCTGGATTTGACCATTCCTGCCTGGTAAACAAATGGAAAATATTTATAACTAAGATTCTGAGTGCTTAATATTAAAAATTAAGAGACTCAGATTATTTTTTCTTTGTAGTTTTGACTTGATAAACTCAATTCTGTGTGTGGTATGGAGGGAAAGGTAGAGGCTCTCTCTGAAAGATTGATATCTTGCATCATTAAGGATATATTTAGGCCACCAGTTCTTGGAATTATAGTTCAACACCAGTTTTATCTTCTTTTTTTCTTTTTTATTATTATTATTATTTTAAAAATTTCTGCCTCCTTCCCGCCTCCCATTTCCCACCCCGTCCCCCCAATTCCCTCCCTCTCCCTCTCCAGTCCAAAGAGCAGTCAGGGTTCCCTGCCCTGTGGAAAGTCCAAAGTCCTCCCCACTCCATCCAGGTCTAGGAAGGTGAGCATCCACACAGGCTACGTTCCCACAAAGCCAGTACATGCAGTAGGATCAAAACCCAGTGCCATTGTCCTTGGCTTTTCAGCAGCCCTCATTGTCCACATGTTCAGAGAGTCCGGTTTTATCCCATGCTTTTTCGGTCCCAGTCCAGCTGGCCTTGGTGAGCTCCCATTAAATCAGCCCCACCATCTCAGTGGGTGGGTGCACCCCTTGCGGTCCTGACTTCCTTGCTCGTGTTCTCCCTCGTTCTGCTCCTGATTTGGACCTTGGGAGCTCGGTCAGGTGCTCCAATGTGGGTCTCTGTCTCTATCTCCATCCATCGCCAGATGAAGGTTCTATGGTGATATGCAAGATATTCATCATTATGGCTATAGGATCGGGCCATTTCAGGCTTCTTCTCCTCAGCTGTCCAAGGAACTAGCTGAGGACATCTCCCTGGACACCTGGGAATCTCTCTAGAGTAAAGTCTCTTGCCAACCCTAAAATGGCTCCCTTAATTAAGATATATACTTCCCTGCTCCCATACCCACCATTGAAAACAGCTTGGTATTGGCATACAGATAAGTCGACCAATGGAATCAAATAGAAGACCTGGATTTTAACCCACAAACCTAGGAACACCTGATTTTCGAAAAAGGAACTAAAATTATACAATGGAAGAAAGAAAGCATCTTCTACAAATGATGCTGGCATAACTGGATGTCAACCTGTAGAAGAATGAAAATAGATCCATATCTATCACCATGGACAAAATTCAAGTCCAAATGGATTAAAGACCTCAATATCAATCTGAACACACTGAACTTTATAGAAGAGAAAGTGGGAAGTACTCTACAACATATGGGCACAGGAGACCATTTCCTACATATAATCCCAGCAGCACAGACATTAAGGGCAACATTGAATAAATGGGACCTCCTGAAACTGAGAAGCTTCTGTAAAGCAAAGGACATTGTCACTAAGACAAAAAGGCAGCCTACTGAATGGGAGAAGATCTTCATCAACCCCGCAACAGACAAAGGGCTGATCTCCAAAATATATAAAGAACTCAAGAAACTAGACTTTCAAATGCTAATTAACCCAATTAAAAATGGGGCACTGAACTGAACAGAGAATTCTCAACAGAAGAAGTTCAAATGGCCAAAAGACACTTCATGCTCAACCTCCTTAGCTATCAGGGAAATGCAAATCAAAACAACTTTGAGATACCATCTTACACCTGTCAGATTGGCTAAAATCAAAAACACCAATGATAACCTTTGCTGAATAGGTAGCAGAGTAAGGGATACACTCATTCATTGTTGGTGGGAATGCAAACTTGTGCAACTACTTTGGAAAGCAGTGTGGCGGTTTCTCAGGAAATTCAGAATCAACCTACCCCAGGACCCAGCAATACCACTCTTGGGAATATACCCAAGAGATGCCCTATCATATTACAAAAGCATTTGTTCAAGTATGTTCATAGTAGCATTATTTGTAATAGCCAGAAGCTGGAAACAACCTAGATGCGCTTCAATGGAAGAATGGATGAAGAAAGTGTAGAATATATACATATTAGAGTACTACTCAGTGGTAAAAAAAAAAATGACACTTTGAATTTTACATGCAAATGGATAGAAATAGAAAACACTATCCTGAGTGAGGTAACCCAGGCCCAAAAAGATGAACATGGGATGTACTCACTCATAATCAGTTTATAGCCATAAATAAAGGACTTTTTAAAAAATTCTTATTATGGAACAGTTTAATATAGAAGTAGACCAGAAAATAAGAAAATCTAGTGTGACACTCCATGAGAGCTCTTCTTTGTTGGAACAGCAGGAGTAAAGGAAAGAGCCTAGTGGGGAAGGGGAATAATACAAGAAACTCTTTGTTGGGGATGGTAGATGCTACATGGCTCAGTAGGAACACACAAAGGTATGATGATGATCAGAACCCTTTCCTCGGCACCATGTCTCTCATGCATACATGACCGAGCAGGCATCTCAGATGCTGACAGTATGATGTGTCTGGCTTCGTCGACCCATGTCTAAGAAGAATAATTTGGGATGTTTCAGTAGCAAATGAGCAATTATTATTTATGACAGAGAAAGGGGCAGGAAATCCCATTAAATTTGATCCCAGTTGAACCTGATTTTCACATCCAAGCCTTGATCAAAGGAAATTCTGCTCTAAATTGTCTCCCTGTAAAATGTAAAATTAAATCTTCTCTAAAAGGCAAATGTAATGAGAAGTCAGGGAAAGCCGTCACTTTGATTAAACGTATACATTGAGGATAATGCATGAACCTGCCTAATCTTTCCTGGGCCTACACTGAAGTAATTGATGTGCCTGAAGAAAAAAAAATCTCTAGGGGTTTTTAAAAAAGAACTTTGATTAGCAAAAGTCTTGCCTTGGCTTGGGAACCTGCAGAACCCACAGCTTCATAGCCTTCATCTGGAGAAAGGCTTCTTGAATTCTAAGCAACTGCCATCCTATTGTAGGTCAAAGAGTTTTGGTTTTCTTTTTTTATTTTCTCAAGAAAGAAAAAATCTTAAACATAAACTTTTCAATTTTTTATTTATTTTTTAGTAATTTCATACATGAAAACAATGGGCTTGGATCATATCTGCTCTCCACATCTCCCCATACCACACTGAAACGTCTGTTCTTCCCTCCCACATCCTCCTCTCTGCATTATGTTTTAATTACTGAATCCAATCAGTGCTGCTTTTACTTGCATGGATAGAGAGGACACCACCCTGTATCCTAGACACATGGACAACCTAGACATGGATGACACAGTTGATGAGCATGAACTACCCCATATCAATCTGCCATTCACTGCCACTAGCTGTTCAGCTAAGGGTTGGATCCCATGCATTCCTCCAGTCTATGCAGGAGTGTTGACTGGCTTGGTCTTGTACAGGTCTTATATAAGTATGTATATTTAAAAGGTGGTTTAATACTACACCCTTTAGCAAAAATAGTAGTATTAGGGACCATGCTTTCCAAGGCACGGGTTCTTGCTCAGGTTTACAGCACCAGGCATGAGCCCTTTCATGTGGAGTGGGTCTTGCATCCAAATAGAAAATGGTTGCTTACTCCTATAACATATTTTGCCATTATTGTACCAATGGGTCACATCTGGGTAAGACTATTGATAGCGTTTCTTCCACAGCAGTTTGAGGAGCAGATTTTGGAACTATGAAAGTAAAACAGCAGGAAGGATGCTTCCAGGTCAGTACTAGACTTTTGAGTGATTCAAAATATTAACATAAAGCTGGGTGGTGGTGGTGGCATATGCACTCAAGAGGCAGAGGCAGGCGGATCTCTGTGAGTTCGAGGCCAGCCTGGTCTACAAGAGCTAGTTCCAGGACATGCTCCAAAGCTACAGAGAAATCCTGTCTCAAAAAACCCCCCCAAAAAAGAGAAAATTAACATAAATGGGCAAAAAGTACACAACAAATTTTTACAGCAACTTATTCATAAACATGGTACTGCTTCCAATTGTAAGCAAAGAAACATGCACCTGTACACCTAGCCTCCTAAGCAAGACAGTATGGTTGAGTACAGCACCTGCTTAGAATTCTGGTGTGATTAATTAATATAATGGGAGCTGAGGCTCACTGATCCTATTCAACATTAGAGAGATAATATCATCTAACAGTAGGCTGACAAAGATCCAAATTCAAAATGTGAAATTCACCTGCTACTAAATATATATGAATTTCACCGTACCATAATATAAAAAACCATAAGTTGTAATACAGTGAGTGTGAAGAAACCAGCTGTATTTGAACTCCATTTCCATTCAATTACAGTTACTTTCCTTTTTGAATTTTAACCTTTGAATCTGTGAATGTATTATCTTTGAGAAGTCTGACAGTTGTAGTTTCATAAGATCTTATTTCAAGCTGGCATTAAGGGGTAAAGTGCAAACAGGGTTTAATGCAGAATAAAGACAAAATGGAACTATGGAGAAAGCAGGGTGGGAGGCAGCAAAGGAGCATGAACTCAAACAGCACAATAGAAAACAGGATGTCATAAATGCTAAGTATGACCTGCATCAGAACACATTTTCAATGTTTAAGCTTCCTTTTGGTTTTCAACATTTAAAAAGAAAAATATGAGCAAAATCAAAAGAAGATAGGGAATTTAAAGTTTGCATTATTATTTAACAATACCTTTTTAAGTAAAGAGTTTTCAAAAACAAAAGCATCATGTTACCATGAGTTGTTATTTTTAAGATTTTGGAGATGAAAGGGTTTATTGTATTTTCCAAGTTTTAATCAATCACTAATGTTTCATATGAAAGCAAGATTTTACTAGGGACACTAACATGATATTTTGGATTAAGACTCTGTGGTTCCAGGGAAGCTAGGGCTGAAAATAGCCAGCAATGCTTAATAAAAACTTATCACTGTTAGGGTGAAATACTCTGGGAAGTATTTCCTTGGGATCAACACTCAGAAGTTGTAGTCCAAGGTGGCCAAGACTGTACATCAAGTAGGCAGCAGAACTTGGCAAATAATGTGTAAGAGTCTCCTATATGGTACTATTTGAAGGCCTGAAGTTAGACATGGAGAGCTTATGGTACTTGGCAAATTGTGGCAGGGCTGGAATTCTTGCAGAGAAGCCCTGTAAGGTCATGGGTGAAGGAAGGTGACGGTTCATTGCAGTGGAGACTCCAGAGACTTCATGACATAAAGAAGCCAGGATTGGTTCAACTGTGGTACTGTGGAATAAAATAGGCCTGGGATGATGAAACAAGATGTGTCTGCTGTGGGTAGCAAGCTATTGAGGTGTTGCTGCACAAACCATTTTAGAAGTCAGAAGATGATGGATAAGCTCAAGATGTAGGACACTAAGCTACAGAATTTAGATTTATCCTGCTGAACTTTAATTTCGCCTAAGTATAATTGGTTATATGTTCCAGATTTTCTCTTTTAGAATAAGAAAGTATATAACTTTAAAAAAAAAACATTAACTCACAGTTGAAAAACTTTGTATTTTTAAAGACATGTTCAATGTTTGAAGCATTGGAATTTTTAACCACTTCGGGATCTTTACAGTTGTGCTGTGTTTTATATTATGATAAGAACATTGAGGTCTTGGGGACAAACAAGAAAGCAGTGTGATGGTTTACTAATGATAGCTTTATGTGTCAAGTTGACATGGCATGAAGTGTCTGGGATAGTTTCTATTGTCTTGGTGAAATGTAGAGTCATCAAGGAAGAGAGCAACTCAACTGAAGATTTGCTTCAGTCAGACTGGTCCTTTGCCATATAACATGAGAGATTCTCTTGATTGATGATTGATGTGGGAAGGCTAACTGCAGGTGAGTAGGGTCATTGTTAGGTAGGTAAACATGAATGATAAGAAAAAAAATCTGATGAAGCATTATCAATGGAGCCAGCCAGTGAGCTCAATTCTTCTATGATTCCTGCTCTCAATTTCCCACCTTGAGTTTCTGCCCTGTTTCCCATAAACAAAGACCTAGAAAAGAGAGCTGAAATATATCCTTTCATCCACAAGTTGTTTTAGGTCATACTGTTTTATTACAGCCACAGAATGAAAGCAAATAGATGTCAACATCAACACATTAATTTTTTAAATAACACAAATGCAGAAACAATAACATATTAGAATAGTATTTGAAGCCAGAGCTTTAAGACTCCAAACCTTCACTATTAATTTCTGCATTCAATTATTCATCTGAAAACATAATAGGAGAATAATAACAAAATTTTATACAAGTCATGGTTTATATTAAGTTAGGGATAATCTATTATCAAGCACAGTGATAAGCAGTAGATACGTAATTCATTAAATCCATTTTTTAATTTTATCATTTAAATCATTATGTTTAAAGACAAAATCAGAGCAAAGGAATTGAATAAACTGTCCAGATGATAAGATGAAATAGCTAATCAAAGACACCTTCATTCTCAAAGTTGGAGTTATCATACATATGAGAGTGGCCTATAGCTTGGTGAAAGAACATTATTCAGAATGCATGAGGTCTAAGGTTCCATTACCAGCACTATAACAACAACGAAAAGTTATTAAATAAAAAATTTAAGAGAAAGACTAATCAAGATTTGTATTAGTCATTTTCCTATTGCTGTAAAGAGAATCCATGGCCATGGAGATTCTTATAAAGGAAAGCACTTAATTGGGGCTAGCTTGCAATTTCAAAGATTTAGTACTTCATCATCATGGCAATAAGCACAACAGACATGGTTCTGGAGAAGGAGCTGAGGGTTCTACACATGGATCTTCGGTCAGCGGAAGGAGATAGATTCTGAGCTTGTGGTGGGCTTTATGAAACCTCAGAGCCTACTTCAAATGGCACACTTTCTTCATGGCACCACCACCAACCCTGTGAAATAGTGCCACTCCCTGATGACCAAGCATTCAAATCTACAATCCTATAAGGTCATTTTCTTTCAAACCACCACAAGTCTCAAAATGAAAGACAGATCAACCAGAGTAGCTAAAAGGGGTGTTAGCACAAAGGTATTTTTGAAGCAAACCCTTATGCGGTTATAATCAACTTTATCTGTTGAATTTTCCAAACATTTCCCATCTACCCAATCTTTCAGTGACAGATCTCCTACTTTACCACTTGATCATAATGATATCTCAGGGGGTATTTTTACCTAACCAAATGCACTAGCTTAATATGCCAGATAAATATCCATTAAACCATGATTCTACCTATTAGAAAGAAACTTCAAATCTTTTTTTCTTTGCCGGAAGTATAGAATCAAACTTTACTGGCACTACCATATAGAAGACACTTAATGGTTATTTGGACATCTTTATTTAAAAGTAATCATTTTAATCTCTGGTAATTTCATACATGGATATAATATACTTAGAACATATCCCCAAATTTATTCTTGACTTCTTTACATACCCTATCAAAGTCATGTCTTCTCTGATCTTTCTTTTTGTCTCTTTGGGTGTGTGTGTCTGTGTATCTGTCCATCTCTCTCTCCGTGTCTCTCTTCATGTCTCTGTGTCTCTCTGTCTCTGTCTCTCTGTCTCTGTCTCTCTGTTTCTGTCTCTGTGTGTGTGGGGGGGGGTGTATGTGTGCATGTGTGTGTTTGTCTATCTCACCTACTAAATCCAGTTAGTGCTTTCCATATGGACACTATGTAAAGTGTAGGGCACCAACCACTAACACACCGACAACCTACTTTTAGCCGCACTGCCAAAGAAAACTGATTCTCCTTCCCTGAGTGACTGTCAGCTGCCAATTGCTCAGCAGCCAGGTGTAGGTACTTGTGAGCATCTCCCCATCCATGTTAATATATTGAAAGGCTTACTATTCTGCCATTCCTGTGTCAGCAACAAAATATTCTGTTAGTCAATGAGGGCCATCTGCATTACTCCTATTTCTTACAAGGGCTCAGGGAGCTTAGTGGGGGAGGGGGCAGAAGGACTGTAAGAGCCACAGGTTGAGGTAAATTTCTGGAGGCAAATATTTAATCATCTTTTGAATTAGGTTCCAAATCTATAAATTAGGAATCGCTAAATATGCTTTGATGTAAGACTCAGTTGCAATGCATGTCACAGATGCCAGGCCTTAGCACAACTGACGCCATGAAAAATTACCATTCGGGTCATGGAGCTCAGGGTAGAGGCAGCAGCACCTGCCAACGTGAGAGCAAAGCCTACTCCATCAGTGTCCGTAGTTCTGGGAAAGTCCCTACTATAATAACATTGGCTTTTGACTTCTGTAGTTCCACTTCTGGTAACTGTTCTAAATGAGGTGTGTCAAGCCAGGAAGTGGTTTTTGTGTTTAAAATCTCACCCTGAGAAAGGTTCAGAGCTTCACTGTAGTCCCAAATATTTAGCATCATCACCGTCTGGCTAAGAAAGACTTTCATTTAGCTTGAGTCTGTGTCTGAGTAATCTTCTCTGGTGGATGCCTGACTGCGGTAAGACAGCAAACGACTTCAGAAGGTCTTAGTCAGTGTTCTGTTCTCCTTGCTCCTCTACTAGGCTCAAGCACATCCTGAAACATATTAGTGCTTATCCACAGAAGAAGCAAGAAGGATCACTGCATATCTAACTGAAGCTGATTGTTCAGAATTGATTCTAAGGAAATCACTCAACCCAGACTCATTTCTGAGTATTACCCATTAAACAAGATGAGAGGTCATGGTCTACTGACGATCAAATACAGCCAAGAGCTTTTGTGTCTTGTTATTTTGGGAAACAAACCTTTCTCCTGAGGGTCTTGAAGTTTTATATGCCCAGTCATTAAACATCGAATTGAAAGTCATTTGGAAAACTTCAATTTGATATTTAAAGAGGTCATTAAATACAAATACTGATGAGCCCCCTGAAGCCATTGCTTTCACTTCCAGTGAGCTCAATGAAGCCCAGTAAACAGGAGAGAAGACTATCACATCTCCAAGGTGCCATCCGCATTAGTAATCCTGTCAAGTTTAAATGTCAAAATGGAAATTTATTTTGCCAAACAACCATGAGATAGACTTCTTAAAAGATTTTTTTTAGTTCAATAAGTCTCCTGAAGGTATATTTCTGATGATGGAGAATCTTCTCTAATTTTTAGTGCTTTTTAAGTATAGTTCATAAGCAAACACCTGGAAATCTAAGTTGGTTTTTATGCTAATTTGGGAAGAGGAGTTTATCTATTTTTTTAACTTTTTTTACCTTAAAATTGAGAACATCTGTGTAGCTAAGTGTTTTAATCTTTGAAATGAAAATAAACAAAGTACAGTTTCCATGGCAACAGTAGAAGGACCGAGGAGTTAGAATTTCATGTCTAGGTTATTTAGACTTCCTGCTTCAAACCCTTGGCATCTTCTGCAGTTGATTTGCCAATGTAACAGTGACTTTGCTCATCACTGTGGCTTGAAGTGGCAGTTCATTTCAGTCTCTAACATACCTTTTTATAAAATATAATCCTGCAAATTTTGTCTCTCTTGTCTCCTACTTTTGATGTTATCACCATGTCAAGTGTGCTTCTTGTCAGTACAAACACTCTTTTATTTGCGTATATGGTTTATACCTAAGCAAGAATGAAAATAGCTGTGATCTCCAACCCCCTGTTGTTTTCCTTTCTGGTTCCAGAGCCTCTCCCTTCTGTCACATCTTTGTTTGCCAGGTACCTCATGTGTTCTTGTCACCACTGTTGGCCTGAAGAATGAATTCATTCATGGCTCTGCTGCCTTTATGAAGGGGCTTTGATAAAAGGCAACATCCAGGTTGGTTGTTAACTGTTCAGCATCTGATTCTAGACACTGACAGATACTCTTAGTATAACAAAGGATTTTTGCCTTCAGGATGATCTTTAGTATAAAGTACCTTAAATAGCACTGATGCAGTAGGTAAATTTCACATGCTTCATAAGAGAAAGAGGAAAGATGTGAGCACACAATTGCATTCAAAAATTATTTTTGCTTTATTAATTTTGCTTTCAGATGGCATGCTGCTGTACATAGTACCTCCTTTGGTAGCAACTAGAACCCTGGAAGAATGACAGGCCTACATTGTTCTGTGGATGACCTTGAGTTTCATCTGAAATATCTAGTCGTGGATCTCAGCTCCTCATGCATAGACTCTTAGCTGAGAAATAGTTCTCTTCTGTTGGAAAAGTTTACTCTCTTTAATCTAACACAGTTTTGAGAAGTATATACATGGGATGGTGACAGAAAACAGAGACACACGCACAAGCAGCCAGATCAACCAAATCAGTCCTGACGATGGATGAGGTGACATCTTAGCTGGAGCACATTCACAACCCTAAAAATAATTTTGAAAGCTTTTTTTTCTAGTTCAGAAAGTAGATTTGGAAGATAAAACAGGAAAAATATGAAATAGAGGGATGAACAAGCACATGTTCTTAACCTAATAGCTAACAGGGTCATTCACGATGAATCCAATAGGAACAGGGTCCCTTGATCTACATGTTTATGTATAATGTCACTCTGCAAACAAGAGAAACAGGAATTCTTAGAGAAAACACTGTTTTTTAGGTCTGGGACAAGGAAAATACAAAAGAGCACATTTTGGTTCCTTGAAGTAATTAATAATTTTAAATAGAGCTATAAGATAACTCAAATGCCTGCACAGACACAGGCCAAAAAATAATAATAATAAAGACTATTATATGTATCCCCTTAACACACACTCTACTGTTTCTTTACAGTGCACCTACTGCTATGAGTACATGAAGACACGAGAGTTATATCCCATCAAGGCTGCATTCCACTAAGGCGGTAATAACTCTCATTTGACTGAAGCAGGATACCCTTTCAAACTGCTGTCAGCAGAAATTGGAACATTTAGGCTCAGATAAATTAATGTAATATCTCACTTTTATCGACCCCACAGCTAGAGAATCAGAAGGATCCCAGTAACTGTTCCTTTAATAAGACTGATCCCATTCTAAGTCTTTCTGCCTAGTACAGCAAAAGTCATTTCTCTGGACTTAGTTGATACTCTATAATATGCCATCATAGACTAGGTAGCTGTTGAAGAACAAATAAAAATGTACTTCTCATTGACCTGGAGGCTGAGAAATTAAGAATCAAAGGCCTCATATCTGGTTTTCACCTCATGTCCCTATAAGGTGGGGAAATAAGAGAAAGTAAATATACTCTTCTGAAAAGATTTAATATCAACATTAATCTGTTTATGAAAGTTAAGCCCTCAATACCTAAACACATCATTGTACTCCCATACATTGGGGATCAAGTTGCCAGCACATGAAGTTTGAAAATCATATTTAAATCAAACAATTTTAATACTGTTTTTACTATGTAATTTAAATTATAAAAATTAAGAAAATATTAAAAGAATCAAACTGCCACCTTTAGAGACAATAGACCCAGTAATGCAAGTTGTCTTCTGACCTACATATGCATTCCACGTGATGTGTGCCCCAACTCCTGTCTATTCAGTGTGTTCCCCAATCCCACCCACACTTGCAAGTGAATAAATAAATGTAACTCACTAAAATTTCAGTGAATAGACTGGTGAAATCAGTATGTTTACTTTCAAAATGTGAGCTCCTGAGGTCAATCCCAGTAACCATTTTAAAAAGCTGAACAAAGTTTTAAACACAGGTATTGCTAGTACTGGGAAAGCAAACAGAAGATCCTTGGGACTAGCTAGCCAGTCAGCCTAGGTTACTTAGGGAGGTCAAGGACAGCAGGAGAAAGTATCTGAGAAATGCCTCCTTGTTTACATACACAGCTCTATATCTGTCCACACCATGGACACAGTACAAACAACAGCCTGTAGTATTTGAGCCAAGCTTCACTTCTCCTCCTACTCTTCTTGGCTTTTTGGGATATAAACTCCACTCTTGATGGCTGTAGCAAGAATTAAGAGTTTTTTCTCTCCTCAGATGCCTGAGTTGGGGTGGGAGGTAGCACCTTACTGATAAACACAGTCCACTGACATTAATTCATCCTCCCCAACCCCAGGTTCATAGGAGATGCTAAATTCCTCATAAATACAGTTAAGAGATTTGGTGTTCCCTTTCATCACTCTTTCCCAGTGATCGGGTAGATTGTGATGCCGCTGGAAGTTCTTTTATTGTACAGGATTGTTTTGGCTATCCTGGGTTTTTTGCTTTTCCATACGAAGCTGGGTACCATTCTTTCAAGCTCTGTGAGGAATTTTGCTGGGATTTTGATGGGCATTGCATTGAATCTGTAGATTGCTTTTGGTAAGATCGCCATTTTTACTATGTTAATTCTACCTACCCAAGAGCATTGGAGATCTTTCCATTTTCTGGAACACTCCTGCATTGCTGGAGGGAATGCAAGCTGGTACAGCCCCTTTGGATGTCAGTGTGGCAATTTCTCAGAAAATTTGAAAACAACCTTCCTCAAGACCCAACAATACCACTTTTGGGTATATATCCAAAGGATGCTCAATCATGCCACATGGACATTTGCTCAACTATGTTCATAGAAGAATTGTTTGTCATCGCCAGAACCTGGAAACAGCCTCAATGCCCCTCGACCGAAGAATAGATAAGGAAAATGTGGAACATTTTTACAATGGAGCAGAAAAAATAATGAAATCTTGAAATTTGCAGGCAAATTGATAGATCTAGAAAATATCATATTGAGTGAGGTAATGCAGACCCAGAAAGACAATTATCATACGTACTCACTCATAAGTTGCTTTTCGACATAAGCCAGCCTACAATTCACAATCCCAGAGAACCTAGACAACAATGAGGACGCTAAGAGACTTACATGGATCTAATCTACATGGGAAGTAGTAAAAGACAAGATCTCCTGAGAAAATTGGGAACATGGGGACCATGGGAGAGGGTCGAAAATGAGGAGAGAGGCAGTGAGGGGAACAGAGAAAAATGTATAGCTCAATAAAATGAATTTAAAATATAGAGTACCAGATGCTCCTGCAGAGGACTTGGGCTCAATTTCTGGCACCTATGTGGAAGATCACAGTCACCTATACAGTTGCAAGGCATTTGATGACCCAATATAACTTTTATGTGAAATATTGTATTCATGTGGTAAAGACATACATGCAGGTACTCCCAAGTATACATAAAACAAAATAAATAAATCCTTTTTCCTATAAAAATATTACAAAATAATACTAAATAAAGCCTAACAATGCTGCATTTTAAACCAGGAGTGACCCTTTTTAGATTAACTAGGAGAATCATTTCTTTTTACAATTTTCTATATATATACAATATCTTGCTACTATATTTCCTTACCATTGTTCTCTGTTATCCCCTCCCATACCATCCTTTCTTCCCACCTAGTCTGCCTGTGACCATAGCATTAAAAATTGACACCCTTCTTCCAGCAACAGTGAGCCTCAGGCTAAAGGAGTCTGCTGCAAGAAATTAAATTTATCAAAACCTACAAAACAATACTAATTTAAACAAAAAATAAATAATACATGATTCCATGCAAATCTATATGCAAAAATATTCACAAAAATTACAAATAGGCAATTATTAGCCCCAAACAAAAAGAAATTTTTAAAAAACACAATCAGTGTAATACCTGAGTTTAAGAAACTGAACGAGACAAAAATAAAGCCAGCAGTGGTGGTACACACCTTTATTCCCAGCACTTAAGAGGCAAAGGCAGGCAGATATCTCTGAGTTAAAGGACATCCTGATCTACAAGAGTTCGTTCCAGGACAGGCACCAAAGCTACACAAAGAGACCCTGTCTCAAAAAACAAAACAAAAAAAATCACAAAAACAAAACAAAACAACAACAACAAAAAAGCCAGAAGCTATCTTATCCATATAAAACCAGAAAGCCTTTTATAAAGTCATCTAGATTCTCCAATAAAAGTGCTTGGAAAACTTCATCTATGTATACAGAAGGAAGCATTTTTGCTTCCTAATAAATATATAAAATCAACTCCAAGTCTGTCAGAGGTCTACATATATGATCTGAAACTATAAAACTACTAGGAAAAAACATTAAAGAAACACTTAAGAAATTTATGCAAAGACTTTTTTTTAGGTGGTTTTTTTTTTTTTTTTTTTTTTTTTTTGAGTCAGGGTTTTTCTGTGTAGCTTTGGAGCCTGTTCTGGAACTTACTTTGTAAACCAGACTGGCTTTGAACTCACAGATCCGCCTGCCTCTGCTTCGTGAGTGCTGGAATTAAAGACGTTCATCACCACTGTGTGGCTGCAAAGACTTTTTAAATAAAACACAAACAGCAGACTCTAAAAATAAAAATAAGCCATAAACAGATCTGAAGCTTCTACACAGTAAAGGAAATGATCAACAGAGCGAAGAAACAATCTTCACAGTGGGAAAAATACTTTGAAATTACCCATTTGGCGAAAGATTACAATCAGAATATGTAAATAGCTCAAGCAATTTAATGCAACCAAATAATAATCATCTCATGGAGGAGATGAGTAAGTTCTCTAAATAGACATTTCTTTTCTTTTTCTTTTTCTTCCTTTTTTTCAGTTTTTCAAGACAGGGTTTCTCTGTAGCTTTGGAGCCTGTCCTGGAACTAGCTCTTGTAGACCAGGCTGGCCTCGAACTCAAAGAGATCCGCCTGCCTGATGACATTGCAGCCACTCAGTAAGATCTTCTGGCTCCATTTGCATTCCTTGTTCTCCTGCCTCTACCATATCTGCAGTTAGTTGCTTCTTAATCATAGATCTAATTTCTGTTAGTCTGCCATGAGGACAGAAACCAGCTTCTTCTAAACTTTTATTAATATTGCAATTTTCCTCCATGAATCTTGAGGATTTTACTGATACGAAACCTAGGTCTATCAGAAGAATTACTGTCTGTCTATGGCAACTATAACCTTATTAAATGTGTTTGTTAAAAAATGCAGCTCTAAAATCAAGGTATTCCACGATCTATGAACAGTTTAATAGATATTGTATGGGAGGGGATGCAAACAACATAAAACACATTATATCTCTCCACTGGTGCTCTGGGATGACTAAGAGAATTGTCAACTGAAAGCAGTATTTCAAAAGGGATTGTTTTTCTGAGCAGTAGATCTGAGTAGTAAAGAAAATATTTAGTGAATCATAATGTAGACAGATTCACTGTCATTATGGCTTTATTTTTCCACTGACTATCCCCCCACACACACACACGAAGAGTAGATTGTCTATCTTTCTTAAGGGTGTCAAGATTTTGAATTGGATAATGATCATTATCTCCAACTTTAACCCACCAGCTGCATCAGCCCCTAGCAAGAGAGCTCATTCTTCCTTTCAAGCATTGGAGTCAGGCATTGATTTCTCTTTAGCTATGCAATCCTAGGTGGTATCTTCCAGCACGAAGTTGTTTTTCTCACACTGACAAATGTGCTGTCTATTGTGACATCTTCCAGCAATGGTCTTAACTCTGTCTTCCGGGAAATTTGATGGAGGTCTTAACGCTTCCAGTTTCACAGGGAACTTTTGTCATGGATGCATTAGCCAGTCTCCTATAGCTTCCAGCTTTCCTTCCACAGCTACTCACCTTACTAAGCTTCCACAAAATTATCATTGGTAGGGCGTTGCTTCTGATTAGGCTATGGGTTAAGGAAATGTTGTCCCTGGTTGAACTTTCATGACAAGAGGTGGCATTTCCTGTTGTTGTGTCCTCTGTAGTAGTACTTTTAATTTTTTCTAGAAACTTTTCTTTCCATCTACATCTTGAATAAATGGCCCCAGAGGTCTGGGTGGAAAATGGTTCTCATAACCTTGGTCAACCCAGGACTGTCAAAAACTTCGATTGAAATGTGCATACAAGCACAACATCTGTACATTTTCAATAACAAGTTGTACCTGTGTGCATGCTCATTTTGATCACTGTGGAAAATTAAATATTATTTCCATCTAATAAATGAGGAGACAGCCATCAGAAGAATAAGGCACTTTTTCAGTTTGCATCCTCTACAAGTAATGGAGGGGAGAAGTCGCGAAAGGTGAGCTCAAACACAGGGAGCCTGAAAAAGCCTTTGATCACACCGCTGCCTCTGACAGGAGGAAGCAGAAACGACAAAGATACCCAGTCCCATTGGCTTCCATCATTATTTCCCTCATCAAAGCACTTGATCTACAGGAAGAATTATAGCACTTTGATCTGTTTCAAGAAATCTTTCTAATGGTAATATAATATTCTGTTTCAATTATTATTTTACTAATGAGATCAATGAGTAGATATTTATTCTCTTCTTACCGATTTAAGTTTGAAGTTCACATCTTAATGCAAATCAGCCTTTCATCCTAAATTTATCTACTCTTAAAAGTCCTTCATTTCATGATATCCACTAGATCTGAAATTCATAGTGAATTTCATAATACTTTATGGTAATTACATAAATATAAGATTAAACTCATTGTGGGCGATGAGATTCAGAGTAATAAAAACAAAACAAAAAATCTGAAATTCTATTTATGTAAATATTGCCAGTAATGAGCACCAAAGCATGCAGAAGCAGTCAGTATAAGTGGAGAAATGCACACAAAAATAAATGCATCATTTAAATCTTTCTGAGGGCACGGATAGGCATTTTAGCAAAATAGGAAGCTATAAAAGCACTAGGGGACTTTATCCTTACATAATTTACTTGATCGTATGAAGAAATATTTAGAGATACTAGTACCACAGATACTGTCCACAATATAGTAAAGCAACTACATCATCAGTTACTCAAGAAGTCAGTAAAATACACACATAGAAGAGTGAAATACACACTTCTCCAAATGGCATTATTTGTGTTTTTATATTTTCTAATAAATTCTTAGAATTCTACCAAGGCTGTACTCAGACAGCTTAAGTAAACAGCATTGAGAGTTTGTCGTGTGTAATGCACACATAGGAAATGAGATACAGGATAGAATGTGAGATAGTGGCAGGCAAAAGAGCTCAAATCCTGACGGAGCAGGGAATGATAAAACGGTGATTGGATTAGAAACAAGATTTCTTTCGGCTCTTCAATACCTTTGACTCTAAAAGAGCAAGTTGGATTTAGGATAACATTGTGCACTTTCTTCATCGTGTATTGAATGCCCTTATCATTTTGAATGCTTTCCTAGGCCATTTATTTCATTCTCCTTAGTGTTATTGTACAGAGCTTGTTGTGTATCCATCTAATAAGGAAAGGGCATTTATTAAAGAGTTACTCTGCCTGACACTAGTAAAAGATTTCTGCTGTATGTAATTTCTCATTCATAAACTGTCTATGAGGACAATATAGACATCTTTGTTTATAATAGGAAGACAAGGAAATAAGGCCAACAATGATTCAAGGTCTAATACATTTTAGAATTGAAATTTAAACATGTTATTGAATAAACATATAAACTATATATATATACATATATATATATATAGAGAGAGAGAGAGAGAGAAAGAGAGAGAGAGAGAGAGAGAGAGAGAGAGAGAGAGAGAGAGCCTTGCCTGTGTGTGCATGTGCCTTCACTTTAGGAAGCTTCTACTGTGTATGTTTTCATACAACCCCTCTTTATCATAACGTTATCATAACTGTTTCTCCCAGTATTTCCTCCTTTGTCCCCTCTGTCACCTCCCCTACCCCTCTTTGCTAGATCTTTCTGTTCCAGGCCCTTTGCACCCCCTCATCTGTCAATAACTACCCTATTTCCCTTTCCTGGGGAGATCTAACCCTCCAGGCCCTTGCTCTGTACATCACCACTGTGATTCTACAGCTGTAGCTTGTTTATCCTTAACTCAATTGCTAATATTCACCTAAAATAATACTGTCTTTGTCTCACCAGGTTAGGGCTCTTTCTTTGCAAATTTCATGATTTCATTTTTTAATATCTGAGTAATACCACATTCTGTAAATATTCTACAATTTTTATCTGTTCTTCTGTTGAAGGACATCTACTTTGTTTTCAATATCTGACAATTATGAATAGAGCAGCAATGAACAGTATTAACTCCTAAAGGAATGATCAATAGTATATAGTGTTCTAATTTTTGAACATGATCAAAATACCTTTTCTCTAACTGGGGAAATTCTTAAATCTTGAATCAATTCTTTTGATAAAAAGGAAATGGCTCTATTTTATTAGATCTTAGCCAAATTCTACTAACTCCAACGTATCATCTGGTACTTTAAATTCTACTTGTGCTATTTCCCTTAGTAGCTCCACCAGCAAAATGAGAAATGAGGTTTTAAGTTGATTATGAGGAAAGTTAGGCCCATGTTCAATGACTATATTCTGATTAAAGATAGTAATCTAAACCAAAGTCTACAGGTAAACCTCAAAGTTAAACTACACCATATAAAAAATGAACTTGATATATATATAATATTCCATACCACAAATTCAGAATACATATTCTTCTTAAAAGTCCATAGAATCTTCTTGAAAATAAAACATAAGCTAAAATAAAATCTCAATAAATAGAAAAATCAAACTTTCTTTGTTTTTTGATCATACAATAAAATAAAATTCACACTGAAAGAAGCAACAGAAAATCTCAGAAATTCAACAAAACACTCTTTGATCCAATAAGTGGATCAATGAGAAAAATCAGGGATTAACTTAAAGCCTGCTACAATCAATGAAAAAGACGCCGAAGATGACCAGAACTTTTAGATGTAGCTTTGGCAATTCTAAAAGGTATTTTGCAATTGTAAATTCTTCCATGAAAAAGTCTTAAGAACCTCAAATAAGTAACCTAATCATGGACCTTAAAAAAAATAGAGCAATCTAAACCCCGAAGAGATAGATAACAAGTAATAATAGAGGTCAGGTCCAAAATTAAGGAAATAAAGATCCAATGAGCAATAAATCATGCCAGCCAAGAAGTTGGTTCTTTAAGATAAAAATAACATAGATGAGTTTCTAGCAAAATAACCAAAAGAGAGAAAAGTCCTACGTTCATAAACTTAAATATGAGTAGGTCCCCTTACTAAAATTTTCAATAAAAATTGCAGACGATCATTAAAGAATACTTTGGAAACTTATATTCTAAAACCAGGGAATTCTATAAGGAATGGATAAATTCCTTAGATGCCCACAACACACCAAAATCAATTAAAGAAGAGAGAGATAAGTTAAACAGATCTATAAAAGTCACAACTAGAAGTAGCAAATTCTCCCCACAAAGAAAAGCATAGAACCAGATAAGTTTGCTACTAAATTCTACTAAATCCTTATGGAAAAGCTAACACAAACACTCTTCAAATGATTTCACAAAATAGAAAGGGAAGGAAATGTTAAGAAACTCATTCCACATTGATCCTAATCTAAAATTAGATAAGAATACAACAAGAAGACCATAGATTACTTTTTCTATGAAGCATAGACACAAAAATTCTCAATAAAATTCTTGCAAACAAATGGAAGAACACACTATGACCAAGTTAGACATATAAGGTTGGCACATTAGTAGACTTCAGGACAGAAATCACATGATAATCTCAAGCAATGCAGGAAAGCCTTTGGACAAAGCTTAAAATTTTTCTTGAAAAGACCTTGAAGAAACTAAGAATATGAGGAACATACTTTAGTGTTGTACAAAGCCTCTTGTTCGTTCCCTGGCTGCCCAGACTCCTGAAATAACCACACAGAAATGTATTAATTAAATCACTGTCTGGCCTATTAGCTCTAACTTTTTATTGGCTATATTTTACATCTTAATTTAACCCATTTCCATTATTTTATATTTTACCCTGAGGTTCTTGGCAAGGTCCTACCATCTCTGTCTTTGTGGGTGGTTCCATGACTTTTCCTTGACTCTGCCTTCTTTCTTCTAGCATTCAGTTTAGTTTTCCTTGCCTAGCTCTATTCTGTCCTATCAGGCCAAGCCAGTTTCTTTATTCATTAATCAATAAAAGCAACACATAGACAGAAGGACCTCCCACACCATTTCCCTTTTTCTGTTTAACTTAGAAAGGAAGGTTTTAAATTTAACATAGTAAACCTACATATAGCAAAATAGTTATCAAGCAAGAATTACAGTTACAAAATTTACATCTACTTTATCTTTCATTATAACTAAAAAAAATATCTGTAACCATAACTATATTCTTTAACTTGATCAAAGACTCCAGAAGGATATGATATTACCTAAGTAAACAGAAAATGCTTTGTAAGCAACTTCCAAAACTCTAGAATTGACAGAGACATCTCGTTGCCTGGACAGTCACCCAAAGTTCTTCTGTACCATTGGGCCATGCATCTTCAGCCTACAGGCCGATAGTATCCAGCAGATTTTCCCTGAAGCAGCAAATTTCAAAAACAGTTCAGCCTATTTTGGCAGTTTGTTAGTCACTTTCTTCTGTATCCTGCAGAATGTCTGGCAGAATCTTTCATGAAGCAGGAACCCCAAAGGACTGTCTCGCCCTCTTTAGGCAACTTCAGCAGTCATTTCTCTGTGGGTCCTGCATGTCCAGTTCACAAAACATACCATCCAGCAGTCCAGGAAAGAACAATTTCTTGCCAAAATAGCTAACAAACTCCTTACAGAGCCTCTTCAATGCCCATCTTCCTTCTGAAATAATTGGTGTTGCCAGGAGCAGATGTGTCTCATTGTCATGAAAAGCCCTAAGTTCTTAAAACATTTTATATGTTTTAAATTCTGTAGTCTTTGAAAGGTTTGAAGAATGCGTATCCATCTGAAATACATCTCTGTACATCTAGAAAACCTAACTAACATGATAACAAGCTTGACTATTATAGATGACTTTCAATTAACCTATATATCTTAATTATACATTACACTTTTAAATGAGCTGCACAAACACAATAACTAAATCAAGAGCAGAAATATACATACAACAAAATTGACTTTAAAATTGTATCGATAAACCAAGATCCATGCCAAGGCCAATCTCTATAGCACTTTAGTGTAATAAAAACTATGTAATGCAGACCTATAGCCAATGTTATACCAAATGGGAAAAGTTGAAAGCATTTCCTTTTAAACATGGAAAAGGATATCCTTAACCACTCTAATTCCATATACTGTTCAGTCTTTAAAGCTGTAGATAGAGCAATACAATATGAAAATTCAAATGGATGCAAACTGGAGACAAGGGAGTCAAATTATCCCTATATGAATATGAAAAATCCTTTATTTAAGAGACCCTGAGAATTCTACCAGAAAATTTTCAAAGTTGATAAAGACTTTCAGAAAAATAGAAGCAAAATCAAAGTACAAAACCCAGTAGCTTTTCTGTGCATCAGCAATGAATTTTCTGGTAAAGAAATGGGTGAACAGAATCTCACTAGCAATAACTTCAAAAAATAAAAATAACTAAGACTCAGCCTCACTCAGGATCTAAAGACTTCTGCAGTGGAAACTTTAAGATGGTAAGTATAGAAATTGAAGAAGACACTAGAAGACAGATCTCCCACTCTCATGTGCTACCAGTATTAATATCATGAAAGTGACCATATTACCAGTTGTGATCTGTAAATCCCAACGGCACTCAGAGACCTAGGAAAACTAATCATAAAGTTTACATGGAAGGGAAAGGAATCTTGAATAGCAAAGCAGTCCATAACAGAAGCAGCAATATTAAAAGTGTCAATATATCTAGTCTCAAATTACATTATAAAGTCACAATGAAGATCACAGCATAATTCCACACAAAAATAGATACACAGAATGATGGAATACACTAGAGGACCGGAAGCAATTGCACAGAGCTGCAGTCATCTAATTTTCAACAAAGATGGGAAAATATACATTGGAAAAAAAGACATCCTCTAACAAATGGCACAGAAAAGCTCCTATAGTAATACGTGTTTTTAGTAGAAAGCCCATTACTATTCTTAAGAGTTCCTTCTGTTTCTCAGCTTTTTGCATATCATATTTGTTCATTGAGTTATACTTTGGCCTTATCAGTAATAATAAATTGGTTACTATCTTATGCAATTTCTAAAAACAATATTTTCTCTATTGTTAATACCCTGAACATAGCAAGTTGCTTGCTTAAGATGTCACCTTCTTTTTTTGGTTTCTGAGATTGGGTTTTGCTACCTCATGTTTTAGTCTAGATTAGAATATTCCCCTTTTAAAATAATGTTTTCATATATAATTTGGAAAACCCACATAATGTATTTGATCATATTCCTCACCCAACTCTACTCTCAACTTCTCCAAAATCCTTCTGCTCCTACCACCCAACTTTATATTTTCTCTCCCTTTTAAAAACACAACCAAAAGTCATCGAGTCCAGTTTGTACGGTAAACTGTTTGAGGGCATGAGGTTGGCCCTGGAGTGTGGTTGATATACCAAGGGCCACACTATTAAAGAAAATTGACTCTTCTGCTCCCAGAAACAACCAAATGCCAATATCTCCTCAGCTGGAGTGGAGACTGTGTCCACCCCCTTCCTCCATGTTGGAAATTTGTCTGCCCTGGGTTTGTGCGTGTCTTGTGCATGCTGTCCCAATCTCTGCATATGTGCCTCTACCAGTGTCTCATGCATGCTTTCCCCATCTCTGCCTATGTCCCTCTACCAGTGTACTGCACATGTTGTGCCTATTTTTGCATATGTCCCTCTACCATGTGGTGTCTGGGAAACACTTTCATTCAAGTCGTTCCTCATATCTGGCTCTTAAAATATGCCTTCCCCCTCTTCTTCATAGAGTGCTGAACTGCCAGGATATTTATAGATGTCCCATCTACCTGGGACTAAGCATCCCAATGTTCATTACTATCTATATGCTGATCATTTTGACACCACGGAAAGAAAGAGATAAAAGACCACACTACCATGTAAAATCTCTGCCTATGACATGGCTTTTGAAAGTGTCCCATGCACTGACACTGTGGTTCTTAGATCATCTGACCTGTACTCACAGATAGAGCATGCCCATCTGTGTGTTTCTCACACTGCTCTGAGCTGCCATTCACTTGAAACTACAAAGTGACTTTAGAACCCATCTAAGAGATACAGCTAGAAAAAATTGGGATGCTTATTAAAATACACTTTTCTCCCCATGGTTTCCCCACCCCAAATTTCTGCAATTTAAAATGGGCACCAAAGCTTGAAATACTTGAATTCAAAGAAAATTCTTAGCATTTAGAGTCAGTGAAATCAAGGCGGTATTTCCCCATAGTAAACAGAAAACGTTGTGTGACATTTTCTGGCCACCCTATCTCAACAGTCTTTCAGTTAAAGGGTCTTATATTTTAGGATTTGAAACAATTTCTCAGTGATATTTCAAGGGCAGAAGGAGTTTATGGCTCCCTTGCACTGGAAGTTTTGCCTCTGATTAGAGACCTCTTTTCTTTGGTTTGATATAATTTGATAATTGGTTATAGAGAATTTCAGAAGAACCTTATTCCCTAAATATCCATTTCTCTTTAAAACATTATAGTTTAGTTTTCTGTTTACAGAACTATGCATTTGAAGTCATGGTGAACATACAATGCTGCTATGATTGGTTAAGTCTTATTCCAGAAGAGTCAATGTGATAATATAATGAGAGAAATTGCTGCCAAAGACAAGAATTCAAATTTAGAAACCCATTAACGCTGAACTTTTTTGAGATTTCTTAACCTCTGACCCTCAAATGCCATGCTATTGCATTAAAATAAAGAAAGCAAACTGTTTTGTGAGTTCTCTCAGAATCCTGGATAAGTGCAATCCTATTTGCTTCAATTCAAAGTAAATAAACTTAAGACCATAAGCCTTTTCAATAAAACTTAGTGGTAGAGAAATTGTGGCATCCTGGGGAGATCAAAGTAAGTGTTCTTTGCTGTGGCTTCCCCACTCTTCCAGAGGCAGGAAATGCTGGTTTGAGGACTAACAGTCTTGTCAAGTTCCAGCCACAGTTTCCTTCACAGTTTTAGGCAATGTGGATGCACAAAGCCCACAATTACCCAGACTCTGAAAGTTCCAAAAGGTAATAAGCAACTGAAGGCCATAATCAAGATTAATTTGTCCTGACTTCAAAATTCCTTCTCTGCAAATCAGAAGCTTTCTCTGCATAATTGGCAGACTATAATGTTCAATCGATACCATTCAAATGCTTAACGCCTTTCTAACAGGCTCTAATCATTGTCTACACCCTTGATTAGAAATGAAGAATGGAGAAGTATTAGGACTGCCCATTTCTAGGGTTAATAGTTTAAAATTAGTCTTTATAAAATAATGGCCCCTTAGAGCTATAAGAATATTGAGGAGTTCCTCTTGTGGCATATGGAAAAGTGCTGTATGTGCAACTGCCTGGGAGAATTTCTCGAAGACAGATGCTAAGAGAAGAGTACCAAATGTATACACTAACATCCCTTCAATTTTCATGTCATATACATTGCAATATTGCATGTTCTACTCTACATTGCTTTTCTGTGAGTTACCTTTCATATTCCATGCACTAATCTACTGCCTAGAGCATGAACTATGAAACTAAATTCAAAAAAAAAAAAAAAAAAAAAGATGTAGCTTGGAATTAAAGTTAACTTAGAGTTAAAGCAATGACTTCCTCCACTAGATAAATGTGAATTATCTGCTGTGACAATGGCAGCATGAACTGGGAGGAACCCACTCTAAGGCAAGACTTGCCTCGAAGAAGCCAACTACTCTTCTGATATGAAAGTCAGCACAAAGATCGTAGTACAGGCTGTCATTAGCTATCTTCAACTCAAGGTCAGAGGTCAGCAAATTGCAGTGCCTGATGGTGTGTCAATCATAAGTCACAGATGTACTATGCCGGAAAAGGAATGAACTCCTTTGGTGATCCCCAAAGTTCTAATGGTAAAGACTTGGTCCTCATATCACGGTACTGTTGAAACATCAGAATAGGTGGCCAGGTTACTGGGTATTTGCCTCAAAGCGTGTTTTGGGTGCCAGACTTTTCCTTTCATTCTTCTACTGTCCCTCCTTACTGTCATTGTCTCCTAATTACAGACCCAATAGAAACAAAACCAACCGAATACAAAATAAAACCTCCAAAATCATGCACCGAAGTTAACTCTTTTATGTTTAAATTATGTCAGACATTTTGTTACATTCACTGAAAACCGACTCACATAAAAATGGCATAAAACTTACTGATTTTAACCTATGAGATACTTCTCTGGTGATCCTGCTACCATGTAGTTACCTTCATCAGGATCACTTCCTCTGCCACTTAAAGAGTTAAAAGGACAGGGAAATCCAAGCATAGCAGGTAGCAACAGGGAAAATCAGCAGGCAGGAACAAACAATAAAAAAGAATGCTTTTAGTAAGGATGAGCAAACACACACAGCAAGCACACAGAGAAAAAAGATCCTCCCCAAAGCAAAGGGAATGCTCAGAAAGCCAAATCCACTTTTAAAAAAGATTTTAAAGGGGTACCCCTCTAATCCAATCTGAGATTGACCAGAAAAACAGGATGCCTGATTGGCCAGATGGCTGATTGACATCCAAATGTTGTGTGTTATGGTCTGATCTGTCATTAAACTTGTTGAGCCACTCAAGGCAGCCATCAAACCAAACACACTGATAGTGGGAGACTTCAACACTCCTCTTTCACCAATGGACAGGTCAGTCCGACAGAAACCTAACAGAGAATTAAGAGACTTAATAGAGGTAATGAACCAAATGGACTTAACAGACATCTATAGAACATTCCACCCAAATAGGAAAGAATATACCTTCTTCTCTGCGGCTCATGGAACCTTTTCGAAAATTGACCACATACTCAGTAACAAAGCAAACTTCCACAGTTACAAAAACATATTAGTAACCACCTGCATCTTATCGGATCACCATGGATTAAAATTAGAATTCAACAACAATGCTACCCCCAGAAAGCCTACAAACTCGTGGAAACTGAACAGTCAACTACTGAACCACACCTGGGTCAAGGAAGAAATAAAGAAAGAACTTAAAGTCTTTCTTGAATTTAATGAAAATAAAGACACAACATATTCACACTTATGGGACACTATGAAAGCAGTGCTAAGAGGAAAATTCATAGCACTAAGTGCCCACTTAAAAAAAAACGGAGAAAGCACACATTCCAGACTTAACAGCACACCTGAAAGCTTTAGAAAAGAAAGAAGCAGACTCACCTAGGAGGAGTAGAAGACTGGAAATTATCAAACTGAGGGCAGAAATCAACAAAATAGAGACACAGAAAACAATCCAAAGAATCAATGAAACAAAAAGCTGGTTCTTGGAGAAAATCAACAAGATTGACAAACCCCTAGCCAAACTAATCAAACGGCAGAGAGAGAACACACAAATTAATAAGATCAGAAAAGAAAAGGGGGACATAACTACAGACACAGAGGAAATTCAGAGAATCATTAGATCTTACGACAAAAGCCTGTATGCCACAAAATTGGAAAATGTAAAAGAAATGGACACTTTTTTAGATAAGTACCATATACCAAAGTTAAACCAGGACCAGGTGAACAATCTAAATAGTCCTGTTAGTTGCGAAGAATTAGAAACTGTTATCAGAAACCTCCCTACCAAAAAAAAGCCCAAGACCTGATGGGTTCAATGCAGAATTCTACCAGAACTTCCAAGAAGACCTAATACCTATACTCCTTAAGGTATTTCATAATATAGAAACAGAACAGTCATTGCGAAATTCCTTTTATGAAGCTACAATTACCCTGATACCTAAACCACACAAAGACTCAACAAAGAAAGAGAATTACAGGCCAATCTCACTCATGAACATCGATGCAAAAATTCTCAATAAAATACTGGCAAACAGAATCCAAGAACACATTAGAAAAATTATCCACTATGATCAAGTAGGCTTCATCCCAGAGATGCAGGGCTGCTTCAACATATGAAAATCTATCAATGTAATCCATCATATAAATAAACTGAAAGATAAAAACCATATGATCATCTCATTAGATGCAGAAAAAGCATTTGACAAAATTCAGCACCCCTTTATGATAAAGGTCTTGGAGAGATTAGGGATACAGGGGTCATTCCTAAATATAATAAAGGCTATTTACAGCAAGCCGACAGCTAACATCAAATTAAATGGAGAGAAACTCAAGGCCATCCCACTAAATTCAGGAATGCGACAAGGCTGTCCACTCTCTCCTTATGTCTTCAATATAGTGCTTGAAGTTCTAGCAATAGCAATAAGACAAAACAAGGGGATCAAGGGGATTCGAATTGGAAAGGAAGAACTTAAACTTTCGTTATTTGCAGATGATATGATAGTGTACATAAGTGACCCGAAAAACTCCACCAAAGAACTCCTACAGCTGATAAACTCCTTTAGTATCATGGCAGGATACAAGATCAACTCCAAAAAATCAGTCTCCCTCCTATATACAAAGGATAAGGAAGCAGAGAAAGAAATCAGAGAAGCGTCACCTTTCACGATAGCCACAAATAGCATAAAATATCTTGGGGTAACTCTAACCAAGGAAGTGAAAGACCTATTTGACAAGAACTTTAAGTCTTTGAAGAAAGAAATTGAAGAGGATACCAGAAAATGGAAGGATCTCCCTTGCTCTTGGATTGGGAGGATCAACATAGTAAAAATGGCAATACTACCAAAGGCAATCTATAGATTTAATGCAATCCCCTTAAAGATCACATTAAAATTCTTCACAGATCTTGAGAGGGCAATAATCAACTTTATATGGAAGAACAAGAAACCCAGGATAGCCAAAACAATCTTATACAATAAAGGAACTTCTGGAGGCATTACCATCCCTGACTTCAAACTCTATTACAGAGCTACAGTATTGAAAACAGCTTGGTATTGGCATAAAAATTGAGAAGTTGACCAATGGAATCGAATAGAAGACCCAGATCTTAACCCACAAACCTATGAACACCTAATTTTTGATAAAGGAGCTAAAAGCACACAATGGAATAAAGAAAGCATCTTCAACAAATGGTGCTGGCATAACTGGATGTCAACCTGTAGAAGAATGAAAGTAGATCCGTGTCTATCACCATGCACAAAACTCAAGTCCAAATGGATTAAAGACCTCAATATCAATCTGAACACACTGAACCTGTTAGAGGAGAAAGTGGGAAGTACTCTACAACATTTGGGCACAGGAGACTGCTTCCTACATATAGCCCCAGCAGCACAGACATTAAGGGCAACATTGAATAAATGGGACCTCCTGAAGCTGAGCAGCTTCTGTAAAGCAAAGGACACTGTCACTAAGACAAAAAGGCAGCCTACTGACTGGGAAAAGATCTTCACCAACCCCGCGACAGACAAAGGTCTGATCTCCAAAATATATAAGGAACTCAAGAGACTAGACTTTAAAATGCTAATTAACCCATTTAAAAAATGGGGCACTGAACTGAACAGAGAATTCTCAACAGAAGAAGTTCGAATGGCCAAAAGACACTTAAGGTCGTGCTCAACCTCCTTAGCAATCAGGGAAATGCAAATCAAAACAACGTTGAGATACCATCTTACACCTGTCAGAATGGCTAAAATCAAAAACACCAATGATAGCCTTTGCTGGAGAGGATGTGGAGTAAGGGGTACACTCATCCATTGCTGGTGCGAATGCAAACTTGTGCAACCACTTTGGAAAGCAGTGTGGAGGTTTCTCAGGAAATTTGGGATCAACCTACCCCAGGACCCAGCAATCCCACTCTTGGGAATTTACCCAAGAGATGTCCAATCATATTACAAAAGCATTTGTTCAACTATGTTTATAATAGCATTATTTGTAATAGCCAGAACCTGGAAACAACCTAGATGCCCTTCAGTGGAAGAATGGATGAAGAAAGTGTGGAATATATACATATTAGAGTACTACTCGGCGGTAAAAAACAATGACATCTTGAATTTTGCATGCAAATGGAGGGAAATAGAAAACACCATCCTGAGTGAGGTAACCCAGGCCCAAAAAGATGAACATGGGATGTACTCACTCATAATGGGTTTCTAGCCATAAATAAAGGACATCGAGCCTATAATTCGTAAAAAATCCTAGAGAAGCTATATAAGAAGGTGAACCCAAAGAAAAACATATAGTTATCCTCCTGGATACTGGAAGTAGACAAGATTTCCGGACAAAAAATGGGAACATGGGGGTGGGGTGGGATGGGGGGTTGGGGGGATGGGGAGAGAAAAGTGTGAAGTGGAGGATGGGAAGAGCTTGGGGGAATAGGATGGTTGGGATATAGGAAGGGTGGATACGGGAACAAGGAATTATATATCTTAGTTAAGGGAGCCATTCTAGGGTTGGCAGAGACTTGACTCTAGAGGGGTTCCCAGGTGTCCAGGAAGACGCCCCCAGCTAGGTCCTTGGGCAGCTGAGGAGAGGGTGCCAGAAATGTCCAGATCCTATTGCCATACTCATGAATATTTTGCATATCACCATAGAACCTTCACCTGGCATTGGATGGAGAAAATGACAGAGCCCCACACAGGAGCACCGGACTGAGCTCCCAAGGCCCTGATGAGGAGCAAAAGGAGGGAGATCATGAGCAAGGAAGTCAGGACCGTGAGGAGTGCGTTTACCCATTGAGACGGTGGGACAGATCTAACGGGAGACCACCAAGTCCAGTTGGAATGGGACTGATGGAACAGGGGACCAAACCGGACTCTCTGAATGTGGCTGACGGTGGAGGAGGACTGAGAAACCAAGGACAACAGCAATGAGCATGAACTCTACAGCATGGACGGGCTCACTGTGAGCCTTGTCAGTTTGGTTGCTCACCTTCCTGGACTTAGGGGGAGCTGGGAGGACCTTGGACTTAACATAGTGAAGGGAACCCTGATGGCTCTTTGTCTTGGAGAAGGGTGGAGTGGGGGTATGGGTGGAAAGGAGGGGAGGGAAGGGGGAGGAGGAGGGGAGGAGATGGAAATTTTTAATAAAAAAATGAGAGAAAAAAAACACTTGGATACTAGGATTCTCAACTTAATGGATCATGTTATTAACAAATAAATCACAAATCTTTCAGTGAAAAAAAACAAAAACAAAAAAAAAAAAACAACAAAAAAAAAAAACTTGTTGAGCCAGTCCATCAGCAAGGGACTACAGGAAGACAAGGCCACAAAAAGGCCCTTGTTTTAAGCTGCCAGGCTTTCATCTCAAGTCAGGAGGGTGAGGAAGAAGCCAGCCATCTGAAAGTGTGCTGCTTTGTTACCTAATCATGGCCCCCTCTCTCTGTCTGCCCACCAGCAAATACTGTCTAACTCCTAGTCTCTCAGCTAGATCTTGAATTCCTGTCCACAATGCTCTCAAGACTTACAAACTGAAAGATTTTTGTGATCCCTCATCTCTGTTCATCTGTTAGTTTAATTACTCAAGTACAGTCAGCTTCTTTTTTATGGTACAAACACTCTGTATCAAGAGCATCTGCCACCCCAGGGAAGGATAGTCTCAATAAAAGCTGTGTGTCAATAAAAATCTGCAGAGAAGGCACAAAATTAAAAAAAAAAATTACAAGAAAAAGTAAAGTTTCAAGTGGTAGAGGAAGCTGTCACTATGGGAGATTCAAGAAAGGCTGAAAACCCCATTTTGTAGGAATCGGTTTGAGATAAAGGTTCTTTGAATAAGCAATTTCAAGCTCAGTGAAAATAACACTATTAGCAATGCTATTGCATCAGTTTCTGGTCCATTTGAAAACGTGTAAGTAGCATGGTTTTGCTTCTAAGTTCTTTTTATTAAAAAGGGAACCAAAGGGAAGATGTGTGGACTAGACAGGCACAAATGGAGCCATCTAGGAGATGGTGCATTTGGAAGACAGCAGGAATAAGGAATGAAAGTGATTTTTGTCACAGAATGTCGTGTTTCAGAGTTATAAATCCTGACATATATTCTTCAAAATACTGGTTATAAAGTAGGTACAAAGGATTTGCCAACTTAATCACAAATCGATGAAAAGGTAAACAGAATCAAAACAAACAAAAATGCACACACACACATACTTTTTTTAATTAGTAGTAAAACTTTGACTCACCTTTCATTACTTATTCAATAATGTTATCATTAAGTTAGAACTATTTTTCTCATGTGGCAAGCAATTACTTAAGTATATCGCATATTGTACTCCTGAAAGTGAAAAAGTTAAGAGCGCTGGCTACTCTTGCAGATGATTCAGGTTTAATTCCTAGCACCCATATCGTGGATTGTAACCATCTGCAACTCCAGTTGAAGTCTAATGACTTCTTTTCACCCCTACAGACACCTTCAGGTCCAAAGACACTCTTCTCCACAAATAGCGATATTAGTGACAATGTCGTAAACAGAACTCTGCCCTGGAAAACAGGAGGATTATTACTAGATGAAGAAGCCTAAATGTTTCTGTTTACTAGAAAACAGATAACTGTAGGCAGTTTGTATCATGGGAAGCACCCTTAATCCTCCAGGAGCCTGCCTTAACCTTCTCCCAAAGGTCAACTATCTTTGGCAAGAGTACCTAGTTTGGGATTATTCTGAAAAACGTATATCAGCTCAGATCCTCACCCTGATGATTGCCATATAAAAATCTGCTTTGTTTTCTGCCATTTCTCATCTCTGGGACTGTAAATCTGAGTAGAACTCAGCATCCTGAAGCTGTACTGAGCTCCTTGTTACCATAGCACTGTGTACAACAGCTAAGACATAGAATCGAAATAAGGGCCTCTAAGAAATGAATAGACACAGAGAGACAGCCTTCGCATTTTGATCTGAAATGAAATCTCCCCAATTCCCCCCAGAACAGTCTAGTTCAGTATCTTTCTGCACCATTGTTTATAAGCACCAGGTTCATACAGTGTCCACAGACATACATACATGCAGACAGAACACATATATAAATTAAATAAATGAATGCATCTTAAAGGGTAATAATGCTAATAGTAAGAAGTAATTTGCAATTTGAGTGTGATACCCATTAAAATACTAATTGTATTTTTCACAAGTCTGATATCAGTGATCAGATGGAACCAAGAAAGGACCGGAGTAGCCACAGAAAACTCTAAGGAAAGCCGGCGGTGGTGGCACACGCCTTTAATCCTAGCACTCGGGAGGCAGAGGCAGACGGATCTCTATGAATTGGAGGCCAGCCTGGTCTACAAGTGCTAGTTCTAGGACAGGCTCCAAAGCCACAGAGAAACCTTATCTCGAAAAAAACAACAACAAAAAAAAACAAAAAAAAAACAAAAAACAAAAAAAACCTCTAAGGAAAATACCAAACCTGAAAACTTCATAATCTCTTATTTTAAGAAATATTGCAAAGTAATAGCAGCCAACAACAGAGTTTTTGGCATAAAATCAGACATATAGACTAATAAAAAATATAAATCTCAGCAATAACTCCACACATATATAGACAGATGATTCTTTCCAAGTGTCAGAAACACACACTGAAGAAAAGACAGCCTTGTCAATAAAGGAAACTTGGAAAACCAAATATAACTAGCAGAAGTCTCTCATTTGACCTCTGTTTCTAATCCTCTATGATAATCAGTTCAGAGTGGATCAAATATACGTTCATAAAACCTGAAACTATGAAACTACCTGAGAATAAAATGGGACAAATGTTTCTAGATAGTAATATCGGCAATGTTTGCTTCCAAAAACAAAAGCAAAAGGCAAACAAAAAATAGGAAAAAATGAAATTATTTCAAATTAAAAAGCAAGGAAATAATCAAGAGGTGGAAAGGGTGTGTCAATAATTCATTAGGATAAGGATCAATGTCTAAAATACATTTGAAGTTGAAAAAAACTGAAAGACAAGCCTCTTGAGTTAGAACAGTTTTGACATTTCGATGGACCTATCTTAAGAACAACAAAGGATTCACAAACATATGAAAATGCTCACTATTTTAATCATTCAGGAAAGACAAATTAAAACTATGTTTTAATGTCATATGACCAAAGTCAGAATAGCTATTATCAAATGAGCAAATTCTGCTGAGGATAGCAAAGTAGGGAGCCTTATGCACTGTTACTGAGGATATGAATGAATGCAGCTAGCTGTTACTGAGACTAGAGAAGCTGCTTTACAAACTGAAACCAAAATGATCTCATCAGAGAATACTACATCTGAGTAGAACTCGGCACACCAAGCCTGTACTGAGCTCCATGTTACCACAGCATTATTCCCAACAGCTAAGACATGGGCTCAATCTATGTGTCCCTCAGAAATAAACAGATACAGAAAGTGTGTCAGCTGCATACCGTAAAACATTATGATTCCACTGTCAGGAAAAACAAAATCTTGCCATTAACTAAAATTGTGGTGGAACTGAAGGGTATCATCATCATCCTAAACCAAACACAGAGAGACAGACATCTCATTTTCTTCATTGTATTTGGAAGCTGCAAAAGTCAATAGGAATATATCGGAGCAACTTTGAACACTTGGGAAAGTCATGGAGGGAAGATGGGTAAAACGAAGGAGCAGGATGACTCCTGAAACAGAGTTATACAGAAAGAAGTTTCTGGTGCTGTTCAACACAAAGGGATAGTTGTAGTGTGCGCTAAGCTGGTGCGTGTTTTATGAAGATATAGGGGAGAAGAACTAAAGATGCCAAAGACATGCAAAAAGGAAGTGCTAGCTCTACTGGGTTGATCAGAGTACATTTTATGTGGGATTGAAACATAACACTGAAACTCATTGCTGCAGATACAATTCATACATATTAGGAAAGACAGAAAAGGCCCTTTAATTATTCATAAAGTCAATATACAACATCACACAGAATAAAACTCTTTTAAGCCCTGTTGTGCTTTGAATGAGAATGACCCTTTGGGGCTTATAGATTTGAATACTCAGTCACCAGAGAGCGTCACTCACTACTTGAGAGGGAATAGGGGGTGTGGCCTTCTTGGAGGAAGTGTGTCACTAGGCGTGGGCTTTCAAGCAAGGGCCTGTATTTTCTTCTTCTTGTTGACTGCAGATCAAAGTGCAGAACTCACAATTACTTCTTCATCACCATGTCTGCCTGCATGCTACCATGCTAATAATGGACTAAATCTCTGAAACTATAAGCCATCCCCAATTAAATGTTTTTCTTTGTGTGTTGCCATGACCGTAGCATCTATTCATAGCAGTGGAACACTGACTAAGACAAGCCTATAAGCTATACAAGGAGTTAGTTTTGAATTGGTCATACCAATTTGACAAGACATAATTAATTTTGAAAAAATTTCTTAGACTATCTGGAATAATAGCATTTAGTTTTGAATTTCATCGAATGAATACTTACTGTACGCATATTTTGTTTCTCACATTGTACTATGTGTGAAATTCTACCATTGAAAAAGACAGATGCAATTCTTCCTGTAGTAGTGAGTATTAATTGTTAAGCTGAGAGAACTGACTATTACCTGGGAGATGTGTCTCTAGGCATGCCTTGAGGGGGGTTGCCTTGGTTATGATTGATGAGGGAAGATCTAGCCATCATGGTTGGAACCATTCCCTAGTTGGGATCTTTACTGAATAAAATTGAAAGAGGAAGTTGAGTGCTGTTCTCATTCCTACTTATAGATCCTGTGTTCAGTTATTTCAGGTTCCTGGCACTGTGACTCCCTGGTGTCCTATAACCTAGAACTTTATACTAAATAAATCCCTTCTCACTTAAATTGTTTTTTCTCAGAGAGTTATATCATATAACGGGGGTGGGGGGAATACCTAGAGTAATATGTTTCATAAATTTTAAAATTTGACAGGCAATTATGAGTAGAGAGTTCAAGTATTTTCTAAAACCCAATCAACTTTATTGTGTACCAAAAATAAGATGGTTGTTGTATCTCTTCAGTAAGGGAAATAATCAAAATTGTTTCTAAACTCAAGTGACATCTAAGATTTCTTTAACTTACTCTGTCTCTCTTCAAAATTACTTAGATCTTATGATGAAATCTATAATTTCCTAATCCACCACATGTGCACAATAGGATTTAAAAGACAAAATATGCTCCTTTATCAATCATCAGATAGAAAACAAATACTTTTCTTTGTTTTGCATTGTATTTAATGCAGTGTATTAGAAAGTAGTGACCCCAGTATTCCAGGTAAAATATTTGCTCAAACAGTTGCCTAGTTGAGATTTCAGTTGCAGACAGTTGTCAGTCAGGATGGTGGCCAGAGAAAGTACATGCTTGCTTATAACTCTCATTATCTTATATGAGTAAGCAAAATGCTGAATAAATCTACCTAGTCTACTATTACAGATGAAAAGGGAAAATGTTTAGTAATAGGAATATTGTGTCTGAACTCTGTAATGAAATGTGACTGCACATCTATTAATTTGGGCCCCCATGGGACGAGGCCAACTGCTTCAGTAAATCAACAGCCCAGATCTCTGAACTATAGCCCTCAGACCTTTCCAATATGTTTCATAAAAGTGCATTGCTTAATGGGAGAGTCATCTTGAAAGCAATGCCCAGATTAGGTATAGCTTTCTCACACTGTGGGTGTTGTAAATGTGTGGGAAATGGGGAAGGATGAAGTAAAAGACACCTCAAGCTTATTAATCACATCTTCAAAAATGTAAATCAAGGTTTGAAAAGAAGCCTTTTTCTAAACCTCTTGCGACTTGAGCTGTAAAGTGCTGTCAAAACAGTTTCGTTCATCGAGCTATGAAAGCTGAACGCCTGTGGCATTCTCCAACTACGTGTTAAACCAGGAGAATTAAGCAATTAATCACAAGGTCCTTCAAATGGCATCTTTTCCTCCCTGTTTCGAAAGAAGGAAATAGGGCTGAGGAGATAGCTCAATTAGGAAAATGGTTGCCTTGTTAGCTCATAGGCCTGAGTTTGGCCCTGTCATCCCTAGAAGAAACTGGTGTGGTAGAACACACTTGCCAGGGAGCAAGAGGCAGACAAGCTACCTGGGCTTGTTGGGCCAGGGCTTACTGTGAGATTTTTGTCTTGAAAAACAAAATAGACAATTTCTGTGGAACAAGAATTCAGTGCTGACTTCTGCCTTCCACATGTATGAGGACAGGTGTACACTAAGACATACATAAGTATGCACACATAGGCATGTGCAGAGAGAGAGAGAGAGAGAGAGAGAGAGAGAGAGAGAGAGAGAGAGAGAGAGAGAGAGAGAGAGAGAGAGAGAGAGAGAGAGAGAGAGAGAGAAAGGTAAAACCATGAGCTAAATTTATTAAGTCTGGAGTAAACTGAAAAAGGTGAAATAGTCTGAGAAGAAATACTATTTTACCTAGAGCTGCTTTTCAGTTTGGGGCACAGCAATTTCACACCTTAGATATTGTTTCCCAATAAACAATATTCATCAACTTGCAACCGTTTTCTTTCCTCTAAAGATTAAATATTGACCTCTGTACAATGGGTAATGATTGTATTTTCTCTACGTTTATGTTAACTTCATTGTATCTCATTTATGACAAAAAATGTTTAACCATATTATGTTTGCCTTCTTTAACTTTGAATCATTTAATAGATCTGGTAAGAAATCATGATCATAAAGCACTTTAGGACCTATATTGATTCTAGCTGATGCATTTTTAGTCAATACTCATGACATTACCTTCCTTCCTTTATAGAAAGTGGTATTAACAGTACCAGTTTTCACTATCCCTTACTGGGGCCTCTGTACTGATTAGACAAATTAGAGCAGTGGTTATCAACACCTGTTCTCATCATTACTCCTTGCAGGAAATCCTTTAATATAGTTTTTCTAATAATCTCTGTACATTTTAATAAATGATACTTTGTGGCTGTTGATGCATTTTAACCCCTTTGGAGAACCATGAGTCATTGTAATAAAGATGATTTCTACCTAAATAAGAAGAGTTACACATGATCAAGCATGTCCAGACCCCACCTTGGATGGTGACATGGCTCTGAGGACCAACCATGACTGGTAGAGTAGCGGTTGGCAGTGTACGGGTGCAGAGGAAGAGAGAGTCATTCTTCCTTGGCAAGATGGCAACTGGATGTTCTCACACCCCAGTACACATGCTCCAGGATGAACAGCACTAACAGGTCTCAGAGCTACTAATAACAACAAAAATGACAGTGTAAGGTACTATGGCTGAGTTTGAGGGAGGTAATGCTGGATGAATATGATCAATATGCATTGTACAAATGGATGAAAATTTCGACAAAAAACTAAAATACTGTTTTAAAGTAAAGTGCCAATAGTTACTCTGTTGGAGAGTAAGGCCTCACCTCATTGAGAGCACCTGACAAATAGAAATATTTATGAAGTGATTCCAATGTGTGCAGTATAATCATTTTACCAATTACCATAACACTTGTATTCTGAACATTTCCAGAAAATAAGCAATGATTTTTTGAGTCTTTTCGCCTTAGAGAAGTTACACATTGTTGTGGAAACAAGTGTGCTTGATCTGGTTTAAGCATCCTACAATGTATATACTCATGGAACATTTCATACTTTCTTCATTAATATGCACCACTTTTGTACCAACTTTAAAGCAATTAAAATTTCATAATTAATTAACTATCTGATATGATAATCCTAAATTCTTATCTAGAAAGCAAAATTTCCTTGAAAGACTATTTAAACATTCTTATACAGTTTTTATTTCTTCCCTATATTTTATAAACAATATATGTAGATACCTCATATATATATATATGTATATTCATACATCATATCTTCACGTATAACCTTTGATTTATCATCCATCTTCCCCAAAAATCTCTCACTCAAGTAGGCCTGCTCTGAGAATGTACTACAGGAACAACACGGCTTCTTGTACTATGAGTCATTTGACATATCCCCAGAGTCATAGCATGCCAGTTTGGCAACCATATTATAGTATTTATGCTTTCTTGGTCTTAGCTGGTGGAGGACAAATGACTCAGGCTGGTATCAATAGAGTTCAACTCCGGGGACTCCATTTCCTATTGTCCTATTGTACTGAGTTCCCGGCCTTATTCTTCACAAATAATTAGGTATATATGCTGAATAAAGACTTTGCTAGAAGCATGAAGCCTGGAAGTGATTGTTAGGATAAGGAATGAGTGACGCTCAGTATCACTCTCACGTCTCTTCCTCTATATTCAGACTCCTACATTGCAAAATATTATTATAATAAATGGAAAAATAGTCACCTTTCTGTTTCTTGAAAAAAAATAACTGTTCACAACCATTGTTCTTGACAATATGATCTTGCATTTATTCTATTTCAATACCGATATCTAAGAGACAGAAAGTTAATAGAGTACAAAACACCTTAAATCGCTAAGTGGATATTGTTTAAGTACATTTTATTGTATAGTTAAGGTACACAAGACAAGGTTGGCATTCAGGGAGCTGCCATCATAGCTTAGTAGGCAGGGCCTACTGTACAAGCTTGAGTACTTTTCACATCCAAAGAACCCACGTAATTCTAAAGTGGTGGCCCACATCTAGAATCCCAACATATGGGAACTAGATTAAGGAAGCTAATTGTGGTGGTTTGTATAGATATGGTCCCCATAAAGTCATGTGCTTGAATGCCTGGCCTAAAGGGAGCAGTAGCACGATTAAAACGTATGGTCTTTTTTTGGGTGGGTGTGGCCTTGTTGGAGGAAGCATGTCACTTTGGGGATGGACTTTGAAATCTTATATGCTCAAGCTAAGCCCAGTGCGGGACACCGTTCACTTGCTTTTGCCTGCAGATCAAGATGTAACTCTCGGCTCCTCCTCCAGCACCATATCTGCCTCCACGCTGCCATATCTCACCATAATGATAGTGGACTAAGCCTCTGAAACTGTACACCACCCCCAGTTAAATGTTTGCCTTTAGAGGAGTTTCTGTCATCATGGTGTCTCTTCACAGCAAGAGAAACCTTAACTAGGACATTAGTCTAGCTAAAATGGTGATATCTAGACTTAGTAAGACACCTTTAACAAAAAATAACATGGAGAGAGAGAGACAAATACAACTAATATCTACCTCAGGTCTTCCAAGCCCATATGAGTAAGTGCAGCTCAAAGCACACATGTACATACCTGATGAACATACTTTAAAATTATGACTATTGTGACAAACTAACATCTCACATACTGGCTTACTTCTAGTTCACAAGACGCTGTCCATCTGTATACTATATTAATAATTTAACTAACCAACATTCTCATCACCCTTGCTTGGGTAGTAACTATAAACTACACATTTGGTTTTCTGCAACTATCTTCATCAATAATTGTGTTACATCTAGATAGGAAGGTTGTCTGAGTCACATCTTCCAATTATGAGTTCAGGAGATAGATCTGAGATACAGTGTGGGCAAGAATGAGACAGTTTCTTACAGAGTTGAGTAAGGGAACAGAAATTTCTCTATACGATGTTATCCTTCCTTCATATAACTTCCTTCCTTTCACTTTGGATCTTATTTTCAAGTGCTGGTCATGGCTCAGAAAATTGGGCTTGTATTGAAATACATACTAAATTCTCATAAAGGATTATCTTTAAGCAGTGTGGCAAGGCAATGCCTTATACTGTGATCCAAATCTTTAAATCTGTAAGCAAAATTAATCTTTAGTTGTGTTTTCAATGATGGTCATTATAGCATTGATACCATACAGAACTGTTTTTGAATCTTCAGGAATTGTATAATTGTGGCATCTCATATTAAATCATGCACCAGCTGGTGTACACATCCCAGAACAAATGGGTCATGGTGACCTTCCTGGCCTTTGAGCTGACAAGAGCATCCATGCGGTGGCTTTTCCATGGGGTAAAGTAAGGACACAGACTCATCACCTTGTCTTTTATTCAAAGCATCACAAACTACAACTTCAGTAATAAACCTTGTACTTATTCAAATAATTCTGTGCATTACTAATGTTCATAAAGTACAATGTAGAATCTTGATTTATTGTTATACAAACAGTTCCGCAAGTAATTCTGCCTGCTGTTTATACTTTTATTAAAGAAATTAAATGAATTTAAAGTCAACATCTCTACATCGTCTTTTTAATCGCCATAGGCTTATCCCCATGTATACCAACATCATTAATAGTAAGTAGAAATGAATTTAGATATACTCTTTATCTTTAATTCTTACAAGATCATCACCTTTTCTTAATTAGCCTCATTCTGTAGAAGAGACCAGCCTGGGTTCTGTGTTACATAACTGATTTTATTCTTTCAAATAAGATCTTTAATCTAAAGCAGACTGGCCTGGAATGCCTCAAGTACTCCATTTTGGCTTCAATTTCCTAAGTGTAAAGATTTATATAGCTCATCCACAGGTTTAAAATAGCACTCATCACAGGGGTACAGTGCCAACATAATTAATATGTATAGAGATTGTATTATGATAAAGAATTCAAGCAAATGAAAGGATGCAGGAAAATTGATAGCTGGGTATCTGAGCTGTCATGGTGGTCAAAGGAAACATTTCTCATATGCCCCCTAAGATTAATATGAGTTTTTAACACCTTCTTCCTGACACTCACTGCAATGAAACTTTTCAGAGGTGGTTGTTAATTTTCATATTTAATTTATGAAGTGTATTCAGTCATAGTTATGGGCTTACTGAGTGTTTTATCAGACAATAATTATTTGATAATCTTAAGTACCAGAGAAATCTCTAAAATAAAAATAGAAGTGAAGACTTCCAGGCGTCATTGGCTTCATCCCACATCACTGAAGGAACGCTCATGTCTTCCTTCACTCCTCTCTGGCCTTGAATTTTCTCCTCTGTCTGTCAAAGTATGTCAAGACGATGGCACAGATGGCAAAAGCTAAACAGCAACACAAAGCATTTACTTGAGCTACAGAAAGCATTTCAAGGAGAGTTATAACAATTCCGAGAGGCTGGTTGCATAGGCAATTGCCTTAATGAACGGTAATTGAGGTTAGAAGACACAAGGAGAAACAAGGTGAGGCCCAGAGGGCAGAAGGGAGACCTCAAGGGAAATTTGGGTTTTATTCTTAAAGTTGTTTTAATTTCCTTTGTCCTAAAACCCTGCAATATAAAATTGTGCTCATAATATGTCCTTGAACCACACAGCAGCTTTATCACAACTCATGTGGTACCACGGTAGAAGAACAGAAACTGAAATATAGAGGTTTGCTTAAGGAAAATAGAGAAAATATGAATGACAAAGTTCACATTAGCTATAGATCCTCTAGTAAACAAATGCTACAGTTTTGTTTTTAATTGAAAATTGCTTAAGACTCTTAGCAGACTGGGTGATACTTAATGAATTTGATTAATTCTAAAAGGATTTTTTATATAGTTTATATTATAATATATAATGTTTGGATCTAAAAGATACTTATTTTTTGATTAAAATTTAATGCCTGGGGAAAAATCAACACAGAGAGATGATTAATAGTTTTGTGTCTCACATGCTGAATTTGACATCTAGCCTGTTTTCTATAATAATGAAAGCAATAAATAAATACTAATAAATACTAAAAATAAATAAATAAAATAATAAGTAAAATAAATACTAAGTGTGAGATACTCAAGAAGACTCTAATCGGTACATTGCACTCACATGAAAATAATGACTAAGAAGTCATAATGTTCTTACACATAGCATTATAAAGACTGGGGAGCTTGTTTATATATTTAGGAATACATGTGTGTGTGTGTGTGTGTGTACATATACATATATGTATGTAACAACCATTCATGTAAAAAGTAGCCATAAATTTAAAAGAGAGTGAGAAGGAGTATATTGGGGTGTTTGGGGCAAGAAATAAAAGAGAGAAATGGTAAAATTAAGCTATAATCTCAATAAATAAAACAAATAATTTTAAAAATTCAGATACCTATAAAATTTTCACATTCATAGAAGATGAAAGATGTTTAGCTGAATTAGAAATCAAGGATTTAGAGGCTTGTTTTTCTAGTCAACCTTGTAAGCTGAGACATCGCTTGTAATTCACAAGATAGTAGAGTACAGATTTCCTAAACTTCTCATGCACAAAGCAAGCTTGAGATGGACTTGCAGGTCTCTGAAGGAAGGATAGAACCACCAGGTGGCCCTGGGGAATAAAACTTAACAGCTAAGTCATTTTAAACACTAAAAGTGATAACAGCCATGGCCTCAAAAAAGAAAGAATCGGTTCACTGTCCTTGGCTGTCTCTCAGTCTCCTCTGCCTACACTGCGTATTTAGAATTCTCAAAGTCATATCTAGGTCTACATGATCTCCCATTAACCCCTAATGCGAAGGTCCTTGGATGATCTATGACCCCACGTCAATGCCATCAGTCAAGATCTTTCTCCTGAACTCAGATGCCTACATCCAATCGGTTCTTCACGCTGTTCAGATAGAGTGCTCTAAAGGAAATTCAAGGCTAGCATATTGAATTTACCATTTGCCTCCAAACCCACTTCTTATCTGGAAGTGCCTGCTGCATCAAGTAAGAGCGCTAACTTGTTTGCGGGTGTAGATAGAGGTTTCAGCTGGAAATAGGCAGCTTCCCTCTCCACAGCCCACTCTTCAATTATTTTTGTAATCTCATTCTTAAATCTTAAAGGTATTTCCATCTCTTCATCTGTAGCACATCTGCCAGGCTTGTCTGTGTTAGCCTTTCCTCCTAGAAGCTTCCACCTCACATCCTGCTGGTCATTTCTTCTGCTCTACTTAATGCTCCAATAATTCATCGCTATAAAAAGAAAAAAATAAGTTTTACTAAAATGAAGATTTATTTCCCCATACTACACACGCAAAATATCTAACAAATGCTCTCGTTGTCGTACTTAAGCCACACCCCCACTACTTTTACTCACTGCCTTCTTCTACCAAGCCCACTTTCTATGACCAGGCCCTGGAAAGCCATGTGATCCCATGTGTCAACACTTGGGCCACGATTTAGCCTCCATCGGCCTCTGTGGCTTTGTTCATGACTGCCTCGCCTTTTTCCAGACAATAAATCAATTAATTTCTTATCATAGAAGTGTGTTTGGGGATCTCAGATTCAGTGATGTCTATTTCCATTGCTCTTGTGTTCCTTTCTTTTTCAATTGTAGTGCTTGTCAAGTATCTCTTTAATGCACTTGTGAGATCATCTCTGCCCACTGTTGACTCATCCCATCCCCATGCTTCCTGTCCACTGAGGCAGGACACCAAGTTTTCTTTATTGGCACGATTCTTGACCAGGGCAAGGAAAACAAGTGCGGAAATCCATGAGGAAAAGAAAGAAAACAAATGATGGTGTGTGCTCTTCGGGCAGAACCGAGCATGTATGCGTCGCATGACAAAGACATGACTAAATTCTATTCACTCATAAAATAATGAAGTCTTGCTACATACATTAACATGGTTGAAATCAGTGACCATCATGTTAAGTAAGTTGAACTACAACCAGAAACATACAGATACATGGCATGACTTCCCCTTTGTAGACTCCAGAAAATCTGGTCTCACAAACCTTGAGAGTGGAATGCTTGATCACAGAGGTTCAGTAGAACATGAACAAAGAAGGCTTTTTAAATACCAAGAGCCATAAATTGTGGTTACATAGATAAAAAGAAATTCTGTTGTTCCTTTAGTCAATAAGGTTATCACAGATATGATAACATCCTATGTAACTGTGAAAAGCTAGAAGAAAGAGCATCTAACTCTTTCACTACAGAAACACGGTAACTATTTGAGAACATGGGTGGCATATAGTTCCCTCAGTTTGAATGTGCACATTCACAATGTAGGGATAGCATACCATAATCATAAGATGGATTATTTTGGTTTGTTGCTGAAAATAGAACATTGATAGAAAGGATGTGGAGAAAGGGAAACACTTGTGCAGTGATTTCAGGAATGGGAAGTAGTGTAGCCTTTAATGAACATAGTACAAAAGTCACTCAAAAAAATAAAAATAGATTTATTAAATGAGTAATCCTGGTTTATACACATGCTTTAGAGAATTAAAATCAGTATAACAATAAGATGTCTGAACTCCTGGGTTTCTTGTGGTGTTATTCATTAATAGACAAGAGATAGATACAATCTAAATGGCCATCATAGGTGAATGGGTAAGGAAACTCATACAAACACACACAGACACACAGACACACACACACACATACAAATGCACACAAAAACCATTAAAAGAAAAAAACCCTGCAATACACTACAATGAGGAACACTGAGGTTTGCACACTAAATGAAATAAGACAGAAATAAAATGAAAAAGACTTCGTTTCCATATAAATGATGTATATGAGTAGTTGAGCTTCTAAAAATAGAAAGATGACTGAGAGTTGGTGGAGTTATGTTTAGGATATATGGAGCCTCTGTTTCACAGGATGAAAAAGTTCTCAAGATTCGTTGAGCAACAATGCAGATATCATTAACACAATTGAATGGTCCACTTAAATAAAGCTAGGATGATTTGTGCTTTGTGTATACACAACCAGGAAAAGAAGGTTAAAAAATTGGAACAATGGCCTGTGAGATGTAGATGTGCGTGTATACATATACATATATACATACATACATACATACATACATACATACATACATACATACATACATACATAGGCTTAGTGGGGGAGGTACCTATCTGCAAGCATGGTGACCTCGTTTGATCTGTAGGACCCAGGTGGTGAAAGAAAAGAATCCAAGTTGTCCTTCCTCTGACCTCCATGTGTGCTTCAGTATGCACATGCTGCCCCCCAAACACTCACACAATAAATACATTTTAAAACTTTTTCAGTGGAACTGCAACAATACACTGATGTATTTACAGCTTACAGCTTTAGAAATGCAACTTTTATATGGTTCGGCTTAAAATGTCACATGAACCGATCTCCTACACAAGCATTCATTGCTAAGAACGCTTATTTATTTGAGCAAGCACCCTGGAGTTCTTTCTCTTCTTTAACAGTGCATATAACCATAAAAAAATAAAACACCAAGTATTAAGTTTGGGGCTTTTCTAACTTCACAGCATCCAACCAAAATACGTTTAGCAACATTTGCATATGTAAAGCTAGAATGTAGGTCAGGGCTACAGCTCACCATCAATAGAGGCGAGGGGAAAGCTGTGGAAGAAAAGATTAAAAATAGAAAAAAGCAGAGGGCAAAGGATCCTTGAGAGGCATTAACAAAGAGAGTCTCTAATACAAGAACTAGACTGGACTAGAAAGTTTAAAAGATCACAGAGGTTACTCTGGTTTAGGCTAACCATCATGGGTGCCTTCTCGAAGGCAGCAAAGGACTTTTGCACTAAACAGGTTTGAAGTCTTGTTTCTTATTTTAGCTTGAAATCACATCCCCTCATGTAGGAGAATTCTTCTCCTGTGTTTTATAATGCATCCTTGTTGTTCCACCAAGGGAAGAACAGAATTAAATCAAATTCTAAAGCACAGTGTGACTTAAATTGGGAGATTCATTTGTAAATTCATTTTTAAAAAAATAACAGCATCTAAAATAAAAATTGGTTGCTAAAATTCACACAACTTTACAATGCAGAGGAAAGAAAACATCACTGGAAAGTTAAAATGTGTGTTAAAAGTTAAAATTTATGTGTTAAAACGTTGCATAAGGGGGGATTTCATCTAATTCTTGGATAGTTAGTAATAAAAACCAATTTCTACATTTAACTGAAAAGAATAAAGCACAAAACATTCAAATGTAAATGAATTTTTTTTTCTTTTAATAAGCAGATAAGAGTCACTCAAAATCATTGGGCACCTAACAAAGAACTATGGGCAACTAAGATTAGTATTAAGTCAGTGCCAGTTGCTCTTATATATGCACTGCCATATACGTAGACACACATATACACACAAAAATATTTTATAAAATGTCATCCAAATGTCATGGGTCTAGGAAAAAAAATGAAGAGTTGGGTCTATCATTTAAACACAGCTGTCTGCCAATTTTGACTACAGTTATATTTAGCCAAAATTTTCTTCTTCTCCACTCCTTAGTTAAAAATTATAACCAGCTGGAATTATATCAATGCTAAGCTGTATGCCAAAAGAGAGAAAAAAATAAAACTGAACAACAGCAAAATAAAACAAAGAGTAAGGAATTCAACCAAAAAAAAAAAAAAAAAAAAAACTGAGGCTGGCTTAGTCAATAATTGCTACAGATGTGATTTAGAGACAAGTTAGACAGGTTCCAAGTCTCCTATGCACTGCCTTCCGAAGATTTCGGACCAGTCTGTGTGCTCCATTTAGAAAGCTCCACTCACTCTCTCACAAAGGAACTCACAAGGAGCAAATGCCTTTGTTGAGATGAAAAGTTCAAAATATACATACAATATACATAAAATATACATACAAAATAATAAATATATTAATAAATAAAAAATACATAAAATATGCATACAAAATAATAAATATAATAAAAATATACATACAAAATAAGCATACAGCATAGGTACTCATGTAAGTACATGGCACTTGGTAATTGGCTAGGACATAAGCATCTCCACCCTATCTTTTTCCATTATTTCTAGTTAGGAAAGTGCCATCCCTGACCTCTCACCCTGAAAAATGATAGAAAATTCAGATGGGGCATCATGTGGCACTCTATACTTACCACTCAATGCATGTGTGATATTTCACTATTCACTAATCTATTCATTCCAGTAGAGCGGACTCCTAAAAGGTAGGGTCTGGTATATCTTTCTGTCATGCCAACCAATAACTAACTCACTTTCAACTTGTTGTTTTATCCCATTCCTTCTTCAGGATGGAAAGTAGTAGAACAATTTGTTTTCTTTTCAATCTTGTCCATTTTGGTGATAAGGAGCCTCTGTTCATGGGTAAATCCTGTTTGTTCCTGTGCTCCCTCTGCCCCGCCTGGTGATTTGCTGTAGGGCATTGTTGACTCTATTGTTGGTATGGTAATTTCCCACCTGCCTAGGTGGAAGTCCTTGTGCAGCAGTTAGATATGGTAATTTCCCACCTGCCTGGGTGGAATTCCTCGGGCAGGAGTGGGGTATATAAGATTTTCCCCAAGGCTAAATAAACGGCATTCTGCTGATCTCCTTCCGAATGACCCAGGTCTCTTTGTGTGTTCTTTCAATCTCCAGGCCCCTGTCCGACTCGCGTAAGGTACAGTGGCGCACGAACTGTACTGAGGGGGTAGGTAACACAGAATCGGGTGTTACAATTGGAGGCCCTTGATCGACTCGCGTAGGGTACAGTGGCACGCGAACTGTACCGAGGGGGTAACACAGAATCGGGTGTTACAGGCTATCCGAAGCCTTAAGGGCTAGCTTTATTTTAAAGTAAAAGAAAAACTGGCTTCCATTCAATACAGGAGCTGTGGCTACAATGTAGAAAATTAAGAGCACTATATTTTATCGTCATAGTCCACATGCCCTACATTTAAGAGTTTAATAATATTGGGGGGGGGGGGAAGCCCAGCACAATATAAGCCTTTTCCTGTAATATAATTGTCCATTTCATAAAGCAGTTAGCATTTACAAGCAAATGGTAAGTACTCCTATAATCACTTCCCTTTCTTTCGAATGTGAAGCACATTTATTTTCACACATATAGAGAAATTACCTAAAAAGGTTTTTTTTTTATTAAAAATTCCCGTCTCCTCCCTGCTTCCCATTTGCCTCCCCTCCCCCCTTCCACTCCCTGTCTCTCTCCTGTACGAGAGCAATAAGGGTTTTCTGCCCTGTGTGAAGTCCAAGGTCCTCCCCACTCCATCCAGGTCTAGGAAGATGAGCATCCAAATAGGCTAGCTCCCCCCCCACCCCCAAGCCAGTATATGTAGAAGGATCAAAACCCAGTGCCATTGTCCTTGGCTTCTCAGTCAGCCCTCACTGTCTGCCACTTTCAGAGAGTCCGGTTTTATCCCGTGCTTTTTCAGTTCCAGTCCAGCCGGCCTTGGTGAGCTCCGATCAGATAGCCCCATCATCTTGGTGGGTAGGTGCACTCCTTGCGGTCCTTATTTCCTTGCTCATGTTCTCACTCCTTCTGCTCCTCATTTGGACCTTGGGAGCTCAGTCTGGTGCTCCAATGTGGGGCTCTGTCTCTAACTCCATCCATCGCCAGATGAAGATTCTATGGCGATATGCAAGATATTCATCAGTATGGCTATAGGATCTGGCCATATCCGGCTCCCTCTCCTCAGCTGCCCAAGGAACTAGCTGGGGGCATCTCCCTGGACACCTGGGAACCCCTCTAGAGTCAAGTTTCTTGCCAACCCTCAAGTGGCTTTCTTAATTAAGATATATACTTCCCTGCTCCCATATCCACCCTTCCTGTATCCCAACCATCCCATTCCCCCAAACAGGTTTTGTATGATAAATTAGGAAAGTATTAAGGATCAGATTACAGAAGGAATTCCAATCTTCACATTCTTCATCATGATCTGTAGGTGAGAAGGTGATCATTCCAAAACTGTTTTGTCAAAATCTGCAGTTCAGTATGTTTACCTGTGATGCATGGGTAAGAACAACAACCATTGTGGAATGTGTTTGTACAGCTCTGAAGTAGGAATCCATGTGTATTACGTAGCCACAGTGGGAGCTCAACACACACTAACTGTTGAAGGAACTAGATATCTTTGAGATGACCAAGAGAAAAGAGGGGTATATGAAATGTCACAAGATACAATCATGAGAAATTTTGTCTCTGTACTAATTTTCAGAAATTCCATCATTTCAACTCTTTAAGAAATATTTAAATCAAAAATAAACTATGGAAAATGGTTAACAACAAAAAGATCTTAGAATGTGAAATATTGCTGAAGCCACATAAAACAGGATAAATAAAGCTAAGAAAGAGAGATGCTTTTTTGTTATATATGGTAAGTGTTCGTGCCCTGAAATAAATGGCAATGAATTTGGCATTTTAAAAGAAGGAATATTAATAATACTACATGATTTTTTCTAAATGTACATAGTATCAAATTGCCCCTTAAATATGTATCTGCTGGAGCCCCCAAGTGTTATACAGCTGACAGACCAATAGGCGGGATCCACAGGAAGTGTAACGTACACATCCACATGGAGAACCCCACAGCAGAGTTGTGGGAACACTTGTCTTTTGGAAAAATCTCTGTCAAAACTTTAAAAAACTTATGAAGCCATGATTCTTCCCTTCAAAATGGGATTCATTCCCAAAACACCTCAGCAGTATGACTTCTTTTGTAAGGGCAATGGAATGACCTTCCAGGGGGCCTTAGAGTGATAACATTCATTCTTTGTTCCAGTCATCAAATTTACATAGAATAAATCCCCACAATTACCTTTGCTAACAGACCACATAGAAATTTCAAAAGGTTAGGAAGACACCACCCTTACCAGACAGACAGGTCTGGGTATGAGTGAGTCCAGGGTTCAGGGATATTTAGTAACTTTTTCTAATGGTTTAAAATTTAAAGTATTCTTTTTTTTCCCTTGGATGCTGGCTCTTTCCTGGATGATGTCACCCCCTTCCTGGAGTGTGGCTTTGTCAAGTTGTACCTGCCCTCTTTGTGATTTTGATATGCATATTATCATTGTCATTGCCTATGGAAATTTTTAATCCATGTCTGGAAAAATTAAAAACCTGGTGGAAATGGCCCCTTCTTTTTCTTCCTCATTTCTTGCTGTTTCTTCACCCAAGGAATAAAGAACACGTAGAGGTAACATTCGTGAGTTGATTTATTCCATTTACCCTCAGATCCGATTACCCAGCTTTTTGCTTGCCACAGCGAATTTTTTTGTATACAAAATAAATGAAAACATTTAATAAAAAAGAAAATTTTAGTGTGATCCTTTTTGTTCATGCATGATTATGACTCAAACTAGTCTAGTTGGGTGCTGAGACTGGTACTCAAGACTCCCGATATGTGTCTCTTTATCATATGCTAGTGCATTTCTCAGACCTTACCGGAGAAGCTTCTTTGTTCAGGAGGTTGTAGCTAAGGCAGAAAATCATTTCAGATCAAAGCACAAAGTGTCAGTGGAGTGGTCAGACACAAATGAGATGTCTGTGGCAACTCGCAACTATCACTGGCCATCTCAGAAGAAGGCCTGGGACGCTGTAATATACAATCGCCAGGGAGGAACTGAATGAAATGTTATCTTCTGTTTGTGAGAAGACCACTGAGTCCCTGAATTCATAGCATCTGTGGTAGCTTGCACAAGAAATTCACTTGATCAAGCCAGCCAACATACTAGTATAGAGTAAGAAGAGATTGATTTACCCTACACCTAACCGAGGAGCTATGGGCAGCTGATGGTCACAGCGGGGAGGGAAAGACAGTTTTTTTTAAGAGTGTGGCCCTTGGTACGTTGACCATGATCCAGTAGACAGACCCTTACCCATGAATATATAGGAAACATACATTGGACTAGGCAGCTTATTAAAAAAACGAAAAGGGGGACACAGTTTTTGGTAGGGGTAAGAGTGGACCTGAAAGTTGGAGAGGAATAAGTCATGAATATGATCCAAAGACATTGTATGAAATTCTCAAAGAATTCATAAACCATTGTATTAAAAATGAGGAAGATCTCTAGCTGTTCAGTAGTATTTTCCAGACTATTGATAATGTTGCTCACTCTGCTTATTCAAAAGTAATGCTATACCAATACAAAGGTATTGCATTGTACCTTTGCATACAGAAATTCATTAGAAGGCTACAGTCCAAGTGAGGGGTTCTGTTAGATAAAACCCCTATTTAATCCATGACTTTAGTAGACAGATAGTAATACTAAGGGAATGCCAAAAAAAAATCTAAAGTTTAAGTTCAGTTTTACTGTGAACTAAGTGCATGATCTTGGGAAAGTCATATCACCTCTCTAAGTCTCTGCTTATTTATGTAACAGATGAGGACTCTGATGGGTCACGTGAAGTCTTTCTATTTATAAATGTTCAGGTGCTCAACCTGGGCAGAGGATGAGAACTGTGTGAAACAGCTGCTGTCACTCAGTATGGAAGAGGTATTTGATAATCTTCAAAGTCTCCGGAATATGCAGTCTAGTCCTAAACTAACTCCTTTGCCTTCGATTTCCTAACTTCAGCAATGAATATAGCAAAATAAACTGTCCACAAATGCACATTGCATGCACAAATGTGAGCAATAGATTATTTGTAAGTATATTGGGCCATTAAAAATGTTTAACAGGAGTAATTGGGGAAATTCATACTTAGAGTCTTTTTAAAATGCTATTCTACTAATATAGTAACGTATAAATATTGTATGCTCCTTTACCAACATTTTGAACAGGCGTCATCTGCTCGGAAAAGGAAGATGTGAAATGAACATTCACTCGTCAGGTCGCAGCATTAGCATCTCTATTTGCAATTTAATGAAAGATCATTTGGATTTATGAAATGTAAATAAGAGGAAAATTTAGTTCACCTCTTCCCCTTCCAACTCAAGCTCGTCTGTTTTTAGTCTGTCTCTCAAGTACAAATGTTCATAACAGATGAGAGGAATGATCCAGACATTGCCACTCCACTTCTGTCTTTGTGAAAATTTCCTGGATGTGGATGAACCAATGAACTCTTGGGATAAGGCACCACTTACTCTTTGAGAAAGTCTTCTTTCGGATGTTACTTATCTTCATGAAATCATTAATTTAATCATTGTCTTAGGCAATCTTCTATTGCTGTGATAAGACACCGTGACCATGGCAACTCTTGGAAAGAAAACCGTTTAACTGGAGCTGGCTTACAGTTTCAGAAGTTTAGTTCATTATCAGCATGACAGGAATCATGGCAACACACAGGAAGACATGGTGCTAGAAAAGGACCTTAGAGTTCTACATCTAGATCAATAGGCAGCGGGAAGAGAGAGACACGGGCCTTGGTATAAGCTTTTGAAACCCCAGAGCCCACCCTCAGTAACACACTTCCTCCAACAAGGCAATGCCTACTGCAAAAAGCTATACCTCCTAATCTCTCTCAAGTCGTGCCACTCCTTAATGATCAAGCACTCACCTCTATGAGCCCATGAGGGCCATTCATATTCAAACTACCATAACCATCAATTTCAAATGAAATTTGAATGTTAGTCATTAATTTGGAAATAATTTCAAGATTGACTTTGTGTCATAGCAAGAGCAAGTGAGCACAAGAGCGCAATGATTCAAATGATGATGGTACACACACACATATGCACACACATACACATCTACACACAAACATGTACACACATATATATGTGAAGCTATGTACATATATATACATGCACACAGACATACATATATATACACACATATTCAAGTGTATACACACATATACTTATTTGTGCAGACATACATATACACACATGAATACATCTTGTAATACTAGTTTCTCATTTGTATTCAGTCTCTTATTTGCTACTGTCATAGTTTGGTTTTTATTGCTATAATAAACACCTTAACCAAAAGCAACTTGGGAAGGAAAGGGCTTATTTGCCTTACAGAGTCCATTTTCAAAGGTAGCCAGGGGAGGGACTCAAGGCAGGAACCTGGAAGCAGAAACTGAAGCAGAGACCATGGAAGAATGTTGCCTAATGACTTGCCCACTTTTCCTTTCTTATATGTCCCAAGACCACATGTTTAGGTACAGCACCGCCCAGAATAGACTGGCCTCTCCCACAGCAACCAGTAATCAACCAATCCCCCACAGACTTGCCTACAAACCAACTAAACAAAATGGAGGCATTTTTCTCAAATAAAGTTTTCCTTCCTGTATAACTGGCTCGTGTCAAGTCGAGGGAAAAAAAAAAAAAAAAAACTATCCAGCACAGCTACTGAATTCTCACAATTGTAGAAATTTCTGTTTGGCTTATACATACAGCAAGAGAAATACGTAACACACACAATGTTTGGCAGGGGGATATTCGTACTGTGTCATTTGCTAGTTGTGTGTTTCAGTCAAATAATTTAACTCCTCTGAGCCTCAGTAATTCTATATAGTGAGAGTAATAATATTATATCTACAGCACAGGATGTGTGGGATATATCTGATAGGTCAGAACATATCTTCAATGCATAAGTCTAGTCTCTCTTTTCCACAGAAGGTAACTGCTAAGAACATAAACTGATTTTCTCCCCATTAAGTGCATTCTTTGCTTTTGTGTATAACTTGTTACCACTCTCGAAAGTAGAGTCGAACATTATATTTACTAAGAGAGGAAATAACTAAGTTCAGGCTACCCTGCTAACTCTGCATCATCATGAACACTATATTAATTATAATCAGTAGAAAGAGACTAAAATAATGAACGACAAGGACTCTAAATTCAGCAAAATAGTTGATGTTCCAAGAGACAATAAAAAATGCACTTGATACAAGAGGGAGGCGGATATAAATGTTATGAACAGAGACCTGGAAGGATGGTGCGCAGATATCTAGCTAAACTGCTACAGTATTACAGAATGAACATAGACTGCCATCATCGGGACTGAGTTAGGTATGAATCCAAATTATTTACTATGAATAATAATTAGAGCTGTCAAAATTCAGAGATTGGATGTATATACACTATAGAGATGTTTCTCCATGGATGGAAGCGGCCCTTTATTTCCTGTTATATATATAAACACACTAAGATAAAAATAACTGAATTCAAATTATAAAATTGTGCTTGTTATTCTATGATGGGTGGCATAGCCAACTGTGAAAAGAGTCACTGAGGCAATTGTGCTTCCTCTTAATCTCAGGCTATTCTATGTGGCTGTAGCAGATCAACTGGAGTTGGGGAGTTTACAATAAGTACACTTTTCTTACCTCCAGGACGATGAGAAAGAATTTGTGTCAAACAACTAAGATCTTTGATTGAATGCAAACAATATACAATATCTTGCATTCAATCAAAGATCTTAGTTGTTTGACACAAACTCTCTGCCTAGTTCCCTCCTAAAGTGGATCACTTGAAGGAGACATCTATTGAGGAAATCACTATGACCATACTGTAGTCATGTCTTCAGTCATGGAAACACCACAGGAGTTACACCTGATGCTGGGTTCCATGCCCAAACATGACCATCTTCCACACAGTCTGGTATTTGCTAGTCTGCTGTTTGTCTAATGGGGCCCAAAACAATACTCCATTCCCAGACTTCCCAAAAGTCCTAAATTAACAAGGACATCAGCCTCCACATCTGTCACTCAAGCCCTTCCCTGTTAGGTCAAACTCAGCCAAGTCAATGTCTTTGCTCATGTGATTTCTTTTCCTTTACTTCCTTGCCCTGGTACAACCTTCCTCCCCGAAAGATCAATTCTGGTTCTAGTCTCTAAATGAAAACACAGGACCAAAGATTTTGTTGAGTGTAGATTTAGGGAAGAAATATAAAATGGGAGTGTACGGGTTATGATATTGACAAAGGGAGAAACTTATTTAGTATCAGCTGTCCTAAATGCCTGCTTCTCAGTTTTTCCCCTCTTAAGAGGAAGGCAACCGATAATTCAAATACACTCACACTGTAATTTCACAGAGACTTTCCTTCATGCACTATAGAAACAGGCCATTAAATTTGCATGTCTAAAGGAACATTTTGGTAATTGCCTTGCTTCAATACAGTTAGCATATCAGTCTGCGAAACTGCAGGAAAAGGGAGGACAAAGTAAATGATCCGGTTTGATTTAGACGTGGATAGAGCCGAAGACACCAGTTCCTTTTCACAGCATTATCTGTGTCACAATCTGACTTTGCAAACGAAACAGCACATTCCCCCTTCGTCAAGGACCTGTCTGCTGGGTATCTGTACTTTCCAGTTGGAAGTAGAAGCAGTTTCCAGAGTCTCCCTTGGAAAACTACAGAAAAAAAAAAATCAGAATGTAAAATCTTTAGTGCTAACACTCTATCTCATTAGTCTAAAATTATTTTAACTTTCCGGGTTTCTATTTGGCAATTTATAAAGCTGGATGCAAACCTCTCCCTATAAAGTCTCTGGTGCCCTCACCTCTGAATCAGTAAGAGGGCAGGCTGCTCTCTGTTTCCAACTAAGGTCCATGAGTAAACGACAGCATTCCCTACGTGCACGCAATCAAAGGTCTTAGTTTTCCGAACCACAAATTCTCTGCCTAGTTCTCCCCTAAAATGGATCATCTGAAACACTTGAAAGACACATCTCTTGAGCAAATCACAGGAACCAGAAAGATGACTCAGCAGGTAAAGGTATCTGCCACACTAAGCCCGATGATGACGTGAGTTTAATTCATGGTACCCACATGATGGAAGGAGAGAACCATCCCCCCCCCACACACACACACAAATAAAATTTAAACTAGGTATTTGGTATCTAATATGTCATTTTTCTGTCACTACTGCAGGTATCTAAACTAATCACCTTACATGAAAGATGGTTGACTATGGCTCATGGCGTTGGGGGTTTTATTTCATAGGACATATGGCAGAACCAGGCTGTAGAGCAAACCCAAAAGGCAAAGAAAAACAATGAAATGGTCAGATCCCCACATCACTTTCAGTAGCATACTTTCAATGATGTGAAGATCTCCAACTAAACCCTGCCTCTTAAAAGTACCATCACTTGTTAAAGGCGCCGTGCCAGGAAGCAAGCCTTTACCACAGGGACCTTTGGCTGACCGTATCCAAAATAAAGTTCCATGCTGTTTTTTAATTTAAAAAATGTTATTAAACCACAAAGAACTTCCTGGACCTATTTGCAGAGATGTTTTCATATCTGTTTCTTTTTCAGAGAAGGAAAAGCAAGAGCTTCCATTAGTTTCCACTATCCTATTCCCATGCAGTTGCTTTCAGTAGAACATTTATTGTTGAACCACATGCTTTTACTGCCTCTGGATTCAAAATGCACAGTGTGCTAACGTAAGTTCTATTGCTGAAACTGTACAAGGCCCAGCCTCTGCTTTCCACCTGGTTTATCAGGGAGATTTGCAGCAGGTTTATCCAGAAGCAAGCTTCCCAGGAACACCAGTACTGGGAGATTCAGTTTCTGGAGACACAAATTCTACCTAAGCTTTCAGAGATTCTACCTAAAGTCGTGGTTCCTCCCACTGCCTTTTCTTGGGACCAAATGAAGATAGTGGGTTGAAAAAAATGTTAATTATTTTAACCAGTGTATTATAGTGTCTAAATAGGTCTTATTTGTAAAGCATATAGCGTCCTACCAGCCTTGCAGCTTCTACTTTGGAAATGACTTGTATGTATTGTCTCATTTGATTTTCAAAAGAAGCCAGTGAGGAAAGCAAAGATTACTTATACTAAAAAAAAAAAGGTGGGGTGCAGAATGAGCCAGCAGCTTCCTCAGACTTTCACAGTTAGCCAATGGCTGTCCTAGGATTTTAAGATTGTTACTCTGGATCTGACACACATTTCCTGTCTTTCTGTTTTTCCTCAATTTGAAATTGGGTACAATTATTAGGCACTATTGTTTTTTTTTTTTCCTTCTCCCCAAACTGATGTGATTATGTACTGGAGTCTTATAATGTTGCCAGAGCAACTTTCAAGTTAAACATTAAGTTCAGACAACTTGTTCAGAAGACATAGGAAGAAAGAAGTTAAGGATTAAGTTGGCAGATTATTTAAAATGTTGCTTTTATATTAAAAATGACGTGCATAAAACTTTTAAAGGATAAAACTGATGTCACAATTTTTATAATCAAATAAAAAACTGAATAGTTTGGCAATGGAAAACGAAAGTTGTATTCTGACTGCGGCTCGTGTTACCTGGAGAGGATGGGAAGTACCTGTGTACACAGGAGCAGGAGCTACTTAAAAATGAAGAATTGCAGTCAAGTAAGAGAGAGGGGCTCAGCAGTTAAGAGTCCTTGCTGTTCTTCAAAGGGACCTGAGTTCAGTTCCCAAGACCCAAGTCAGGAGACTCACAACAACCAGTCATCTATAACTCCAAGTCCAGGGACTCTGACATCTATTGATCACCACAGGAACCTGCACATATGTGGTATGCACACACATAGCCAATATGCATAGATAAAAATAAAACCTGTTTCGAAAATGAGCTTTGCCAGTCATGATGCACTTCTGTGTCAAGGAGGGACTTCTCATGTTCTAACTGGCAAACAGCTTTGTGATTCTCCTATTTCCCACTTGATGTTACTTTAGTTCGGTCTGGAACTTAGATTGGCAAAGAGAACCCTGGAGTCACACCTGGACCAAGTCAGGACCAAGAAACTCATCCCCACCTGCCAGGAATGTCATAGCTGATAGACTGCAGCCAGTGTCCTCTCTGGGAACTGTGCACACCTGGCTGCAGGTGTCTTCCTCCTTCCCAAAAAACCAACCCTTGCCTGAGGGCCACACAGTGACTCAGCAGATGTGGTAAAGAGCAGATACAAAAGCTAAGGCCTGAAACTAAGTTTGTGAAAATCTCAAAGGCTGATTCAGCAAATCTCCCAGTAGAGTCAAGCCTCAGCTTTGATCTCAGAGTATGCCAGTCCTTCATGCTTTGCCCTGTACTCCATGCTTCTTTAAATATTTATTTCTAAAACATATTCTTCCATATAGCAGCATGCTGCTCCATGTCTCAGACTGTTTCTAGGAAGCAGTTATGTGACCCAGGACAGTTGCCTTTTAGATCATCCAAATCCCTTGGTGTGGATTTGACCTTGGCTCAAACAATAAAATAAGTGGGGAAAAAAACAATAGCAAGATTCAGAGTACTTAAGGGCAGCAACAAAGGTTGGTGAGATCATCAAGTTTCTTAGGGTCAGAAAGGAATATACATAGGTAATTCTATATGTCATAATCAAATGTCAGCATCAGAAGAAGAAGAAAATGAGGTCACTAGACCTGGCTGCCCAAAATGAAGGCAAAGTCAGAGCCACGTCAGTCAAGTGGAGAGGTGACCTCATGCAGGGGTATTTTCATGGATTTAGAGCTATTGTGTGTTAAAGGTGTGACTCATATATAGTCCTGAAGCAAATGAGAAATATTACAACTTGCAGACTGATTCAAGAATAATATACCAATCTTGTAGTTCAAAGAAACAGAAGAAAACAGCCTAGCCCACAAATGAGCTAACGCTGATGCTGTCTTAGTTGTTTTTAGTGTGGGTCTCATCCTCACCCCTGATTCCTATGGATTTCTTCACTTTTGCCTAACGGTATCAGAAACTAAATATTGCTGAATATTCTCCTTATGTGATGACAAAGATAAAATATGAAGGCATGGAACCAGGCTTCCATGTGAGTCAACAGGTCGTTTAATGGTTCTCAGATTAGTCTCCATGAGTCATATCTGAGAAGGAAAATTAGTATCCACGAATCATCCTTTTATTCTCTGTAAAATGAAGGGGAAGTGTTGGACCTCACAAATGGGACACCTATAACAAAAGCTTTTCCCTACCAATACTGAAGGACCATAATAAATGAGAGGGTAGATTATAAGATGCAGAGGTCAGGGAGGACCAGAGTGAAATTGTATCTTCTGGATGTGACCAGAGAGTGACACTCATGAGCTCACAGCTCCCACCACCAACTGAGGAGCTATGGACAGTTGGTGGCTTCTACGAGAGGGAGAGTTGGTTTTATTTAGTGATGTGGCCTCTGTACCTTATCCATGGTCTAGTGGATGGCCACACACCTATGAGTATATAAGCTACATAAATTGGACGTAAGTTACAAAAAAAGGGGAAAAAACAGAGGACACAAACTTAGGAGAGATGAAGGATGCTATCTGGAAGGAAGTAATAAGAGAAGTGGGCTTAAATATTATCAAAACATATACATGCATGAAATTCTCATAGGACCAATAAAATACTTGTATATTAGTATCAAGTGACTCAGACATGTCATCAAGTTTAAATGAATTATTACATGTCAAATTTATGCCATCAAATGTGACAAAAATGTTCATCTTTAGTCTCTTAGTCTCTAAAAGAGATTTTTTTAAAAGGGAAAAAAAATCAGGCGGGAGAAGTAGTTCAGTGATTAAGTACATTTACTTCTATTTTGGAGATCACAGGTTTGTTTCCAGCATGCACATGGCAGCTCTTAACTGTCTGTTACTCCCAGTTCCAGGAGATGCTCTCTTTTGGCTTACATAGAAACTCTGCAGTGCACATGCATACGCGCAGTCAAACATTCATACACATAAAATTAAAAATAGCTAAAATTCAAAAGAGTCATTTTAATTCATGTCTCAAGAAATTCAAGAACACACTGAAAACATTGTAGGATTAACTGTAAAAGGCACCGTCATAAAAGGTTAGAATAGTAGGGATTACTAGGTCAGACATATGGGAACAGGGAAGGCAAAATGCAAGTGAACAGGGATGACATTTGCAAATTTTGGCTCATTCAAATGTTCATTTTAATCAGAAGGGTAATTATTCAAAAATCTAACCTAAGGGATTATAGTCTTGGGGCTTCTAGAACAAGCTCAAGGTAATCTGAAACATGAAAGGGCTACATCCTCAGAGATCCAATTCACACTGTAGAAAAACTCATTTTTTTCAGTGGGTTTGCATGGATCATATGCTAGACCTCTGGGAGGCTTTCTAGACAAGCAAACAAACTTCATTGGTCTGGGGAGTCCACAGGCCACAAGAATTAAAGGTGAACCAGAAGTGACAAAGAAACAGTCTGCAATGTTTCCACTGAAATAACAACAAATAAATAAATGCATAAACAAACAAGCAGATAAATATGATGTGGGATTCTCCTCTGTATGCTGTGAATATCATTGGCTAATAAAGAAACTGCTTTGGGCCTATAGCAGAGCAATAGGAGAACAGAGCTTGGTGGGGAAAACTAAACTGAATGTTGGGAGAAAAGAGGTGGAGTCAGAGAGAAGACATGTAGCCTGCTAGAGCCAGATGGAACTTTTCCCAGTAAGCCACTGCCATGTGGAGATACATAGATTACTAGAAATGGGTTAAATTTATATGTAAGAGTTAGCCAATATGAATCTAGAGGAAATGGGCCAAGCAGTGTTTAATTAATACAGTTTCTGTGTGATTATTTCTGGGCTGAGCAGCCGGGAACCAAACAAGTGGCCTACATTCAATAATAGGAGCACCAACGTGGGTAACTACATCCATACAAAAACCTGAGAAAAAAAAAAGTTCCACCATTTTTAAATGCCAGCTTTCTGGGCCATGCTGCCAGTGAAAATTCTGACTCTTTTAGAAGACGAAGAATTTGAATGGGTTTTCTGATCAACGTGCTATGGCTTGCTTGGTGGCAACATGGACTGGCTGTGTGCCTAGAGATGGGGCAGTGTGCATGGCTCTCAGAAGCAGTAAGCAACTCCACCATGCTGGGCTGGGCAGGGAAATCAGGAACTTCCATATATACCCTAGTAATGCCTCAGCTTAAGTTCATAAGAAAAGCCTAGCATTTTAAGAAGCGCTTCTGGTTAGAAAATAATTATAAATACACAATAAAGACAAATTCCGATGAAAAAGACTTCTAAATGGGACACAGTATTGGATAAATGTATGAAGGCTTGGGAGAGAGAAGAAAAAGAATATAGATGGTTATAAAAGGAAGGAAATAATTTTTATTTTATTTATTTATTTATTTATTTATTTTTTTGTTTTGTTTTTCGAGACAGGGTTTCCCTGTAGTTTCTAGAGCCTGTCCTGGAGCTAGCTCTTGTAGACCAGGCTGGCCTCGAACTCAGAGATCCGCCTGCCTCTGCCTCCCGAGTGCTGGGATTAAAGGCGTGCACCACCACCGCCCGGCCAGGAAATGATTTTTAAAAAAGATAAAGTCTTTAAAGAGACAGAGTACAGACAGTCATAGATTAAAAGGAGTAAAGAAAAATAAGCCACATAAAGATGTGCAAAGAGAATCTGGATTATGTATATTATTGTTTTTTCTTTGAAATTTTTGACTGTGAAAGATCTAAGTAACCAACATATATACTTTGAAGGTATCTTGACTTCAGAATTTGAGTCTAAGAATATGGTGATTTGGAAAAGAAGTTCTTCTTTGTTGCCACAAAGGATGAGAACCTGTGGATTGCTTCCAGACTAATATAGTTGGATGGACCACGACCCACTGAAAGGTTACCTTGAACACCCCTCAAAAATTATTTCACCCAATAAGCAGCAGGAAGCAGTTTAGAGAAGAACTATGTCCATATTCCCAAATATTGTCTATAAATGTTTGTTTACATTTAAAGGGGGATATGATATATAGATTTTCATTGGTATAGATCTTGGTTTATTGATACAAATGTAGGGTCAATTTTGCTATACTGTGTATATGTATTTCTGATCTTGATTAAGGTATTATGTTTGTGCATCTCATTTAAAAAATGAATGTATAATTAAGAAATATAGCTTAATACAGAGTTATCTATAATAGTCAAGCTTGTAGTCATGTTAGTTAAATTTTCTAGATGGACAGATATGTATTTTATATGAATAGACATTCTTCAAACCTTTCGAAAACTACAGAATATGACATTTAAAATGTTTAAAGAATTTAGGACTTTTCATGACAATGAGACACAGCTGCTCCTGGCAGCACCAATCTACTTCAAGAGGAAGATGGGCATCAAAGAGGCTCCTTATGAAGTTTGCTAGCCATTTGGGCAAGAAACTGCTCTTGCCTGAACTGCTTAACTGGACATGCAGGATTCACAGAGATATGACTGCTGAACTTTCCTCAAGGTGAGAAAGGCCTTCAGGGTTCCTACTTAATGAAAGAGCCTGTGAGACATTCTGCAGGACACAGAAGAAAGAGACTAAAAAACTGCCAATATAGGCAGGCCTGTCTTTGAAATTTCCTGCTTCATGGAAAAGTCTGCTAGATACTATGGGCCTCTAGGCTGAAGATGGGTGCTCCAAACATGCAGAAGAACTTTGGGTGACTGTCAAGGTAGCGAGATGTCTCTGTCAATTCTAGAGTTTTTGAAGTTGTTTACAATGCACTTCGTGTTCTGGGGTCTTTCATGGAGTTAAAGAATAGATAGTAATAATATAGTTTTCCTTAGTTATGATAAAATAGAAAATAGATATAACTGTAATTCTTGCTTGATAACTGTTTTATGTAATTTTACTATGTTAAAGTTAAAATCTTCCTTTTTATTTAAATAGAAAAGAGGAGGTGATGTGGGATTCCCCTCTGTATGCTGTGAATATCATTGGTTAATAAAGAAACTGCTTTGGGCCTATAGCAGAGCAATAGGGGAACAGAGCTAGGCAGGGAAAACTAAGCTGAATGCTGGGAGAAAGGAGGCAGAGTTACAGAGAAGCCATGTAGCCCCATTGGAGCCAGACGGAACTTTTCCCAGTAAGCCACAGTTATATGGCGATACACAAAGTACTATAAAAAATGGGTTAAATTAATATGTAAGAGTTAGCCAATAAGAAGCTAGAGCTAATAGACCAAGTAATAATTTAATTAATGAAGTTTCTGTGTGGTTATTTTGAGACTGAGCAGCCAGGAACCAAACAAGCAGCCTTCATTCAACATAAATAAGTAGTGTTTAGTATACTTTTAAGGTATAATGGAATATATAAGATATAAATGCAAAATTGAAAACTATAGAAAAGCTATCAGGGATTTAAAAACACTCTCATCTTGAGCAATGAAAACAAAAGAACAAAGTAAAACACACAAAAAATTAATGGAAACTCCTTCTAAAAAGTCCCAACCCTTGATTTATCATTATATTAAGGGATAGAATCCCAATGCAGAAATTTGGGGACAGCACAAGCATTGAGACCATAGCCAGCATCTAGTGGAGAAGCATTATGAATCCGAACACTCTCCTGAGGCTGGGAAGACAGCTAAATTGTATGTTAAATTCTTTTGTATGAATGAGCATGAAGATGTGAATCCAGATCCCAGCACTGATATGAAAAGTCAGGAAGGATGGTGTGCACTGAGAGGCTTCAGAAGCAAGAGACTTTCTGTGTAAGATGCTGTCTCAAAGACAAGGTGAAGAATGATTGAGGAAGACATCTGTGTCAATCTAGGGCCCACACACAAGTGAATGGATGTGTCCATGCACCCATACCTGTGCACCCCCACAAACATATACATGTATAAAATGCTTACCCACACACATACATAAATTATTTGCCTTTTATGTGTTATTTCATATGATATCCTTTCTAAACACATTTCCCTTTGTGTGTGTGTGTGTGTATATATATATATATATTACAATATTCATATAAATACTGGTAAAGTTATATTATAAATGAAAGACTGTTTATAAGATACTCCTGGCAACCACACTAGCCAGAAAAGCAGATAGGTCAGACCACCATTCTACCTCCCCTCCTTCAAAGCCAGTCCCCCGGACTCATCACAAGATCAGGAGCACACTACTAGCTGTGACATCTCCTCCCACTCTGTCCCAATTCTGAGGCAACTAAGCAGATCCTGACAGGGTACCCCATTTTCCTCCTTCCTGTAGAGCTCCTCAACACCATCCTTTCTAGTCAATCTTCATTCCTAAGTATCAGCACCCAATAGCAATAAACACATCCTAACAAAAACCCTCAGTGGCCACACCTGGCAGGGTCTCAGCATTCTCTATTAGGAAACACAGAACCACAACACTTTCCTTAGAACCAGTAAGTGCAACAGAAACTGAGGAACACAATAACCACGCCCAAAAAAGACAAGATCAGAGATCAGCACCTAGAAGTAAGATCATCCCACACACACAAGCTGAAATGTCAGTATAAAAACATAAACAATAACAATCAGAACATTATGTCTCCATTAATGCCCAAAAATCACATTACAGCAGTTCCTGAGAGATGCAATATACCTGAATCACAAGCCAAGGACGTCAAATAACTTTTATTAGTGTATTAGAGGTACTAAAAAAGGAAATAAATCATTTATTTTAAAAAATCTATGTAAAAACAAACAGTGGGAAGAAATGAAGAAAAGGTTCAAGACTTGCAAATGGAAATGGATTCAATAAAGAAAACACAAACTGAAAAAGAAAGCTGGGAAAAGAAAAATTTAAGAACTTGAATAGGAAACTTAGAGGCAATATTTACAGAATACAAGAGATGATAAAGAGAATCTCAGTCGCTGAAGAAAAATAAAAGAAAAAAAATAACTTGAACAAAAATGCTAATTTTAAAAGAATCCACAAACAAAATGCCAAAGAAACCTGGGACACTATGAAAAGACCAGGTCTACGAATAATGGAAAACAAAGAATGAGAAGAAACCAGGCCAAAGTCACAAAGAACATTCTCAACAAAATCACAGAAAAAAATTTCCCCAACCTAAGGAAGGAGGTATCTATCAAGGTACAGGAAGTAAGAGAGCAGACCAGAAAAGAAATTCTTCATGTCACATAATAATCAAATCACAAAACACACAGAACAAAGAAAGTGTATTAACAGCTCCAAGGGAAAAAGATCAAATGACATATAAAAGCAGACCTATTATAAATACACCTGACTTTTCGATAGAGATATTAAAAGCCTGGACATATGTTCTATAAACTATAAGAGACCACAGATTCCAGCCCATGAATTACACCCAGCAAAATTTTCAATCACAATAGAGGGAGAAAGACATTTCTTGATAAAACCAAATTTAGTCAGTTTCTATTCCCAAATATAGCCCTACAGAAGGCTCTAGAAGGAAAATTTCACCTGAAGGGGCTAATTACACCCAAGAAAATACAAAGAATAAATATCAGACCAGCAAATTAAAATAAGAGGGTAGAATAATTGACACCAAAACAGTAAAATAATAGGAATCACAAACACTGTTCATTGATACCTATCACACCAGCAGTTCCAATTCCAATAAAAAGGACACAGAATAACAGAATGGATTGGAAAAAGAGTATCCATCCTTCTGCTAAAGCCAAGAAACACACATTAGCATAAAAGATAGACATCACTTTAGAATAAAAGAATGGAAGAAGATATTCCAAGCAAATAGACCTAAGAAACAAACTGATGTAGCCATTTTAATATCTGACAAAATATACTTCAAAACAAATTTAATTAAAAGAGATGGACTAAAACATTTCTAACTCACAAAAGGAAAAATCCACTAAAATGACACTTCAATTCTGAACATCTATGCCTCAAATTCAAGGACACCTACATTTTTAAAAGAAACAACACACTGAACTGGACATATAAATAGTGGGAAACTTCAACAGCATACTCTCACCAATACACAGATCTTCCAAAAAGAAAACTAAACAGAGAAAAAAATGGACATTATAAATCAAATAGGCTTAACTTTTATCTCCATAATATTTCTTCCAAACACAAAAGAATATACCATCTTCTCAGCATCTCATGGAACAGTCTCCAAAACTGACCACGTACTCAGTCACAAAGCAAGACTCAACAAACACAAGAAAATGGAAATAACTCTCTGTATCCTATCAGACCACCGTCGATTAAAGCTGGATATCTACAACAACAGAAAAAGTAAAAACCCAACAAACACAAGGAAACTGAACAATTCTTTACCGAATCACCAGATCTAGGGAGAAATAAATAAATGAAAGACTGTCAATTATATGAAAATGAATGCACAGCATACTCAAACTTATGAGGCACAATGAAAGTGGTGCTAAGAGAAAAGTTCATAGCATTAAGTACTCAAATGAAGAAATTGCAGAGATCTCATAATAGCCACTTAACAACACATTTGAAAGGTCTATAACAAAAAGAAGCAATCACACCCAAGAGGAGTAGATGTTGGGAAATAATCAAACTCAGGGTTAAAATTAATAATATAGAAACAATGAGAACAATACAATCAGTGAAATAAAAAGTTAATTCTTTGAGAATATCAACAAATAAACAAACCGCTATCCAAACTAACTAAAAGACAAAGAGGATATCCAAACTAACAAAATCAGAAACCAAAAGGGGGCTCTAACAACAGACACCAAGAAAATTCAAAGAATTATTAGATAATACTTCAAAAATATATGCTCCATGAAATTGGAAAATCTAAAAGAAATAGATATGGACAATTTTCTTGATTGATATCATACTTACCAACTTAAATCAAGATCAGATAAACAATTTAAATAGACCTATAGATTCAATCCAATCCCCATCAAAATTCCAACACAATTCTTTACAGACCTTGAAAGAACAATACTCAATTTCACATGGAAAAACAAAATCCTAGGATATCTAAAACCATCATGTACAATAAAGAAACTTATGGAGGCATCACCATCCCTGACATCAAAACTCAAGTCAAAGTGGATTAAAGACCACAACAAAAAACCGGACACACTGAACCTGACAGAAGAGAAAGTGGGGAATACCTTGAATACCTTGAATACATTATCACAAGAGAAAACTTCATAAACAGAATACCTTTTGGGCAGGTACTAAGATTGACAATTAACAAATGAGACCTCATGAAACTGAAAAGGTTCTGTAAAGCATAGGACACTTACAAAAGGACAAAATGGCAACCTACAGAATAGGAAAAGATTTTCACCAACTTCACATCTGTCAGAAGGCTAATAACCAAAATAAATGAAGAACTCAAGAAACTAAACATCAGCAAACCAAATAATTCAGTTAAAAATTGAGCCCATGCCAGACCCAGCCTCTCTCTCCTTCTCCATTACTACCTGCACATCAGGATGTAAAACTCTGACCTACTGCTCTACCACCTTGCCTTCCTGCCTGCCACCATGATGAAAATGACCTAACCCTCTGAAACTGTAAGTAAACTCTCAATTAAATCCTAAAAAAAAAAAATTGAGTACAGATCTAAACAAAGAATTCTCAATGGTAGATTGTCAAATGGCCGCGAACCATTTGAAGAAATGTTCAACATCCTTAGCCATCAGGAAACTGCAAATCAAATACACATTTCACTTGTCAGAATGGCTAAGATTTAAAAAAAACAGCTTACATTGGAGAGGATGTGGAGTAAGGGGAACACTCCTCCACTGCCTGTGGGAGAGAAAACTTTCACAGTCACTTTGACTAGAAATAACTAATATAGTTGTTTCTCAGAAAATTGTCAATCAATCTACCTTAAGACCCAGCTATATAACTCTGGACATACAGCCAAAGAATTTTCTACCATAACCCAAAAACACTCAGACATGTTCATAGCACCTTTATTCATAATAGCCAGAAACTGGAAACAACCTAGATGTCCCTCAACTGAAAAGTAGATAAAGAAAATATGGTACATTTACACAATGGATTATTACTCAACTGTTAAAAACAGTGACATCATGAAATTTGCTATCAAATGAATGGAACTAGAAAGATGACCTGAGTGAGGTGACCTAGACCCAGAAAGACAAATATGGTATGTACTTACTTATAAGTATATTATATTTTTCTGGTGTCTTTGATGCAGGTGAAGAACAGATAGTTATAATTAGAGTTTTTGATAATTATGATAAAATAAAAAGTAGATATAAATATTATAACTGTAATTCTTGCTTGATACCTGTTTAGTTATATATAATTTTACTATGTTAAAGTTAAAACCTTTCTTTTTATTTAATCAGAAAAAGGAAGGTATTGTGGGATTCCCCTCTGTACCTGTGATTACCATTGATTAATAAAGAAACTGCTTTGGACCTATAGCAAGGTAGAATGGAGGTAGGTGGGAAAAACTAAAGTGAATGCTGGGAGAAAGAAGGTGGAGCCAGGAGCCACCATGGAGTTGCCAGAAGGGAAAGATGTGACCCACCAGCTGGAACCTTGCCCGTAGGACATGAGCCTCATGGTAAAATATAAAATAATGGAGATGGTTTAATTCTAGATGTAAAAGCTAGTTAGCAATACACTTAAACTATTGGACAAACAGTATTGCAAATAATATGGTTTCTGAGTAATTATTTTGTGGTCTGGGCAGCCAGGAATGAACAAGCTTCCTCCTACAACAATTTATTTATTTATTGTTTTTATATCCTTACCAAAGTTTCCCCTCCCTGTTTTTCCTCCCAGTCCCTTCCCCCATCTCTCCTCCAGACCCCTCTACTGTTCCTTTTCTGTTTCCCTTCAGAAAAGGGCAGGTATATGGATTTCTGCCAGCCATGGAATGTCAATTGCAGTGAGGCACCTCCTCTTCTATTAAGGCATGATGAGACAATCCTGTAGAAGGAATAAACTTCAAAAGCAGGCAACAGAGTTAGAGACAGCCCTTGCTCGCACTATTAGGAATCCCACAAGAAGACCAAGTTACACAACTGTAACACATATGCAATCCCATGTAGTCTCTTTGGTTGTTGGTTTAGTATCTGTGAGCCCAGATTAGTTGGTTCTCTGGGTTTTCTTGAGATGCCCTTGACTCCATTGGCTCTTATAATCCTCCTTCCCCTTTTCAACAGGTTTCCTGAGCTCCACCTAATGTTTGGATATGGGTCTCTGCATCTGTTTTCATCAGTTGCTTGGTGAAACCTCTCTGATAACAGTTGGGTTAGGCACCAATCTATGAGTATAGCAGATAATCTTTAGGAATCATTCTAGTGACTTTTTTGCCAGTCCTGTTTGGTTCTATTTTAGGTCCCTGGGGGTATAATAACTCTGGGTCTTGGCCCTCAGAAATGAGCCTTCCAGCCAAAAATTAAAATCCAGGGTCAGATGGTTTTAGAGAACAATTTTACCAGACTTTTCAAAAATGGTTAATCTTAATATAACTTATCCCACAAAATGGAAGCAGAAGGAATAATGCCCAATTATTTTAATGAGACCATAGTTTTCCTGAATGCCAAACCATGGTAAGACCCCCTAAAAAAGATAATTCCAGACTAATTTCTCTTATGAACATAGATGTAAAAATTCTCAAAATACTTGCAAACCTAAGAGTATATAAATAAGATCATTCAGCCGGGCGGTGGTGGCGCACGCCTTTAATCCCAGCACTCGGGAGGCAGAGGCAGGCGGATCTCTGTGAGTTCGAGACCAGCCTGGTCTACAAGAGCTAGTTCCAGGACAGGCTCCAAAGCTACAGAGAAACCCTGTCTCAAAAAACAAAAAAATAAAATAAAATAAAATAAAAAATAAAAAATAAATAAGATCATTCACCATTATCAAGTAGGCTTTATCCCACAGATGTAGGCATAGTTCAGTATATATAAATTGATAAATATAATGTTCCATATAAATAGACTGACAGACAAAATCCACATGACCATCTCATTAGATGTAGAAAATGACTTTGACATAATTCAACATCCCTTCATGACTAAAGTTCTGGAAAGGAGGGATACAAGGAATTTACCTCAACATAATAAAGGCAATTTACATAAACCTATAGCCAACATTAACTCAAATGGAGAGAAACATAATGTATTATGAATAAAATCAAATGTAAGATAAGTTTGCCCACTCTTTCAATACTTATTCAATATTAATTGAAGTCTTAGCTAAAGAATTAAGACAACTGAATAGGATAAATACAGGAATGGAGGAGTCAACATATCCTTATTTGGAGATAATATCAGATATTATAATATACATAAGTTACTCTAAGACTGTTACCAGGAAACTCCTACAACTGCTAAACACTTTCAGCAAAGAAGCAAGATACAAAATTAATACTTGAAAATCATTAGCCTTCTTATGAACAATTAACAATTAGATCAAGAAAGAAATAATACCATTCACAGTAGCCTCATTATAAAACATCTGATGGTAACTCTAACCAAGCAATGAAAGACTTGTATGAGAAAAACCTTAAGAAACTGAGGAAAGAATATATTGATGCAAAAATGCTAAATAAAATATTGGCAAATTGAATCCAAGAACACATTAGAACCACCATTCACCATGATCAAGTTGGCTTCATCCCAGAGATGCAGGGATAGTTCAACATACGAAAATCCATCAATGTAATTAACCATATAAACAAATTGAAAAATAAAAGAGAAATTAACTTGAATGATTTAAAAAAATCTGCAGGAACTATCACCATTTCTGGTCTCAAAATTATACCATGGTGCTATAATAATAAAACATGGTATTGTCACAAAAACAGACACTTTGATCAATGAAATTGAAATGAAGGCCCTGAAATGAGATCATACACCTATGGACACCTGAGTTATAATAAAGAGTAAAAAATAGACAGTAAAAAAAGGACAGCGTCTTCAACAAGTGGGGCTGGTCAAATTGGATAGCTTCATGTAAAATGATAACAAATCTATACATATCATCCTGTAGAAAACTACTCCAGATGGGTCAAAAACCTCAACATAAGACTAGATACACTGAATGTGATAGGAGAGAAAATGGGAATTAATCTTGGACTCACTGAAATAGGAAATGACTTTCTGAACATAACACCAATAGCTCAGTCACTAAAGACAGCAATTAATAAACTAAAGCTCATGAAACTGAAAAGCTTCTGCAGGACAAAGGACACCATCATTCACGCAAAGCAGCAGCCTACAGAATGGGAAAAGACTTTTACCAACTACACACCTAATAGAGAGTTAGTATTAAAAATGTATAAAGAACTCAAAAACTGGACATCAAGAAAACAACACAATTAAAAAATGGGGAGAGAATTCTTAAAAAAAGGAAACTCAAATGGCTGAGAAACATTAAAGAAATCTCCAAATATCCTTAATCAGCAGTTTAGTAGTACAAAACTACTTTGAGATTTCATCTTAGACCAGTCAGAATGACCATGATACATAAAACAAATAGCAACTCGTGCTAGTAAGGATGTGGAGTAATAGAAACACTCATCTGTTGCAGGTGAGAGTGCAAGCTTCTAGAGTCACTATGTATTCATGGTACAGAAGGGTACTCTGCACGTTACCACAGGTAAATCTAAACACCAACCCAGCTACGAACATATTGGTATACATGGCATACAATCTATAAGATATGCTAGTGCAATAATGGCATAAAACTATGTGAGCAATCATCCAATATCTGATTGGCTAAGGCCAACTCCATGAGATAGAACCCATACTCAACACCGCTTGGGTGACCAAGAACCTGAAAGGCCCTCGAGGAAAATGAAATACTACTGCTCTGCTAAAAAGAACACATCACAAAATAACTTCTAACAGAATTCTGATATATTCATAGATCTATGTCTTGCTCAGCCATAATAAAAGAAGTTTCCTCCTACCCCAGATGGGAAGAAACACAGAGACCCACAGTCAGACAATATGTAGAGATCAAGAGACCTTGAAACCTTCACATCTCAGGAAACTCTGTGAAAGAAGAGGTGGAATGAGTATCCTTTGTAGATATCTTATGACTTCCAGTTTGGGGTTTTTATGGGATTCCTGAGTATGAGAACATGTGTGTCTCTGCATTTTTATACTTTTTCTTTGGATTATTGGGGAAGTGGTTGTTTTGTCATATTACAATTTGTTTGATTTTATTTATTTTATTTTGTCATTATTCCTTAGATGCCTGTTTGTTTTCTAGGAAGAGACAGAAAGGGTGTGGATCAAGATTGGATAAAAGGTATAAAGGAAATGGGAGTAGTAGGGGGGAAGGGAAATCATAATCAGACTGTATTGTATGAAAAATCTATTTCCAATAAATTAAAAAAGAAAACAAAACCAAAAGATGTTTCTATTCAACTTATAATATATCATGCTTCTAATGCACATAAATTTATGCCCAGAAGTTTGCACAGCAAGGAAGAGCACTTGCTGCTTTGCCAGAAGACATGAGTTCACTTCCAGCACTCGTGTCAGGTGGCTCACAGTGGCCTGCAACTCTAGCTCCAGTGGATCTGATGATGCCTTTGGACCTCTGTTGGCACACATACTCAAGTCAAATACCCATACTGATGCACTTTTTTTTTAAGTTGGGGACACTGATAGACTGCCTATGCCCCAGTGGTCAGCTCCCCACTCAAGTGCTTACACACAGCACTAACCTGACTCAGCAGATTATATATACATATATGTGTGTGTGTGTTTGTGTGTGTGTATTTCAAATTATATATTTCATGTCTCATGTACATATATACATATATATTAAAGAAGGACAAGAATTTGGAGACGAGATGGATTGGGGGTGGCCAGGAGGAGTGGGAGAGGCAGAGGGAGGTTGGATATTATCAAGATACACTGTACCTTGTACACAATTTTCAAAGAATATTTTAAAAATAAAGGTAGATACTTCTGTCATATGTTTCAATATCACTTTCTAGATAAGTAAAAATGGTAGATGTCTTAGCTATGTGACTACAAACCAGCAATGCATTTCTTTAACACTTTCAACACCATATCATCTATTTTGATAATCAGTTCTAAAGCCAGTGTGTAATAGTACCTGCAGGACTATCATGGATGGTGTTTTAAACTATACATAGGACATGATGCTTGATGATAGAGCTGCAATTGGTCAGATGGTATTGCCATGTGTGGTGCTTTGAAAGGAAATGACCACTAAAGGGAGTGGCACTATTAGAAGGTTTGTTCTTGTTGAAGTAGGTGTGGTCTTGTTGGAGGGAGGTATCACTGTGGATACATGCTTAGAGGTCTCATATATGTCCAAACCATGCCCAGTGAGACAGATCTCTTCCTATTGTCTACAAGCCAAGATGCAGGAAGCTCAGTTACTTCTCCAGCACCATGTCTGCCTGAATGACACCATGACTCACCATGATGATAATAGACTAAATCTCTGAAAATGGAAGCCACCCTAATTAAATGTTTTCCCTTTGAAAGAATTGCAGTGGTCATGGTGTCTCTTCACAGCAATAGATGGAATCCATTCTCTTTGATACGTAGCCAGATAGTGCTTCACAAAACAAAGTACTGATGTCACAGTGCTCTTGGGCTGGCAGAGGTTGCCTAGGATTTTCAAGTTTTGGTGTTTTGATGACTAAAGCCCTTTTAGGTCACTGAATTGTCCAAGAACACATTATAGATTTACATAATCTTATTATCATGTGCTGTATGTCTAAATAAATAAATATAAATATAGCATTACAATAAAACATGACAAATTTTATTATTATGAATAAATGGTGCTTTTGTGGATATGGGGGACTTTTTAAAAGTGAACACATCCTTTCATCTGGAGCGGTAGGTCAGTCATCAAGAGTACTCCTAGAGGATCAGAACTTGGTTTCCAACATCCATATAAGGTGACCCAGCACCCCTATAGTTCCAGTTTCAGGGGATCTGATACCTTCTTCTGGCCTCCCTGGGCACCAGGACACATATGACATACAATTACCCAGCCACACACACATATACACACAGAAATAAATGATTTTTAAAATAAAGATATCCATTGTGGAATTATGTGTGTGTATAATAGATAAAAAAATATAATAAATGTTACATATTTTGTATATTAATATATGTATTATATAAGCAAAGTATGTAAATATAGTGCCTTACACTATTAATATGTGTGAATTTTGGTATTATTGGTGATTCCTCTAAGAAATATATGAGTAACATAAAGGGTACCTATAAGGGATGTGAAGTACTAAGGTATTAACAACTCAGGCAATCAATTACCATGGACAAGGTGGAAGACATAGGGAGAGAACAACATTCTTACCAAAACCCTGTGAAAGCATGGCCATGTGAGGTTTGCATAGACCTGCCCAGCAGAAGCCTGGCCCTAGGCAGAAGCATACAACAGTTACCAATGGCAGTAGAGCAAAGTAATAACAGTATAGGTGCCAGAAATAAATGGCATTCTACAGTTCTGATAGTGTTTACATAGGCTAATTCAAACTGATATCCAGTGGGAGAGGCGACCCCTTAACAACTTCCCAGTCCTGCCCGGTTCCTGTAGTCATTAAGTCCCAAAGAAATCACACAGAAGTCTGCATTAGTTATAAACTGATTGGCCCATTAGCTCAGACTTTTTAGTAACTCTTATAACTTATGTTAGCCCATTCTTCTTGTCTGTGCAAGCCACATGGCTCAGTACCTTTTTCAGCAAGGCAGTCACATCTTGCACTCCTGTGGCCAAGTCATGACTGCAGAAAGAGCTTTCCTCTTCCCAGAATTATCCTGTTCTCATTGACCCACCTCTACTTCCTATCTGATTGTCCCACCTATACTTCCTGCCTAGCTACTGACCAATCAACATTTATTTAAAATATAATTGAGAGAATACAATTGTCCCACACCAAGAGAATATAGAGTGATGATCACAGAAACATGAACTTTACAGCTTTAGAATGGTCATTTCATTAATAAGTACCTACTATATGCCAGGCCAAGAGAATTCAACAGTGTATGAAATAAACATGCCACCTCCCTAAAATTTGCAATTCTATTGTGAAGGCAAAACAAGGTAACATTTACAAAGTACTTAGAAAGTGCCAGGCACTGTGTACAGTGCTTGTGTATATTGCCTTAGTAGGTACCTGGAAAGCACCAACTTTGTTTCCGTTTTTCTTTTGTTTATTCTTCTCTCATACAACACATAATGCCCACACTCCTCCCAGCCCTCTCCCCCAGATCCACTGCTTCTCCATTTCCATTCAGAAAAGAGCAGGCCTCCCAGTGATAACATCCCAACTCAGCATAACAAGACACAAGAAGACTAGGTACAAACCCTCATATCTAGGCAGGAGGAGGCAACCCAGTAGGAGGAAAAGTATCCTGAGAGTGGGAAAAAGAGTCAGAGACACCTTGAACTCCCCCTGTTAGGAGTCGCACAAAACCCTTAGTGACAAAACCATAGCTTGTGTGAAGAGGACCTAGCACAGACCCATGCGGGATCCATATTGCCACTTAAGTCTCTTTGAGTCCCTATGAACTCTGCTTAGTTGACTGTGTGGGTTATATTCTGCAGGTATCCTCAACCCTTGTGGATTTTAACCACTCTTGCATGACTGAACTGGGGCATCAGCAAGAAACTGAAAACTGCAGCACCTAGATCAATCTGTAAAAAGCCATTTTGCAGAGGAAGACAGGAAGTTCGTCAGCTGTGCTTTTTCTGATGAGCAAAGTGCTCTAATACCATTTAAGGACCATTAAGGAAAAGCCATTGCCTCTTCACCAAAATACTGGAATGTATCTCTGAGTGGCGATGATGTCCCATTGTCTGCTCCTTTACCAGTTAACCCAGTTAGGCCAAACATCTTGTCCAAGGGACCACCTTGAGAATAGCAAGTTCACTTTAACTCATGCTAAAGAGGTTGGAGGAATATTTAATCTTTAATGAGATATTGCATTTTTTTCTACCAGAATTCCCAGACTGCAGCACAGTCACTGAAAGCAACTGTGTTGGCTCTACCCACATTCTGAGTCCTCAGACAGGTACAACATCCCCCCCCCCCCCCCACACACACACACGATCCCCACCAGATACTGCTCCAAGGCTGTAAATCCTTTCTCCTATCTTTTAGGTTTTTCTTCACTCTTCCTGTAAACCTCACCTCCCCATCCTATTGTCACATGGTTGCCCACCATTCTGCCTCAACTCAGACGCCATGGTATTTCCTTCTTTCCTCAATTCTACTCTGGAAAGCTGTTAAAATTGTTAACTTGACTGCCCTGGGGTGTTTCTACTGAATTAAAATTAAATTGTCCTTGGGCTTCCCTTAAGTCCATTCTTAAATTCCCAAGTGGGAAACCCATTTTTCCTTATCAACAGCATGTGTGAAAAAAGCCTGTGATATACAAATATCCTATAAAGGATCATGCCCTCATGACCCATAGTTTTTAGGGATCTGTTGTCTCAGCTAACTAGCCCACTGCTATTCTCAGTAATGCTTTATCAGCTCTTAATATACTGTTTCTATTTCTCTTCCTTCCTTCCTTCCTTCCTTCCTTCCTTCCTTCCTTCCTTCCTTCCTTCCTTTCTTTTTCTTTATACTTTTCTTTTATTATTTTTGGTTCATTTTGTTCTTCAAGATAAGTTTTCTCTATGTAACAGTCCTGGCTGTCCTGGAACTCATTCTGTAGACCAGGCAGGCCTCAAACTCATAGAAATCCACCTGCCTCTGCCTCTAGAGTGTTGGGATTAAAAACATGTGCCACCACTGCACAGTGCTGTAGAATAATGTTCTTATACCCTGTAAATATTTGGCACTTGTATTGGTTTAATAAAATGTTGATTGACTAATAGCCAGGCAGGAAGTATAGGTGGGACAACCAGACTAGGAGAATTCTGGGGAAAGGAAAGGCTTAGCCTACAGTCACCATGCACATGCTGAGGAAGCAAAATGAGAATTTTGCACTGAGAAAAGGTACCAAATCACAAGGCTAGGCAAAAATTCTGAATTAATTTTAGTTGTAATAGCTAGTCAATAATAAGCCTGAGTTAATAGGACAAACAGTTTATAATTAATATAAGCCTCCATGTGTTTCCTTGGGACTGAACAGCTGCAGGACCAGTAGAGATGGTAACTTGTACTTATAAATGGCACCCATTCATTTCACAATATCTTCAACATAAAGCCTGAGAAAATTTTAAAGAAAAAAAAGGAGTCTAGACAGACAAAAGAATAGAGTCAAAACAGCTCCTTAGTAGTAGCATTGTATCAGGTGGGCTCTGTTTGCTGGTGGCAAGCAGAGGCACTGCTCCTTTAAGAGAGGTTTCCTTTCTTCGCATTAGCAAGAAAAACCTTGCAGCTCTTTTAAGAAGCCCTGTCACCAAACATTTAAATAGTATTTATGAGCATCCAGCCACATTCTTCTTAGTGATGGCATAGACCTAGAAACTTCACAGAGTTGTGGTTAAAAAATGTGGCTACTGCCTGTACCTCAGCCATGAAGTTAATCTCTCAGGAAGTCAAGGAGTGAGACAGATCCAGCTGCCAAAGCCACGAATTTAATCTCTGTCATTCAGCTTAGCAGACTAAAGACTCATGGGGTCAAAAAAGATAGAGATATACAGTAAAGACATATTCAGAGGGAAAAAAGAAAAAGATAAAACTCTAAATGGTTTACAGTGTGTTTAAAATATATATATATATATATATATATATATATATATATATATATATATATATATATATATAGGCTTGGGAGAAAAAAAGAAAAAGCATAGAGAAAGTCCTTTTAAAAAAAACTATATAGTTGGATGTCATGGTACATGCTTTTAATCCCAGCACTTGGGAGGCAGAGGCAGACATATCTTGGTGAGTTTGAGGCCTGCCTGGTCTAAGGAATGAGATACTGTTGGATTAATCCAACCTATATATTTTGAGAATGCCTGAATTCAACGTTTAAGTCAAAAGATATGTTACTTTGGAGAAGAGGTTTTGGTTTTGTTTCTGCAGGAGATGGAAGACTGTGGATTCAGTCTGAGTTAAGAAAAATCAGGTTTGATGGAGGAAGATCTCCTGAAAAATCCCCAACAGGAGTGGATGACCTAGATGATCCAACATTTCAGAGCCCCTCTGTTGCAGTTTCCTCTGAGTTCTACATCTAGAACAGTCTCAAGGCTGCTGGTTGAGACGATCTAGCCTCACAGAATACTTCAGTCAAGACTTCACCATAAATAAACCTATATTTTCTTTAGGTCCCCATAAGATTATCAGTGCTCCCAATTAGCTGGAAGCAGCCTAGAAAACTATACCCACATTCCCAAAAATGGATTATGGATATTTGTCTTTTTTGAGAGTGTCAGGGAAAAAAACTAAAAAAAAAAAAAAGAGAGAGAGAGAGATTGGATTCAGAGTCTTGTTTTGAAAAGAAAAAAAGGAAAGTGCTATGGGATAATTTTTTTAAGTGAGACATTAACAATTCCAAGTATTAGAAAAACATGTGCACAGGTTTGTGTCTAGTGCTGCCAGGAAACAGAACAATGAGAGAAGCACACATGGTTTCAGTATTGGCACAATGTCAGGACTTAACCAATGGCAGGGAAACTCTACCTTCTGTCACCAAGCTTAGCTTATTCTCTGTGGCATTGCTTCTTCTGGCTGCTCCAAATTTTACTTAGTGATGGATTTAGGTTCATAGTTTTTTGACTCCCAGTTTTAAGGTGAACCAAAGAGATCCTTTCATCTCTTTTATGGTAAGATAATGTAGCAGAAAATAATTTAGATGTCTCTAGCTTTGATTACCTTGGATCAGTAATTGTCTTTTGGAAGGTAAATCATCACTGTTAGAAAGAGAGATTCTGTTAATAGAGAAAGAAGCAAAGCCTTCACATGGCTACCATACCTCATTCACTTGAGGTCAGATGAGTTTTCCTTTATAGATTAGATACTTTATAATATATACACATTGGCATCTTTTTACTCATAGCTAGGTGTCTGCAAGCCACTGAGTGTGATGCCCAAAACACCAGAAATGCCATCTTTTATTTCCCCTCCTCCACACTGTCACCCCAGGGTAGAAGTTGCAGCTTGTTTCTGATTGCTTCTAAGAGTATTGATTTTTATTATGTTCTTCTTGGGGCATTTATTCCCAGCAACAAAAATTTTATCTGGGTCTAGCTTGCTATTGAAAAGCATCTACCCATCCCACACTGTTGAGCCTCATTAACAAAGGGTAGACACTGCTTGTAGTGGGTTCTAATGGGGTTAATGGTAGAAAATCTACTTATAGTAGGTATTTGTTTGCTTTCAAAGCATGTCCCTAAATATTCTGGGATATATTAAGTTTTTATGTAATAAACTACATTTGAAGTTCTGCATCTGACTACCTAATTCAGAAAGTGCTACTCACAGCATGACCTAGAACCATGGTTCTTAACATGAGGCTCAACCACTTTGGGGGTCACCTGTCAGATATCCTGCATATTAGATGTACACTACAATTGATAGCAGTAGCAAAATTAGAGTTATGAAGTAGCAACAAAATAATTTTAGGGCTTGGGGGGGGGGTCACCACAACATGAGGAACTGTATTAAAGGGTCACAGCATTAGGAAGATTGAGAACCACTGATGTAGGAACTCAGAGAGGCCAGAGGGTTTGCCTCAGATGTGTTGTTTGATAGTGATAAATAAGCCTTGGCTAGAGAGACTCTGTCTTAAGTCTCTCATCCAAATTATTTTCCTTTGCTATGAACCTGTAAGTACATTGATTTACTATACTACAGAAAACATGACTGAACATAAGTTACTGTGGGGGTTCTTAGACAGATAGGACTGGGTTAATGGTTTCTTTCCACATGCCCACCCATTGGTTTTCCTTGTCAGTTAGCCTGCTTCTCATACAGACTTCATGCTATAGTATCCTGTAGAATAGATGCCTGATGTTTCTGTAGTACTGATATCTTGCCCATGGGGTATGTATTGCAGAAGCAGCAAGCAGCTTTGAGCTACCCCCTAGGATACAAGAAATACAGTTATTTTGCCAGATTCCAGAAAATTAGAGACTTTGGAAGTATTCAGGTCTGCTTCATACAGAGGTCGCTTACCACATGTCCAGCGAAGCTAATCTCCTAGGATACAGGGATCCCTTTAAGGACTGGGATACAGTGGGCTGGCAGCCACTAGTGGAGACCCCCACGGCTTGCAGCCCTCTCCAAAGGCATACTGAAAATCTGGATCAGGTTTATGTTAGTGATGCCAACCTCATCACTACCAGGAAGGAAGAAGCTTCTCAAACAAAAGGAAGAGAAATGAGATTCTCTGTCATACCAATCCCAGAAGAGGAATAACAAGAAAAATTACATGGCACTTGAAATTTTGTTGTTTGGAATTTGCTACTTTTAAGTACCTTGCTCGTCTATTCAAATCTTTAAAAACAACACAAGGCACAACACCCTCTTTTACTGAGAAATTTCAATGGTTCTGTTTTTGTTTCTTTTTTCACTCCAATTAGGACAAGAACATCTAGAGTTCACAGGAATCAGAAAGGAATCTTGTTGGAAAGAACACCATCTACAATAACTAGTTAGCAATACATAGGGCCATCAGAGCTTAAATGCTACACTGAAAGTATTTATTTCATAGTCGTGGAACTCCAGCGCTTGCCTCCATCCATTTAGTTGGCTTCTGTTGTCAGTGAAGCTAATGTGACTCCTTGATTGGCAGCTGTGTATCCAGCATCATATGCAGTACTTTGCATGGGGAAATATGAAGTCGGTGCTACTTAATGTATCTGCAGAGGTTATTCCATACCTGAGAATATCGTCTCCGATGATCATAGCTGCCACAAAGGGGGACATGGAGCATCCTCATTGATGCTATAAGACCTGCTGTGTTCTGCGCAGGACCTCAGTGACTAAAGTGACTAAGCTAGTCTTTGTTCTTCACTATCTTCATCTAAAGCACAAGATAAAGGACACCTTTATCCTCTGCCTCCTTTGTGGCTTGTCTATGCTATTTCTTGGATACCCAGAAAGATAAACCATTAGTGTTTGCGGATGGAAGAGCATAACTCGTAGAATTTGAAACCTCTCTGGTTTGTTGCCCCATCACAACTGGACTATATCAAGTCCCTCTGTTTATAGCAGCTCGCTTCCAAGACCTAGAGCACAAGGACTGTGTGCTTGTGCATTCATTGCCAAGATGCTAGAGGAGGTCAGTGAGATTGTGTTGAATGAGGCCATCCAAAGGTAGATCTTTATAAATGCAGGTCGGCTGGTACCTGCTGTGTAACCGTTTTCTCTGAGGTTGAAACTTTCCACCCTCAAGGGAGGAAGCTCAGTAAATCAGAATGTAAACAACTCAAAATGGCCTGAGGAAGTCCCTGAAACTGATGAGATTCACTATACCCTAAACCTTCCAAAAGTGAGCAAGACTGCTGAGAGTCACTCTCAGACAAGACAAGATGCAAAAAGTACTTACGTTAAACCAAACTACAAAGAAAGCACTGAGACCAGACAGGCTGTCTAGAAACAGCAGAAACCAGCAAAAATGCATGGAAGGAGCTTAGGCCATTTGAGTCACTTGGAAAGAACACCCTCAAACCAGCTCACCTGACTGCAGGCTATGTAATGTGCTCCAGGTTTCAACTTTTAAGAATTGTCACCTATGCTGGGGGGAGGAGTCTTCAATGATGTGACTGCCTCTGAGTCATTTCTGCTCATCTAAGTAACCTACACCCATATTCCTGTAAGTAACCACAATAAAATTTATTGGTTCATCAAAGTTAGACTTTGGTGGTATCTTTACTCTGGTCAGTGGTGAGCTCCCTTGTCTATGTGAATAGGTGTGTGTTGAATCATCCCAGGAGAATTCTTGTCCAACAATAGCACCTTAGTAGAAATATTCTAAGGTGCTATTTACTGATCTTTACATGAATTATTTTTTTATTATAAAGAAATTAACCTGATATTTTCGTTTTGGTTGAATTCATTCTTAATTTTCAAGTCTACCATTTATCTCTCTTTCAATGAAATATCTTTAGTCTCAAATTCCTTTTCTTTAAGGCAAAATAATGTTGACTTTTAAGGAAGATATCCACAAGAATCACACTAAAATCACATAAAATTGTTAAGAATTTTACCTGACTATACGACAAGAATTTCACCCATATAAACAAGAAAATGTAATTTTTTTATCTTAACAAGTCAGATTCATGAATAATTTTTTGAATTTTCTTAAATATCTGGTTCTTAAAAGTATTCGTGCTCTACTGGAAGCTTTCAGTTGTGGAACCGGGTGGTTTCCATGGCAGCACAGCTGCAAGGTACTCTGAGCAGACAAAATCCTTCTGAATGACCCAGAATTCAAATGCAAGTTTGTTTCCGGATGAAACAAGTTGACAGGTAAACAGAGTGGGATGGCTTCCTTTTCTCCTTTCCCCCAGTGAGGGTCAATGAGAAAAATCCCTGATTTTCTAGGATTCCTCAAAATTTAAGTTCAATGACTACTGTAATTCAGATGACACCTGGGAGAAAGAAGCCTTTAAAGGAGGCAGACTAAAGTCTCATGCAATAGCCAACTTTATTCAGAGCATCAGACAGCTTTCATCCTGAGTCTTAAGAAAGGTCGTGTGAGCACAGTTGTCACAAGTTCAAAGAAGGACAAGCTGCACATGGCAAAAACATGCTTTCCCATGGAGGCAAATAAACAAATAACAATAGCCAGTTGTCATGAATAATATAAAGGCAAACTCACCCCTGTCTATTACACTTTGGAGGGGTACGAAAGCACATGCCAAGAGCAATTTTATGTTTTTGAAGAAACTGGGGTCATAAGATTCTAGTTTTTCTTTCTTGTAGTTTTCTCACAAGCACTCAGAACTCCCCTTGCACAACCCCCCTTGCACAACCCCCCTTGCACACCCCCTCTTGTACAACTCCTCTCTTGCACTACTTGTGTAAGACCCTCATTCCTTATTCTCAAAGGAATGAGAAGGATTTCCTAGCAGAGTGTTTTAAAATCGAAAACCCCAGACTAGTTTCATGTTCCCAGGCAAGGTAGTGCCTCCCCCGACTCGGGAAATTCCAAAGCACAAAGATGCCAGGCCACCTGATGGAGACTGATAAAGATGTCCTGACTCAGGGACAGTAAGACCCTGCTCTGAAAACAAAGAACAAGCTGACATAACAGGATGGGGAAAAGCAAAGACCTCACACCGGTGCCAACCCCCCCTGAGGGCCCCGAAGGGCTTGTAGTTTTTACCTTTAAAAAGCTAACCTGGCAGAGGGGCACTAACTCCTCCCTACCTCTCAAAGACTACTGAGTGCTGGTGATGAGTTCCTTGCTAGCTAGCTCGTATTATGCTACAATAACAATAAACCCTGCTTTTTGCAGTCTGGACTTCTCTGGTTTCTGGTGGTCTCCCTGGGGGTCGTAATCTGGGCACAACATTTGGACTATGTTTCTGATACTAGGTCTTTAATTTATGGACTATTTTTGAATTCTAAAGATCAAAGACAACAAGTTATCACTTTATTAATTTCAGGGTTGTGGTAAAAGCCAGGTAGCTTGACGTTCAAACCAAACCTGTTCAATATAGAACTATTCGTGTCTAGTATGATAAAGCAGCTGTTTCCACACCGGTCATTTCATATCTTTTTACATGCAGATAAAAACAATCTCAATATCTGATTTTAGCATGTCTATTGTATATAAAGCCTGCGCTGTATATTTTGTAATTTTTGTTTCATCAAAAAAAATCACAAAAATCTTACAATTTGAATTATATTAGTATTACCATTTGACAATGAAGAAATCATTAGAATCAAAAAAATCACTTAAGGTGATCATCCTGTAACTCTATGCTGAACTCAAATCATCCTAACACGAAAATCAACGCCGAACAACACCAACTCAGGAAATTGTATGGCTATGTTGGATATCTCAGTAGTCTTTAATAAACTCAAGGTTAATTATGCCTTACTCAAAACCTTATGACAAGTATTTACGGGTGGATAAATGGGGGTTTACAATCAATGTCCCTTTTCATGATGAATATCCAGCACTTCCTTAATCTCAACACTTGACAGGTTAATGAGTCTCTGATTTTAACCATTATGCCCTGACAAAAGAAACGTCTCTGCCTAAAGCTGAGAAATGTACCATTCTATGGATCTAAATATAGGTATTGAGAAACAGTTTACACAACTGCTTAGCAAACCTCAACTGTAGACTCTTCTCTAAGGTCTGAGACCTCCTCATCCACAGAGTTTTAAAAGGGGTACGGTGCCAGACATGTATTCCCTCCCATTGAATGAGCTTTAGGTCCATTTGGGAGGAGTTGGCTGTCTCTGGAACAGTCATGCCACTATTGAACCAGTGGGAGTATCTTGTCTCTCCGGTCAGATTGGTGCACACAGGCCCACAGCGTGGCTAGAATAGTGCCACATTTCCCCCAGCAGACTGCAATGCACCTTCCAGTGCTGCAAATGTTAGTTAGCAAGGAGATTCCAGCTCATTCTAAGCTTCATTTCTCTGTGCCTTGTATTCAAGGAGGGTAGTGACTTCAGCCACAGGGTCTTGTTATCTAGTTATGGTGGACAACCATGGACAGTGGCCACAGCCCTTGTTGTATGGGGAGTCTCTGCCAGGTCTCTGTCATACACCTCAGATGTTTATTTCCCAAGATGTAGCTAAAGTTAGCCAACATTTTTAAAGCGTTTTTTGACCAATTATAATACACTAATAGCAAACTTCTATATTAAGTAAAATGTATAAATACTTGCCATAAATTTTCCTAGATTTACTTCGAAAAAAATCATTTCAATAAAGAATAAAATTATGAACTCTTAATTCTATTTTTGTATCAATTTTATTTATATCACTTCAATTTTATTAATTATAAAAAGCAGGTATTTTTATTAAAGTACAGACTAAACGAGTGGTTGTCAGAGCCTGGAAAATATGTGGAGGAGGAAAAGATGGAGACAGAATATTAGTATAGGAACACTCTTAGATATGAATTCTATATTCTCTGGCATAGTAAAATAACTATTAATAACAACAATTAATGTATATCTCAGGATATCTAGTAAAACTTATAATAGCCACAAAAGAAAATGGATAGGTCAATTATTGTAATTTGGTTATTAGTAAACTATTCACATATTAACATATCATACCGTATCCTAGAAATATTTTCAGATGTCAATCGAAAATAAAAAATTAGAATGCTAATTTTTTAATAGATCTCTTTTTGTATTGATTACTTAATGTATTAATTAGCTTATACTAATCTTGTACAATGTAATTAATGCTATTTTATAATTAATTCATTATACACTTTAATAAGTAAAAGTCGCTATGCTTCTGTTATGTCTAGGTTCCTCAAGGTATTTCCAGTATTACTGCACTGGAATTTTATGTCAAGTTGACAGAATTGTAGTCATTTTGGAAGAGAGAATCTCAATTGAAAAACTACCCCTATCAAATATGCCTATAGGAGAGACTATGATTCATTTTCTTAATAGATGATGTGGGAGACCCCAGCTCACTGTGGGCAGTGCCACTGCTGGACCTAGGTACTAGGTGCTCTAAGAAAGCAAGCTGAGAAAGCCATAAAAGCAAGCCAGTCAGTAAGCAGCAAATTTCCACAGCCTTTGCTTCAGTTCCCACCTCCAAATTCCCGTGCCGAGTTCCTGGACTGACTTCCTGTAGTAAGGGGTGTGGACTGAGTGTTATAAACTGGAATAAGCCTTGTCGTCCCCCAAGTAGCTTTTTGATCAATATCTTTTAGCATAGCAATAGACGATTCAAACTGACTTCAGATTTATTTGCCCATGCTTGCCCTTGCCACTGGGCACAATTAATTTCATGGCATCTCCCATACACTGTGTTCTTTTTGATGCCTGTCTCCTGTACAATTCTTAACGAGTCAACCTCTGAACTCCTGTCACTGTTGAAATATTTCTTCTTCAAGAAGCAAAGGAAATGCCTTCTCTTCAGGCCTTGGATGCGTTCCTCCCCTCTTTGCACTCTACCTTATTCTTTTCATAACACTCTTGTGAGATCTCAGATATCTGTTATTGATTTGTCTATCTTCCTACCTATGTATCAACCTACTACCTGTCTCAAGTTTCTTGAGGGAAAAGACCACATCCTATTTATCTTTAAATCCATAAAACCTTCTACAATATAAGCAAAAAAATATTGTAACTACTTTTAAGAAACGTCTTGTTTTCTAGTGTGTGAAATGTAGCATATTTTCGCTTCCCTTTTGTAGGGGCTATGAGATCTAATTCCACAAGCAAACAATTAGCGTTAGCTTCTATCAGTGCACTGTGGAACTCTGTGCTTCACTAAGATGGAGCAGCTGTCCTCTCTAGCCATCATTACCAGGTAGTTTCTCTGTTCAGCATGAAGAGAGGGCTGTGCTAGAGAGTCAGACATTCTTAGGTGCTACCCAAAGGTGCATTTGCCGAAACTACTAAACATGCTGGGTACAACAGATTTTCTGCCACCCATATTGCCTCCTTCTATCAAATGTATGCTTCATGTGTGTGTGTGTGTGTGTGTGTGTGTGTGTGTAAGTATGTAATTTGATAACTTCTGATATGTTCACCTTTCTGAAATCATCAACACATCATAGCACAGAGAAATAGTGTTTGTCTAGCAAGCACAAGACCCTGTGTTTGGTCCAGAGGAATAGGGGAAAAGAACATAATGAGCATATCCATAAAAAAAATTCCTAGTGATTCTTAATAATATGCCCTAACTACCCCAATCTCCCATAGATCACTAATGCAGACTCCTTCCTTATAACTGAGTTTATTTTTCTGTGGTTGCATATGTGTGGAATTATACCTATGTTTCCTTTAGGGATTGGGGACTTTCAACATCAATGTAATTGTTTAGAGATATACCCATACTGACATGCATATTAATAGGAATCTCTTAAGTCAAGTCTTGCTACAACCTACTGTGATATCTGGGAGAGGCCATATTTGCTTTTCAGATGAAAATGCTGCCCATATGACCCTCTGATCACAGTTGTGTTATTACCTGATCATAGCCCCCTGGCCTGTAAATCAGAATTCTTTCACCGGGAAGTCTTTTGAGATCTAAGCTTCTGGATTTGATTACATCTTTTAGAAAGAAGGATTTGACAAGGCAATCTAAAATATGTAGAGAAAGAACGTCAGTTATGATCTGTTCAGTTCCCAATGTCTTCTAGGACTCTGTGCTTGCTGTTCTTATTTCATTACATCTCATAGTAAGTACACAGTGAGGCCTTCATCAACCTCCTCTCTTCCAAAGGATCTCAGTGTCTGCCCATTTTCTCTGTAATGTAACTCTATTTCCTCTTTTCTCTTAGTCCATCAAGGCGCCAGAAAATTTCCACAGTCTTCTAACTAAGTGCCCTCCAGCAGACTCTTCCCGTTGTCACCAGCCATGACTCATACCTTCCTTTCCTTGTATTCGGCCTTTATAGGAACCATAACACTATTCACTCATACACTGAACAAAAAAAGTATATAATGCTTCAGCTAAAACAAGTTTTATTCCGGAATGTTCTTTCCTTTTCAGTACATTTTTGTAAACAACTATGCTTTCCTAGCTCAATTTGAATTATTTTTCTTAGCTGCTCATTTTTGGTGTGCTTTCATATCAACCCCTGTCTGCCATATTGTTATATATTATTGGCATTGTATCGTTATATATTATTGGTATTCTTACACTATAGATAATATATTCGTCATTTACAATGTAATAATGTTTATTTTAATAGTTCCATTAATTTTGTGATGAAATAGAATGGGTACATATCTCTTTTCTGTGACTTATAAGAATTCAAGCCTTTGAGAATACCTCTAACGGATGAGATGGTCAATAATTGCATTTCATCAGCATATGTGCCATTCTCTCCTCTTCCTAATGGATGGAAATCTCTTGTGGTAAAGTTCTCATCATGCAGACTCCATGATTGGTCATCTCCTCATGATCAGCTTTCATCGTCTCCTGAATTATTTCATCCTTAAAACAAAAAGATAGAAAGACAGGGTATGTGATAAGTAAGACTGGATTTAATATTTTAAATAGGTCGAGCAGTTCATTTCTTTATTTCTTCCATGCTTGAAACGAAATAGCCATGCAATTGCTTCTTCAGCTTAATAGCATCTGTTCTAGGTATTTTTTTCAAATTAATGATTTTATTATTTTCACTATTTTTTTATTTTTTTATATTTTTTAGGGATTATTTTTATATGGTTTATTTTTTATAGTTAAAAATTTCCATCTCCTCCCCTTCTTCTCCCCCTTCCCCTCCCCTCCCCTCCACCTATACCCCCTCTCCCTCCCTCTCCAGGCCAAGAAGCCATCAGGGTTCCCTACTCTATGTTAAGACCAAGGTCCTCCCAACTCCCCCCAGGTCCAGGAAGGTGATCAACCAAGCTGAGAAGGCTCCCACAGAGCCCGTCCATGCAGAAGAATCAAAGCCCAGCGTCTTTGTCCTTGGCTTCTCAGTCAGCCTCCACCGTTGGCCACATTCAGAGAGTCCAGTTTGGTCGCATGATCCATCAGTCCCATTCCAACTGGAGTTGGTGATCTCCCGTTAGTTCTGTCCCACCGTCTCCATGGGTGAACGCACCCCTCACGGTCCTAACTTTCTTTCTCATGTTCTCCCTCCTTCTGCTCCTCATCAGGACCTTGGGAGCTCAGTCCGGTGCTCCAATGTGGAGCTCAGTCATTTTCTTCATCTATCGCCAGATGGAGGTTCCCTTATGGTCCTGACTTTCTTTCTCATGTTCTCTCTCCTTCTGCTCCTCATCAGGACCTTGGGAGCTCAGTCCGGTGCTCCAATGTGGGGCTCAGTCATTTTCTTCATCTATCGCCAGGTGGAGGTTCTTCTTATTATCTTCTCAAGGATCCCGAATTATAGGCTCGATGTCCTTTAATCATGGCTAGAAACCGATTAAGAGTGAGTAGGTATTTTTATGTTGCTGTGACACACACCATGACCAGAAACAACTTAAGAAAGGAAGGGCTTTTGGTTCCAGATAGAAAGAGTCAACAATGGTGGGGAAGGCACCACACTGCAACAGGAACAGGAAGCTAGGTGATCACATGTTTCATCCATACATAGGAAGCAGAAAGGGGACACAGAAAGTGAGATGAGGTAGAAATCCTCAACCCAGCCTCCAAGGACATACTTCCCCCATCATGCTCCAAATCCTGCCCTTTCCACAGCATCTTCGAACACAGCCACCAACTAGACACCACGTATGCAAATACATAAACCAATAGGGGACTTTTTTTATTCAAACTATAACAATATCCAACCTTGTTCTACTTTTATTAATTACAGATTATTGATACATCAATTTATAAGTCTACCTTTGGATGTTGCCTTCAACCATTTGTTCTACTTCAAGGAGGAGAAAGAAAAAAAAAAGAAACAAAAGCAAAAATTACATGACCGCCCAAGTTCAGAAACGAAACTTAACATTTTATTTTAGGGGTAATTAAAACATAACTCTGTGGCTTGGAATGATTAATCTAACTGACAAACTTACACTCTTTTAAAAGAGCACTTTTTGGACAAGTCACATCTCCTTTGAGATTTCAATTTTTCATCTGTAAAACGAAGGGGTTTGAAGCAGATGATGTCTGAAGTTTCCTTTCTCTCCAGGCCTCCATGAATCCGTGACTCTATAAGATGTGCCTCGCAGGAATTCTGCAAGAATTAATGTTTTCGAAATAATTTAAGACCCAAGGATGAAAGGTTTTATGCTGGTGCCAAAAAGCTATTTTTATGAAATGAGGCGTGCCCGGGAAATCTGTTGGGCCCAGGGACAGCTGCTGTAGGTGGCTTCCCATCATCGCCTGTGGCCAACACAGCTCCCAAAACAGAAAGGCGAGGGAGAATTCCACCAGGAGGCCAGGAATGACAGTGAGTGGAGAGCAAAGGCATTCCTGAAATTCAAACCCCCAAAGCAACAGCCTGCATATGGAAACTTGCCCCAGCGGCATGATGACAACCCTTTCACATTCAAGGCAGAGGAGGCCCCAGCAACCCCATGCAGTTCTGTACAACTTCTAGCCTCAGCAATGCAAACCTATTTGATGCTGCGATTATAGCTATCTATTTAACTAAAGTGCTTGCCCAACCATTAATTTTTATTGCAAGACTACGTATACATTATTAATCTATTTTTTCAGATTTTGCCTCAGCTAATAGACAAAAAAATCACAATCAATGTATAATTATTCCATGACTGAGTACCATGTCTGTGACTCATAACCAAAGGTTCTTTAGCCAAGTTTACTGTTTTAATTTTATTTTTACATCATTGCCCCTCATTATTTGCTGAGTATAATGAATCATATAGCTGTTTATTTGACAAAAAGGCCTCAGTGTTTTAGTCTAAGTGTTGATTGCAGTCATAACCTAGTATGTAATAAGAACCTGAGCAGCAATACTACAAGAGCAGGTATGAATTGCACCACACCACACCATTGTTTTTATAAAATTTTTACTTTATGTTTAGGTGTGTCTGTTGAGAATGGATGTATGCATGCAGTGCACAAGGAGGCCAGAAGAGGGCACCATATTCCCTAGAGCTGGAATTATAGGTGTTCCTGCGCAACCTGGCTGGCCTGAGAGTTTATAGTATTTTGTTTATGGTTTAACAAAGAAAGCTTGCCTGAAGATCAGAGTGTGGAGCTAGCCATACTAGTCATCCATAGATACCAGTCAATGATGGTGCACACCTTTAATTGTAGCACTTGGAAGACAGAGAACTCTTTGTGAGTTCAAGGCCACCCTAGGCTACAGGGTGATTGAATCAGTCTAAAAGAAAGCCAGCACTAGGCAGAAGGAGAGGTGGAGGGAAAAGGGTAAATAGTGGAATGGGTTAGGATGAGAGCAGGAGGAAGGAGCCGGAGGGAAGGCCAGGAAGATGGTCAAGAGAGAGGGATTAGATGTATGTGTGGAAATGCCATAGTGAAACACATCGTGCTGTATGCTAACTTGAAAGAGGATAAGGAAATACACTGGGAAGGGAGCTGTCAGAGAGAAGGAGCAGATTCTGCAGTTAGGAGCCCCATGGATTGCAGAGTCCCTGGAAATAACTTTCCAGACCAAAACCCTCTAACCCTAGAAATAACAATTGTTGACTTGTAAATATTGACCTAAAAGATGGTAGACAGGCAGCAACCAAAGGAATTTTGTACATTTCTTTTTTTTGGCATAAAGCTAAACATTTATTAAAGGAGAGAGGGAGAGGGAGAGGGAGAGAGAGAGGGAGAGGGAGAGAGAGAGAGAGGAGCAGGAGGAGGAGGAGGAGGAATTTTGTACATTTCTGAACACATTTGCTTACTGTTTTTTTCACATTTAATTTTCTTCCTAACATATGTATTACCCTCTCTCAAATTTAAGCAGGCAATAGTGAGTGTTTGTCAGTGTAGGTTCACAATTAGCTAATATATTGATATATAATAATATGTAATAATATATATTGTTATGTTAAAAAGCAATATGAACGAAATAGCCTCCATGTAGCAAGTACTGAAATCAAGGAAATTGTCCTGACAAACTAAGAAAGTGGTTATGGGCCCTGAAGGAAGCCAGCCAACTGCCTACTCAGCCACACAGGATTCCACAGATGAAGGCCAGGGGAAACAATTGAAGAAAATCAGAATAGAAAATGAAAAAATACAAAAAACATCATAAAAGTCCAGGATTTGAGCATGTAAAGCCAGAATCAACATGAAGACATGAGATGGGGGTATAATTTAGATATGAAATTCCGATTTAAGAAACTGGGAATCGGGATTCCCAAGGTTACTGATAATTGGAACATGTGCTATTACAGTAAAAAAAAAAAAATACTTGGGTATTCCAGATGTGAAAGAGAGCAGAAGGGATAATATGGAAGAACAGAAAAATGACCCAAAATACAGGGAAGGGAGCAGGAAGGTGAGTCGTAGAGAGAGATGAATGAGAGCAAAGCAAGTTGGGAAATCTCATAACATGTTCAGTCCTAAATGGAATGTCTTTAGCAATACACACCCCTTCTCTGACAACCACTGGGCAGGAGTATTTCCAGACATGGTCTTCTCGACTTGACATGGCTCTTGAAGTCCTGATCTCACAGCCGCTGAGGTTACCTGTACAAGATCAAGCCAGTCAGAAGCTCAGCATAGATTCGGGAATGGCCCCACGCCTCCCTGAGGAGCTGTTGGCAGTGGATGAGGGTGAGGGAATGATAGTTTGCTTTGCAGCTGTGGTTTAGTAGGTCACTCAGGCTTCAGTGAGCTACTAGTGACACCCATGCACATACAGGCAGTACTCACTAGACACAGTGGTTGGCATTTTAGACACACACACAAGACACACACATAGACATGAAGTTGGGAGTAAGGTGTGTGGGGAGAATATGGAAGGAGTTGGAGGAGAAGAATAGGCATGGGTATAATCATAATGCTTTGTTTACATGTAGTAGATTCTCAAAGAAATAAATAAATCCATAAAATAATTCATTATTTTATATGCTAACTTAAAAAATTAAAAATAGTTTTATCAACTTTGTGTGTATCTACTTTAAATTGCTGACTAAGCAATTCACATTTATGACACTTAAAAAAAAAGAAAAAAAATCCTATGTGATAGAAAAATTCAACAATTTTTGTGGAGGAATGCTCCAGTTTAATCATCAAGTTACATGTAAGTTTCCAAAGGACTCACTGACACATCTGTAATGAATGACACCATCAGGTGGCTTTTAAATGACCATATGATTAAGTCCATTAATCATTAGAACCTTTTAAAACAACAACAAAAAACTTTATGTGGGCATAGCCAGAGATGACTCTGGCAAATGGAGATAGGGCGACAGGTTTTATTCTACCTTAATTAGCAGTAGGTCTGTTCTACCACTTAATAAGCGGCCCAAACTGCCTGAAACCTCAAGAGCCAATTATGCAAGTCATGAGATCAACAATGTTCAGCGTGTCCTTAAAACTACTTCTATGTTGGACAATAGTTGCTGCAAATGATTCTGTTGTCCTTGGCATTTAGTTAGCGCTAGCGGTTGGGGAGTTCTGGTTGCTCGCTGCTGGGGAGTTCTGGAGCTGCCGCTACTCACTGAACTGTGTCCTGCCTGGCCTTGTGGCCCTTCTGTCCTCAGCACCAGCAAGTTCACGCCAGTGTGCACCACTCACATTCTGAACCAGAGATTTGGGCAAAGCGTCTGTTGTTGGGAGGAAAGAAAGTTAATTTCATCTTCGGGAGATCCTCTTTGAGCTGAAAAACAAGCTTTTAGTCCCTCAAACATTAAGTGGTGTTCTTGGAGGATTTGCTGGATTTTACAGATTTTTCAGAGGACCGCTTTTTAATGACAAGTCACCTTCAGTAACTGCATTCGCGCTTGTAGAGCCACTCAAATATACGAGTGCTCACCGCGTACGCTGATGATGTTTCATCTAGCCCACAGCCAAATTTAACCATGCACAGTATCCACTGAACAAACAGCAAAATGTCAACCCTTTATGAAAATGAAAGATTCACAAACTGTAAGTCACAATTATTTCAGAATTTGGAATTTTCATAAAATTCATTTATCTGAAATTAGCATACATTTTGAGCAACCAAATGTGTTGATGAAAAAAATAATTAGTACTGATTAAGGAAAGCCAAACTTTCCAAAAGGACACATGAAATGTGACCTGAGAAACTGAAAGTTTTCTTTTATGGTTTATCAGATTTGCCAACACTTCTCGAGTTGATGGTCCTATAACGTGACAATACAACTTTGAAATAAAATGTAATTGCTAGCTGGATTTCCAAATTTAGCTAGGTAACTATAAACTATAAAGTTCATAGTATTACTGAGAAGGTATTTGTTTAGTAGGCCAATATTATGTATGTATTGTATCCCTTATCTGAAATGTACCTGCCCAAGGTTCACCATATAACCATTCCATTGAGAATGTAGATACATGTGTTATAATTGACCATATTTTTTCACTTTAAAATGGATGTAGTTTGTGTGTATAAATTATCCCTTAATTACATGCAAGACTTCCCAATAGGCAGCAACAAAAACCATCACAGCAATGACAAAGCATAGACCACAGCTCACTTCCTCTGGACTGGGCAGGTCTCTCGATTGACCCAGGATCTTCTATTTGTACTTCCATTTAGGTACCTTATCTTGATTGACTAGCTCATTATACCTGCGTTATAAAATAAACTGTAGCTCTTATCATAGCAAGCTCGTTCGTTTTGATAGTTATGGATTTTTCATTTGTCTCATCAGTTTTGTGGGTTTGGAATTAGATACATTGGAATTTGGGTCCAGGCTCTGCCACCTAGTGGTTTAAGACCTTAAGGAAGTCATTTGTCTTCTTGAAGCCTCAAACCATTATAGTTAATAATATTGGCATCTAGGACTTCTGTCTTGACGTAACTATTAAACAATAATATGGCGTATGTAAAGTTCTTAACCCTTACAAATGTTCCCATAAACGGTTATCATTGTGACCAACATCATTAACATTGTTATTGTTTTGCTAATAGACAACCTGGCTCATCAAGTGTTTTTTTTTTTTTTTAATTACTGGGAAATACAGTTACTGGCTTGAAAAAAAAATGTCATAGGGTTGAGAAGTAGGAAACATAAAATATCAGGTTTTTTTGGGTGTTTGGATTGCTATAGGTATTGAATAGATCCAAGGAAAAATAATGAGAGAAAGTCACAAAATCCTTACATTAAATTCCATTTTATAGTTATTCTAGTCTGAGGTTACCCTACTCTAAACCAATTCTGTATGACATCCTGACATAAAGAAACAGGTGTAGTTGAAATTTTCTTTGGGCTACCAATTATCTCGCAAATAAAGACATGGAGGCTTATTATTAATTATGAAAGTTCAACCTTAGCTTCGGCTTGTCCCACTAGCTCCTTAAACTTAATTTAACCTGTTTCTACTCATTTATGTTTTCTGTCTGTGTTTTTTTTAACCTTTCTTTTATTCTGTATTTCCCACTTTTCTGTTTCCTCTGGGTTTGTCTGTCTGTCCCCTGACATCTCTTTTTCTTTCTTCCTTTTTCTCCTTCCCTCAAGCTAAGTTTCTCCTCCTACTTACTCTCTATGTCTGGAAGTTCTACTGATACCTCCTCATTTGCTATTCGCCATTTAGCTTTCTATAAGACCAGTCAGGTGTCTTAGGCAGGTAAGGTAAAACAGCAACACATCTTTACATAATTAAGTAATTGCAACATATCTTTAAATAGTTAAACAATTACTCTGCAAAAGACAAGCATAGAGAGGAGTGAAATAGCGGTGTTTAATGGGAGAATTGCCAGATCCTTCGTGTCTGCCATTTCAGTGTTTTAAATGGCACATTGTGCTACCTCAGTTTTAAGTCCCCTTTGAACAAAATTTTGCTATAATAGTTAATTTCAGCAATATAATTTCAACAATATAGCAGCTAGAGATTTATAATGCAAAGGGGGAACTTCGTACTTTTGTCTTTTAGAAAAGAACATTTAAACTCGATGTAATGGCATGTACTTGTCTCAGTTAGTCAGAAGGCTCAAACTGGAGGATCCTATGAGCCCAGAAGATCAGCATAGGCACCAGAGGGAGGCTCAGCCTCAAAGAAAAACAAAATAATTGACAAAGCAATACCAAAACAACAAAATCATAAGTCAAATTTTAGCATTCATGAGGCAACAAAAACTCCTAGATTCCATATAGACACCTAAAATCACACACACACACACACACACACACACACACACACACACACACATATGTATATGTATATGTGACATAAAAATAATTGTAAAAAAACTGTCCAGGCCAATCAAAGAAGGCTAATAAGGACAGGGAAGAAGAAAAGAAAACATGGATGGAGTCTGTTCAAAGTACATTATTTATTATATTAATACAAAATAATCCTATGAAGCCTAGTACAATGAATATACACCAATAAAACAAAGAATACTAAATTTAAAAAACAGCAATAAAGATTGTATAGTGTTCACATCCCCGCCTGCCCCCAGTAGGTTCGGGAGGTGGACATCAAAGTAATAGTCAGCAAAGAGCCCTCATCCAGTAACTGATGGAAGCAGAAGCAGAGACCCACAGCCAGACATTAGACTGAGCTTGGGGAATCCTTCTTAAGAGACAGGAAAGATTGTAGTAGCCAGAAGGGTCAAAGACATCATAAGAAAACCCACAGAAACAACTAACCTGGGCTCATGGGAACTCACAGAGTCTGAATTGACAACCAGGGCGCCTACACAGAACTGACAAAGGCTCTCTACATATTATGACAGTTGTGTAGCCTGGTCCTCTCGTAGGACTCCTCACAGTGGAAATGGGAGCTGTCTCTCACTCTTCTACTAGCTTTTGGGACCCTATTTCTCATACTCAGCTGCCTTTCCCATCCTTAATACCAGGGGAGGTGTTTAGTCTTAGTGCAACTTGATATGCCATGTTTTGTTGATATCCATGGGAGGCCTGTCCTTTTCTGAACAGAAACAGAGGAGGAGCAGATTGGAGGGTGTGTGCAGAGGGGAGGTGGGGGAGGGAATGGGAGGAGAGAAGGGAGGGGAATCTGTGGTCCAGATTTAAAATAAGAAAATTAATTAAAATAGATTTTGTCATTTTCCTCAATTGTATAGTGATTCACGATCAATAACTTAAAATAATTTTTATATAGAATTTGCTATAAAAGCCAAATATTTGGCTACAAATTGTGATGGAAAAGATATGAAGATACTAATAAATTTAAAACTGTTTGGGGCCTTAGAAAAAAAAGAATGTGTGGTGAAAATGATTTATTCCTCTTTACAGCTGTTATATTTTTCTCCACAGATATTCTCTCACCTTATTAATCTGAAGCTCACTCAAGATTAAAATAGGAAAAGCTAATGGGAAAAATATGAATGCCACTTTTCATTTACATAATTTTACTGTCCCTTGCTCATGGGAGACACAGAATTCTTAGTTCATTTATATTGGTCTGGAAAATTCCTCAATTCTCTTTCCTTTTCCATTTCGCCATTCCATTGCCCACTGGAAAAAAATAAGGGAAAAACACTAAATTGCAACCTACAACAGCAACAACAAAAGAGTAGGCTCAATTTTACCTGACTTAGAAACAAGCCTTCAGCACTGAGCCTGCAGACTTCATTCGGTGTCGCAGTTTTATATAAATTATAAGCTAAAAACAGAATTCTCCTCTTGTAAATTGATGAAGAAAGAAGTTTTAAAGTATGCCACGTGAAAACAGGCATGAAATTCAGATGTCAGCACCCATAATTAAGGACTTGTAGGAGCGCAGCCATACTAGGATTTTGAGCATTACCCATACCTGCCTGGTGCCACAACCACGTGTGACACAGTCCATACTCGGCACTCTGGGTGCTTGTCACTGCTTCTTCTATGACGGCTAATCACCCAAACACAGCTGCAACTCCACAGCATCCCTGTTGCCACGAGTAACACTGCATCATCTTTTTTTTTTATTGTTTTAGGTCATGATAAACAGAAAGAGAACAAAGCAGACTCTACATATTGTAGTGTTATGGCACAACAAAATGTGAGCTAATTCACTGTCAGGTCAGAAAGCAAAATAACTTTTTAAATCAGTGGTACCAAAGGGATGTCAAAAGATTCAATGGGGACAATTCCAACCTAAGCTCTAAGCACATCTCCGGAAAACAGCGATCAGGACAAGCAGGCATTTTGAGTGGACTATCTCCTCTCGCCGGAGTCTTCATAAAAGAAAAGGCAGAAATAAGGACACAGCTAAATTTCTCAGTTCACTCTGCAGTCACTGAGGTAAACTATTTCCTGGTGTGAACTTGTAAATCATTATGATGGTCGCAGCTGAAAAATACAATCAGAGGGGAAAATTAAGAGGATCAACTTTTAAAAGTATTTCTTTGATTTTTGAAATTATAATCACATCATTCCCCACTTGTGTTTCCTCCACATCAACATATACATCACCTTTTCTCTTTCAAATTCATTGCCCCTTTTTCATTAATTGTTGTTTACAGACACACAGAGACATATATATTATAAGTATGTATATATAAATACAACCTGTGCAGTCTATATAATGTAAATTTCATATATTTTTCAGAGATGATTATTTAGTACTGGAAAACCGATTTTAAGACCCAAAGGATCAGGGGGTTTGCTGTGAGATTTTCTCCCCTAGAAATGGCTGACAGTATAAATGTAGTCTCACCAGCATGACTGCTAATCATGAGCTGAAGAAGGACAGCAGCAATCGATAAGGAAACAGGGGAAAGACCATGAAACCTCAATGCTACATGAAGATCTATAGGTAATTTAGAATTCCTGAGAGTAAGAGAAAGAGTTTGCCCCAGGGAAGAACATACCAATTATTCTCAACTTCTCGGCAAGATCAATTTCTCCAAGAGTTGAAAAGATTGGAAGTGGTCTCAGTAGCCAGTTTAAGAATAGGGTGAGTGATCATACTGGTTTTCCTCGGCTCTCATGAAATAAGGTTTTACCCACATACGTCAATTATTTACTGTTGGAGGGCAGTGGAGAGCTTGACATGTCTGAACTATTGACTCTGCCAACAACTCTGTAAAACAAAAGTGGGGATATTTTCAAATGAAGCTGAGAAAACACTAATTCAATATTGCCTGAAGAGGAATCTGATAAGATGTGCTGGGAGAACGCATGTGGAATGCCAAGGCTTTGCTACTCATAGGTTTACAAAGTCTACAGAACTTTAAAATGCTTAAAATCTGAATTATTCACCTTATTTGTCATCAGAAGTTACTTGGCAGAAAAATATATGAATGTATGCTGTTATTGAGTCAATCACAACATGAGCAAAAGTCCTAAAAGCTCAGCCATTGGATGAGTTGAGCTCAGATTCCAGACTTAGTCTTCTCTGAAAAATTACTCTCAACCACCATTATCCAACACTAAAAAGCTTGATGCTCGGTTTGTGTCATTTTCCTGTGGACGCAGCAATGCTCCTTAGTGAGCACAAAGAAAAACTAAAACTTAGTTTGAAATACATTTTAGGAATACTCCCACAAAACTTTGTTTGTGAGTCATATAGTGGCACATGCTGTACATGTCTTATGCTATTGAAAGTTAAGACAGTTATCTAGCTTTCTTTCTTACACAAGTTGACAATGGCTTAAGCAATAACTCTGAGCTAAAATGCAACTTCAGCGGGAATTTCCTGGCTATGATAAAAGTGTCTAGGGATTTTTGTGCTTCATAATCCAGTTAGCCATACAAATGAAAAACTTTCCTATAGCCTCCAATTGGAAGTGACTAATCTGTATGTTATCCCATCTTACAAGTCAAATACCAGAACAGGTATCGAATAGACTAAAGCAATGTCTTCCAAGACACCAATGTGCTCAACTCAGGCTTTGCACACTGGGTTTAAACAATGTATAAAAGTGTATTTCCTAAATTAGAGAAAACCTAATTCAAGATCCACAATAAGTGATGAACATTAGCTATCAACTTAGTAAAACAGAATACTAAATCTGAACCCTAAAATGGGTATTTTATGCACCGTTATAGCAAATTACCACAAACTTAATTGTTTCACAGTGTTATCAACCGTCTATGAAGAGATTGTGTGATGGCATCTAAATATATATGTCAAAGTTTAATATTAAGAATTTATGAAAGATGAAAGAAGAAGAGTCCATGGGGGACAGATAACATGATCCACGTGGCATCAAAGCAGAAGGGAGGCTATTGGGAGGAGGAAGGGGTGTAGGTTAGAGAGGAGGAGGGGAATACAGTAGAGGAATGGGGGGAAGGGCCTAGAAGAGCCCTCTTTGATATTAAAAGATAGAGCCCTATTGTGCTGTTAAAATGGCAAAATGAGACCCATTATTTTACATTATAAAGCAGTGCATGCAAATTTTTGTTTTTCCCTGTTACATAAAAACATATAATATCCTCAAATCTTCCCAACGCATGCACTGCCTGTGCTTTAGTAACAAAAAACAACTTTTTTTTTCTGCGAGAAAAATATCTTCATGTAGATATTCTGAAACAAAACTTAATAACATGTTCCAAAAACGGAAAAGCAAACCTAAACAAAGCCTGAAAATGTGCCCAAATATACTGCTCTTCCCCTCGAGGAATCTATACATATGCTTATACTTAGTAATGCTGTTTATCTATTCTGTAACATTAACAGCAGCAGAAATTTGGAATGAAGTCAAATATACATAATAAGGGCATGGTTGAATGAAGGAAAGAAATCCATTCTGCATAAAAAATGTTAAGTGATAACTATTTTTAGGATTATTGGTTATGGTTATATGCACTTTGATGATTTCACAATGCACATATATATGTTGAGAAGAGCAATATAATTAAAATTAGTTCTATAAAATTGATTGCATTTTGCGGGGACAGTAAAGAAACAATAGAAAAATATGGGTACACAGTAGTACATCCATAAACAGAGCTCCAGGAACATCGTTCAGAAACGTGAAGCACTCATTAAACACAAATGAAGTTTCCATTCTCTAACCTTGTCTTGCCTACTCAGTATACACCCCTCAAAATTAGCAAGATCTTCATTTGCTCAGGAAGATTCTAGTTGTTCAGTAATTCTTTGATGAGTGTGTGCTAAACGAACTTGGCTTTTAACATCTTCATAATCTCACATCTGCTCATTACTTCAGAATCTTCTTTTTTTTTTTTTTTTTTTTTTTAATCCTTCCCTTGAATTTACGTGCTGGCTACAATAAATTTTTTCCAGATCTCAAAAAAACACCAAAAAAGGAACCGGTTACCGGGAGCACATGGTGCTCAAAACAAGATCGAAAAGCATAAAGACCAAGATAACCTGTTGTCACCAGAAGGGCTACAGCTGGTGGCAGAGGAGCAGCAAAGTCCAAGCAAAGACGGTGGACAATACAGAGCGTGAACGCAAACTGGATCACAATCGTGTCATGGGCCACAAGGTCTAAACTTCAAAGTCAGAGGTAACTTGTCACAGGATGTTTGTGCTTCTGACATCTTTCTTAGAGTTCCCTACATGGATCTTCTTTAAGGAGAGCACTTCTGAATGAATTGTATTAGCTATTGCTTTATTATATACTATTATTATCTCAAAATTACCTGAAAACTGAAGGTTTATGCTGGCTGACTAGACATTGACTTCATTATGCCCAAGCCACTGTGTTCCTTAGTCTCTTGATGCCTAACACCGTGGAGTCTATAAGCAGAGCCAGGAACTCCGTCTTTAAGGGCCACTTGACGTGTGGAGAGACAGCAATCAGAGAAGACAGCACTTTCACATAACCTTCCGTCTCATCCAGTCAATTATATACAGAGAAGAAGGAGGAAACAATGGCAACCAATCACTCTGGAACTTCGCCCCGCTCTTCTGGTCACGTGATCCGTATTTCTGAGCATGGTGTGGTGATGTCTGTGTCTCTCTCATGATTGCCTGTGCACGAATCCATCATTCAGTGGACGTGTGAGCTCACATGCTTCTTGAAGTATTGGGACTATCGACTTTCTTCCAGTGTCAACCTTGTACTACTCCAAGGGAACCTAGTAATTAACACAGAACAAGTAAACTATTAACAATGCATATGATAAGGAATTACATATAACATATGTGTAGAAGTATGTGCAGATCCCCTTTCACAAAATAGAGTGCAAATGTGTTTTATAAGGCACAGTCCCATCCTTCTCCTGTCCATGTGGAAGGTAAGCCTAGAGAACTTTAGTGAAATAAAGACAGCAATCAGTTTTAAATCAGTTCAGCAAAGGAACGATCACTTCCTAAAGATGAGCAGGACAGCCCAGCGGCAGTGGCGCACACCTTTAATCCCAGCACTTGGGAGGCAAAGGCAAGTGGATCTCTGCGAGTTCAAAGCCGGCCTGGTATACAAGAGCTAGTTCCAGGACAGGCTCCCAAACCACAGAGAAACCCTGTCTTGAAAAAACAAAACAAACAAACAAACAAACAAACAAACAAGATGAGCAGGACACAGGAGAGAAAGAAATTTCACTATAATTTTTGTTCGTGAGTATTAATTTTACTCATGTCATCAAGAAGACTAAACATCCAGAGTCTTAGCCTACATGCTTTCTGGAGAAGTGATGTATACTTGCATCCGAACAGCTATGTGAAGTTTATTTGCAAATATGTTTCCACGTGACTATGAGCTGATGTGGTTTTCATTGCTTTCCTGACTACAAGGCTGATATCTCCCAAAGGTCATTTTAGAATTTTTTCCTTTGGCTGACAGGCTGAAAGCCAAGTGTTTGAATGTCAAACTTAGTCTGAGTTTGTCTGTTGTCTAATGTCAAGTAATGTCTACTATTTCTGAAGAAATGTTTTCCCCAACAAGAAAACTCTATTTGAAGCAATGCCACAGATTTTACACAGGTTCGATTGAACCAGCAATCAAGGTCTTTCATTTCTTCTCTATTTCTACATTCCATGAGGGACAAAAATCATCAGAAAAGGCAAGGGAAAAATGACAGATAAGAGGATGGAGAGATGGCTGCATTTAGGAGTGCTTGCTGCTCTTCCTAGAGGACCCAAATTCGACTCCCAGAACTCATGAAGGGTGGCTCATAACCATGGTAACTCCAGCTCCAGGGGATCTGATGCCCTCTTCTTGGAATCACAGACATCTGCACACAGGCATACATACACAAGCACACACACACACACACACACACACCACAAACATTTTTAATTAATTAAATTAAACACAATTTTAAAGGATTGGAAGGGAAAAAGAGAGAGAGATTATGAAAATTTATTTTACTATTAAATGCATATATAATTTTTAAAATCATTGAAAAATCATAATGGGGCAAATGGTTCTTTGATCTGACATTTCAAGATTAACAGTGAATTTTACCTTCTCAATAATATGTAGCAGTGTCAAATGGAAAGGTGCTCAGAAATCAGTCACAAGTTTTAAGAGCAGGAATAGCCCATGTATGGGGAGGGTTGAACAGCAGAAACACTCCCCACAAGCGTAAGTTGTACAAAATAAAATAAATAATGAAATGGTGAAAAGGGGGGGCTATTTTCATAATAATCCCATGCTGTTATTTCAAACAATATCAGTGTTCAAATGTTCTTCCCCCCTGGGTTAGACCCTCTGTCTATGTCACCTTCTCTCTTGAAATTACTCTTTCATTCATATAGCCCTGTCTGCTCTCCTAAACAAGGGCACATATACTCAAAACTCTCCTACTAAAGTTCTCTATTCACAGTGATATGGGGATGAGTGTGATATTTGATAAGGCAGCAGCGATATGGAACTTTGTTAAAAAAGCAATGTGTCTATAGTAACACAGAATGCCTGTTTAACTGGAGTCGGATGTGTCTATAGTAACACAGAATGCCTGTTTAACTGGAGTCGGATGTGTCTATAGTAACACAGAATGCCTGTTTAACTGGAGTCGGATGCCTACTTCAATTCAAGCCATAGCTTCGTCAACTTTGCTTTTCAGACTTCAAATGGAGACCAGCCTTTTCAACTGGCAAATATTATGTTTTATGGTTTCGATGGCACATTCATAGGCAACTCATCTTAAAGGAGCATCTCTGTGGGCACGGTGAGCACCACTGAAAGCCTCGTTCATCACTCAATATAACCCAATCTGAATATTAGTTTAAGTTTATGAAGAAAATATAAAAAAAATCATGATGATATGTCAGAAATGTACACATGAATTCACTCAGAAGAATAAAATCCATTTTAGAGCAATTTGAATAAAGTTGTGTTAAGCAGGTTTCCAGGGAAGAAAAGTGATTTCTTATCATAAAGAAGGAGGAAGGAAAGATATGGAAAATATGTTATTTTGAGTCCAAAACTGATTGACTTGCATTTCACTTGGATTTAAGAAGTAAAAATAAAAATAAGTTCAAGACACAGGTCAATATGTGACCACCTTCATCTCGAAAAAGAAGCTGTCTACTTAAGTAGTTGAAAACTTACTGTGGACAAAAACACAGGTAGCCTTTATGGGTTGATCCAGGAAGACTCTACACTGCAATATTATTTGGCAGAAGAATTTAATCTTCATCCTAGCTATTCTTCTTGTGACTTAACTTCAGGTAATTTTCCTGTCTTTATCACTTGCAGAGCAATATCAAAGTTTGTGTTCTTGCTTTCTGGGCTACTCTCAATCCTTTGCTATCAGACAAATGTGCAAGTCACCAAGAAATTAAAAAAGGTAGACCAAGATTCAAGCTGAGACCAACAGTTACTGTTTGTTCTCGTGTGGAAAATCCAACAAACTAATGCAAGAACTCAAACTCCAGATTGTCTGAAGTCAAAGCTGGAGGAAACTTAGTAGGCATCTAGTTAAAGCCCACTGCTTTACACTCGCTTAGAGATATAAAGCTGAAATTTAATGCACATGAATTGATTTGGCTGTGGTGATACAGTGGTAACACAGGACTGGATGCTGATCAGTAAAGTAAAACTACATCTTGATTAACTATTATTTTTCCATAACACTGTTCATTTTCTACCCTTAAAAAGTACTAGTTTGGGAGTGTTTTGGCATGAATGATGGCTTGAACATAAGTACCAGTTACCATCACACACACACACACACACACACACACACACACACACACACACACACACACCAGTCCAGTGAAAATGTCTGTGCTTACAACTAATGGGTCACTACAGTCTTCCCCCTTTAATAATATCTAGTTGAATGCTTGCTATTCAAATGAAAATGGTATTTAGTTTAGGTTTTAAGCATACAGCATGAGTTCCCAGAATCTGTCAATCACCAGCCCCCTCAATTCGGGGGTTAAAATCGTGTGTTTCCATGTCTACATTTTATGTGGGTAGTGTAGGTTTGAACTCAAGTCTATAGCTAGTGCACTTACCCACTGAGCCTTCTCTCCAGCTCCAAACCTATCCAAACCCCTGACATGCACAAGATATTTTGCAGAGACTTCATGTATCAGTAAGTTCTAGCTCATGTGATTATGAGAGCTAGGTTTCCCAAGAGAATAATACATTCAACATTATTTAAATAAATAAATTTTCTTTCTATCTTATTATAAAACTTTGCAAGAATGACAAAAAGAAAATTAAAGTAAGAAATCAATTATTCTTATTTTTTAAATATATTTTCAACTCAGGAAACAGGAGTTCTTAAAACAAATCTGCTTCATCTAGAAAAATCTGCTCAGAGGTTACTGTTAGCTGCCAAATATCAAAACATTCATGCCATAACATTCCTCTTCCTAGAGAAATGTTGCTCTAAAACAAAACACACCCAAGATAAACTTTACACGTGAAAGCCAGCTCAAGGATGGAGCTGGCCCCATTCCCAGCCCAGTAAGAGTCCGGGTTGGCCTAAGTCAATTACAGTGTTATCATTTCTAGCACCAGTGATTCATTTAAACATAGGTATGGGAAATAAGACTTACTAAGAACTCCACAGGGAGTCTTCTGGGAAAGGCGTCTTAACTCTTTGAAGACACATACAGGCTGACGCAGTTTCTTCTTCCTCTGAATCTTTTTTCGTCTTTCTGCATGTCTTGCCTGTGAGTAACACCAGTGCAAAAAGCCAACCCGGATGAGGGAGAGGACCTGAATTCCTAATAATGTCTTTGAATCTCTAAACCAACTAGTTCTGTAACTGTCGTTCTTTGTACTACCTTATTATGCATGTGAGATAAGAAATATCTTTCTTAACTGATCCAACTGCAGCTGGAAGCATCCAAAATGTTGAAGATCAGAATTGTCTCTAAAATACATATATCTCTGGTCTAAATCTCTGGGATATAACAAGTCCTAATAATGGGTACTGATCTTAGGAGTGAACACTCCTTGAAACCACCACTGTAGGTTAAAAGAAAAAAAATGGTAACAGGAAGCTCACGGTTAGTCTTGCTCACAAGGCACCGGCCAAATGAGTCCTGGGTGGAATGTCCTAAATGAGTCACATGTTAGACTGAGTAGGCAGCAGAGAGTTGGGCTGGACAAGGAAGATGGTAGGAAAATTTGTTACCTGGTCTTTGCATCATTACTGATATATTTTGGATCCATAGTTATACTGCATCTAAAGCCTCCCACCGAAGTTTAGGTTCTAATCTAAGTGAGGTACCAGAAAAGATGCTTGACTTCATGTGGCTCTCCATGCTTGCTTCCATTTTATTTGCTTGGCTAGAAAATGACCTCAGGAATGACCTTGAATATCACTAGTTGAAAGTTAGTGAACCCAGCACCATGACTCTGTGTTCTCTTTTCCCCTGCCAACTAGGAATATCCACAATAAATATTAAGTTTGAGCAGCATACAAATTTTTGTTTTATAACTGGCGAGATTTGGAGGCTTGTTATAGTTGTTACTCTTACAAGATCAACTTGGCAGACTTGTGGATCTTGAGTTGAGTGTCAACCCTGGATATGTCAGCTAATGCAAGTCAGGTTATAAATAAGGAAAGTGAGGGTCTGAGAATCGAGCATCTCACCCAGAACATCCCAGAAGTGAATTATGGAAACACTCTGTATCTGCACCCCCCCCTCCCGAGGCCCTTTCAATAACAACAACAAAAAAAAAAAAAAACAAAAAAACAAAAAAAAAACCACAAAAACAATTCCATTTGGCTCAAAGTCTTGAAAACTGATATTGACCAATACAGTAAATAAATGAAGGCTAAACATCATTGATTATTGTGTTGTTACATATACATCCCTGAATACAGCTGTTCTTGGTTTTCTGTTAAGCTTTAAGACATGTTTGCAAGATTATTATGTGATTGATTTCCACTGGTATCTGTTGAAGACTAGCAATCTATAGGTTGATCATTTCTAATTTCCCTTCTTCTCAGCATATAATTTGGCTTCCTAATGAATCTCTGGTGTATTTAACATTAGATTCTCAAAAGTATCAAAACTATGCTATTCCTTCTTTATTTAAGCACTTTTGAAAATAAGAATTGATACGTTTTATCATAGAGAGAAAAGCAATTTGAAAGTCACCCTAAAAACCAGGTTTTTCACTGTGAAATTCAAGTTACAGGTTAGCAAGAAAGATGGATTGCAGTGATCTGTGTAGCACTCTGTTATGGCAAGAGGCATCAATGTAAACACCTTTGTGTCAATAAAAACATATTAGTTTAACATAGTAACAAAGGACATATGTGTAGACTATGTATATACATACATCCATCTCTGTCTACTGAGAGAGGCTAAAAAAATGATAATCAGCAAGCAAACAGCCAAACGTTTGCTTATGATATAATTCTCAAAGCAACACAATCAAAATAAAAACATTCAAAACTTCTAGAAAAAGTGGCTAACTCTAGAACTAGTCATGGAAAGACACAAGGTGACCCTGGAATATCTTATAAAATGATAAAGTATTGGATGCTTTTTTTTTAAAGAGAAAAGGAGCATCCTATAACAATAGGGTATGTCAAAAGGACACAGGAGTCAAGAAGCCAAATGAAAGTGTGATCACGGGCTAAATTCGGAATAATTTGAGCAATCAAACAGTCTATAATTATAAAACAAAGTATAAAGAAATATATTTAGGTTTTTAACAAAGCAGATAAAAGCTAAATAGAATAATAGTGTGAAACAGACCGGTATCCTTAATAGAAGAATTTCAAATGATTTACAGACCCAACTTCGAGGAAGTGCTAGCTCTCCACATCTCTGGAGTAGCTAAAGGTAGCAATATAACTCTCAAAATATTATATGGAATACAGCTAATGTCTCAATGAAGAAATCTGGTAAACATAACTCCAGACAAGCAGTTGGGTTGACATTAGGAGTGACATTTATAGAACACATCCTTGATGTGATACAAAAGCAGGGCTTTATGACTGTGTTGGTTCTTCATCAAATTGTGTCTAATCGTAAGAGAAATATCCCATAGTTCCCATTAGGGGAAAATTCTAAATTGACCCCATGAATTCTCCTCAAAAGTGTAAGTAGATCAATCAAAAGCAACGACTGTCTGAGACACTGTCCCAGTGAAAAGACACAAAAGGAAGCACAGCCACTAAATGTAATGTGGATTTGTATATGGGATCCTGGGGCAGAAAAAGGACGAGTTAGAACCTGAAGAAATAACTATATCAAATATACTGCACCAACATAATAATAATGGTAGACATTTAATGACAGTTCTAAGTTGACTTCCTAAATTTTCTACAATCTGAAGCATCTAAATGAAGCCATTTTTATGTCATCATCAGTCCCATCTTCATTATAAATGGAAACTTTTTATTGTCAGCTTTATCTTTCAGTTCTGCATATATGCCTTCATCTTTCCAGGTGACTTCATATTGTATATAGTCTTCACTTAACAGTGACTTATTCCATGTGTTATAAGTTTACAAGGTGTGTAAATAGAAGTCATTCATTTTAGCAAGCTATTTTATTTCATTTTTAGTCAATTATGTACTGTACTCTTTCCCCCCAAAATATGATAAATCTATTAGTCAAGGAAATGAAGGAAGTGGGAAGAGAAATCCAGGAGAGAATGATGACGACATACTTGTGTATTATGAGAAGTGAGCAAGGTGGGTGCCTACTGTTGGGAACAGGGGAAACATGGTACACTAAGAAAGAAAATACCCAATATCAGTCCCATCCTCAGTAATGACTCTGGGTGTAGCCTGAAAGGCCCCTAATATCTCCAAATATCTCCACTCTCTAGGGTTCTTGTTTATAAAATGGAACAGGTAACTTACTCAATAGAGTCCATTTCCAAATCTTACTGTTTTTTATTATGTACATTTTATTGTTTTTAATAGAGGTATACATTTTCCACCACTCTCCTTCCTTCCTGCCCTCTCCTCTTCTACCTTCCTCCTGCCCCCAAGCTCTCAATTTACTGAGGAGATCTTGGTTTTTTTGTTCCTTACTGCTGTTTTTCTAATGAAAATGTATGCAAAGAATATGACCAAGTATCTTTGATATAATAAAGGGAATCATTGATATTATTCTTACAATTAGTATTTAAGATTCATTTATTTTGTGTATACACGAGTGTTTTTTCCTGCATGCGTGTATGTATGCCACATGCATGCCTCATACTTGTGGAGGTCAGAAGAGGACAATGCTTCCCTGCAGCTGGTGTTACTGATGGTTGTGAGCCACTGAGTGAGTGCTGGGAACTGAACCCAGGTCCTCTGCAATAATGCATGCTCTTAATGAGGAGTATTGCAAAGACAATGAGTTCAACTGAACACAAGGAGTGTCAGTAACAGTGCAATGATCTTCCAGGAAAATGGGAAAGGCCTTAGATATGAAGAAGTTTGTAGCTTGGACTGGCCAGTAAAACACCAAGAATACTGCAGATACTACTTCCCAGCACAGTCACCAGGACTGTGTCCAGGTTTATAAGGCTGGAGATCGTCTGCTGTCTACCATTCACAGTCATATAAATTCGGGTCCTTAAATGTTATCTTTTCTCCTAGATGAGGCTGTTTCATTCTCTGCCTTAGCTAAGGCATCATATCTAACAAAGAAAAATAATATATAAAGTATCTATTGAGAAGATAATTAGCTTGTTTGTGCGCTGAGATGTGCGCCCCTCTAAGCATCTAATGGAAAATGGGTCCCTGGGTGTTGCCTAAGAAAGTGAGCAAAGGATCCCTTGAGAGTGTCTCTTCTCTAGGGAAGTCACTCCACACTGGGAAAATCAGTTCACAATCAAATTGCACAACTTCTTCTCAGGATTTCTTCATCTTGTTTGCCTAGTTTTGTTTCCCCCACAACAAGAACTTTAAGACGCTCCAGCAGGTTTAAAACTACACACGCACACACGTTTGAAATTGATCGGGTCTGCTGGTGGAAGTCCCTGGTCTTCACACTAAGGAACACCAAGGGCAGCATTGAGGGAGCTTTCTTTCTCTATGATGGAGACTTAGTATTTTCCACGAGTTCTGCAGTATGTTGTCCCATGCCACCTAGCTCTCTTTTCTCCGGTGAAACTGCCAGCTGTGCCTCTAAAAGTTTGCTTTTGAAATTGGGTTGACAGAAAAAAAAAATTATCCTAAACTAAAAGTCCTGAAGCGGCTGCTATAAAAAACAAGGGAGGGAGGGCGGAAAAGGGTGGTGGGAGAAGCCAGTACTAGTAACTTCTAGTCCTCAACCCTCAAGTTTACAGAAAGTGGGTATCAAACGCTGCCTGTGTCACACACAAACGCGTGCGCGCGCGCGCGCGCACACACACACACACACACACACACACACACACACACACTCCTATTGGTAAATGCCTCTTCCCGAACCTCCATAGAGATGATGAGGAGATCCAGAGAGCCCCAGTACTGGTATAGATGGGGTCTCTTGCAGGCCTCAGCCTAGGGCTTGTGGTAAAACGGCCTGGAAAGTGTTGGAAGGAAAACCCTGGCGTGCACAAGGAAAAACCTTTGTGGAATGTTAAAAATGCAGCATCATCCTCTTTGCTCTCTTTTCTTTAGCCAAAAGACAGAATTCGAGGGCACAGGGCTCTAAGAAGAGCTTGAAATCTGTCCTCTGGAGGAGGCGTGGAGCCCCTCCCTCCAGGTTCTGATGGCCCCTGCTCCCACGGGCCAGCAGCGCCTCCACCCTTTACCTTGTCCATTCACTCCAGCCAGGAAGAGAAGGAAAACAAAACTCTAAAAATAACTGTCAGCATCTTAAAAAGAGAAAAGCTTCGCTGCCACCACCCCCCCTTCTACTCCTGCCCTCCCTCCGCGCCACGGGGCACATGTCTGCTTCTTACAACACCGCGAGGCACATGGTCCCAGTTAGACACCGAACCCCATCGGGACAGAGAGAAAATCCACATCTGTGGGACTCTCCGCACAGAACCGCCACCTCCAGCAAGGAAGGCCGGGGGGACTGCAGCAGCGACATGAAGAAGGGCTAGAGCAAGGGGACACGGCTCATGCGGTGAGAGGCAGCGCGCGCGCGCCGGCCAGGGCGCGGGGAGGCCGGGGACACCGGGTGGGCCCTGCCACCCCCCGCAGCGCTCGCGGTCCGGCCCCCCACGCGCGCTCCCGAGACTTGAGACTTGCCGGCCTTGCTGCAACTTGCTGCAGTGTTTGAAAGAGTAGTAAGAGCGCATGGAGGTGGGGCCGGGGAAAGACCGGGCGGAGCGGTTGCGGGATGTGCGCGGGGAGGGGGCGGGGAGGAGGCGGTGGCAGAGGTGGGGAGGGGGGGCTGATCCCTGGGGGAAATGGGATGGGGGGAAAAGGGGTAGCCCCAACGCTTACACATGTCACATGTGCTTTTTAAGACGGCCGGGAGCGCCTGCGAGCTGGATCTGGTGGAGGATGCTGCGGCAGGTGCTTCACAGAGGGCTCCAGTCATTCTGCCACAGGCTGGGCTTGTGCGTGAGTCGGCACCCGGTCTTTTTCCTCACGGTGCCGGCAGTCCTGACCATCACCTTCGGCCTCAGCGCGCTCAACCGTTTCCAGACCGAGAGCGACCTGGAGCGCCTGGTTGCTCCCAGCCACAGCCTGGCCAAGATCGAGCGCAGCCTAGCCAGCAGCCTATTCCCCCTGGACCAGTCCAAAAGCCAGCTCTATTCGGACTTACACACCCCTGGGAGGTATGGCAGGGTGATCCTCCTCTCCTCACTCGGGGACAATATTTTGCTCCAGGCTGAGGGGATCCTGCAGACCCACCGAGCCGTGCTGGAAATGAAGGTGAACCACAAGGGCTATAATTATACTTTTTCCCATCTGTGTGTATTGAGAAATCAGGATAAGAAATGCGTGCTGGATGATATTATTTCAGTGCTAGAGGATCTCAGGCAGGCTGCCGTCTCCAATAAGACAACAGCCAGGGTGCAAGTAAGGTATCCCAACACTAAATTAAAGGTATGCTCCTTCTGCATGCTTCTGCCACTTAAAGAGGCGGCACTTCATTTCTCGCCCTAAACAAGCAAAGAAAATGCAGAGGTCTCATCCTTAAGGCTCAGAAGCTATGGCTTCTTTCATTTCTGGAGGGGGTGGAGGGGAATGATGGGCAAGTGAGCAAAGAAAATATGCAATGAATGGTACAACTAGACAAGAAATTCAAAGCCAAATCAAATACCAAAAAAAAAAAAAAAAACCAAAGAAAAACAAAGAAAAAAGAAAAGAAAAAAAAAAGTTTCTGAGACCCTGCAGTTACATCTTTGTTCAGGGTTAATAAATCACTGGATGGAAGGGGGAGGGGGTATCCTGAACAATTGGGGGATTTCTTTCCATAATGGGGTTCGATGTATTTCTTATTACTGATTACACAGTCACCTGGTACCATATCCACCTTTTCGCATCTTCAGCTTGGCTTGATTTTTCACAGGGGTGGTCATGGAATTTTGCTGCCCTGTGGTTATGTCTGTGGGCTGAGTGTGGCAGTGATTCTAGGAATTGTGTGTGAGAGAGAGCTTGCAGAGCAAAAGAAGTAGGGATTTTTCTATGAATCAGAACAGGGATGTGTGCTTAACTGATGCAATAGTTTGCTTAGTATGCCCTTCCTATCCCATAAAGTATCCTAGACCCCCCCCCCAAAAAAAAGATTGATTATAGGTGCCAAATAACAAAAGTAAAGAAAAAAGTTCTCAATTAGCAGAAAGTGCAAGGCATTTCAGCATTAAATTATTACCGTTTGGACTCTCAAATACCATTTTGATACTCATTGAGATTCCTAAACTCATCTTACTCTGTCAGGACCGATATGCTGCAGCCAATGAGGCATGCAGTCTGCAGGTGACTGAAGTCTCAGGGACAAATGTGACTTCCAAAAGACTCCCTGCACCATTTGTGTGCTTGACCCTGTTTGCGCTCAGAAGCTATGCCTCCAAGAACTCCCAAGACAGGTGTTTCTCAAGAAGAAAATGATATACGTGGGACTGTGTGTGTGCTCTTCTGTGTAGATAATGGAGCTGAAAAGACCACTACGAAATATCGCAATGCCCATTTATTTATTTAACAGAGTCACCAGAATATAAAGCGCAAATAACTTCCTCAGGACTTTTAAGAGAAATTGCTTGTTTCCTGAGTCGAGCAACAATTTTGTGCAGTTGGGAACTAATGAAAACCTTGCCTTGCCTCCTTGGAGCATGGCACGCTATTCACAGGAATCCCGAGGCTGAGCCCATCTCAGCTTTACGAAACTGAGCAGCCCCCACTGAGGTCTAAGGAAAGCGGAAAGATGAGTCATTAGTTTACATTAGGTGAAGGGCTTGCCTGCTTTGTGCTAATGGTGGAGCATGACGGAGACCTGTGTTTGGGCAGCATGCTTTTCATTTCCCACACCTTTGCCATCACCATCACTGCTTGCTCGGGAAAGGATGTGGTGGAGAGGTAGTCTTTCTCACCTATGGTCCTAACACAGCTTTTTGTGTCAATCGTGTAAAGAAAGATATTTGAGCTGTATCAGAGTTACACGTCAGTATGGGTTTCTCTATCTATACAAGCTAACAGGTGACTAATATGTGCAGTTAATTAGTTTGGTCTTAATTGCCTTTATTCTGCAGTCCTCTCCAAGTAGAAGAGCTTCATCCAATCAACAGCTGCGGACATATTGTTTGTGTGGCGATGTCATCGTGACATTTGCAATACCAATCTCTGTGGTATTCTTTTGATTCACCTAATGGTTATTAGTTGTGCTGTCTGGTCTTTTAGGCACATGACATCAAATGATGGCAAGATAACTGTTCTTACCTCCAGTGAGTTTCGCAATAGTAGACGCCAGCATTTTCATTCTCCAAGACAAGAGCAACTTGCTAGCACAGACTCTGCAATTGTGTGCACTCTTGAGCCAAAACGTGCTGACCTATGATACATATTCTACCTATACTTTATGAGTGACTGGCTGACTGACTGGATGGCTGATGGTCATATAGGCAGGACCCTATGAGAAATCATAAAGAAAAGGTGTGACTCATTACAAGCTTATTGAGTAACAGAATTGGTCTGATACCCATAGAAGGGACAGAACTGTCACATGTGGACTGGTGTTCTTATTTAGCTGTAGTCCATCATTCATCTTTCCTCAAATGTGCTGGTTTGAGTCTGTGTTCATGGATTCAATGAGTGGAGGGGTTGTTCTTAAGATGTCTTGGAATAAATGAGCTTTGAGGTATTCTGAGAAGGGCAAACCCTCTCAAGGCTAGACAGAATCTCATAGTCCTCAGGCAGTATAGCACACAGTTCCATAAGTACCACAGAGACCTAGAATTCTGCCACAGAGACTTCTAGAGACCTCAGGAGCAGAACTCTCTAGCAGAGAACAAAGTGAGATGACCTTCTGTTTTGATTTTGTATTGTTTTTGGACAGTTTTAATTCATGTGTGGCAATGCATCTCAGGGTGTATCTCCATGAAGCTGGCACTCAAAAGTTTGATCACTGTTGCTTTTAAAGACAAGAGGGGAAATTTCACATGTACACTTTAGTTTTTTAGTTTTTAGTTTCATTTTTGTTCTGCTCTACTTTACCAAAAATCCTACCTCTGTCCAATATTAAAAACTTCTGTCCTGGTAAAATCCAACAGTAGGAAAGAATCTCAAGCTTAGAAAAATGGCAAGATAAATAGTAGCAGGTGGACAGTGTCAAAAGGGACTGTCAATCACTTGGCTTCAAAGGGGCATTAGGTGAGGGATGGAGATGAACTAAAGATAGGTAAGCACTGATTGACAGAGAGAAGTTGTCAAAAACCTGAGTTGTGATAATCAAAGTATTAAAACAGCTGGCTTGCCCTGAACTCAGGAAGGTTTAAATCTGGTAAACATAATAATCCCGAGAATGCGATTCAGACAAACGGGGTCACGTAAATTGGCCAACATGGAAGAATCCACCTGAGAGATTAAATATACCCAATGTGAAAAAAAAGTAACACTTGGCCTAGAATACTAGAGAGGTAATCAAATTGATACAGGCTTTGAAAATACAGAAAAAGCTGTAAAATCAGAAACACACTATGAAATATGAATTCTGTAATCTTTACTTTGTACTGATCTCTATGGTGTAGCCTCAAATGAGCACAAGGGCCATGTCATCTCTAAAGACAATATTCACAATGAATGCTTATTGACTAGCTTAATAATCCATTCATTCAATGTCACAAAATTATCAAAGTTATCATCAACTTTTGTGACACGCTTCCATTTTAAAGATATTATTTATATTTTACAGATGTCTCTAAAGTGTTTTTAACCTCATAATTGAAAGATTCTTACCTTTAATATATGCATTTATATGTGTATATGTGACAGTCAAATATACACATTAGGTAAAGTAGTACAATGTGGCTATGTGCATATAGAACAATTAAATATACACATCATTAGGTAAAATCATATGATGGGGCCAGATTGAATTTTTAAGCAAAATTCTTGCATATTATAAAACAATTCTGTTTTAAAAAGATCTGTATTTATGAGCTGCTCTAGATTGTAATAAATGCTTTCGTTATCGTTCAGGAAGCTTGAGTGGTTACAGATAGTGTTTCCCTGCTTCTTAGACAAGTCATCGTAATCCCACCTCTCTACCTGTGGAAGTGGCAATTCCCATATAGGCCCAATTCCTTACAGTAAAAGCAGATGCAGTCAAAGAGGTCAGAGATTTGAGCAACTTCCCTACTACTAGAAAGGAGTAACTCAGATTGGATTTTTCTGCAACCTATCCTTCTTATGAAATTACACTCACTTCCATACATCTGGACACATTTTAAAATTAATATATATCTCAGCATACCACATGATATAGATATAGACAGAAGCAAAGATACACATTCTTGATTATCAATAAAAGACAGTGCTTCTTAAGTACATTCTTAAGTACATTATCTATTTTTGGAAGGTATTGCAGTTAATTATATAGTTCCAATCTCAATGGAAGGGGAGCTTGAGCCAACCTGAAAAGCTGTGGTAAGCATTTTTCACTTCCACTCTTAATTAATTCTAAAATCAAATATATATATATATATATATATATATATATATATATATATAATTTTCAGATATTGTGATTTAAGCTTACCTTTCTGATTCTGCCTTTCAATAAGGGAGAAAAATTGCAACATACTGAATATTCTCTTTGTATCCTAAAGGTTTCCAAATGTTATCTCCACTGTGTGTCATTTAGAGTATATAATTTTATAAATTGCATTTCCATTTTATAGGGAAAAGCCAAGGAGTTCAGTGACTTCTTTGTGATCCTCAAGCTAGTGCCTATATTCAGGCCCAGACGTAAGCCCAGATCTGTCTAGCTCCAAAGCCTCATTACGACACGCTATTGGTCTTGTTTTCTGCACTGCTCTCGGTAACAATTAACAGTAGCCTTTCTCATAAAGAAAGAAAGGGAGGAAGAGAGAGAGAGAAAAGAAAGAAAGGGAGGGAGGACGTTAGGAAGGAAGGAAGGAAGGAAGGAAGGAAGGAAGGAAGGAAGGAAGGAAGGAAAGAAGCAGGGGAGCCGTCCTTCCCCAGCCATTTTCGCATCAGTCTCCTTGCTTTCTGGGAGCGACTGGCTCCTAAGAAGATGGCAGGATGACTCTCCAGTCCGGGAAAGCTCCTGCTATCTACCTAACATGGCAGCTGCTACAAATTTAGCAAATTACTCCTTGGCACATGACTTTACCTTTGATATCATTTCCCCTCAGCTACGAACAAACTGGAGTTTGGCTTTAGGACGAGCTAAAGGTGAGAAATCTGAAAGCAACCCAAGGTGTTGAGCCAGGGGCTTATGTGTCAAGGAAACTTGGGCTTTTCTGGCTGACTCTAGCACCAAGGGGAAGAAAAGAAAATTGCTGTGATGGCAGGAGCTAATTCAATGCCCTTTAAATTGAGACCTATTCAGGAGACCCTGGTTCCAGTGTTAATTCTTTGAAGACAGGTTGGTGACTGACTGATTTCCCCATCAATTTAGGGGTCAGCTTTTTTTATGTGGGAAATTGACAGAGCTAAGCCAAGAGATCGCAGGAATTCTTGTCACCCAGAAAAGTTCTCTTATTAGTGTTAGGCAACTGTTCCTACACATAATATGTGTTATCATAATGATTAATCATTAGATTTGAGTGATACTATTGAAAAACACTGATGACTGTTCCTAACTAAATTACCGTATATGCGCCCTAGCTACCATATCAAGAATTTCTTTATTCGTTAATCTGTGAGTACACAGACTGTGCTCAAACAGTCTCCGTGTTGGAGATTATCTCCTGCTCACTAGATGCAGCAAATACATACTTTAAGTCGAATTAAATTATTACATTTGAGCCGGGCGGTGGTGGCGCACACCTTTAATCCCAGCACTCGGGAGGCAGAGGCAGGCAGATCTCTGTGAGTTCGAGGCCAACCTGGTCTACAAGAGCTAGTTCCAGGACAGGCTCTAGAAACTACAGGGAAACCCTGTCTCGAAAAACCAAAAAAAAAAAAAAAACCTGACAAATTATTACATTTGTGTGTACTTACACACATAACTGTTTTCAGTACACTGTGCTTTTTCACTGATATTTTTAATCATCATGCAAAGTATTAGATTTCATTATTGCACTTCAAGAAAAGTCTGTTGATACTGATTCTTCTCTTTCATTTGCTCCCCTCTACTCTCTGGTGCTCTTCCCTCCGGTAGATTCCTTTCTACTCTGGCACAAGTGTCTGCTCCCTGCCCATAGCCCTTTTCCCTGTCACAGTCTCCTAATTAGTTTTATAGTCTATAGCATACTCACACCATCTTTAAAGATCTATGTGTGAGAGAGATTGAAATTATTGTCTTTCTAAGTCCAGGCCACCTTGCTAAGTACAATATTTTAGAGGAAGCTCTTAATAAATTAGTGAAAAACTAGATGAAAGGGAAGGGGAGGAAGGACGGAGGGTCCATTTCCAATATTATTCTTCTTATTTCCTTACTCTTAGCCGGTCTGAGTAGTTCCTTGTGACTTCTAGATACCAACAAGTAGAACTAGAAGCAGGGATAGAAGTCAGAATTGTGTGATAGATGGGCATGCAGGGCCTGATGCCTCCCCAGACCCCTAGAAAACACTCCTTGGACTCTTCTGCTACTTTCAGGCATAATTCGCTGTAATGAGTTTTCTTTCATCGTTTCTAACGCAGCTCTTCTTTACAACACATCTGGGTAACATCTGGAATTTTTCACCCACTGGCCTTTACAGCATCTTTGGGGCATATTGCTTTTAATTCGGTTTTAGAATTAATCAGTATATGTTCAGACTGATTTCAGTTATGTTCAGACATTGATGGGTGTGCTCAACATAAAAAAGAAATGTTGAAGATGACATCTGAAAATCGCAAACTTCTAGATTATCTATTCCCCTCCCCCGAGATCATGAATTATACTTCAGTCTCTTCTCTATAAGCTCTTCCGTGTTTATTTGTCTCTGTCTTAGTTCTAAGGCGGGCCTCAATGTTTTTGATCCATGACTTGAATTTAGGCTATAATGTATTTGTTTCAAATCAGAACAATTAAGAGAAGATGGGTCAGTGCGGGGACACAGCCATGAAATGTGTGGCAGCTTACCAGGAAGCTATTCTACATTGAAAAGCCCTCGTCTCCATCGTGTAAGGTTGGGCCAGTCACTTGGTGAAGCTTAGAGTCATTCAGCAAATCCTGAAAATATTGCATTGAGATTTACCCCTTTTAAAAAGTAGCAGTTTTTCGTGCTCTTTTCCAGGTGCTGAGTAGCGGTCTCAGTGCTGAACTCTTGTCTCCTACGTACACCAATAGCAAAAGAGAAAACAACACACAGGAACCACACATGGGGCAAGAATATCTGAGGGAGGTGAAACATAAAATCAAAAGGGAATGTGCCTTTTAACAAGAAATGGTAATCTGTGAGTTTTCAGAGTTCCTCAGTGAAATCAAGGCTCATTCTTTGTTGTGCTGAGCAATCCAGGCCTCTGAAAGGTACCTAACGAGCTGCACTTAAAAAAAAAAGTCTCTGTTTATGCTTAGGATTGGGAATAGAACAGACGGTGTTCTCTCTCAAAAGCTAGCCTGCAAAGTGAGAGGACCCCACCTATGATCATATAAGTCTCCCCTGCTGTCACAGAAACTGCAAGCAGAGTGAGGTCTCTAGGCTCAGAAGCTGGAGATTTAACCAACTACTGATGGAAAATGTTAGATTGTACATCTACAATATACACAGAGGCATGTGGGCAGATGCTGCTTGTTTGCTTCCAGGCCACCCAGACTCAAAATAATCACATAGGAATTATATTAATTAAAACACCGTTTGTCCTATTAGCTTAGGCTTCTTATTAACTAACTCTTACATATGAAATTAACCCATTCCTATTACTTTTGTATTTTACCACGAGACTTGTAGTTTACAGTTAAGATGCTGGGGTGGGCGTCTTTTTCCTTTGGCAGCTACATGACTCTGCCTTCTTTTCTCATCTATCTCTGTTTAGAATTCCTGACTTGCTCTATTCTATGCTGCCATAGACCCAAAGCAGCCTCTCATTCAATGGTAATAAAACATCTTCACAGCATACAGAGGAGAGTCCCACATCATACATACATAGACTTTTTATTCTCATTATTCCCTAAACAACATGCATTAGCTATTTATGTGGCACTTACAGTGTGTTCACTATTGTAAGCATTCTAGAGATGATTTAAAGAACATAAATAAAAAGCAAGAATAAGAATATAAGCAGGAAGATGCATTTACGTTCTGTAAATGCAAAGTTCCATTATACACAAGGAAATGAGAATCGTGGATTTTGGTACTGGCCAGGGATCCTGGATTTATCTTTCCTAGATTCTAAGGGAAGACTGTAGACTCTGGGTCCTGGATAGCCAGAAATGTATTTCAATCATTCTCACAGCTTCAGAAGCCCTTGGTGCAGGGTGTTTGCAGCAGATGCAGGTCTCACTGAATGTTTAGAATTTAGCATCAAAGTTTATACCACCCTTTGAGGGGCAGGATCTTTAAATGACTTAGAGACTAAGATTGCTCAATTCTGGCTGTCAGTATTGACCATAATAATATAGTAAGATACCTATTACGTTGTTCGGATAAAATTCAAAGCCATTCAAATACACATTGACTCAGGTAAACATTGTGCCGGCTAAGTGTCAGGCACTGTGTTGCCCACTGTGAGTTCAGCAGGAAGTAAGTCAGATGTGATGCTGGCTGCCTAAGAGAGCCAAACATTACACATATAATTTATAATTACAGATTACCACGGGTGGAAAACACATGACATTGTAAGGGTAGGTATCAAGTCTTGTGGTGTTAAAAACTACTTTCTGAAGAAAAGACTGGGAGCAGAACTATGAATAGTGAGACAGAGTTTTTATGGAAAGGGTAACGTAGATGGTAGAGACAAACATTTGATTAGATCCTGGTGCTTTGGAAACACTGAACAAAGGCCACCATGGGTGGAAGCTTTAGAGTAACAGCCATGAAGGTGTCAGAGACATATTAGTAATTTCTTGAGATCAAGGTTTGTGGTCACAGATATCATATATATACATATATATATATATATATATATATATATATATATATATTCTGTCCTTTCTCTCTGCCTTCATTAACTCTATGACTTGGAGTCCATTTTTAGTTTATTTATAATTCAGTTTCCTCACAAGAACCTATGCCTTTTGGTATTGAGAAAATAAAATGAGTGGGTATGACTTTATGAGCACTTCAAGAAGTATAGTTCGCACTTGAGGATATTGTTAAAGATGCCTCTTCTTTTTCAGAAATCCAGCCTGAACTAAGATCACATGTTTAGCAAGCTCACAAAAGATGCTAAGTGTATCCCTTCTAAGAAGCACGCTCTGAGAAGAAAGGGCAGGGGCTACTTCCTGAGGACTGTCCTGGGTCCAGCACAAATTCCTAAAAAGTGCTATCTTATCCTGAAGACCTATAGAACTTGCTCAGTGGCTTTCTTGAGAAGCAATTACCAAAAGAAACAGCCCCCTTGATTCCATCTCTAGACATTTACAGCACCTTTCCCTAGCTGTAGTCCTCACCATTGCCCTTCAAAGAGAAGTGGGATAGAGCTCTTGAGCCTTTTACACTGCCTGTCTGGAGCTCCCCACAAGCCCATCATTCCGAATGTGACCTTTGCCTGAGGGTAAGAAAGATAAAAGAAGGATACCGTCACACCTAAGACTCTTTGTGCACCTAGGTCTGAAAGTTCCTTGAGGTTTTGATTTTCACGATTGTCTCAACAGAGCAAGCCTTAACTACCCTGCCTATTCCTGTCTCCTGCAAGATGAGGGCTCTCTGCACCATCATGGCTTACTTTCCACTCTGTTTTCATATATATGATTTTTGTTCAGCAAACAAGTTTTTTTTTCATTCTCTCTTCTTTCAATCCACCCAAAGAGCTGCTGTATTTATTCATACTTGTGACTCTTACCATACGTGTGACACTTACTGTATATGTGACTCTTACCATGTAACTCTTACAGTACGTGTGACTCTTACCTTATGTGTGACTCTTACCGTACATGTGACTCCATTCTACCATGAACCCAAACTCAGGGACCCAGCCTTGTATGATTAACTCTTCTGCCTGCCTCCTCACACCTATTTATTTATATACACATCAATAACTGACGATCTGATTGCAAAGCACATGCCATGAGCCAACAGCATTAACATCACTCAGGAATCTGCTACAAATCCAGATCTGCAGACCTCATTCTGATTTTGGTGAAACTCTGGCCCTAGACCTCAGCGAGTCCTAAAAGTGCCTGAAGCACGGATCTAGAGATTGAAGTATTGTCTGAGTACAGGGGACATTTAAAACACTTTTAAAATACTCTGTATGGGCTTCATCTCTCGAGATAATGAACAGCCAAGGCATTGTGATCTGAAAATCTCTAGTATCTATAATTGAGTACCAAGGTTGGGGACCAATGTCATCTTCTCCATCTTCCTCCTCATAATCATGGTGTCCACCATTGGCCTTCATTCCCTTTTGCCTACTGTATTTCTGTCTCTGCTTTTGCATCAATAACTTCTCAGACAAACTAGCCTGTAAACCATGGTTATATGCCTCTCCCAAATGTATTTTCCTTTAAGCAACCCACACAGGGACTTATGTTATTAAAGAAACTACTGCCTCTCGGCCATGACTACTGAGAACTTGTACTGAAACCTTCAGCCTTACTTGTAGTATCGACCACATTGAATCATCGGCAGCATGAAAGCAAAGCCAGCTAAAGTTTCTGCTTTATTACTTCACTCTGATGATTTCTTTTGTTTGGACTATCTTTCACAGTGTCAAAATTACATGGCTCTGAAATGATAAGCCCCCAAGCCATTCTGCCCTGCCTCCATGGAATATCACTAAGATATTTAGATACATAAGACTCTTTTATGTACTTTAGGGAATTGTCATCTCTAATTTGCATTTTTGATTTAAAGTGAGTCTGTGTGTGCCTAGTGAACTAATAGGGTTAGGATACCTCTTTATATAAATTAATTTGCCTGGAAGGATCTAAACACCAAAATGGAAGTTCCTAAGGTAAGCCTTCGGGGAAGGTTATAAGAAATTAGGGAAAAGCTCATTCAGGTCAAGCCAGTATCCTGCAGCTATGGGTAAGCTCTGAAGAGAGGTACTATCTGAAACTCACTGAAAATGACCTTCATGATGGCTTGCAAGATACACAAAGAATAAGCAATATAGCTTAATATTTGGTAAAGGAAGGTGTGCTAGAAAGAGAGAGAGAGTTACTTTGCCATTCATCTATGTGGCTACAGCTCAGGAGAGACTATAGAGAGAATTACATGTATAGAACCCTAGAGGGAATTGCCAAAGTTAGCAAACAAAAATATAGGACAATGGATTAAAGTTTAGACAAAAAGATAGTAGGCAGACATGGTAAATACTGCATCTTTTGAATTTTCAGAGGTACATTGAAGACTAGGCACCAGCTGCCAGGACCAATTCCTTCTTTGCCATGTAAAGGTTTGAAGCCCCTGCTATGAAAACAGGAACAAGCCCTGCTTTGTTTTATCTCTTACATTGCAAGGGAGTAGGAGAGTCTGGAGCTTTCCATTCATTCTTATGGAAGAGCTGATTCTAAGCCAAGGAACTGAAGTTTTCCCTACCCAGTTCTAATGCTTGTTAATCACTAACCATCCAGGGCTAGAAAGGAAGGTATGAAGTCTACTGGAAATGAGTAAAAGATATTCTAAAAACTTCCCGAAATGCACATACAAACTTTTGAAAGGACCACATTCTTACTCAGGCAGGGAAGTGAGCAAGTGAAACTTAAGCCACTCATAATATGACTCATTTACATATTTTGGCCTCGGGAAACCCTTTCCATTTATTGTTCTACTAATTCTGAGGGATTCTACTGAGTTAGGGTTCCACTTAGCCCAAACACCTCTTATTGTTTAATAGAAATATGAGAAGATGAAAATGATTTAAAAGAGAGGTTGATTAATGGAAAGTATGTGATGGGTATATATAAATGAAATTTGTAGATGGGAAATACTAACTAAACTCCACATTTCTAGAAGAGACGGGGTACCAATTTTATGAATAAAACCTTTTACTAAAATCAAAGATGTTACATGCTCTGAACATCTTTGCAACAATAGTAATCATCATACATCATTTAAAATGTGTCTTCCTTTCCTCAGGACTGTAAATGTCTTAAGGGGAGAAGCCATATCTTGCTCCATAATATTGAAGGCCAGTCTTACATATATAAGAAATATTTCATAAAATGAAGTAAATGTAAATGTGGTTTTCTTAAGGAGGACTCTTATTGCATGCCTATTTGGATTGCCTGATAGTCTTTATTATTCTCTTCCAACACCATCCTAACATTCCATGTTCAGCTCTGTTTTGGTACCCATGCCACCTGGCGAAAGCCCAGCTTGTCATTTCTCCCTTTCCATGACTCACCTTCCCGTACCACTAGATGTGTAGAATGATCATAGCACTCAGACTTGGATAGATGAGGCATAAACTACATAACGGGTCACAAGGACAGGGCACTAGGTAGGGCAGAGGAGGTGCCCGTGGGGATAGACACCATGCTAGAGCTCCCTGAGGACCCAACAGAAGCTCAGGGTCTGAACTAGTTTAATGACCCCCTTTCATAGATAGTACAACCTCTCTCAGGGAATAGCACATAAAGCCAATATTAGCAACTTGGTACTTGTTTTCAATTTATTCTTTCCAACCATTTTTTTTAAATCTTAGGCATTCTTTCTAAGGAAGTAGATTTCTTCTAGGCTGTGAAACTAGACACATTCCTTAAAAAAAGTCAGAGTATCTTTTCCTAAATGATGTTTAACACTTATACTTTAAACTTGTTTGTTTTTCTTATACAGTTATCTTCCTCACCAGACAATTCCTTGGTAGAATATTTTAGTAATTATAAGCTACAATGTTAAGTGCTATTCACTTCCCAACTTTCCCTGGGTTCAGTAACCTTCACTATTTACTGAAGGCATTAAAGTTGTTGGAATTCCTTAGCAATCTGACAGTGTACCTCAAAGTAGCCCCTGCCTTTGTCTTGGAGATTCAAATAATAATAATAGCTAATCATAATTATTATAATAACAACAATTAATGATTAAATCCTCCTAATTTCTTTTTATTTGCTTGTTTGGTTGAGTTGGGGTCTTATAGTCCAGCCTTGAACTCATAACAGAATGAAGGATGACCTTCAGCTTCTGATCCTCCTGTCTCCATGTGTATGCAGAAACTGTGATCATGTGCCTCCACACCCAGACTCCCAGGTTAGTTCTTAAAATAATAAAGGAAGTAAATAAGAATCAAACAAATTTATGTTCAACTCCATTTTTTTAACTTTTGTGATTTTGAAAACATTACTTCTTTATCCTTCAACTTTTCTATATAAAAAATTAATTCTTTATTAATACCCACCCTGCATCTAATTTCTATCACTTAATTTCTTTGTCAGCTTTAACATTTAATTAATATAAACTTGTAATATCAATGTCACAGATTATGAGGGAATCAAAGAAAAAGTCATTTACCATCCCCACTCACCAAGCCAATTTTTAAAATTCCACTTCTAACAATAAAATACATAGTTGTCATTATAGGCTAGATAACCTGTTTAATCCTTCTTATTTCCATAGGTTTTTTTTTTTTTTTTTTTTTTTTTTTTTTGGTTTTTCGAGACAGGGTTTCCCTGCAGTTTGTAGAGCCTGTCCTGGAGCTAGCTCTTGTAGACCAGGCTGGTCTCGAACTCATAGAGATCCGCCTGCCTCTGCCTCCCGAGTGCTGGGATTAAAGGCGTGCGCCACCACCACCCGGCTTTATTTCCATAGTTTTGTAAGTGTATTCATAAAATCATTTTATCAATTGTACGAAAGGTTCAGTCGGTAGTGCTACTATTCATTATAGCACACTTCTGGGGATTTTTTTTCTTTAATAGGCATAATAAAGAAAGTAAAATCTTCTGGCTAATTAATAGGAGATTTGGATGGAGAACATCTTTATATGATTTGAAAAGCTGCTTTTGTAAGTGTAACTATTTGTGCACATAAAATATAAATAGAGGTCAATAGATTTCTGGGTAGCATTTTTCCAGGAAGAACCTTAGACAACCATTAGGAAGACCTAACTTATTTCTAAACCAGCTTCAAATGCTATATACATTTTGAAGAACCACACCCAAGCTTCTCAGAGTACCTCGTGGCTTATGAAACCAAGAACTAGTTTGTACTACCTTTCAATTGGTGAAACTCAATGGTTCTCCAGAGAAATACTTCAGAAGCTTTCTAGTGACCTAATACCCGTGGTCTCTCCTCAGATCCATGAAGTCAGAATCTAGAGGCAAGGAGTTGAACTCTGGTATTTTCACACACTTAAATCACTCCAGTGGACAATTAGATTGGGAAACTTGGGCCTAAAGAAAATTGACGCTTGCCCAGCTTTTTAGCAGACAAATTGAGAGGATAAGAAACGTTAGCAAGGGCCCATAATTCTGCAGAAACCAAGCTTTATGTTCATCTTGGAGTTCCAAAAGGGGGATGAATGCCCTGAACTTAGTGGTCCCACTTCTTTTTTAAGTAAGCTGCTGCACAGCATCTGTGTGGCTAATGGAAGTGACTCTGTCCTCTTCTGTACTCACATAATCTAAAACTGACTGAAGAAAATAGAACATTTTAATCAATTCGTTATGCACCAAAGATGTTCTGAATTGCTCATCCCTAGGAAAACATATCATATGCACATTGAAAGGCGTACTTGTTGCTTAGCGGATTTGTATAGGGAGATTATTTTTCAGAACTGTAACTGTTGGCAATTATTCACTGTCCTGGTCATATACACAGATGTGATAATTCTTGAGAGTTCACAATATTAGAGCGTGAAGCAGACCTTTGAGCTTTTATTTAATTGCTATTAGCTCCCCAGCTCACCTCAAGATAGTCTAAATCACACAAGCTTAAAATGGTTAGTGTCTGTCACTTGGAAATGAATTTGTGAATACCACTCATTGTTAACCTATGCTTTAACTAGCCACGTGATAGGAGATAAAGAAATGTTTCTCTCGTGAAAATTTGACTGGACTAACTCTTGAGATTTTTGCCACTTTGAGTATGGGATACTTCATATTAAGATTTTAAATGGGATCGGGGTGGAGCTCAGTTGGTACCACTCTTGCCTAGCATGCACTAAGCCCTGGATACAATCCCATCCTGACAGAGCACCACATGAGGAAGTAGGTGTACACCTGTAACCATAGCACTTGGGAGGTGAGGAGGAGCAGAAGTTCAAGGTCATCCTATTTACATAACAAGGTCCAGGCTAGCAGGAACTATATGAGATCCTGTTTCAAAAGAAGAAAAGAAAATGAAGTACTACCAATTTCTATTTAAAAGGACTGAGGAGAAAATGCCCAGCCAAGTTACACATTTTCCTTTCCCTCTTCATCTGTGAAGATAATCATGCAATCTTTACTCAGTGCATTTACTACTTTAGATATATAGCTAATACATACAGGTGCCCTGGCTTCACCAGGAGCTGACGGCTGCACGTCAGCCCATCTTACAACAGCTTTTACAGGATGTCGAATTAAAGAAAATGCATGCTCATTAAACCGCAACGAATATTTAAGGTAGTTCAGTTGCATAGGACCATACAATCTAGGCATTTACGTTGGGTCACAAGAAAGCCTTTCTTTTCTCTTATCAGAGCGCTCACAAGCCACACACTTGCTCTCTTATTATTTTTTTTTAAAAAACAGTTCTGGGCTGGAAAGATGGCTCTGTGGTTAAGAGCATTGCCTGCTCTTCCAAAGGTCCTGAGTTCAATTCCCAGCAACCACATGGTGGCTCACAACCATCTGTAATAAGGCCTGGTGTGCTCTTCTGGCCTGCAGAAAGAATATTGTATACATAATAAACAAAATAAAAATAAACAAATAAATAAATAAACCAGTTCTAAGTCACTAAAAGCAGGGGGTGAAGGGACGGTTAGTCGGCCAAGATGAATGACGTAGTATTCGCCACAAGTTGTTGATGACTGCCGCCTTCATGTTAAATACTTTATTTTTGGCAAAATCACTTAATGAACCTGAATCCATAGCCAAATTATATTTCCCACAACCATATAAAAAGTAGAATTATCTCCTCTTCTGTGAACTAATTTCAAAATGTTAAGTAGTTGTGATTGCATTGAAGAAACATCTGCATCCTTGCATTTAAATATAGATCCATGATGCTTTATCTAGGAAACTGAAATATGTAAAAGTTTTCCACTGTCTATGTAATATCTCTCTTGAAGGATGTTATTCCTCATGTTTATTTTAAACAAGGTATTTCTAGTCATTCTTTCTCTGATAGAGAAGAACCCTGGTCATAACCACATTTTTTTTCCCTTGCGTATCACATGGTTTGGTGATATTCATGCCCATACTGCCCTCTCTCATTCTACACCCCCTCCCCACATTGTTCCACCTCCACATCATTAATAAGCACATTTTATTTTGATATATTTTTTTCTAAATTCTACATATGAGAGAAAGTATGTGATGCTTGTCTTTGAGAGTTCGGCTTCCATCATGAGACAACAATTGCTGGAGCAATCTATTTCCTGTAAACAATGCAGTTCTTGCTTGAGCCATCCTCTACTAGGAATGTTGAAAATGTAATCATATTTCCTCATCATTCCCTTCACTGCCTAGGTAGTCTATTCCACATGGACTCAGTGTTAGTATCTTACACTTGCTTTCAGCACTTCATGTAGAAAGCCTTAAGTGGCGCACGGTGATGCTAAGACTTAGCCACATGTGGTATGTTGTCATTATAAAGATTGGGGCATTTTCTCTACTCTGGCCTTTCTTGTCAGTACATTTACTTCAATGAATAGCTTTTCTAATGAGCTATGCATTCTATACTTACACCATTAGACATTCTGCATTAGGTGCTAGTGTCTGGTTATAGTCAAAAGTTACAGGCTTTTGCCAGAAATATCCCATCTAGTCAAAAAGGAAAACATGTTAGTGGGAGTTTAGGAACTCAGCTCTGGTGCTCCACTGTTAGAGGTTAACCCAGAATGATCCAGAACACTGAGGAACACAGAGCTGATGCAGCTTCAGTTTCAGCTTCCTCAAGAGCTTTTTAATCCAATTGGTTTTTGTAGAAGGGTATCACTGGTAGGAAATGTCTTCCAGAGAGGCTTTTTTCCATTGGTAATGAATGTTTTCCTTTCAAAATGTATTAATTAAAATTGAGGTCAGTGGAAAACTATTCTGTATAAGCAGGGAAATATTTTTACTGTGATCAGTTTCTCCGAAGGTTATGAAGTCAGCATAAAAATCCCAATAATTTTATAGATAGAAAAATGAATACCAAACAGAAAGTTATTATGGGTACAGACCAAGAAACATCAAGATGAAAAATGCAAAGGCTATTAATCATCCACAGGATCTGGCGAGAAGATTGTTTCAGAGTGGAACATTCCATGAGTCCCCCCAAATCATCCAGCCTCTGGCTTTCCCCATAGTATGTGCTGACTGCTGAAATTGCCATGACATCATTTAACTAGAGAAACTGAAGCATGTATGTAAGATGTCTTCTGTAAATTGTGATGTGTTCATGGTGAAAACGGAGAAGCTATGAAGCCTCAAGTCTGTGCATTCTAAAAAAGGAGAGAGCGTAAAAAATTAATTTCAGCTTGTTTTATGTAATATCTGGTTTCAAAAACATTTCTTAATATCCACTTACTTGACTGGCAAGTCATCACTTTATCCCCACTCAACAAATGAATCATTTTTACACTTTTAATAAAAGGTCACACTGAATTTTTCAAAACAGAATGAGTAAAAAATTTCTACAAAAAAATCACATTTTTATCAACGGCAAGGTTTTGTGATGTATTTTTCAGAGAATTCATGCTTACAAATCTTAAGTCTCTGAGCCACTGTGTTAAGAAATAAACTGTAGACAAGTGCAGATTTTCACATGGATTCTTTGATACAACGTTGCATTACAACATTAAATAGTTAATCATCACAGGTGGGAAACATTCTTACTTGACTGTCACATGATTCAATTTTTTTTTTACATGTCTCAGTAATTTAATTCTCTGATTACTAATATTTACTTATTTCCTTGAAGGCAAACACAGTAAAACTATGGACAGTCAAATCTCTTTCATTAAATATTTTAAAGGTAGAAATATTCATCAAGTCATGTGTGATGCAGACCCACGAAATTAGCTTTACTATATAATAGCAGTGTGTGCTCATATGGACCAAGAAGTACTCCCTGTCATTTGTATCAGGCCCGGCTCGAGATAAGGACACTGAACCCACTTAGTTGTCTCTCAGCACCATAGATAGCCTCACTTTTAACAATGGGAAACTGAGGCACAGAGAGTTACATAAGTTATCAAAGCCCATTCAAAGTGGATGGAGCCAGCAGTCTTATTTACTTTTCTCATTACTGCCCATGGGCCACCACATGGGTCTCTCGGTTTTACCTTGGGCTACTCATACTGTTTCTAGCTATTGCTAATGGTTTTCATAGGAAGCTCAGATTAGAAGCTGAAAAGTCGTCACCAGATCATCAAATTTTCCCACCCCAAGAACTAATAAAACTATGTTCCCTATGGCCTTTTTTCCAAAAGTAATTTAGTCAGCTTTATTAAGTGAAATTTATGTGCACCCCATTTAATTGATCGGACTTCTGCCACTTTGCTTGGAATACTCTTCTACAGAACTCATAAACCTGACTAATAACACGGCTCTTCACTATTATAAAACCATTTCTCTTTATTACGATGTTTTATTGTTCCTTTTTTCCATTAATGATATAGAATGACCTTAAATAATTCTTCTTCGTCTAATAAGTCATGCTGATTTCTCATTTTATGAAGGCCAGAGAGTCTACGGTGGCTTTGTAGTATATAAACCATTGTAAACAAGAACATATTTGTAGCTGTGCAAACACATCTTACTGACACTCATTGAAATGGGTATCTAAAGTCCTCTAATGTGCAGGTGTCACTCAAATTTGAAAACATGGTAATTAGACATTTACGGGACCCTTCTTTTGTGCAAGGCAATAATGACGTGTTTCCCAACCAATATGAAGTAGTAACCCAGCCAGCAAGGACTTTACAAGTTAACTGTCACACAGATACAGTGAGTCTGCAATGCAAGAGATGCCTGGTGAGGGATGTAGACATTGCTGTCCTACCTATGTTATCTTCTACTGCAGAGAAGTTAGAGGACAGGGAATCATTTTACTGTCAGTTAAGACCTTTAGGATGAAGGGAGTTGGAGCAGGTTCCAAAACCAGACATTGGAGTCAAGACAGAAAAATACAAGGAAAGCATTTGTGGTGGGGGGAGAAGCAATCTTTATAGCATTCTTACATGGGTGGTAAAGCAGCTCTTTTATCTTCAGTAGACAAACAGTGGAGGTTGGTTTTACTTTTGTGAGGTTATGTTAGGTGAATGAAGGAGCCGCAGAAAGCCTTCAAGTAGTTGTTTGCGTTAAGAGCATCAAGTATGCCTTGATTTAAGTGAACTCTTAAATTGTGTGAACTATTTATTCAGGCCAGGGTTTCTTAACCTTTATTGATTCTTGGAACTGGAAAGTCTTCCTTTGAAGGAGATCCAGCAGGGTCCTTGCCTCTGCCCATCTGATGCTGGTAGTGTTTCCTTCCTGCCCTGATGGAGGACAGGCAAAAACAAACCTGAAGATGTTGCCAGTGTTCTCTGAGGTATGAAATCACCCCCTGCCGAGCCCCTCTATTCTCATCCGGTGAACTCTCAGGGAATCCATTCCCTCGGATCTCTGTCCTTCCATAATACAGACCATCGGGAAAGAATTTCTGGTCCCTAATCCAATTCTCGCATTTTGCCTGTGTCATCTCAGAGGGTATATGCCTGCCATGGCAAGATGATTTAGTCTCCTTGGCAGGAGGCCGGGCACCAATCTCTGCAGATTTTCTAGGATGTCCAGTGAAAGCCACTGAGAAATACTCACAAATAACCTCCTTCCCCCTGGAGAAAAGCTCTCTAGGCTTGTTCACTTGTCAACATTGTACTCCTGTTTAGATTGAAAAGCGATTTCAATTGTAAATCCCGCTGGTGGGGGAAGCTCGGCACTGGGAAGACAGCACAGCTGGTGCTTCCTGGATGGTAAATGATTCATCCTCCTCACCTCGGAGAGTCCAAAAGGGCTAGTTGGGGTGCTAAATCCTCAAGGTAACATAGCAAACCTAGTCACCAGCACCGCAGTAAGGAGGAAAAGGCATATACTAATAAATCACAGAGGCCTTCCTCCTCAGACTTGGAAGCCCCCCCCCCCAAAAAAAAATGCTGTTTACTAACTTGATTTTCCCCAATTTAGTAACGGGCAAGTTAGGTTATCCTGGGAGAGTCTCCTAAAACCCAACTAAACAGAAGTGATCCTTTATACACATTTTAGACGTCAGAATTGTGTCGCTCATGTGTATAGTTCATTTTTCAAATGAAATATTTTGACTTCTCTTAAAAAAATACTTTTCCTCGGGAACCAAAAGGTGAACCTGGGATCTGGAGCCATCTGTCCAAGCTCAGTCTGGTAGGAAACACAGCATTTGATTGGCTGCTTGGCGTAGGTACTTTTTTCTTGGCGTTTTTGTTTTCACATTCGGCTTTATGTTGCATAATTTATTTTAATTCAGATTATCTTTCTGTCTGTTTTAAGTTTATCCTGGGTTTCACGCTATTCTGGACTCTCCTCGGCTTCTCAGACAGCCTGTCTTGGACATTCATTATCGGGCTTTTAGTTAACTGGTAATTGTAGGACATATGTTTTACCCTTTGAAAAGAGGTTCTTCTGCTCTTACCAGAATGCCCATTTTCCATAATAATGAGATACGACTACAAATGACAGGGTCTGTCTGTGCATTAACGTGTGTGTGTGTGTGTGTGTGTGTGTGTATGCCCTCTCTTAGTCTCTTTAGGCTTCTGTGAGAAGATCATCAGTAGAGAAAGTGATTTAAACAAGCAGTATTTATATCTCATAGTTCTGGACATTGACAACTCCAAGGCCAGTGTAGCATCCCACCCCACGAGGACCCACTTCTTTGTCTGTGGACTGCTCTTTCTCTATGTATGTCCTCACACAGTGGACGGGGTGAGGGCGCACCACCCACCTTGTGACCTAATCAACTGTCAAGGCCCCATCTCTACAAACATACATGAATATTAGAATTTCACCATACTCTTTCGGGGAGAGCAAAACTTTCAGCCTGCTATCTGTTGTCTAAGCAAGGACCATTGACTGTGTGTTGCAAATGAGAATGTTTTTATACGTAACCTTAGGGAACATGCATGTTTTGTGACCTAGCCTATTTTAACAGGCGATGTCTTATGATACAAAATTAAAGCAAACATTTTTGAAAAAAAATTTTCAAATTTTTGTCTAGCTCTACTGAGAGTAAATGTAGAGAATTCTACACACAGGCAAGGCAATCTGCTATGGAGGTATTTCAAGCTTCTAAATGATAATTAAGTTTATATCTAGGGAAATTCCCTGACCCCCAGATTGTCTATATGGATACATCTACAAAAACTTAAATTCTCAACTGAAAACCGTTTGTACAACTATAGTCTATCAGAAAAAAATAAATAAATATACAAATACACACTGTAGTCCTTAGAGTAGGTCAGAAGGAAGAGGGAACATTCTAGCAAACAAAATCTTCCATTTCAGTTCAATTGTTAAACTCTTTCTTCCATTAGAAGAACAAGAAGGGAAAGCATCCTGGTTATAGGACCCATGAGCCCTGCAGCTCGAAATGCAGGCTCTGGTAATGAATCCCCGGCACTGCAACCAATATCCAGCTTATGGTGGTGGTGTTCAGGGGCATTGTGAACATACACACGATTCTTTCCTTTAGATGGTAGTGATGACATGAGAAAGTGCACAGTCTTAAACGCACAGTTGCCTTTGGTATACCCCACAGAAGAACACTTAATCCAAATGACTTTCCGTTTTATTGTGCTTCCTCTGCAAGCAGATTTGAATTTTATTTCATTTGAAAAGTTGACAGGCTGTATCATAAACCAGATATTGTCTTGCATATATTGCAAGTAACAAAAAAAGTTATAGGGGCCTTCAAATGACAGAACAATTAAGAAATATATGATAAAGATAAATTTAGAAAAACACAATGGAATTAAATTAGAAATTTCTGGAGAAGGACAAAATAAATGCCTGTAGAGAAAATGTAGTCTGTTCAGTAAAACATGGAAATACTTAGCTAATAAGAATTCTTAGCTAATTCTTATTAAATTCTTAGCGAATAAGAAAAAGCTAAAAGAATCAACACATCCTATTAATTATATGTTTGATTGATTTAAAGTGAAATCAGGGGCTGGGAACATAGTTATCAGTTTAATATCTGTCAGAATCCCATTCAAAGGAGACTAGAAATGTAGTGCCAGTTTTGTAGAAAAGAGGCTTCCAAGCAAGGTTCTTTTTACCTTCAATTAATTTATTCTGTAAAGAGCTGGAGAAATGGCTCAGCGATTTAGAGCACTGACTGTTCTTGCAGAAGACCCTCCTTCAATTCCTAGAACCCACAGGGATGCTCATAACTTTCTGTATCTCCAGTTACAGGGAGTTCAACACCCTCTTCTGGCATGCATGAGCAGCGCACATACACAGTACACAGGCATGTGTGCATGCAGGTCAAACACTCTCACACATGACATAAAATTTAAAAATAATTAAAAGCTATTCTGTAAAGAATCAGCTCCCAGAGAAATGAATGGGGAATTAGGATGTAAAGCCAGGTAATGTCCGGAAGTCAGTGACTCAAGAATACAAATTGAGAAGTGCCTCATTTGAAAGCAAAGATATATTAAGACATTTTCAACTAAGTTCATTCAAAGAAGGTCAGTTTTAGGATTTTTTTCTGATTTATGTTTTCTGAATACATATATGTTTTCTGAAACTATTTTATTTGGGAAATTGATTACTTAAATGTTGGAGGAGGGCCTGCTTTGTTGGTTCCCAGGCACTCAGCTAGCTTAGCCCAGAAATAATCATACAGGAACTGTATTAATTAAAACACTGCTTGGCCCATTAGCTCTAGCTTCTTATTGGCTAACTCTTACATATTAATTTAACCCATTTCCATTAATCTGTATATTACCAAATGGCAGTGGCTTACCAGCAAAATTTCGGCATGTCTTACTCTGGTGGCAGCTCCATGGCATCTCTCCCTCAGCCTTCCTTCTCCCAGAATTCAGTCTAGTTTTCCCCACCTACCGAAGTTCTGCCCTATCAACAGGCCAAAGCATTTTCTTTATTCATTAACAAAAGCAACACATAGACAGAAGGACCTCCCACACCAACTTAAGTCTTTATGTTTTCATTTTCAATGATTTTTTAAATGTCTACTTAAACAAATTGGGACTTGATAAGTCATAAGTCTACCAGAACATATAAACCATCAAGGATATAGCTTTCTGTTTTTTTTTTGTTTTGTTTTGTTTTTTTTGAAACAAGGTTCTACTATGTAGTCCTGGATTTACTAAGATTCATTCACCACTGTGCCCAACTATATAGTAAACATCATGATATAAACTTTAAACATCAACACATTTAGACATTCATTCGACATACGCTGCAGTGATAATCTCCTTTTGACCATAACCTATTACAGACCCTTTCTCAATGAGGTTTCAATTGCTGTGATAAATGTCAGGGCCAAAATTAACTTAGGGAGAAAAGGATTTATAATTTTTTTAGAGTCTGTCATGAAGGGAAGTCAGGGCAGTAAGAAACTCAAGGAGAAACCTGGAGTCAGAAGCCAGAGCAAAGACCATGAAAGAATGCTGCTTACTGACTTGAACTCCATGATGTGCTCAACCTACTTTCCTATAAAGACAGCAGCACAAGCCCTACTCATAGTGTGCTGGGCCCTTCTATATTATTATTAATCAAATTAATTCCTCATTGTACCCCCTAGAAGCAATCTGGTGAGTATACTCTCTTCAGTTAGGATCCCTCTTTCCAGGTGACTCTAACTCATATTAACAAAACTCTAACCACCACAAACCCTAAAGGAAATGAAGATGCATTTGATCCAATACTATTCTTTAAGCTCCACTAGTTAATATGGAATTACACAGACCAAAAGATTGCATTCTGACCTTGTGGTGGTGGATACAAGACCTGGAAGCTAAATACATTCTTCAAGGGTGTATCCCCAATGACCTACTAACAAAAACCTGATGATGTTTTCAAACTATTATAGCTTAAACAGTTTAGATGTGGTCATTTCTTCTGAACTAGATGAGGGAGTGGACTTGTAATGTGATGAGGAATCAGGCCTAAGGAAAATGTTCTAATACCAGAGGTTGTTAGTAAAATTTATCTCCCCAGAAAGATATTTTTAGAGATATGGCATGCAGCTGTCTTCTTTGTATGATTTGGATACAGAGCTGACTGGAGCCAGGGGGTGAAATCTTTAGAATCTTCCTCTTCTCACATAATGGATGCAGGGATGGAACACAGAGTTGACAACTCATAATAAAGCACCATGGCAGAGGATGGGAAGTGTGTAACAGCAAGTCAAGGGAAACTCGGCTGTATGTCTATAAGGAATGCTGTATGTCCTGTAATATGGGGAGTTGGGTAGTCTTTTAAAGGTTTAATGTGGGAACATGGAGATGACTTTCTTTCCAAAAGCTGTGCTTAAAACCACAACTTCTTATTCTTACAACACTGTTGCGTTGACGGCCAATGACACTTTAGCTAACAAGACGTGATTTGTGAGGATTTTGTACTTACCATTTGGAAGGCATCACAAAGCACATTTGGAGACTTGAACCTGAGTATTGTATACGCCATTCATTTCAGTAGAGGACACTGTTAAGCACAATGAAAATAGGGGTTGATAAAAGTGAGGCACATGGGTTTCACTTTTACATGCTGTTCATCAGCTATCAGCAGACTTCTCAGGAAAAAGCAAAGGAATCTAAGCCAATAATCCTGGCTGTCTCCCATTAAGACTTTATTTTTTAATGTGGGGGGAAGGTTGGTTTTATATATAGGCTGTAATTTGTTGAACTTGCTTTATATTTTTAAAAGAAAAAATAAGTATCATTTTCAAAATGTTGAGTGATTCATTTTTAAAGAAGCATTACTTGTCTATTAATTCCAATGAATAATTCTTAAATACTTTTACAAGATGTCCTATATTGCCAGCCACAAATCTGGTTTCTGTGTCTATCTAGGTTTTCTTTCTGTCTTTAGAATGCACAATCTATAACTAAACAACAACAAAACCTGCATAGAGCTGACCACTTTATGTTGAGTAGGTAACCAGCTATGGGGCTTATCCCTGGTAGAGACTAATTCTGCCACAGCACTCATGTATCTAATTATACTAATCAAAGAAAAAGAGGCTATCAATAGAAAAGGTAATGTAATTATATTTTATTTTAAAATGTAAAGAAAAGTAATTTTAAAAGAAATGCCCTATTCTATAGAAATTTTTTGACAAATGCAGGGTATTATTCCATTATGTGTCCAGTTGAGAAGTTATTTGTGAACCACAAAAGGATGAGTATGAAGAGAAACATTACAGAATGGCATGAAAATACCTTCATGGTGATATGTTGAAATTTTTTGACAGAAAAAATATTTTTTCTCATTTATATAAAAAAATATTCTTATCTTGAAATTGCCTCGTTGGAAGGAGGCTGCTTGTTGGTTTTTGGCAGCTCTGTAGCTCAGACCTGAAATAATCACACAGAAACCATATTATTTAAATCACTGCTTGGTCCATTAGCTCTAACTTCTGATTTGCTAACTCTTACATCTTAGTTTAACCCATCTCCAATAAACTGTGCATCACCACAAGGTCATGGCCTACAAGCCAAGCTTCAGCACATCTGTCTTCTGCGGCAGGTCCATGGCTTCTCTCTGACTCTGCCTCCTTTCTCCTAGCATGCTATTTAGTCACCCCCCACCTACCTAAGTTCTGCCCTATCAACAGGCCAAGGCAGTTTCTTTATTCATTAATGGTAATCACAGCATACAGATGGAAATCCCTCATCCTTGCCTAGAGATACAAGCACAGAAATTAAAATATTAATGAAACTACATAAAATATCAGCATTCAGCTACCAAGAGCTACAGCTACAATAAGACTTTTGCTGGACCCTGTAAGACAAAGCCAGGAAAAACAAGGATCCCACTCTATTCCTTTCTCCTGTACTCCCCTCCACAGATCTCGGCAGCTTTACATCGGGCATCTTATATGTGGGATCGAATTTTACTGTAGATTTTGGAACAAGGGTGTTTCTACTTCTGGTGTAAGTGGCACGTCTTCCTTAGATCTTCTGGAACCCTACGTAACAGCCACAGTCCACAAAAGCTTCATTTCCACCCACCCACTACCAGAAGACAGACAGCCTCAACTTTATAAATAGTTGGCATCTGGAAACATGTTTTCATTTATGAATATTGTTATGAGCTTAGCACCTATTTCGGGTGACATTTTGTAGAGTCACTGTACATAGACCAGCAATCACAAACATTTGAGTAAAGAGTGATGACATTAGGTTTGAGACGCTATCAATGTCTTAGTGTTCAGATGAACACCTTGTAGTAAACCTGGAGTGTATGCTCCTCTACTAATGACATAAACTAAGACTAAGGAAATACACATTCAGGGAATGTGTGCATGAGGGGTCACTTGAGAACGAAATGCAGTGAGTGAGAAAGTAGAGTCTTAATGTTCTGAGTCAGGTTCTTTCTAGGATGAAGTAAAAATGTCATTTCTTGTTATAAAAACGAATAATTACTCTTATAAAGAATGAGCGGTGTTTATCATGTGAGTTTGTCTCCTAGTTGGCATTAAAACACTGCTAATACTGTGGCTGTAAAGAAAGAACAGTTCACACAGGAAATTAGAATTTGGGCATAAGTACTATGGAAACTCATAAAATGACTATAGGAAAAGTTTTGAAGGGCCTTTGTGTGTTCATCTGTGTTAAAGCACCATTCCATACCTTCCGAACAGTGAATGCCTTTAACATGCTTATCTCTCTGGATTTTTTTCTAGTAAGACTGTGTTTCTCTAACCACACTCTTGAGTTTGTTTCCCTGTAATATTAACTAAACCACTGTCTTAGGGTTAATACAGCTGTGATAAAAACAAATGACCTGGGGAAGGGAGGGTTTGCTTTATCTTATAGCTTGCATTCCATCGTCTAGGGATGTGAACACAGGAACCCAAGACAGAAACCTGGATGCAGAAATTAGAGCAGAAGCCAGGAAGGGATGCTGCTTACTGGCTTGTTCCTTCGTGGATTGCTCAACATGCTTTCTTACAGCACCAGGACAACTAGCCCAGGGGTGACACCATCTACCCACACAGTGATCTTGGATCTCCCATTTAAATTACCAATTAAGAAAATCTGCAACAGGCTTACCAGGCTGGCACAGGCATTTTCTCATTCAAACTTCCATCTTCTGCAATGGCTCTAGCTTGTGTCAGGTTGACATAAAACTATCCAGCACAGCTACTATTACTTTCCGTCCCATACATGGTAGAAAATCAGCATATGTGTTTGTCATGTCTGGTAAGGAGCTAGACCCATGACCACTGGCATCATTATAGTCTTCTGTGTGGCTCTATTTATTTCTGGCTACTGTTTTATGGTAACAAGCAAGCCAATGAGAAAAGTCAGGCATCTGATTGAAGTGATGGGTTTTCTTGTCAGTTGTTTCTAATTAAGCACTTTGCTGACTGATATATTTACTACGTCCCCTCGATGTCAGATATCTACCTAATGCTTTGAATTAAGCAAGACCTGGAAAACACAGAATACATTTTCAGGGTAGAAGGAGGAATCTGCAGGGCAGTGTCAGGACAGGATGTCTCCAAGATCAGCCGAGCACATAACCTCCAGAAAACCAAATTGGGTCAGAGAATTGGTCGGAAAGGGCAGCAGTGGTGAACATTCCAGTTTCTTTCTCTGTCCAGAGTGCTGAGCTGAATTTCTGCAGCACCTTTCAGTCTGTCTAATGGACTCACCTTAACAGAGAGTTGCAAAGCAGGAGTGGCTTTCTCCAACCAGGGGTGAATTTTACATGTGTGTTCATTTTGCATGGAGGTACACTGGACTATTCCTTGTTCTGTCATACTGCATTATATTGCAGTAGTGCCACTTTCCAGATTGAGTAACAATGATGTCAGGAGTTGTTTCTTAAATGGCACAAAGGTGATGCTAAAGCACAAAACCGACTCCATGTCTATGGGTGTTGCCCTTAGGCGCACTGCATAGTGGAGGTGTAACTGAGTCATTTTTCCTGCCATGTAGAAATTCACAATTTGAAGGTTAGGATGTGGATTCCAACAAGTACAACCTTCTCATTAGAAATGAAATTTTCCCCCACTATTGAATCATAGACAGTTGATACGGTGACTGAAAACACCAGGAACATTTTTGGAAGCACGGAGGCAAATTATATGCAGTCAGTAATCTATGATAAAGCCAGAGTTGACACTAGGGTGTGCTCTGAGAGGGCTAAACTGGTATGGAAATTTGTGGAGATCTTTTGTGTTTAAATTGGTACTAGAGAGGTTTTAGCATCTCCCATAGGGTGAGTGTGCAACACGTCCTTTGATAGCCTTGCCACGGTTACTTTATTTAGCTGACACTTGGTAAGAGGCAGATTTCTAGATGCTGGAAGTTAATTTTCTGGTTTGGCCTAAGAACTACTATCCTCTATTGCCAAATGGATGTATCAGTTTATCCTCTTGCTGTTGTGACATCTGACACACAGCCACCTCAGGAGAAGGGATGGCTTTCTGTCACTCACAGTGTGAGGGCATACTCCATCACAGCAAATAGAGCATGCCAATGGGAGTTGAGACAGCTGCATCTACAGTCGGGAAGAAGGGAGAGATGTAAGGTGGTGCTCAGCCTGCCTTCTTTGTTTTGCTCAATCTGGGGCCCCGGCCCACAGAATGGTGTTGCTCACCTCTCTGCTCTGTGAAAGTTTTCTGGAAACACCCTCATAGACACACTCAGAAGTTTGTTGCCATGGTGATTTCTATTCTAGCCAATTGACATGAAAATTAACCCTCACACCATGGGAGATAAATGTGGGGGGAGTCAAAACAAAGCAGGCAGTAATAAAATCGATATACCATTGTGAAAAATTAGACTTTGAGCTTATTTAGTACTTCCTGGGTGGATACCAGCCTCCTCTATATAGCCAATCCTATGAATTAGTTTTTCACTAAGTTGAACTGCTGCTGCTGTTTCATAGGAAGTGGTTTTAAAATAAAACTTATCTCACCATAATCCATAGAAGTTGGTGATTGATTAGTAAATAGGTTGTCTTTGTTAGGGTTTCTGTTGCTATGAAAAAAAGGAAAAACCATCACAACCAAAATCAGCTTTTCAGGGAAGAGCTTACTCTGTCTCTCACAGTCCATCATTCAGAAAAGTAGGGCAGAAACTCAAGGCAAGAACCTGGAGGCAGGAGCTGATGCAGAGGCCATGGAGGATCTCTCATTAGCATGTTACTCATAACTTGCTCCTCATGGCTTACTCAGACTACTGTCTTATAGTACACAGGACCACCAGCCTAGGGGTGGCATAGCCCACAGTGAGTTGAGCTCTCCCATACCAATCATTAATCCAAAAAAAAAAAAAAGGCTTTTTAGGTCAATCTAAGAGGGGTATTTTCTCACTTGAGATTTTTCCTATTCCAAAATGACTCTAGCTTGTGCCAAGTTGCCATAAAACTGCCAGCACATGAACACTGTGTGTGGATTCTAGTTAAAGCTGATATTTGCAATCAATATCATACATTTTTATATATAACAAGGAAGTCATTTTGATATTGTGTGGTGGTAATAGAGACTGAACCCAGGTCTGGTGCGTGCTCGATAAGCACTCTAGCACTCAGCCATAACTAATCCCTCAAGGCATGGTTTCAAAGGCATTTCTGAATTCCCTTAAGGTACCTGTTAACTTCACTCATGTGTCACCAAATGAGACCTTCCATTTTTTATATGTTGTGCAAAGTGGCAGGAAGGTGGGCCAAGCCCAACATCAGTCTTACATGTGAGAAGGCTGAATTCTAAGCTTGACTGCTTCTGTTATGAGATGTATTGCATTATAAAATCCTCTTCATATTGCTCTGGAAATATGAATAAGAATAATACCTATATTGCAGAAATACCAAGGCAATTAAAGCATTTCAGAACATCTACCAAAGTATCTGGCATACAGAAGACACTTAATAAGTTGGTTTTATTTTTGTCATTATTACCATTTTATAATATTACTGATAAAATACTCCTTCATAACTAGCTGCTTCTCAAAAATGTAACTCTTACCTGTAGGTCTTTATAATTCACTAATTATACAGATAACCAAAGAAAATACAACCATTTCTTTCCTCCTTTGATTTCACTGAGATATATCATCCTTGAAGCTGGGTATCACTGAAGGCAAGAGGAAACTGCCTTAACAAAAGTGGAATGCCAGACTATATTTTTTGCTATTTTGTAAAAGGAAAGAATTCTAGGTACTTAATAGGACCAGTTATCAAATTTCATGATGGAAGAACTATATCCACTGTAGTTAAAGATGAAGGACTATAAGTAAAGATGTAAACATGAATGCAAATGAAGAGGATTGACAAATGTTCCTTATAAATCTGCGTGGAAGAGTGGCATGGCTTCAGAATTATAAGATGGAAGGCTTATATCCCTGAAACAAGAATTGGAATCATATCATTAACTTTTTAGGTCATGCAGGGCCTTGACTATCGTCCATACTATATTACTCAAAGTGACATGTACTCAGTCTGATGAGATGTTTTGGGTAAGTGCCGTGCAAGCATGAGGATTTGAATTCCGATCCCAGAACCCATGGAAAACAGACGGTAGGCATGGTTGTGAACATTCCTGTAATATCACAATATAGGGAGTGGAGACAGGGGGTCATGGAGAATTGTTAGCTTATTTCCTGTCTGGGGAATATGGTAGAAACCGACAGAACAGAACACCCAATGTGCAGCACACACACACACACACACACACACACACACACACGTGCACACACACATACACACACACACACAGAGAGAGAGAGACAGAGAGACAGAGAGAGGGGGTAACACCCATAGCCTCAGAATTACCTGTAGTGTATTAGAAACACAGAATCAAGCCATATCTAAAACTCACTAAACCAGAGCCTGCAGTTCTGCAGGACTTGCTGATTATCTTTCTATCTGCACAAGGTTAAGAAGCAGGGCACATGTGAAGGTTTACATCTGTGAATCCTAGCACTTAGAATGTATAGAATATAGAAGAAGAGGACCAGGAATTCAAATATACCCTCAATTGAGTAGTGAGTTTAAAGGCAGACTCAGTTTTAGCCAATGCCATTCCCATTACATTTTCCTGCTAGTTTCAACTTTGATATGTAGGTTATATTTTCACCTGATAAAAATGATGAAAACATTCATTGAATCACTCATGAAGTTTGAGGATAGAGCTATCCAAAATCCCTCTGGAAAAAAAATCATACCTAATCTCACGTTATGGCTTAAATCAGCATATTGTAGAGGAACATAAGTTTTTCATTCCCAATGCTTTTTCTTTATGTTTACATATCATGAGATGTTCACTCTTACATTTTAATTGTGTAATATATCATACATACATAAGATATGTTGCTTAAAGGATAGTTGACTAGCTGTGACAAACCAATAGTCATCATCTTGTTAAATAAAGAAACTTGTAGCATTTCCACTATAACTGAGGACAAAACAAGGTTAACTTTCACCATTCCTTCCCCAGTATCCTAGTGGGATATTAGCTAGAGCAATAACTAAAGTAAATAAAACATATTCAGATAGAAAATGAAGAAATCAAAGTATCCACATTTGCAGATGTAACAATTCACTACATGAGAGAACCTAAAGATTCTACAAAGATACTCCTAGAGCTGATAAACACTTTAGCAAAATTTATTACAGAATTAATATATCAAAATCAGTGCCCTATCTGTATGCCAAAGACAGTGAGAGGGAAAAGGGGAAACAATCCCATACACATTGGCCTCTAAATAAATAAAATACCTTGCAATAAACCCAACTACAGAAATTAAAGAGCTGTATAATAAAAACTGTAAAAACGCTGAAGAAAGTAACTAAATAAGACACCAGAAGATGGAGAGAGCTAACTTGCATGTGAACCAGTAGGTTAGTATTGCAAAATGCAATCTGCAGATTCAGTGCCGTCCTCATCAAAATTCCAATCAATTCTTCACTAAACTGAAAAAAAAAAACTATTTGAAAACTCATATGGAAACACAAAAGACTCCAGATAGCCTAGATATCTACATATAGGAAAATGAAACTTGATTCTTCGCACTGACTCTCCAGACAAATCAACTCAAAATGGATCAAAGACCTCAGTGTCAGACCTGAGCCCCTAGACTGACGGAGGAAAGTATACACTTGAGGGCATAGGCGAGTGAGGGCTTTCTGAAGAGGACTCTAGTCACCCAGAAAATATATGGTCAAGTTGAACTTCATGAAATTACAAAGCTTCTGTTCTACAGAAGAAATTTTTAAATGATGGAAGAGGCAGGCTACAGAATGGGAAATACTCTACATCTGACAGAGGATCAGTGCCTGCAGTTTGCAAAAGCTTCAAAATCTACATATCAAGAAAACAAACACCCCAATTAAAAACTGGGCTAAGCAACTGGACTGAAGATTCTCAGAAGAAAAAGAAATGGAAATGGCTAATGAATATTTTTAAAAAGGAGATTATCATCCTTAGCCATCAAAAAATGCAAAGTAAAACAACCATGATATTTCTTTCATCTTACCCCAGTCAACATGGATTAGATTAAGGAAATAAAGACAATAAACGATGATGGAGTACCCTGGTGCATTGTTGGTAAGAGAGCTAACTAGGGCGGACACTATGGAAATCAATGTGAAGGTTCCTCAAATACTAGAGAAAGATCTACTGTATGACTCAGCTGTACCACTCCTGGACATACCCCCAAGCACTCTTCTTCCTACTACAAAGACACAGGTTCATCCATGTTCCTAACTAGTCTGTTCACAGTAGCTAGACCATACAAAGAGCCTGGAACTCCATGAACTGGTAGACAGATAATGAAAATACAGTCACTGTGCACAGTTATTCAGCTGTAAAGGAAAACGAAATGTGGAATTTGCAGGTAAATGGATGGCACTGAAAAACATTATACTAACTGAGGAAACCCAGACCCTGAAAGACAACTGTCCCATGTTCTCATTCATGTATGATCTTAGTGCCAAATCTTTAGACTTGTGTGCTTAACATGGAATGCTTGTAAACTGTAGGAAACTGTAAAGGAATCCTTGAAGAAGAAATATGTTAAGGGGAGGGGACAAGTGATGTGTTGGGAGAAAGGAGCATGACGGGAGACAGCTTTACGTTTCGGGGGGGGGGGGAGTGAGCACTAAGGATGTGGTACATGACAAATGGGTAGAAAGGGGAGGAAACAAAATGTCCCAGAGACCATCTTTGCTCCCTTGAGTGGGAGATATAATTATAAAATTCCTTTTCTAAATAATTTAAAGACAGAAAAGGAAAAGCAAAAACATCCCTGCAAACACCAAGCCCCTACTAGGAGCTCAGCATCCATCCTGCGTTTGTACTGCCATCCCTGCTCTTCCCCTCTCTAGTCACATGACCGAGTATACCTGTCACGATAACCTTTGTCTTGCTTTCCTCTATGGTTCTTCTCTACTAATATATGGCTAAATAGTATGATTGCACTCATACATTCTTCATCAGTTGCATGAATGGGATCCTATGATATGTCACTGGCTCAGCTATGTGTTATTTATCCATGTTGATTTGCTTAGCTAAAACTGATCCCTCTGCTTTGTTGGGCTGGGCTGCTTTTTCGTCAAGTTATAATTCCAAAACCTGATTTTTTTTAACTCTTTTTTTTTCTCATGGTTTATTTTTTTTATATTTAAAAATTTCCATCTCCTTCCCTCCTCCTCCCTCTTCCCTCCCCTCCTCCTCCCCCTTCCCTCCCCTCTTCCTCCCCCTTCCTTCCCCTCCCCTCCACCCATACCTCCCCTCCCTCCCTCTCAAGGCCAAGGAGCCATCAGGGTTCCCCACTCTATGCTAAGACCAAGGTCCTCCCAACTCCCCCCAGGTCCAGGAAGGTGATCGACCAAGCTGAGAAGGCTCCCACAGAGCCCGTCCATGCAGAAGAATCAGAGCCCAGAGCCATTGTCCTTTGCTTCTCAGTCAGCCCCCGCTGTTGGCCACATTCAGAGAGACGGGTTTGGTCGCATGATCCATCAGTCCCATTCCAACTGGAGTTGGTGATCTCCCATTAGTTCTGTCCCACCGTCTCCATGAGTGAACGCACCCCTCACGTTCCTGACTTTCTCCCTCATGTTCTCGCTCCTTCTGCTCCTCATCAGGACCTTGGGAGCTCAGTCCAGTGCTCCAATGTGGGGCTCAGTCACCTTCCCCATCTGTCGCCAGCTGGAGATTCCCTCACAGTCCTGACTTTCTTTCTCATGTTCTCTCTCCTTCTGCTCCTCATCAGGACCTTGGGAGCTCAGTCCAGTGCTCCAATGTGGGGCTCTGTCATTTTCTTCATCTATCATCAGGTGGAGGTTCTATGGTGATATGCAAGAAATTCATCAGTATGGCTATAGGAACTGGCCTTTTCAGGCTCCCTCTCCTCAGCTGCCCAAGTAACTAACTGGGGGCGTCTCCCTGGAAACCTGGGAACCCCTCTAGGGTCAAGTCTCTTGACAACCCTCAGGTAGCTCCTTAAATTAAGATATATGCTTCCCTGCTCCCATATCCACCCTTCCTATATCCCAAGCACCCCATTCCTCCGAGCTCCCCCTGTTCTCCCCTTCACACTTTTCTCTCCCCATCTTCCCTTGGCCCAGTCTTGCCCAACCCTCAAGTTCCCAATTTTGCCTGGCGATCGTGTCTACTTCCAATATCCAGGAGGATTACTATATCTTTTTTGGGGAGTTCACCTTCTTATTATCTTCTCAAGGATCCCAAATTTATAGGCTCAATGTCCTTTAATTATGGCTAGAAACCGATTATGAGTGAGTACATCCCATGTTCATCTTTTTGGGTCTGGGTTGCCTCACTCAGAATAGTGTTTTCTATTTCCATCCATTTGCCTGCAAAATTCAAGATGTCATTGTTTTTTACCGCTGAGTAGTATTCTAGCATGTATATATTCCACAGTTTCTTCATCTATTCTTCCACTGAAGGGCATCTAGGTTGTTTCCAGGATCTGGCTATTACAAATAATGCTGCTATGAACATAGATGAGCATATGCTTTTGTTGTATGATTGGGCATCTCTTGGGTAGATTCCCAATAGTGGAATTGCTGGGTCCTGGGGTAGGTTGATCCCGAATTTCCTGAGAAACCGCCACACTGCTTTCCAAAGTGGCCAAAACCTGATTTTTTTACTCATGTTTGTGAGCCTTTATGTTCTTGGTTCTTTGGATCTTTCTCTCTCTCTTTCTGTGTGTGTATGGTGTGTGTGTGCCTGCATGTCTGTCGGTCTGTCTTTGACTCTGTCTCTAGCTCTTCTAGCTAATTTTCTTATATTATACAACCCAGGACTACTTGTCTGAGCATGGTGTTACTGACAGTAACCTGGGCTATTCTTCATCAATTAGCAACCAGTACTATGCCCCCAACATGCCTGTAGGCAAATCTGATCAGGACATTTCTTAAATTGATGTCCCTTCTTCCCAGGTGACTCCAGCATATATCAAGTTGATAATAAAAACCAACTATGACAGTCGGTCAACCAGGTTATGTTCTCATGTGAGGAATGACAGAACTGTCACTGTCCTTAAGAGCCCTTTTCAAATGTGGCTAAAGAAGATATGCTGGGTGATCCTATTTCAAAGGACATCAAAGTAAAAATTATAGCTCAAGTAATATTTTCATTTATGCTTACTTCTCAGTTTAAGTTGTCAACCAACCCTTCCCTGATATTTCAAATTCACAACAAAACTGATCTTTACAGACAGATAAAAGAAATTCATTTTCTTCTTTTATAACACCAAAATTATACCTGATTATCTCCAAGCACCTGATATACTGTTCCCTGTGGCTTCATTAATATCACTGTGGATGACTCAGTGTCTCCTCAGCTCTCCTAGTCAAGTGTGTCAACAATTAACCCAGGAAAGATGTCTATAACTTAAAGCCACCTTTTACCAATGCTGGTATCACCTTCTGATATATTCTCAGCTTCAGTTCTGCTGTTCCTCACCCCTCACATTGTGTGTGTGCATATGTACACGGGGTGCATGGATGTGCTTTGTGTGAACATGCATGTGGAGGTCAGAGGTCAACCTCGAGCATCATTACTAAGGAACTATTCAGTTTGATTTTTGAGACAGGGTCTCTTAGTGTCCTAGAGTTTGCCAAGTAGGCTGGGGTGGCTGGGCTGTAAACCCCAGGGATCTGCTTGTCTGTACTTTCTTGGGTCTGGAATTATAAGGATGTACCATCATACACATCTTTTAGCATGTGTTCTGGGAGTTGAAAGCAGGTCCTCGTGCTTGAATGGTAAAAAGCCTACCAACTGAAATACTTTCCAGCTTCACATCTTGTGTGATTGGAAGAGGAAAGAATAAAAACCTAAAACACTGTTTTCATCTTTAGTTTTGCCTTTGCCTAGGCACCATGAGCAATATTCTTAGTCAAATCCCTGAGATTATGTCATCTCTAACCAAGCAAGGGGGAAAAAAGCACAAAATAAACCTGAAAAACAGAGCAATTTTCCATACTTTTAACACGTAGTTGCTTGTTTTAAGTATAACCTTTGAACACTATTCGTATAGACTCACAGTGTTCTTTAAATGTGTTTCAGTCTGTTCTCTGGACTCCCCGTTAAGAGTTAAGTTCACCGGAGACGCTGTGGGTCAAAGGTTCTAGAGGTTGTCCTACTTTCTCTCCCTCGGTGGAACTGCTTGTATTTGCACAACATGAACAACGTTTTCAAGACATCACCAACCTTTGGCCTTCCATTTTCTGTTATACGGTTTCATGACAACATTTTCTTTTTAAACTTCCCAAATTTTCTATTCTAAAGGTCATAATGCCGTGTCTGACTAAGCCCAAGCTTGATCGAAATGAGATTTTTAAAAAGAGGTGAAGACAGGCGTCTGTGTACATGTCCTTTATGAAGAAAAGGACCCCTGGCTTCTGGAGTCTTACTAATATTCCGCTGGTCCCCAGCTTTGTTAACTACATATTTTCATGTACCAGCCTGCCCTATTTTCTCCTCCGGTGGCACCGTCACAATCCCTGAGAAAAGTAGCTTAGAGACGTAGGGGGCTGTTCTGGCTCACAATTCCAGGTTACATTCTAACTTCAGGGAAGACAAGGCAGGAACTTGAGCCAGCTAGTCACATCCATAGCCAAGAGCAGAGAAAGAAATTAACCCATTCATGCCTATTGATCACTTCACTTTCTCTACTCTCCTCTACTCCTGGACTTAATCCCACATATTTTCTATAACCAACTAATCTTCCCCCTTCAATTAATGTAATCAAGACAATCCCTTCCAGACATGACCACAGGCCAACTGGTCTAGGCCCTCTCTCTGTAAAATGCTCTTTCTAGGCATCAAGTTGACAATTCCACATTGTGTCAAGTTTACAATTAAAACTATCACACTGCTGTAAACTTCAGTATAACATCTTTGTGTAATCTCTTCCTCCTGTACATGTGTTTATTTCATTAGCTTCTCTTGCCATCTCTCCACTCACATGTGCATTTTTAATGCCTCAGGAACCAAAGCCAGTTACTTTGTCATGTTTCTCATATCAACTTTGACTCATTAACATTAAGCTGATATTGCAAGGACTGGAGAAAATTATCCAAGAGCTGTGATCCTCAACCTTGAGTGTACATCTGCTAACGACACTGTTGAAGGATAGAGAGACAGACTGTTTCAGCAGTGTCGTGAATAGGTAGAGGGACATTCGCATAGTGGTAAATAGGAAGAGAAGAAGGACTGAAATCAGTTCTAAATATCGCACAGGAAAATGAGGGTTTATAAATCAAGAAACAAGAGAAAGGATTTCTGGGTAATCACGAAGAAGAAATGTCAGGAGGGCTAATTGAACTGACGAGGTAAGATTCTTGAGAGATGGTGGAGCATGAGGAACCCAGCCAGACATCTAGGATGATCATATGTTTGAGGATAGGATATTCTGGATCAACTAACTTTGGAGAATTCTTCAAAAACAGCATGCAGGACATTTGTAAAAATTCTACAACTGTATGCATTAACATAGAAAAAGGGTCAGCTTTCAAAAATTGTTCAGAACAGAGGCTGGGATACATACAGTTTTGTTAAGGACAGGATCTTTGTCACTGCAAACCCAACGGACAGCTCAATATACCAGTTCTCACTGGATCTCATCCCCTGAATTTCTGATTCAGAGAATCAAAAGTCAGTGAATTTTATATCATATCAGGTTCCCAGTTAATATTAAGGCTGTTGGTCCAGAGAACTTTGTTATACAATGGATAAAATGCAGGGTTCGGTCATGCTAGGGACGCCTTCTGCACTGAGCTGTACTCTGTCCTTACAGGCACCTTCTGAAGACCACTATATTAGAAATACCTACATGCTGTGGCATATTAATTTCCCATTTCAGTTGACCAACCTCATCCTCATAATTTTCTATCATAAATGATAGAGTTTGCACTGTTGGTGTGGATTTGTGTCCTACCATCATTCAGGCTGAAATTTCTGTGATGTAGTATATGTATGAGGCATGGTGTCTGAATGCATTTTTCTGCAATATGATGAAATTCTTACTTATCTACCACAGAGATAATGTAGGCAAAGAATAGGAAATAAGGGAGAAAGGTAAAATGATTTACATTCTGTACTTGAAATGCACTGTAGTATGTATGAATCATAGAGCATTGCGATGATGGAGCTAGAATTTCTTGGGCAATTCATCCCTTTTTCTGTAAGCTATAAATGCAGATTCCTTGTAAGGCCAAAGGGTTCTGGAGGGAGCTGTGTTCTGTGATCCCTGCTAAGGAAGCTCATTCTCATAGCCCATCAACCAGAACGTTATTAGTTTTCACTGGTCCAGACATTTCATCTCTAAATCATCACTTGAAGAGTGAGGTGGTTAAGAACTAAGTGTAACCTTTTCATTGATGGCAAAGAGAATTTGTTCTGATAAGGGATAGTGCCTGTGGCAATCATGTCTGGAAGAATGGAGCTGCTGACAGATGTGGAAAAGTTCTGGTGTGGTTCAGGTGTAAATGAACAAAACTGCACCGGAACAGAAAGGCAGTAAGCCCGGGAATATCATTCCTCCCACCTCAGCACTCTTTCGGCCATGTATCTGAAATGGTTCTGTGTAAGATTTTCAAACTCTGTTTAAATATTAGCACACTAAATCTACAAGATCCTAAAATACAAACGTTATTTTTAATATTTTCCCACCAGCCAGCTTTGTTTCATAAAAGTATTAGCCAAACTGTTCTCATATAACTTTTGCTTTTCCAAACAAAGGAGAAGTGCACCATAGTAGTCAATCATTAATCTTTACATCTACCCTCTTATTCTGATCTCTCATGGTGATGTCCCATCTACCAGCTTTGGCAACCACATGTAGTTACCTGGTAATGTCTGTCCTTAGACATCTCTCTTTATTTACAAGTCATAATTGAGTTATAAACCTACATATTTATAGTCTTCCATGGAAGGTTTGTATGAAATACCAGTTTGTATGAAATAAGTAATATATATATATATATATATATACTGTATATATATATATATACAGTAAATATATGTGTGTGTATATATATGATTGAAATGGCAAATACCATGGCAAATTTTAGTCAGACCTCTAAAATATACTCAAGGTTCCTTTGGCTTTTAGAGTTTCCTTAAAAGTTCAGTGACCATGATGCTTCATAGATCATGTTTGACTTTTCAAAATCTGTTTAGTGGGTAGCCATTTCCAAAGCAATAGAATCTCCTGTGAGCAATCTTGCTCATGGGAAAGATGCAGCATCCACGCCAATTATTCCTGTTCAGTGATGTTCTTAACAGTGATCTCCCGGGGAATGTTGTTGTCTGTTTTGTCTTCCTAAGGGAGAGTAACACCTAATTGTAAAAGGTTCAGGGACAAATAAGAGGTGAGTGCAAAGTTATGGAAATCAGTGCAAAGGGATTGTTGTGAAAAGGCAGAAACCATGCAAATATGACTGACATCATTCCAATTACCAATTTTACATACAAATTTTAATTACCTGGGCCCTATCTGTCTGCTGGGAACTGTCATGCTTTTCCCTTATATGTTAGTGTGATGTGGCATTTCCGCATGTCAATATGTAGACTTTTCAGTCAGTCCTTACATCTTAACGCCTACCTTCACTGACACACTCTGTGAAGAAGTTCAGGTCTTGGAACGAGAGCGCGGTTTGTAATGGGAGACCATAAAACCCGCTGTAAGGCCAAAGAAAAAGATGGAGGCCCATGGCACTAGAAGAGGCGCGGCCAGCACAGTGTTTGTGGAGCCATTTGCTGCCGCTGCTGAATGGAGGCAGACACGCACATAGCTGATCTTAAAACTCAGGGGTAGGCTAGAGCTCTGGGCTGCAAAGATAACCACACGGGATGGAAAGAAGACAGACATCACAGTTTTTTCCCATAGGCTCTGGTGTTGCCCCAGCTTCCTGAAAGCTCCCCAAACTAAAGGTAACAAATTCTCTGGATGACAGTATTCCAGGCACACAAGTTCAGGCCAATGGTATTTCTATAATCATGGAAGGAGGTTCTGCAAAGCACCTTCTGAGAGATGGTTCTGCAGCCACGATGTCGGCAGGTTTCACACTTTTGAAATTACATATGCTAATTGGAAAGCCAGTTGGTTTCTTTATGTACTCATAAACTGTCTTTTCTGTTCAGAACAGCATATACCATGCAAAGAAAATACTTTTAGCTAATGAGACATACATGTCTCTTTGTTTAATAACTCTTGAGAAAATTCATTACAATACAAAACAAAACCACCACTCCTTTATTCTGCCTTTAGGGAGTTTCCAGTAAAGACAGAAAGGGAAACTTTAAAATATCATGTAATAATTATAAATTGTCATAGGAATGATACAGAAAATAGCCTAGTACCAGAGGAAATAGGTTTCTGTCAGCTTAAATTTATTAAAAAGGTTGCTTATTTCTAACTTTTCTTACTATCACATACAAGAATTCTCTGGCAGAAATGCTGGAACTTTCATGCTTATATTGATCCAACTTGAAAATCTGTTTTATTTTCCCCAGCAATTGTATTAAGTTGTCAAATTGTTCTCCACACAATATGCTATTGTTTCATAAACAGGAGCTCATTTTTTTGTTTATTTCTCATAGCTTAATTTTACTTCTTTCTATTCAGATTCTTCTCGTATCCAACGAAGTTTGGATTTTTGAAGTATTTCCTCCCAACCCAAACAAACATGCACACGTGTATGCACAGAGACAGAGACAGAGACACTGCCTTTTCTGCTTAAGAGCCACCGTAGAGTCAAGTGACCTGAATAAGCAGGCCACCCATTTACAAGTAAACTCTCACACATTCCACAACTCATCTCACACCATTTCATTCACCAGTAGCCCCATCTTTCCAGATACCTGGCCATGAAACAGGAAATCCGAGCAGTCCCTTCTAACAATTTGCTTTATATTGCACCAAGAAGAATACGTGTTCTTTTTTTTTTTTTTGAATAATCATTTTCTTTGAACTTTTTAAAAAATATCGAAGATAATATTTTTCAGAATGTGTCGTTACTATACACTAAGCACAGGATCCTGAGGAGACCTTCCTTCTGTGAAGAGAAGCCCCGTCAAGGACAGAGGAACATCCTTATAATGAGATGCAAATTTCTCATTAAAAGGCAAATCCTTTTTTTCTCAAAAGGCTGTACGGATACTACTTAAATTTGACTGGTGAGACTTCCCTGTAAAGAGCACTGGAAGAATGTTCCAATTAGAGACAATGTAGAGTCCAAGTTACTTTTATTTTAATGAATTAGAAAATGCGAGTGCATTTCCAGCCCAGAGCCAAGAAAATATTATTCTGAGATAGCGCAGCACATGTCAGCCAAGAGGCTGGCAACCATCTCCATTTCCTCTTTGTTTATGGCATGGAATAGTTCACTAATGAGGACTCTCTGTGAGACAATGTTAATGTGAAAAATTATTTTGTTACGAAATTTCTCACTGTTATGCTTCTTACTTATATTAGTTAGAATCTTCTCTTTATCCCTGGAGAAGCATGCCCTCAGATGCTGATATATCTTTTTTTAAATATTTATTTATTTATTTATTATGTATACACTATTGTGTCTGTGTATATGCCTGTAGGCCAGAAGAGGGCACCAGACCCCGTTACAAATGGTTGTGAGCCATCATGCGGTTGCTGGGAATTGAACTCAGGACCTTTGGAAGAGCAGGCAATGCTCTTAACCTCTGAGCCATCTCTCCAGCCCCTGATATATCTTAATTTTTTTTATTAACTTTGGAGTCAGGTACAATGATACATTCTGGTAATCTCAGGACTTGGGAGGCTGAAGAAAGAGGAGCATAAGTCTGAGGCCATATGGGCTGCATAATGAGACCTGCCTCAGGGATTTAAAAAGAAAATGTTGAGCTTGGGATGTACCTCAAGGACATATGTGAGGACCTGGCTTAAATACCAAGCAATTATAAAAATTCCACAGGATTAACTGTTTGACCTGAATCTCGGCTTACATTTTCATGAACCCACCAGTATTCTCATAACTCTGGAAATCCTCACTAGTTCCCTTGTTTTCAACATTGTGAGAGGCTTGTTTTTCAGATTACATGGTGGAGTATTTTCCAAAAGTCTCTTTAAAGACAGAGCAATCAAGTCAGAGTTCTTACCAAGGTACCCAGAAGAGAAAACAACAACAACAACAAAACACTATGTCTGAGAAATTAGAGTCAAAATGATTGAGAATAAAGATCATATGAATAAGACATTTATTTATTTTTATGTGGTATGCAATGTTTGAAATAATAACTGAAATTATAAGTAATAAAATGATATCAGAATAGATCAGATTTTTATTCATTGAGTAATGACTAACTTCCTGAGCAATAAAAAAGGGACCTTTTCAACTTTTTCCTTTTCTGTTATGTTCTGAGGATTGCAGCTAGGGCTTCATGCTTGCAAAGCTAGGGCTCCATTTACTGAGCAACACTTCCGTTCCTGTTTGACTCTTCCATCTCGTATTTCACACATTCAATTAGTCACCATATTCTTTTCATTGGACTTTGTAAGAATCCCTTTATAATATATACAGCATGTATAACATATATACATATATAATATATACAGCATATGTATTATATGTAACATATATAAAAGACACACAGCAATGAAATATTTTGTGAAAACAAATATATTAAAATCAAAGTTTGCTGGAAATTATTCTGATAAAATGCATTTCTCTGAATAATCCAGTACAGTGTTCAAATAATGGAGCTCCAAACATAAAGGAGAAACTGATAAGTTCCTCTGACTTTAGCATATTCCATCTTATATAAGAAACTAAGATAGGTATTTTATCTTTTTGAGACATGATCTCGCTACACAGTCCCACCCAATGCTGGGATTAAAGGTGGCAATTAGGTATTTTTAAAAGAAACTGTGAGAGGCTCCTTTATGCCTCTGCTAATGTTTTTAGTTACAGGACCTCTGGTGGGGGAACTTTCTTTAATAAATTTTTATTAAGTATATTTTTAATAAATATATTTTTTATTAAATTTACTCATTTAATTTTATATCTCGAATGCAGCTTCCTCTCCCTCCTCTTACAACTGTGGAGTCAGGTCTGTGTTTTCCATTTTGCTTGCTGGCTTCCAGAGCACTGCACAGACTGCAGACACTTCCTCTCTATGGAACCTGTCACACCTTGAAGGCCCATCTGTTCAGCACCTGGAATAAAGCAGATGGTGATGCTGACAGGTAGCTCTGATGCTAAATCCCAAGGGATCCTGGGATCCCTGCCATGGACAAGGGAAACGGCCTAGCTCTCTGAGCCCAGTTGTATCAGCATTGCCGGGTTTGCTCTGATAATGAGTTGTCTTCCATATTTGTGCGGACCCAAGGCCTGGTGGTCACCCAGAGTGACTTGCAGAGGCATTTGAGCTGTCTTCTTTACATTCCCCTTAAAACTTGTCCTGGAAACTTTTACTGACCTAGAAGCAAGCTCTAGGTGGTACTGAGAGCAAATCTCCAGGCCTGCATCAGGCCTGGTTTGGATCTTTCTCTCCTCACTTTAGCTGAAAATACCCCACATAAAGAACCCTGGTAACGTTCTTTATATTGCAAGCTGGGGATGATGGGGGAGCAGTTGCTGTCAAGCGCCATGGTCTTTTAAATTTATTTTTATTAAGATCAGTAAATCACTCAGCCACCCTTTGCTGATTAGGTAGCAACTGTTGATAAGGTTTCACAAAATACAGACATCCAGGATGCCAGCCCCCTTCAAATATCAAACTTGACTCTGATCATGAAGCATATGAGCCCTACAATCCCAATTGCTAACTGAAGAAGGACCAGAGCATGTGAATGAAATTAGAAAAACCCAAGTAGTAACACACAACCAAATGAGCATTGCAGCCCAAATTTCTTGAATTTAAAACCAAGCCACTATTTCCAGTCACATTGCTTGCGGGGCAAAGTGGCCACCTTTCCCACGGGAACCAGGTCCTGGGAGCTCTACTGTGAACAGTGGATCTTCCTTCTAAAGGATAGGGAAGCAAGCTCGGTGCGTTTCCTAGAATTTTATAAAAAGAGGATTCAGGAGAATTCTTTATGCTGAAGTTTTATGCTTTAAAAAGAACAGCAGTGATTGCTGAAAAGAAGTATTGATCGTCGGATTATGAGAAATTAAACTCCTAAAACTAAAAGCAAATGGAAAGAGGCTATGGAGGTCGAAACGGAGGCTCCAAATCCTATGCGCTAGGACAGGGATTCATCTGGACGACACAGGGAGGAGGAGTGTTTTTGTGTTACTCGAAAGGAAGGCAGTGCAAGTGTACGTACTGAAGATGATAAACCCTCTGCCACAGTGCAGATCGGTCTGCTAAAACTTGGCCTCATTGTGATTATTACTTCCATAAGAATTGTTTCCAATCTGATGTAACTGTCTAGCTTAATAGTTCCTCCTACTGCTTAGAAATCTAAATACATCCAGTATTAAAACTTTGGTGTTATCCACCACTGTTTGGGGTTATACATCTGTTGCCACCACTTGGATTTTTAAGGCTACCATATTTTCGAGGTAAATATGTGGTTGCGTGATCAAAAGGAAGATGTAATTTGTGAAGATTATTAACTGGAAAGCCTCACAAAGATACAAAATTTAAAAAAAAAAAACTAGTGAATTTTTCTGTGAACTATTCTCATTTAAACAATACAATGGCATGAAATTTTCTCCTCTTCACTAAAGTTAGTAAACTGTTACTATACATAATTTAATGTGTTTCTGACCTAGTGCCCAGCTTACAACACACTTAGTTTGATCTAGCCACTTCTCTGCTATATCAGACAAGTGACTATAGGTGGAATAAACACTAATTTTAGTGTTAACCTTTGCAGTTGGTGGCTACCTTTTCATTCCCAGCTGCCCAGACCATGAAATAATCACACAGAAACTATATTACTTAAATCACTTGTTGTCCAATCACTTAAGCCTATTGCTAGCCATCTCTTATATCTTTGGTTAACCCATTCCTAATATTCTATATTTTATTTCTTTATTTTTATAATATATTCTATATTATATTTTTAATTTTTTTCTTTTTTCTATTTTTTTCATGGTTTTTTTTTATTTAAAAAATTTCCATCTCCTCCCCTCCTCCTTCCCCTTCCCTCCCTTCCCCTCCATCCATACCCCCCTCCCTCCCTCTCAAGGCCAAGGAGCCATCAGGGTTCCCTACTCTATGTTAAGTCCAAGGTCCTCCCAACTCCCCCCAGGTCCAGGAAGGTGATCAACCAAGCTGAGAAGGCTCCCACAGAGCCCGTCCATGCAGAAGAATCAAAGCCCAGCGCCACTGTCCTTGGCTTCTCAGTCAGCCCCCACCGTCGGCCACATTCAGAGAGTCCGGTTTGGTAGCATGTTCCATCAGTCCCAATCCAACTGGAGTTGGTGATCTCCCCTTAGTTCTGTCCCACCTTCTCCATGGGTGATCGCACCCCTCACAGTACTGACTTTCTTTCTCATGTTCTCCCTTCTTCTGCTCCTCATCAGGACCTTGGGAGCTCAGTCCGGTGCTCCAATGTGGGGCTCAGTCATTTTCTTCATCCATAGCCAGGTGGAGGTTCTATGGTGATATGCAAGAAATTCATCAGTATGGCTATAGGATCTGGCCTTTTCCGGCTCCCTCTCCTCAGCTGCCCAAGGAACTAGCTGGGGGCATCTCCCTGGAAACCTGGGAAGCCCTCTAGAGTCAAGTCTCCTGACAACCCTCAGATGGCTCCCTTAATTAAGATATATGCATCCCTGCTCCCATATACACCCTTCCTGTATCCCAAGCATCCCATTCCTCTGAGCTCTCCCCATTCTCCCCTTCATGCTTTTCTCTCCCCCATCTCCCCTTGGCCCCGTCTCACCCCACCCCCAAGTTCCCAATTTTTGCCTGGCGATCTTGTCTACTTCCAATATCTAGGAGGATTACTATATGTTTTTCTTTGGGTTCACCTTCTTATTATCTTCTCAAGGATCCTGAATTATAGGCTCGATGTCCTTTAATTATGGCTAGAAACTGATTATGAGTGCGTACATCCCATATTCATCTTTAAGGCTCGTGGCCTACAGACAATGTTCCATCTGACAGCTTGCGTCTTTCCCCTCTGGTGGTTACATGCCGTCTCTTGACTCTGCCTTCTTTCTCCCAGCATTCAGTTTAGTTTTCCCACCTAGCTCTATTCTGCCCTATCACAGGCCAAGGAAGTTTCTTTATTTATTAACCAATAAAAGCAACACATATACAGAAGAACTTGCCACACCAGACCTTAAATAAAAACAACAAGAAAGAGATTTGTTTTATCTCTGAGGAAATAAAAAAGAGTAATTTATTTCTTAAATCTTTAGTGAGTTTTGGTTACTCTTTTGCAATGAAACAAAATATTATTTTTTTAAAAAAAGAAAAACACATGTGCTTTGTTTTAGAGTGTTTTTTAAATTCAAATATCTACATATTTTCTTCGTAATGTTTACTTTTCTGAGGCATTGAAGTATTTCTCTTCCAGATAATATTTAAGACTGCTTTCTAAATTATACCTCACCAGCCAAGGAAAGGTTAATACAGTGGCAAAGCTAAGCCATTACACTCTCTTTCCCCATGCTGAGAAAAATAATATTTAGCTCCCACGTGGAGCTGCAAGATAAGAGAATACTTACCTCCTTGGCTTATCAAATGGCATTCAATTATTTTCATAATTGAGGCAGACTATCTTGGTCATAGTAAGGATCAGTTGTAGGGATCTCATTAGGATGTATATCACAGACCATAATTTCAAAGCCTACCTGTCCTCTGGGGGATTACAAAGATGAAGCAATTCAGTGGTGATAAATTGAACTTAATCAAGTGTTTCATCCTTTAGGTAGCATTTTGCTGACTGAGTTAAATAATGATGCCTCATTGTGAGTTTAAGGTAGTTGACTTTCAGATAGCAGAAGGACAGATTCAAAGGGGAAAATGTGGAGGAGAATCCTGAGATAGTTAAGGAGAAGATAAAAGAGAGGGGGAAGGAGAAGTAAGTGATGAACCAAGAAAGAGATGGGAAGTGCATCTATGGAAAGACAATTAAGTTTGAAGTCTGAATTGATTTGGTAAAGACCCAAGACTGGAACCCCTGTTTTATCAAAGGAATAAGGCACAACTAAACTCCACCACCACTGCAGATAAAGGCTGTATTCTTGACTTCGCATTCACTCACACAATCTCTATTTTTTTTCTACCTAAGGAAAGGTACATTCCATATTCCCTATCTCCATTAAAATCAGAAATTTAGTGGAGATATATATTAACTATCCAAAAAGGTCTCTTTGAATGCACATTTAATTCAATACATTTGAAAACAAAGTGAAAACAAAAATTATAAAACTGCATTTTCTAATTTCTAACATTACATCAAGATTACACGAACCAATGTCATATCTCCTAGTAGCTTTATTTAATTTCATGATTCTAGACCCTTATCGTTATAACAATTAGAGAGTTCAAAACTACATAAGCCATATTCATTTTTCAGGTTGCTTTATGCATAGTAACTGCTCAGAAAGATAACTATCATTGGACCAAATGAGAAAAAAGAAAGGGGAACAGAGTCATATGAAGATGTATTGCAAACTCAGTCAATACAGAGGTGACATTGAGACACCAAATTCGTGAGATTTTCTTTGTTGAGAAAACGCTGTTTAGCCAAGTGCAAGGTCAGATCAGCTCAGAGACTAAGCATGTTAGGATTTTACCCTTAATTAGGGAATCTACTGACACTTAACCTGTAACTTTAAATAGAATGCCTTACTCATTGTACCTCAGTGGGCAAAACCACAGTCCATCATGAAGAAGGCTGAATTGTCCCGATGATTCATTGCTTAGAACTTGATCCTAGGATTGAGGGGATGCTGGTTCTTGGTCCTCTTATCTCCTCCACCGCCATTCTGTTCTATGTAAAACTTGGTGAAGTGTTACACCTAATTTATCCATCTCATCCCAGACTACCTCTGCTCTGTTTTAATGACACATTTCTCTATTACTATTGTTGATGATTCAAGAGGGGTTGGTTTATAATATAATACAGATAAAATAAAAAATGACCTGGAATCTGTACCAAGTACACACCGGTGCTTTTCAATGGAATGCGGGTGTGTGCGTGCACACCTTCTATGAGTTATACTGCATGTGTGTGCTTTTGCAGCACCAGCATTTACACAGACTTTAAGCCATTTTCACTCCTGCAATGCTCCTCATGATTTCTCCTTTTGTCATTGTATTTATATGCTTTATTCCTGTAACAAAAGCACAAACTCTACTAAGGGAGAAAATGCATTTTCCTTTTATTTGTCTTTATCTTGTTTATCATACCCAATAATCTACCTCCCCGGACACTTAATACAGATATTTTAAGGTGCTGGAATGATGGGAAATCTGTATAGTTCCCAACAACACCTACACCTCAAAGAGGCAAAATTTTGTTAAAATGCCTTTAACACTCCACAGGAGGTATTTCTTGGAGAAAAAATACAGGTGTGGAGACATTTATTTTCAGAATGGTGTGTATTTCAGAAGATGTTTAAAAATATCTTTCTAAGGCTCACACAATGTTAGGTAATATGCTTTAGAGGAAGCTGTGAGGAAGACAAATATGCATATGTACATATGTGTGTGTGTGTGTGTGTGTGTGTGTGTGTGTGTGTGTGGTATGTGTGTCATCTCTGCTCTCCAGTACAGAGTTCCATCACTGATGTTTCTAGCAGTTTAGTTATTACAGCGCAATCAAAGAAAGCTTTTGGTGGGGGGACTACCCTTCTCACTCTCTGTCCCAAACTCATCGCAGATTCCAGGCATTCTGGATGTTTCAGAAATACAATGTACTTACACTCTTGTGAAGGCATTATACATACTGTTGTTCTCTATGTACCTGGACCAGGAAAAATCTCATTGTTATCCCTCTGAAAAGCCTTCTTAGTGCCTCCTGTGCCAATGATTCCTTCTTAATGTTCCCTTAGCACTTAATGTTAACCAATATTAGATAGGTAGGTATATAAATGATAGTGAGATAATGATGATGTTGGTAATGATAGACAGACAGACAGACAGACAGATGATAGATAGATAGATAGATGATAGATAGATAGATAGATAGATAGATAGATAGATAGATAGATAGACAGATGATACCTTTACATACTTATTACTCCCACCTCAGTCTTCTATTCCATCCCATAGCCACAAAATCTCTGAAATAAATGACTACTGTTCAGTTCAGCACTTTATCCTGGGCCCACCTAGAATGAATGTGTCTGCCTTCTTATTTGCTTCCACCTGTGTATAACATCTAGATACCTAGACATGTTCACCACACTCAGGTCTAATGTAAATATTTGCATAATGCTTGAGGTTTTTCTCATTTTCTTATCTTTCCCATTGCTTAGATGATGTTTTTATTTAAACAATTTTTTATAAAAAATATAAATACAGCACTATACCCCTCCCTTTCTTTCCTCTAGCCCTTCCCGTGTGCCCCTTACTTCCTTTTAAATTATGCCTCTTTTACATTAATTTATTGATACATACATACATACATACATACAATGTAATCATTACTGAGCCCATTTAGTGTGTTGCTGGTATATGTACATTGTCAGTGTTGACCACTTAGTATTGGATAACCAATTAGGGGACCCATCCCTGGAGAAGACTACTTCTCCTACTCTCAGTATTCCTTAATTGCCTGTAGGTTTTTGTTTAAGGAGAGAGTCCTATAAGATTGCCCCCTTCCATGTCAGCATGTCTGCTGGTGTTGTCCTTTTTTAGGTCCTGTTCAGGCAGCCATATTGTTGAGTTATCATGGGTGAATATTCCCTGTCATTTCTAATGACACAATCTCATATCTGACTTACTGGTCCTTTGACTCATCATCTTTCTGCTTTTCTCTTCTGTGATGCTCCCTAAGCCTTGGTGCAGGAGTTATTGGGGATGGGCACCCCCTTACCTGTTGATGGTTTTCTGTGATGGTCTCTGTTGTTTACCAGAAATGTCTTGGATGAGAAGTAGGAGCTACAGCTTACCTGTGGGTTTACAGATACTTCATTGGAATGCAGTTTGGAATGATGTTTGTCTAGTAATGTGAGACTATATATTCTCCTTTAAGACCCTTTAACTCACTAGCTCCAAGTAGTTACCTAGGTTTCTAGAACCAGGGTGATTTCTTCCCTGTTAAAGGGGCCCTTAAATCCAAATAGACAGTTGTCGGTAACCATCAAGATATTAGTGCCACAATTGAGCCAGAAGGGATATTTTGCCATGCTGGTCATTATTGTGATTCAGAGGCTATGTACGACTATTGGTAACTTCCCTCTTTTGTCAGCGTGTATGGAAAGTTCTGGGAATGCAAAAGTTAATCCTTGGCAGGCTTTTGGAGAAGGTGAAGTTCAGATTATGTGTGCAAGGTGCATAGTATTTTCAGAGACAGGAGCTTATCTGTACCCTGATCAAAGGATGTTTTAAACTCTACTTTGAGGTTTCTCATGTAGGTTGTCAGTATGACCTGTTTTTCAACTCAGGTGCTGACAAACTAAGTGCCATATTCATTATAGGGCCTGTGGTTATTAACAGAACCTATTAAAGGAAAAGATTCTTACTCCAAAAAAAAAAAAGGGATTATAATGGCAAGACTTTCAGTACTTCTACCAAAAGGGGAAGGGTATCACCAGACACAGGGACTAGCAGTATTCCTCAAGTGCTCATTTAGGTGGCAGTGAGCTTCCTTAAAGCAGGTCAACATCACAGCTATGTACTGATGGATGAAAGATACTCGTCCTTGAGTAGCCATTATGATTCCTTTGTGAACAATTTATCTAAAAGAATAATTACAACACTTTTAATGGAGATGGGGGGATAAGATCACTAATATGATCTACAGAGAATCAAAATATTCATTTTCATATCATATCCTAGTCTCATTAATAAAGATTTTAGAAATGGATTTGAACGAAAATGGTTAGTGTGTGGGAAAAGGTAGGGCTGGGAAGATATAACTCTGGCAACTGCGATGAGGAGGGCTATGGAGAGCGGGGAGGGAAAGCAGGAAGATTTAATAATAGAACAGCAAACAAGGCAGGCCAATGTGGAATGGCAGAAGAAGAGGGAGTCACTATAGAAAAGGATTGTCAATGCCCAGAGTGTCTCAAGAGCATGCTTAGGCCTTGCCCTGTATCCAAACGACAATGAGATAGAGAGAAGTTACTTTTTTTTTTTAATAATACAGAAAGCTGGTTGACCATGGAAGTTTTGAAAGTGACTGTATCAGGTGAGGAGAAGGGTGATCTGGGAAATATAAGCACATTATAATATTAAAGAGATAATTATTTTTCCCTTCTTTGCATGGATTTAGGTGAACTCCTTTCTAATGGGTGATATCTTGCAAGGCTAGCTAATTGGAATAATTGTTAAGAGAGGACACACTGATATGTGATGTTTTAATCTTTGGAGCATGTCTCCATCCAGGACATGATATATATTTTATTCTTTTGATCAGAAGACAATAGCTTTTCCTCAGTGGGGCTCAACAGAACCCTCATATCCACCGTCAGATGTCCTCAATGCTGTGTAGTATTTATTGCTCAAGGGTTGAATCCTTAAGATCACTTAAGAGATGGGTTGAAATTAGAAAATCAGCCATCACCCTTTCAACCATGAAAATTCAAAATATTGTTCCTGAGAAGGGATTAGCATCTTGACTAGAACTTTAACCACACATTGACTTATGGCCCCATATAGGTAGTGCTGCTTAGGAAAAGAATAACCAATCAGAGACAGAGATGGGAATATGTCTCAGTGGTTGTGGAACTTGCCTTGCATATTTTAGACCATAAGTTCAGTTATACACACACACACACACACACACACACAGAGAGAGAGAGAGAGAGAGAGAGAGAGAGAGAGAGAGAGAGAGAGAGAGAGAGAGAGAACCAGAGTTCTCTTCTGAAACCTCTACTCTCCGTCCAAGATAGGACTAGAACATCTGTACCTTTTGGCCTTGGACAGAAATACAGAAATGGAACTGCTGTCTTTGGGATCCTCATCCTCCCTATATCTGCTTCCTGTCTTCTCCAATATAATTTGCATTTGATACAGGTGATAATGCTATTTCTATTCAGTTTATAGATTTATGGGAACATTTACCATAAATGGAAAAAATCCATTGTGTGTATGCTATTGTGTATGAAGCAAATACATATGGGAGAGTTGATTTGATAGGGATCTGAAGAACAAATGGCTTTTACTACCTAAGAAACTGATCAGTTCCATTTGGTTGCTGACTACATCTTAGAGAAAGGGAACACATTTCTTTTTGTTGTTATTTAAGGCATCATTCTGGAATTACTGAAGGGAAGAGAAGTGACTTTGTCCAGATTTAGAAAGTGATAACACTTCCTGTTGCTATGGAAATGAGCACAAGTTATGTTGTTTTCCCATTCTTCTTATTTCCATTTTATCACATTAAGGCAGATAGATCTTGTAACATCTAATGTCTTCCATTAATTCCACTGAGGAATCATTTGGTTTCTATTGCTATGATAAACTCCATGACCAAAAGCAATTCGGAAGAAGTTTATTTCAGTTTTAGCTGTAGCCCATCTCGAGGGCAGGGTTGAACTTAAGGCAGGAATTTGGAGGCCAGAATTGATGCAGAGGCCAGGGAGGAGTACTGTTTACTGACTTGTTCAGCCTGTTTTCTTATAAATCCCTGGACCACCAGCCCAGAAATGGCATAACCTCTCAGTGAACTGAATCTTCCCACAAAATCAATATCAAGAATATGTACTATAGATTTGCATCCAGACTTATCTGATGGTAGCATTTTTCTCAACTGAGGTGCGTCTTCCCAAATATCATTAGCTCTGTAAAGTTGAAAAGAACAACAAAAAACCCAACCAAACAAAGAAAAACAAACAAAGAAACAGAAAACAGGATACCATTTAACAAAGAGTGCATCAGAACTTCAGAGATAATAGAAGCCAAACTCTTTTTGCTTCACTTGGAGAAGAGACAAACCAGGAAACACCTGCTTATTGTAGCAGAAATAGAAATTAAACTCCTATGACTTGGTCCTGTGCCTACAAACTTGTGTCTGTGCACATTTCAGATACCTGCTGGGAAGTGAAGAACTTTAAAAGACTAAATGAATAAACAATATTATATAACTATCCCAAGTGTTGCATATTAATAAGAACAATACCCAACCCTATCTGAGCACTATTCATCCCTTATATTAACATATAAGGACTTTTGCAAGACCTTAAAGTTTTTATTTTATGAACTATAGAAATGACCCTGGAAAGTAGAGCCTTCAATTGTGGTGTTAAGCAGTAATAAATCTTACTATGGCCAATGAGCTTAAGACACTCATGCTCCTTGTCATGTTTGTGGCTGGGACCCTAAGCATCATAGATGGCCTCTCAAGTCTTTTCACATATCCACAATTTTGCACATTTTCTCTTTCAAGTACATTTACAAATTATCCCTAAGTATGCAGAACTGTGTTAGGAATGTGAGCATTTGGAGCCTGAAACAGGAATGAAGTCACCAACACTGCCACTGTAGGTGGCTGTAACCTTATTTTTGCTTGTTTACTTTTTTTGACCTCATTGGTGCCTTAAAGCTATGTCGGTATAACCCTTCCTCAAGAATAATGAAATACTTGCCTCGGACAACTAAAATCAAGATCCTCTGTCTTTGAGTCTGTTACTTGGATTAAATCATTCCAACCAAGCTCGGGCCACTGACGTGCTAACATGCTCTGTTAAAATTATTTTATATTCTGGTAGGTTAATATTTTGTTTTATTTCAGCAGCACAGAAATCTTTTGTTTATTTTTTTTTTAGCCTTCATCTGTGGAAAACAATCTGAAACACTACACTTTCTGAGCTTAAAATATGACAAAAGGAATTGCATTTATTCTCTCCTTGGGGCATTTTAATGTTTTAAAGTCCTCATCTAGAAAATGACTTTTTTATTATTCTTTAATCAAATACCTTGTAGGAAGTTGTTTTCTTATTACTTGCTTATTCCTTCCAAATACGAAACCCTGTGATGGAAAATCAAGATAAGTTATCGTTTCACTTAATCCTATTTTGTATTTACATTTAACAAGGGGGAATGAAACAAAGAAATATGTTAGGAAACAAATGCAATGGAAGTATTATGCAAAGAAAGAAACAAAATCCCATCATTCTTTAAAAACTGTTACTAGCTCCTTGGTATGCAGGAAGACTTACTCTTCATTAATAAAAGGCAGTTGACTATCTAGAAGTTTATAATATCCTTGCAGCATCTACCTCATTGAAAATCAATGAAATCTGTTTTACAATTGCCTTGGCCAGGAGCTGTGCTGACAAAATTATTTCATAGTCATAAACTATCTGGATATTAACCTAGCATCAGCATCATTGAGTAGTTCTTGCTGTGCACAGTTTTCTACAGAGTATCTCCACATTCTCTTAACTCCATGAGGACAACTTCTCTGATCTTTACTCTGAGATTAACTCCCCGTCTGCTGTAGAGGTGTAGACTGGCTGGAAGTAATTTGAAGGCTACAAAACAGAAGCTTTTAACACAAGTCAAAGGACCCAGGAATATTTCTCCTGCATGGCTGTCACTGGACAGAGACCGTGATGTGCTGCTTTATGGCTGGGAGACAGCACTGTGACCTGTGTTTTATTGATTCACCTTGCAATAATTTACCTACTGGAGATTGCTTCTGCTGGCATTTTCTTATGCTGCATCCAGAATCTGAAATCCTGCAGGATTTCCTGATGTTTTGCTTCAGAGTCATCCTGACCCTTAAAACCTTTAACTATAGTGTGTGAGTGTAAGAATTCAAAGTACATCAAATCTTTCTCCTGAATACACTCACCCATATTTCCATACTGAAATACCAACCTTTCCCCTTAATGAGGCAGTGCTGCTGGAGCACTATTTCCTCTCTAACCTCACATCTCACGGCTCCCTCCAGTTCTTGGAGCATTCTGCCTCCTTTGCCTTCAAGCCTAATACATGTGAATGCTTCTTCACTGGCTTTCTTGCACTCACTGAGGCCCCCTGTCTGCTGTCACTAGTAGTGACTTATTGTCCTGCATGTGCTTGATGCACAAGTGAATGCTGAACAGTAATATATGCTGGGGACATGATACGAGAAACTAAAGAGATTGGGGGTGGGGGGGGAAGGGATCCTTCAAATTACCCAATTTTAGCAAAGCAATCTCTGCAATGTAATGTGATTAGTGGTTTACACGTAAAGGTGAGTTCACTCAACTAACGAGCATTATGCAAAGACTGGGCTTGTTTAAGGCTTCAGGAAGTCGTTAGTAAGCAAACCAGGTCATGGATCTCAGCGAGTGTGTGCTCTAATTGAAGATACAGAAAAGGAGCAATTGAATGACTATATACAATTATCTCAGGTAGATGTCATTAGTAGGGAGCTCGTAAATCAGGACAATGCAATGACCTTAAGAAACAGGGCATCCAGTGTAGATTAGAGTTAATTAGTTTGTTGTTGACGTTGTTGTTGCTTTAAGCTAAGACTTCCATAGCAGGAAGTAGTCTTGGATTTAAGAAGAATATGGGGAAATATTCAAAGCAATGAGAACATCAGACACAAACCTGAAGATGGAAATTAATGTGATGTGTTCAAGGAGGAAAAGGAACAGGGAGAGGAGGAGATGGGAAAAAGAGAGGGAACAATAGGCAGGGTCAGAAGACATCTCTAGCTGTGGTCATCCATCACTCTGCAGTTCTGATAAAGAGCCCCTGTTGCAGACCTAGTGCAAGTTCAAACCAGTGGAGGGCTCAGGTATAGAGATGATGTGGTCTCATTTGCAGTTGTCTGAGTAGGCCCTGTAATACTACATTGGGGAACAGCAGAATCAGACCATGATTTAATCAGAGACCTGATGCCATCCTGTGTTGGTTACATGACAGCTGAGCTCAATACAGCACTGACATAGAGCAACACCGAAGTCAGCATGCTACCATCCTACCATTTAAAAAATTAACCGATACCTTCATAGCAACGAGACTTCTAGACTCACAGAAATTTCAAAATCTGTGTGAGAAGTTACTATGAGTAATGACGATGCTGAGTCAAATTCCAGGTGTAATTTTACCTGACGGGCTGCCTTACATGAAGAGGAAGACAGTTGGAAAGGGGGATCCACAGTTAAAATAAGTGTTCTTATACAACTCAAAGTAGTTTCTCTGCTCTGCCTCAATGAAGGTCTAGAAGGATTGGAGTTGGTGTCAGATCTAAGGAGAAGCTAACAGGCATGCCTTTTCTATGCGTCCAGGCTCACTCATCTAGCAAATAAAACAGTTCTACCCATGGCTAGTTAGATCTTAGCCTGCTGCTGAAATAACCAATATATTGCACAAATAGTGGTAGGAGCAGCATTGCTGACATTCAGGTCTCTCCAAACTCTTTGTGTAAGTAGTTTTTTTCATAGCGTTAGAAAGCCGAAAACTTAATTCTATATCCTATAATCATCACTTCATATATTCATATCTCTTGTTAAGAAAACTGAAGATGGCACAGACAATGAACTACATAAAAGTTCTCCCTGTTAGTTCTCCCAACGAGAAGGAGTTAATATGGTACAACTCAAGTCACGTGATCTTCTGAGCAGTTCACTGCGTTAACCTGCCTAAGTATATTATGAGTTCAAGGAAGTTTCTCAAGAAATAGAATATTTGCTGTATTCATTCTCAGTTTTTCCTACTTAGAAGTAGCTAATGATTGATTAGTTTGAGAAGAGACATTCTTTATCACTCTTATCTAAAAGTAGAATGTTCTCATGCCCATAATGTGTATGCCTGGGTTTCTAACGAACCCACTACTATCCGTAGTGGATAGGTTGGCTGAGCCAACTGCATGTACATATTGTAACCATCCGATAGAGTTTTCATGTGGGATGGATGTCAAAACACCTCATTTACATTGTACAGGTGCATAGATTTAAACATTGACCAGAAATTCATTGTTATTTACGGAAATATAACGAGGGACGATACAGTGACTGTCTATCTCTTATAAGGTATTTTTATTTTTTAAAAAAATGAAAATTAGGCAACTTCAAAAGGAAGGTTGGCAGCTGGCCAAACTGAATAATTTTTGACTATTTAAAAATCTATACATCTTTAAATTTTTGATTTTTGTCCAGACATGTGATCAGCACCTTCCTTATCTACTATAATCTCCAAGTGAGAGCTGAGAGCACCTAACTCTCTGCACTGCAGCCAAAGATCCCAAGAGGTCTTTGTTTTTTTAATGACAGAAAGGAGCTAAGAGAGAACAACACATTCTTAAAAAGAGACAGAGCTTCTGGGATATGGCTTTCTCAGATGATCAGACACACACATTTAAATAAACACAGAATTTCAAAGCTATAGAAAGAAAAATTGAACCAAAACATTATGTCAGTATTTAGATAAAATACATCAAATAAGCGAGCAATTTGGATCTAGTGAGCTAACACAAACTATACCCGCAATTACTCAGTTCTGAGACATGATTCACAACACTTTCCTCAAATCTTGCCAACAATCTTTGCAAGATCCAATGGGTTTAAACAAGGAAACTTACAATCAGACTTTCAGTTTGATGTTATGTTTTTTACTTTTTATTTTTTTATTTCTATGGGTGTTTTGCCTGCATGTAGTTCTGTGCACAAAGTGAGTGTCATGTGCCTGTAGAGACCAGAAGAGGAGCCAGATTTTTTGGAACTGAAATTATAGATAGTCACATGCTACCTTCTGTGTTCTGGGACTTGAACCTGGGTCCTCTAGAAGAGCAGCCAAGGTTCTTAACTGTTGAGCTATCTCTCCAGCCCCAGTTTAGTTTTAAGAAAGAAAGGAAATATTAAGATTACAAAGATTCATTACGGTAGTCGATACACCAAGGAGAACCCACAAGTCAAATTGTTGTTAGGAAATGTTATTCATTTGGGTTTGGTCAAGTTTGGCTTCCTTCCTTCCTCGTTCCTTCCTTCCTTCCTCCTTCCTTCCTTTCTTCTCCTTCCTTCCTTCCTCCTTCCTTCCTTTCTTCCTTTCTTCCTTCCTCCTTCCTTCCTTCCTCCTTCCTTCCTTCCTTGCTTCTTCCTTCCTTCTTCCTTCCTTCCTTGCTTCTTCCTTCCTCTTTCCTTCCTTCCTTCCTTGCTTCTTCCTTCCTCCTTCCTTCCTTCCTTCCTTCCTTCCTTCCTTCCTTCCTTCCTTCTTCCTCCCTCCCTCCCTTCTTCCTTCCTTCCTTCCTTCCTTCCTTCCTCCCTTCCTTTCTTCCTCCCATCTTTCTTTCTTTCTTTCTTTCCTTCTTTCTTTCTTTCTTTCTTTCTTTTTTCTTTCGTTCTTTCTTTTGTTCTTTGTGTTTTTTCCAGACAGGGTTTCTCTTTGTAGACCTGACTGTCCTGGAACTAACCCTATAGACCAGGCTGACCTCGAATTTATAGAGATCCACCACTTCTACCTCCTGGGTGCTGAGATTAAAGGAGTGCATCACCACTGCCCAGGGGTTTGGTTTCTTAAGGTGGTTGTAACTATTAAGCATGAAGGGAAAGGTACACAGAGTGACTGTGATATTGTTCTCTTTCGATGTTTGATCATTCTCCAAGTTGAGTTTGCATTCTCTAAATATCTCCAACTTCTCATGTTTGAAATACATGCTGAAATATTTAAGACACTTTTGTACATGTTAAAACAAAATATAAACAATTGCCTCATATCTAGGTGTCTGGATTAAACAAAGTATCTCAAATGCTAGCTAGATGCCTGGTAGTTCCATGTAAATACCTATGGTCAACATACTGGTCAGTGTTCTGCTGCCCTTGCCTACTGCTCTCTAGAGAGAACTGTTCCTTGCTAAGAATCAATTCTTTTATTCTCTTGTGAAAACATGTTTCCTGACTCCATTCACATACAAACTACTTGTAGAATAAACTTTCTTTTGTGCCTACATCTCACCTGATACCAACAGTGTATACTCAGCCCTATAAATCATCCTGAAACTTACTTTTGGGCTCAACATTCAATCAACCATTACCACCAAAGTGTGGAGACATCTGTGACAAAAATAATATTTCCAAATAGATTAAAGTTTTGTAATGGCGGTCAGAGAGCACCCTCATTGGATGAGAATAACTGACAATTCTAAGTGAGTGTGCTTTAAAGAAGAATGACTGCTTTGTTTATCCAATTCCTAGGATGATGGTCTTATCTACACTTCCTCAAGCTCAGCATTGAAGTTTGGACAGCATTTGGTGATATTATCTGAAAATTTTATCAGTTTCCTTTAAGAATCTACTTATAGGAGAAGATAAGACTAAGACAGATTCAGGTGTTGTCGGGGAGGGGGAGATTGTACAGACCCAGCAAATGCTGGTACCACAGGCAGGAAGTATTTCAATACCACACTAGCTTTGAGAAAGATATTTACCATCTTCTGAACTATTCATTTGACCACACAAATATAAGGAAGTAAGGCTGCTCTTGTCTGCATGTTGGTGCCTATATTGATACTGGAAACCTTAGCATATTTATATATAGGATAATTACATGTTAAGTTTTGAAGCTCAAAGGCAATTTTCATAGAATTTAAAAGGAGAACACCCAGGGCAAACTAAATATCAGAAACTGGTAGAGTAGGAGACTAGAAAAAGAAGGAAAAAACCATGCCACTGAAGCTAGAACAAAGGTCAGATATGTGGCAGGAAAGGAGGCTCTACAGAAAATAAGGAAGCCCAAAGTATTGGGAAATAAAGCTAATTTACATTTGGTCAGCATCTGAAAGAAAAAGGCAGATAAGGGAACAAGGACACTGTGGAACTTTGTGGTGGCTTACCATGGCAGGACTAGGGCAAGGAGTTCTGGGAAAGATATATGTGGTATCTCTTTGAAGGAAAATGTACTCCATCTCTTTAGCATGGCCTAGGGTGAGCCTCATGCCTTGCTCTACTTACAGAGCTAAACATCAATCAGAAACTTGATCTGCTCTTAAGGAATTGGACTAGATTTCTATAGAAGACAATGTACCAGTGAGAGCATTTGGGAAATCCAAATGTATGAGCCTTTTCGCATGAGGCAAGTCTGGTGTGGCTTTGTGATGCTCTCTCCACCGTCTTTACTCCTGTTCGTCCTGCAGGGTTTCCCACATAGCTCCAAAAGGTTAAGACTAGAATCCCGACTCTCCTCTCCACCCACATCAATTCCACCATCACCGGCACCTCTCTTTGCATTCTTTGTGCTTCTTCACTTAAGAGTAAGACACTGTTCCTTGGAATGTGCATCCTTCTGGTAACTGAAGTCTCCCCTCTTTCTGTTTTCAAGGATGGGAGGAACAGTTTTATTGGACACCAGCTGGGCGGGGTAGTGGAAGTACCAAACAGCAAAGATCAGCGGGTCAAGTCAGCCAGAGCCATTCAAATCACCTACTACCTCCAGACCTATGGTTCTGCCACTCAAGACCTCATAGGGGAGAAGTGGGAGAATGAGTTCTGTAAGCTTATGAGGAAACTCCAGGATGAGCACCAAGACCTTCAGCTGTACTCTCTGGCATCTTTTAGCCTCTGGAGAGACTTTCATAAGACCAGCATCCTGGCCAGAAGCAAGGTCCTGGTGAGCCTCGTGCTGATCCTGACCACGGCCACCCTGTCCAGCTCCATGAAGGACTGCTTGCGCAGTAAGCCCTTCCTGGGCCTCCTGGGGGTGCTCACGGTATGCATTTCCCTCGCCACTGCAGCTGGGATCTTCTTCGTCACAGACGGGAAATACAACTCCACCCTGCTGGGAATCCCTTTCTTCGCCATGGGTAACTATCCATCCTTGTGGTAATCGGATTCTTGCCAGTTTGGGGCAAGGTAGTACTTTCTTGACTTCTCAGGTGGAAATCTGTTTGCGTTTTGCTTTGGTGTGTGATTGTGTAATTTTTTTTCCCTTTAGAGTTTGGGTTTGTCTTACCTTTTTGAGGCCTTCCAAGTACATTACACAAAAATCAAATCATCCTCCCCTTTCATCTAATGATGTCAGAAATCTTTAAATTGTATAAGATGGCAATTCTTTACTCAGTTTCTTCATAGCCGATACATTGGAATTATCTGATATAAAACTAAGGAGCGTCGATGCTTATTTCAAATAGAATTTTGTGCCCCCCATCATAGCTACCCTCAGTGATAGTGACATGATAGTTAATAACAGTGGAAAATGAAAGGTTTAAGAGCAACTGATGTGTCTTAATTTCAGAGATCTTCTAAAGGAAACTCGATCTCGTTTAGTAGTGTTGCACAGAACCTACTGTATTCTTTTACTTGTGTAAAAAAATCTTTTAAAATAGAAAAAAAAACAGTCTGATATCACATAGATATATTATCCAGTTTATATATTTATCTCTGGTGAAAATAATTAGTAATTATCTTTAATTAAGATAATAAATTTTCTTCCAGCCAAACATAAACCATGACCTAAATATAAAAATGACACATGTGTGAATGCATGTATGTGGTGTCTGTGTCTGGATATTTTCTGGGACTAGACGTGAGTGAGGACTCAGTGACAGGGTGGGTATGACTTATTGATAAAGCGGAGATGGTGGTGATATTTGTGGTATTCAAAAGGCTCTGTTCTATGTGCTATAACTGTGTGTGTAATAATTCCGAAATTGAACCTCCAAGTGGTAACCTCGTGACCTGACACCAGCTAGAGATCCTTAAGTTACAAAGAATGGCTTTGGATGTACTAGCTTAAAATCAGTTGTAGCAGGGCGGTGGTGGCACATGCCTTTAATTGCAGCACTCAGGAGGCAGAAACAGGCGGATCTCTATGAATTCTGAGTTTGAGGCCAGCCTGATCTACAAGAGATAGCTCCAGGACTAGTTCCAAATCAACACAGAGAAAGTCTGTCTCAACACCCCCCAAAAAATAGATGTAAATAAGTTTTATTATTAAATGCTAAATATGCATGCAGAAAGCTCTCTAGGTGGCCCAAGCACCCATATCTTTCTACCTTCACAAGCAAATTTGTAAATGAACAAGGGGCACGCAAGTTGTACAAACTGAGGTCATGTGCCAGCATTGGGAACCCAACTTAAGCATTACTTCTTTCATAAAATAATAATTGAAGCTCTTCAAAATATTATTTTTTTAATTTAAGAGACTATAATGAAAGATTCTAGTTTAAAGTAAACGCTCCACAAATAGCTACAAGTGTTAGTGTGTAACATTGTATGAAAGTGTAGTGAATTCCACAATAAAAATGAAACAGCCCTTGGCTTCACACAATTGAGTCTTTAAAACTTTGCATATCATCAAGATGCATATTAATTAGGTAATAAAAATATTTTATCCAAAACGATGTAAAATATTTTGCCACTTGTGATAAAAATGAGTCTAGGACTGTATTTTACTTTTTCTAAATATTCCAGTTCTTCTTGACTTGAAAATTGACACAAGATTTCTAAGAATCACAAAGTAAGACTCACAAGTAAGACCTGGCTTGCTTGAGCCTGGTCAAAACCAGTGGCATCCTAATCATGGAATAGAAAGATACTTTTCAGAAAAGGATAGAATTACACACTCTATACAAATAAGGTGAAAATCTACCTATGCTAATGCTCTATTGTAATGTCAGCCCTTCAAGGACAAAGTGGTGTTTTCATTCCTAATAGCAAGAACACTAACAACAGCGGTGATAGAGAGGTCCAGATGTATAGCACATGCTGTGTGCCTATCCGCTGAACTTTGGAACCACAAACCAACTCTGGATACCATGGGCATAGACTGTAAGACCTGTAATACAGGGTGCTGCTGCAGTTCTGAGAGGAATGTGTCTGCTGTGCTCCAAAGAAGGAACATGGCAAAGAAAGGCCCACACACAGATTTTTAAAAATTCTGCTTCACCAAAGCTGTGTTTTCTGCTTGTGTTGTGTGCTATACTGAACATTCAGTAATGTCGTCAGTTTGATCTGGTTCTTCTTCACATTGAAAATGAAAAATTGGGGCTACTCCATAATAAATTTGAAGATGCTATGAAATTATTTATTTCCTCATCTGTTGAATGTAGAATTTTGTTACTGTCAAATTGAAGGGTTTATATTAACTTCCAACATCCAATCCAAGAGAAACAAAGAGACAGAGAAGGGGACAGAGACAGAGACTGACTTACTGATAGGAAATATCAATCTTGCATACAGAGCATCAGATAAGCAAAGCTACAATTCACAGAAAACACATGTCTGAGAAGGTGCTGAAGGAGAGTGTGATGTGAAATATAAATAAATTTTGTTTGTTAAATACATATTTGTCACTGGCATGCACAACATTTGCACAAGGCTGGTTGGTGCAAAGCCTTTGGTGAATTGTGTTAATGAAATGTCCAAGCTATGTTATCTAAAATCAGTAGAATATAGGAAACAGTTCAACACCTCTTGGAAGTCTCTCTATTTCTGTCCTAGTTTTCTTTTTGTTGCTGTGATAAAGCTTGACCAAAGGCGATTTGGGGAGTAACAGGTTTATGTGGCTTATATTCTCACATCATATTCCATCATGCAGAGAAGTAAACCTAGAGAGAGACCATGGAGCAGAGACCATGGAGCAATGCAGCTTACTCACTTGCTCTCCAGACTGACATTTAGCTACAGTTACCTTTTTTATTGACTTTATTGAGCTATATATTTTTTTCTGCTCTCCTCCCTTCCTTTGCCCTCCCCTTCAACCCTCTCCCATGGTCCCCATGCTCCCAATTTACTCAGAAGATCTTACCTTTTTCTACTTTCCATGGAGATTATATCCATGTTTGTCTTTCTTAGGGTCCTCATTGTTGTACAGATTCTCTGGGATTGTGAATTACTAGTCTGGTTTTCTTTGTTTTATGTCTAAAAATCACTTATGAGTGAATACATATAATATTTTTCTTTTTAGGTCTGGGTTACCTCATTCAATATGATGTTTTCTAGATCCATCCATTGGCTTACAAATTTCAAGATGTCGTTATTTTTTTTCTGCTGTATAGTATACATTGTGTAAAGGTACCACATTTTCTTTATCCATTCTTCAGTCAAGGGGCATTTAGGTGGTTTCCATGTTCTAGCTATGACAAACAATGTTGCTGTGGACATAGTTGAGAATATGTCCTTGTGGTACAATTGAGGATCCTTTGGGTAAATACCCAAAAGTAGTATTGCTGGGTCTTGAGGGAGGCTGTTTTCTAATTTTCTGAGAAATCACCACACTGACATTCAAAGGGGCTGTACCAGCTTGCACTCTCACCAGCAATGAGGAAGTGTTTCCTTTACCCCACAACTTCTCCAGCATAAGTTGTCATCAGTGTTTTTTACCTTGGCCATTCTTACAGGTGTAAGATGGGATCTCAGAGTTGTTTTGATTTGATTAAGGATGTTGAGCGTTTCTTTGAGTGTCTTTCAGCTATTTTTAATTCCTCTTTTGAGAGTTCTCTGTTTAGGTCTGTATTCCATTTTTTATTGGATTATTTGTACTTTAGATGATCAATTTCTTGAGTTTTTGTATATTTTGGAGATCAGTCCTCTGTCTGATGTGGGGTTGGTGAGGATCTTTTCCCATTTTGTAGGCTGCCATTTTGTCTTGTTGACCGTGTCCTTTGCTCTACAGAAGCTTTTCAGTTTCAAGAGGTCCCATTGATTAATTGATTCTCTCAGTGTCTGTGCTACTGGGGTTATATTTAGGAAGTAGTCTCCTGTGTCAAAAGGTTCAAGTGTACTTCCCACATTCTCTTTATGAGATTTAGTGTGGTTGGCTTTATGTGGAGGTCTTTGATTCATTTGGACATGAGTTTTGTGCATGGCAATAGATAAAGATCTATATTCATTCTTCTACATGTTGATATCCAGTTATGCTAACATCATTTGTTAAATATTCTTTCTCTTTTCATTTGATATTTTTTTGCTTCTTTGTCAAAAATCAGGTGTTTGTAGGTGAGTGAATTAATAGCTGGGTCTTTGATTCAGTTTCATTGGTCCTTCTGTCTGTTTTCATGCCAATACCAGGCTGTTTTCAGTACTGTAGCTTTGTAGAAGAGTTTGATGCCTCCATGAGATCCTTTATTGTACAGGATTGTTTTGGCTATCCTGAATTTTTTGCTTTTCCATATGAAACTGAATACTGTTCTTCCGAGGCCTATGAACAATTTTTCTGGGATTTTGATGGTCATTGCTTTGAATCTGTAGATTGCTTTTGGTAAGATTGCCATTTTTACTATGATAATTCTACCTACCCAAGAGCATGGGAGATGTTTCCATTTTCTGGCGTCTAATTTCTTTCTTTAAAGGTTTAAAGTTCTTGCCATAAAGATCTTCCACTTGTTTGGTTAGAGTTACTCTGAGATATTTTATGCTATTTGTGGCTATTGTGAAGAGTGATGTTTCTCTGATTTCTTTCTCAGCCCATTTATCATCTGTGTAAAGAAGGCTACTTTTTTTTAGTTAATCTTATATCCTGCTACATTACTGAAAGTGTTTATGAGTCATAGAGGTTCCTTGGTAGAATTTTTGGGGTTGCTTATGTAAACTATCATATCATCAGCAAATACTGAGAGTTTGACTTTTCCAATTTGTATCCCCTTGATCTCCTTTTGTTATCTTACTGATCTAGCTAGGACCTCAAGAACTATATTAAATAGATATGGAGAGAGTAGACAACCTTGTCTTGTTGTTCCTGATTTCAGTGGGATGCTATAAGTTTCTATTTAGTTTGATGTTGGCTATTGGCTTGCTGTATATTGTTTTTATTGTGTTTAGGTATGTTCCTTATATCCCTGCTCTTCTCCAAGACCTTTATCATGAAGGGTTGTATTTTGTTGAAGGCTTTTTCAGCACCTAATGAGATGATCATGTGGTTTTTATTTTTCAGTTTCTTTATATGGTGGATTCCATTTACAGATTTTCATATATTGAATCATCCCTGCAATCTCTAGGATGAAGCCAACTTGATCATGGTGGATGATTTTTCTGATATATTATTGGATTTGGTTTACCAGTATTTTATTGAGTATTTTTGCATCAATGTTCATGAGGGAGATTGGTTTGTAATTCTCTTCCTTAGTAATGTCTATGTGCGGTTTGGGTATCAATGTAATTGTAGCCTCATAAAAAGAGTTTGGCAATGTTCCTTCTGTTTCTATTGTGTGGAAAAATTTGAAGAATATTGGCATTAGTTCTTTGAAAATCTTGTAGAATTTTGCACTGAAACCATCTGGTCCTGGGCTTTTTTTGGTTGGGAGACTTTTGATGATGGCTTCTATTTCTTTACCAGTTACAGGTCTATTTAATTTGCTTATCTGATCTTGATTTAATTTTGGTAAGTGATAATTATCCAGTATGTTGTTCATTTTCTTTAAGTTTTCCAATTTTGTGGAGTACAGGTTTACGAAATATGACCTAATGATTCTCTGAATTTCCTCTGCATCTGTTGTTATGTCCTCCTTTCCATTTCTGATTTTGTTAATTTAGATATATTCTCTCTGCCTTTTGGTTAGTTTGAATAAAGGTTTGTCTATTTCATTGATTTTCACAAAGAACCAACTCTTTGTCTCATTGATTCTTTTTATTGTTTTCTTTGTTTCTATATTGTTGATTTCGGCTCTCGATTTGATTATTCCTGCCATCTTGCAGCTCTCCTGTGTGAGTTTGCTTCTTTTTGTTCTAGAGTTTTTAAATGTCTTTTAATTCAGTAGTGTGGGATTTTCCCCACACTTCTTTATTGTAGGCATTTTGTGCTCAGAAGTTTCCTCTTAACACTGCTTTCATTGGGTCCCATACATTTGGGTATGTTGAGTGGTCATTTTCATCGAATTTTGGGAAGTCTTTTCTTCCTTTATTTCTTTCATGACCCATTGTTGCTTCAGGTGAGCATTGTTTAATTTCCATGTGTTTGTGGGTTTTTTGGAATTAGTGTTACTGTTGAATTCTAATTTTAAGCCATGGTGAACCGATAAGATACATGGGGTTATTCCAATTTTTTTTTTTTATCTGTTGAGATTTATTTTGTTACCTAGTATGTGGTCAATTTTTGAGAAGGTTCCATTAGGTGCTGAGAAGAAGGTATATTCTTTTATGTTTAGATGGAATGTTCTGTAGATGTCTGGTAGTTCCCTTATTTCTCTGTTAATTTTTTGTTTGACAGACCTGTCCAGTGGTGAGAGTGGAGTGTTGAAGTCTCCCACTGTTAGTGTGTGGGGTTTAATGTGTGATTTAAGCTTTAAAAGTGTTTCTTTTACATAAGAGGGTGCCCTTGTTTTCGGGACATAGATATTCAGTATTGAGATTTCCTCTTGATGGATTTTTCCTGTGACTAATATGAAATGTCCTTCTTTGTCTCTTTTGATTGATTTCAGTTTGAAATTTATTTTGTTAGATATTAGGATAGCTACACCAGCTTGCTTCTTAGGTACATTTGATTGGAAAATTTTTTCCTGAACCTTTACTTTTACGCAATGTCTGTCTATGAGGTTGAGGTATGTTTTTTGTATGCAGCAGAAGGGTGGATTCTGTTTTCGTATCCAAACTGTTAGCCTGTGTCTCTTTATAGGTGAGTTGAGTCCATTTATATTAATGACCAGTGATTGCTATCTACTGTTATTTTAGTTTTCATTGTTGGTGTTGTTATTTTGTGTGTTTCCCCCTTCTTTGGGATTTGCTGCTGTGAGATCATCAAGTGTCTGTGTTTCTGTTGATGTAGCCAACTTCCTTGGGTTGTTGTTTTTCTTCTAGTAGTTTGTGTAGTACTGTGTTTGTGGCTAGGTATTGGTTAAATCTGGTTCTGTCATGGAATATTTTGTTTTGTCCTTCGATGTGATTGAAAGATTTGCTGGGTATAGTAGTCTGGGCTGACAACCATGGTCTCTTAATGTCTGTATAATGCTTGACCAGGACCTTATGGCTTTTATTGTTTCCATTGAGAAGTCAGGTGCAATTCTGATAGGACTTCTTTCTTGGGGCTCTTTTTGCTGAGGTTGTTGCCTTGAGCCTGCTGTGGCAGAGGTTGCTGGCCCAGGCCTGCTTTGGCAGAGGTCACTGGATTGGGCCTGTTCCAGCAGATGTTACTGGCTCAAGACTGCTATCTCTGCGGTCGTTAATTCATGCCTGGTCCAGTAGAGGTCTTTTGTTCTGGCCTGGTCCCTCAGCAGTGGCTCCCTTGTACCTGCTCCTGGTCCTGTAGAGTTCTCTGGCCCTAGCCTACTCCCTCAGCGGTAACTCCCTTGTACCTGCTTATGTGGAGTTTGTTGCCTCAGGCCTGCTCCAGTGGAGGTCACTGGCACAGACCTGTTTCTGTAGAAGTCCCTGTCCTGGGCCCACTCCCACAAAGGTCTCTTGCTCCAGTCTACTCCCTTGGAGGTCCCAGACTCGCTTCTGGACCCACAGAGGTCTTGGCTCAGGCCTATTCCCTCAGAGGTTCCAGACTCATGCCTGGACCCACAGAGGTCTCTTGTCTCAGGCCTACTCCCTCAGCTGTTACTCACTTATACCTGCTCCTGTGGAGTTCACTGTCTCCCAGCTACCTTTCTTTACACTTCCCAGGACAAGCTGCCAAAGGGCAGCTCCATAAGGGTTGACTGGGCCCTCCTACATTAGTTTAAAATGTTCCCTCAGACTTACCTGCACACCAGTCTGATGGAGGAATATTTCCAACTGAGGATCCCTCTTCCCAGATGACCTAAGTTTGTGTCAAACTGACAAAAAGAGAAAAAGAAAACAAGCAAACAACAACAACAAAACTATGACAATTTCTTCTATATTTCTGGGAGGATTCTTATGCCACAATTCAAAATCCTTCACCCTTATCAAGGCAGGATATGTATGTCATTTATGGTGCCTATTTTATAAACCAAAGAAGCACATACCTGTCATACCTTACTCTTGTATTTTCCTTTTGTATTCATTATGTATTTTTGATCCACTTGATGCCCCTAGTGTTATTTCAGAGGCACATAGAATGTATCTAAATATCCTTCCTTTTAAAAGCTAATTCCCACTGTCATACGTTTTCTTGATGCTTCCTTAGACAAAGTTTTATTTGTCGAGTTACATGTTCCATATTTGGGTTTATAAAAGATGGCTATAGGTACAAAGTCTCTCACACTCAGCAAGTCCAGAATTGGAATTTTAAGCTCCAAAATGATTCGAGCTTAATATCCTTAATATTAATATTAATATTCAAGAATAAACCACCGAGAATTCCACCAGTTAAATTTAAAATTCACTGTTTTCCTTTTTGTTTTAAAGGTTTTCATTTGCTTACCATGTGCACATCCCCTCTTTATGGAGGGGGAGTTGGAACTAAATATCTCAGAAAAGCGCCTTGCTCTACCTTTCCCTACATAGTTACTGGAGTATGTTTAATCTTGGTTTACTATTATTTCTCTGCTCACTCTGAATTTGTACATTCTCACATTCGTCCTCTGCACACACTGGTCACGTACAGGGAACTTGGTTTCTGCAGATAAGCTCAAGATTTATAGATATAAGCTTGTATGTGTCTCAAAGCCCGTCTTCACTTACTTATCAGCTGTTATTTATTGAATGCTATTATACTCAAAGGGTTTAGGATTATAGACTCAAAGGTTGTGAATAGAATAAATCAAGTCCTTACTCTCACGGATTTTACACATAGGTCCAAGAGAAGGGAGAGGTGGGACAACAAAATCAAGAAATAAAAACTTTGCCATATTGTTGAGAAATGATGCAAAAATATAAAAATTAAATGGCCTGTGAGATAAAGAGCATGGGTAACCAGAGGAAAAGCTTGTCTAAAAGTTAAAATTGAAGTAGAAAGCTAAGTGAAGTAAAAGAAAGAGCCACCTAGAAATCTAGAAAAGTGCTTCGGGAAATGAAAAGAGGAACTGAGAACAAGAAAGAGTGGATGGGTGGAGTAGAATGAGCAGCCAACTAAAGAGAAGGGCTAGAAAAGGTACAGAGAGATTCCATGGGGGCACTGAGCAGGTAACACTTCAGATTTAATCTGGTGAGAAAGAGTACTATCAGCAGCATTTTGCCACAAGAAGGTGTATTTTGACACATTTTTAAAAGACTCTGATTATTCTGTGTAAACCAGTCTGTAAAAGCACAAGAATAAGGCAAAAAGTGATCCCAAAACTCTTCTGGGATGCAGTGATGGCATGACAGAGCAACAGAGCAGAGACAGTGGTAAAAATGGATTCAACTCAGCATATGAACCCAAAAGCCAAGTAGACAGGATTCACTGAAGAACTGCATATGCCCTGCAGGAGAAAGAGGTGTCAAGGGTAACCCCAAGGTTTGCAGAATGAATAGACTGCAGTTGCCATTGCCTGCTAAGAAGGTCAGGGTGAATGAGCTACATGCTAAGGGGAAAGTAATCAAAAGTTTGCTTTTATATCTGTTAAGCCAGAGATATCCATTAGGCATCCAACTTTAAAAGTGTGGGTTGGACAAGATATACAAAACTGTATGGAATCCAGGTTGAGTGATAACATTCCCACCTGGCTCCTGGCCACCTGGCTAGCTTATGCCCCGAAATAACAACACACAAATTGTATTCTTTTAAACACTGCCTGGCCCACTAGCTCTAGCCTCTTACTGGCTAACTCTCTCTTGCTTTAACCCATATTTAGTAATCTGTGTAGCACCACAAGGTGGTGGCTACTGGGAAAGATTCAGCATGTCTGACCTGGTGGCTGGCTTCATAGCGACTGTCTCAGGTTGGAGAATCATGGCGACTGCCCAGAGAGGAGAGGCATGATGATTGACTAACTTCCCTTCTTCCCAGCATTCTGTTCTGTCTATTCCACCCACCTAAGGGCTGGCCTATCAAATGGGCCAAGGCAGTTTCTTTATTAACCAATGAAATCAACTCAAACAGAAGACCCTCCCACATCACATCTCTAAATTGGAGCTGGAGATATTATTACTTCTCATGGCATTAATAATATTAAATAGTTTGAAAATCTACTAAAGTCAACTAGAAAGGTGATTGTAGACAAAACCAATACCTTCGGCTCAAGCCTGAAACACTCCAATATGGAAGACTAGGAAGATAGGATGATCCAGGAAAATGAACATTAAAAATGATTTAACAATGGGAAAAGCCTGCAAACCAAAAAGAATAGTGTGCTTGAAGCAAAGTAAAGATGATGTTCATGAGGAGCAAGATACCAATAATATATGAGCTTCTCATGTCTTATTTCCAGTGGAAACTGAGAAGTGGCCTTTGATTCATGAACCTGAAGACCAGGGATTACTTTGACAAGAACTTCTTTGGAGAATGGTGAGGGCGAAAGAGTCATTTAAAGATGTTCAATTATATGGGGGAAAGAAAGACAGTAAGAACAATGTAAACCATCTTTGTATTATCTGTTTTAAATGGAAAATAAGGAAGTTTATATATGGTAGGAAATGGTCATAAGAGGGAAAACTTCAGATTAGAACAGAAAAGAGGGCATTATAAAATGAGAAAGGAAGGTTCTGCCCTGGGTTTAAATAGGGCCTTAGCCAGTTCACAGAAAAGGGAAGGAGTAATACAAAGACAGGTGCATATGGTGGGCTGAAGAAGGCATGGGAGTCTACATGCGGAAGTTTTCTTCTGTGGGTTTAATGGATGTTAGTGCTCATGGTTTTAATAAACTTGCAAATGAGCAAGAATGCTAAACTCTTAGGCCCTCAGCCACAAGAAGTTGGCTGAAGAAGTTGAATTTGATTAGAAAAAAATAAAGCCTGAAAAACATGTATGCATAAAATACTTTCAATTTTCAGTTTTGTGTTGGGACACACTCATAGCTAACTATCTTAGAGCATGTGCTCCCATTGGACAGGGCTGGGCTAGAGCAAAGATGATCTTGTTCATATAACTGGCACTGAGTCTTAGATCTCTGAAGGATGATTTCATCTTGAACTACTAAACTGAGTATGTAAACGTTTCCTTACCACCATGGTGTTCTCCGAATAGTTAGACAAATTCTATGGTATCAAGGAGCTCCTAGAAAATGTATTTCAAGAAATCTATGCAGAAGATGCAAGTCTGGCCTGCATCGAGAACTTGCATCGCATCAAACTATCATTTTCTTCTGGAAGCATAACAATAACTAGGGCCAGGCAGGGTTCAAGAATGGGGAAATAGAATTCCACATCTTTGGCAGGATAAAATTTCAGAAGAGGCTGTAGAACAAGAACTATTGTTCTGGTAGTCTTTGGAAGATGTGCTCCTTTTAGAATCATAATATAAGTGAGCAAAAAAGATAAAGTAGAGTCTAGAGGTGTTTGCTGCAAACGTTTTTCATGAGAGGTTATTCTAATGAAAATAGCTACACTCTGTTCCTTCTGATATTGGAAACAAGTGTAAGACTTGGGGCTTTGGGGTTTCCTGGGACCAAATGGTCTTGGTATACAATGGATTTTATCCCAAGGCAAATGAGATCACCAAAAACTATGATAGTAGTTTTGGTGGCTACAGGTACACTGAATTACTAACAAACCATTAACCAAAAGGAGAAACTGTCCCTGGAGTCTGTAAAGAAGTTCAATAGACACCAGGGGTAATTGGTACAATATGTAATATATACTTCAGAAGTGTGGGGTTTTCAGACAGGATGAAAAAAATGACATCTGTGACCAGTCCCGAGGATGAAGAATGATATTTGTAAGACCTTCAGTCCCAGTGGCACAAGGAGAAAGACTAGAACTAGAAAGTGATTCTTAAAATCATTGTACATACACAAAGAGAAGCCAGGCAAATCACTAAAGCAAGACTGTAGAACAGTGGTTCTCAACCTTTCTAATGCTGTGATCCTCAAGTACAGTTCTTTATGTTTTGGTGATCCACAATCTTAAAATTATTTCATGGCTATTTCATACCTGTAATTGTGCTCCTGTCATGAACAATAATGTAAATATCTGATATTCAGGATATCTCCTCTGTGACTCCTGTAAGTAGGTGGTTCACCCCACAGAGGGGTGGTGACCCACAGGTTGAGAACCACTGCTCTAGCGATATCTGAAAAGGGAACTTGGAAAATAGAGAATCTTGCAGATGTAAGTGTGTCTTCAAGAGTACTTTTAAGAGATCTGGAGGAATGAAAAAATAGTCAGATCAGGAAATATATAGTACTGTATGGGAATATGAGTCCAAAGAAGAGAATTGAGTCTCTTATGCAATATTTCTTATTCCATTAGACATGTATGGCAATAGTAGTAATGCTTCCCAAAAGCTTCTCACTTAATCAAAGGATTCCCAGTTCCAGCAATCTCTCCCTCTTCCTTCTCCTTTTTTCTTACTTTTTATTCACCATTCTCCTCCTCTTTTTCTCCCTTCACTTCTTCCTCTTCTTCATCCTTCTTTTTCCCATCTCATCTTTTCCTTCTCCCTTTTTTCTTTCTCTTCTTTTTCTTCTACCTCCTCCTCTTCCTCTATTTCTTTCTTCCACTTCCTGTTCATCTCCCATCTTTCTCCCATCTCTGGCTTCTTATGTTCTCTATCCTATAAGACATTCTCCATACATAATATTTGTAGTTAGGGTCTTCCTTGCTACTCTATGCATGAACATTTCCCTTCTCTTCTTACTTCAGCATGCTTCTTGGAATTCATCACTGTCTAAGTATATACATCTTAAATTATTATCTACTTTCCCTCACCAGAATGCAAATCCCTCTAAAAAATGCATTCATCTTATTCTCCTCAGTTACTTCCCATAATGATTAACAGCATTTGGTAAAGAATAGACAGTGTACATAGAATTCATTATCAAATGGCCTGTCAGTGTTTTTCAAATCGTTTATGATATATTAAGGGACCATTAAGCCAATGTAATGTGTCATGGACATCAATTATATTTTATTGAGAAGAAAAGAGAGATGGAGAGAAATGGGAAATATATGAAACTGTTATATATGATGCTTCTGGGCATTTTTTTCAGTTTCATATATTATGTATACAAAAGATCAAGGTGTAAAATGATTTTCCTAATATGGACTACTGTCAATATTCTCTTAAAAAACATTACCTAGAAACTTTTTTGGAATAAATTCTTAAACACAGTATGGGGCCAAGGATGGTAATATTAATGACAGGGCAGCTGGGAGATTTAATAAGAGGTGCAAATAGCACCTGGGCTTGTTGGGAGTAGAATTAGGAAAGGACTGTCTTACCTTTGTTTATCACACTTGTTTCCCATGCTGTATGGCATCTTATTTAGAATGTTCCCTCACTGGGGAATAAGGTCCCATAATTGTTATTCTTAGTGCCTGTGCTATCAGTGTTCTCCTCAGGAAGCTGTCTTCTGTGCAAAAGCACTGAAGGGTAGTCCCTACTTTCTCATCTCTCAGGTTCAGTGTGTCTGGTTTTATGCTGGAGTCTTTGATTCAGTTGAACTTGAGTTTTGTGCAGGGTGATAAACATGGATCTATTATTATTCTTCTACTTGCAGACATCCTGTTAGACCAGAACCATTTGTTAAAGATGCTTGTTTTTTCTATTGTGTATTTCTGGCTTCTTTCTAAAAAAAAAAAATCAGGTGTCCACAGGTGTCTGGGTCTTTGATTATATTCTATTCATCAATGTATCTGTTTTTATGTAAACAGCATGTGGTTTTTATTACTATAGTTTTGTAATACAGCTTCAAATCAGGAATAGTGATCTCTCTGGAAGTTCCTTTATTGTACAGGATTGTTTAAGCTATCCTGTGGTGTTTTGGTTTTTTTTTTTTTCCATATGAAGTTGAGTATTATTCCTTCAAGGTTGGTAAAGAATTGTGTTGGAATTTTGATAGGGATTGTGTTTAATATGTAGATTGCTTTTGATTGGATGGTTATTTTTAGTATGTTGATTCTACCAGTCCATGAGCATGGGGGATCTTTTTGTCTTCTGCTATCATCTTCAATTTCTTTCTTCAAAGACCTGATGTTTTGTCATATAAGTCTTTCATTTTCTTGATTAGGGTTACACCAAGGTAGTCTATATTGTTTTTGGCTCTTGTGAAGTGTGTTGTTTCCCCAATTTCTTTCTCAGTCCATCTGTCATTCATATATAAGAGGGTTACTAAATTTTTTTAGTTACTTTTGTATTTTGCCACTTCACTGAAGATGTATTCCAGCTATAGGAATTCCATGGTAGAAATTTTGGGGTTGCTTATGTATACTATCATTCTATCTGCTTTGACATCTTCCTTTTCAATTTGTATCCCCTTGACCTCCTTTAGTTTTGGTATTTCTCTAGCTAGAATTTCAAGTTTGTAATGAATAGATACAGAGAAAGATCACAGCCTTGTCTTGTTTTTGATTATAGTAGAATTAATTTGAGTTTCTCTCCATTTAATTTGATATTGGCTGTTGGCTTGCTATAAATTGCCTTTATTGTGTTCAGGTATGACGCTTGTATCTCCAAAACATTATCATGAAGGGGTGTTGGATTTTATCAAAGGCTTTTTTTTGGCATCTAATGAGATGATCATGTGGTTTTTTTCTTTCAGTTTGTTTATAGAGTGGAATACATTAACTGATTTTTGTATATTAAACCATCCCTGCATCTCTGGAATGAGGCCTATTTGATCATGGTGGGTGATCTTTTTGATGAGTTTTTAGATTATGTTTGCAAATATTTTGTTGAATACTTTTGCATCAATATTCATAATGGAAATTGGTCAATAATGATATCAGGGTAATTGTGCCTCATAAAATGAATTTGACAATATTCATAGTGTTTCTGTTTTGTGGGATAATTTGAGAAGTGTTCATGTTAACTCTTCTTTGAAAGTTTGGTAGAATTCTGTGTTAAAACTATCTGGCCTTGGATTTTTTTTTCTTTTTGGTTGGAAAACTTTTAATGACCGCTTTTATTTCCTTAGAGGATTTTTTTATGTGTGTGTATATATATATACATATATATATATATACATATATATATATATACATATATATATATATATGTTGTTTATCTGATCTTGATTTAACTTTGGTAAGTAATAGCTATTAAGAAGATTATCTATGATTATCTATTTCTTTTAGATTTTTCCAATTTTGTAAAGTACAGGTTTTTAAAGTGTGACCTAATAATTCTTTAGATTTCCTCGATATTTGTTGTTAAGTTCCCCTTTTTGTTTCCAACTATTGTCAGTTTGGATATTCTCTCTCTTTTATTTAGTTTGAGTAAGGGTTTGTCTATTTTATTGATTTTCTCAAGGAACCAACTCTTCATTTCATAGATTCTTTGTATTTTTCTGTTTCTATTTTGTTGACTTCAGCCCTCCGTTTGATTGTTTCATACCATCTACCCCTCTTGGGTGTATTAGCTTCCTGATGTGGGATGTCCTTCTGTATATGGGTTGCTTTTTATTGGTTGATGAATAAAGCTGTTTCAGTCAATGACTTAGCAGAGTATAGCCAGTGATCTAGCATAGAATACCAACAGAGATAGAGAGTATATGGAGTCAAAGAGATGCCATGTAGCCACCAAAGGAGAAAGATGCCAGAACATTACCAGTAAGCCACAGCCTCGTGGTGACACACAGATTGAACTGGGCTAATTTAAAATATAAGAGCTAGCTAGGAATAAGTCTAAGCTATTGGCCAAACAGTGTTGCAATTAATATAGTTTCCATGTGATTATTTGGGTCTAGGTGGTTGGGAAACAAAAACACAGAAACTTCCATGTTACAGCTTCCTTTTGGTCTGTTTTCTGGTGTGCTGTTAAGTTGCTAGTATGAGATCGCTTCAATGTTTATGTTGGTACCTAGTGTTATAAACTTTACTCTTAGTTTGGGAATGTTACATATTTATTTTCACTGAAATATAGGAAACCTTTAATTCCTTTCTTATTTCTGACTTGACCCCTTCAGTAGAGAGTTGTTAAGTTTCCATGAGTCTCTAGGGTTTCTATCTTTTCTGCTATTGTTGAAATCCATTTTTAATCCATGGTGGTCTGATAGAATGCAAGGGGTTATTTTAATTTCCTTGTATCTGTTGAAGTTTGCTTTGTGATTGAGTATATAGTTGATTTTGGAGAAAGTTCCATAAGCTGCTGAGATGCAGGTGTATTCTTCTGGGTTTGGGTGAGATGTTCTATAGTTATCTGTTTGGATCAATTGGTATATAACTTCTGTTAGCTATGTTAGTTCTCTGTTTAGTTTTTGTCTGGATGACCTGCCTGTTGGTAGACTCAGCTATTTTTAGTAACAAAAGGGGCTCAGTATGGAAGAAACAAGACAAATGACCCACTTCATCCGCTAAAAGTAAATAAGATTACAGAGCAGGGAGCCAGGGAGCACAGAAAGTCTCAGCCCCTGTGATTTGGCAACTGTGATTGTGAATGAGGTGAGGACCCATATTAACTTAACCTTGACTGACCGGTGGATGCACCCTCTAAAATTCTATCACATCTCCCCTCTTTTCCTCTCTGAGCTCAAAGGACATTCTGTCTTTGTTTTGTTTTAATGTTTTTTATTATAATGCTTAAATTATGATTGGTTCTTAACAATTAACTTCATTTTATTGTTTATTTCATTATTTTTGAAGATTTCATACTTGAGTACATTGAGTACATCATCTCCACCCACATTCCCTCACCTCCAACATTTTTCATTCCTCCTACTCTCTCATCTACATGATTTCTGCCGTATTAAGCATTGTAACACATGAATGTGTATACAAAAACAACATGCTGAGTCCACTTAGTGTTTAGAGAAGACCGGTTCCTACTGGATACCCAATCAGGAGCCTCCTCCCTGGGGAGACTGATTCTCCTTCAGCTATTTCGTTGTCTCTAGCTGCATAAGGAAGGCCGAGAGCTTTAGAGATTTCCCCATCCTAGTTGGCATGTCATGTTGTCGTCATGTAGGTCTTGTTTAAGTAACCATTTTGTTAAGGTTTTATGGGTTTAACACCCTGTCATGTATAGAAGACATTATCTCACAGCCGAAGTACGGATCCTCCTTCTCTAACACACTTGCCTCTCACTCTTCTGTGATGTTCCCTTAGCCTTAGGTGTGGTGTTTATATTACAGGTGCATCAGTCGGGGCTAGGTACCCCATAATCAGATTTCTTCTGATGATTTTTTTCCCACTATTTCAGTGAGGTCTTTGTCCATTGCAAAGATTAGCTTCTTTTTGATGATGACTGACAGCCTAGATTCCTCCTCCTATTTATTCTCTGTCTACCAGCCCCGCCTATCCCTCTACTGCCTAGCTATTGGCTATTCAGCTTATTACTAGCTGTTCAGTTCCCTTAGGCAGGCAAAGCAACACATCTTTACATAACTAAACAAATGCAGCACGAACAAATATAACACATCTTTACATAGTTAAAGCGATATTCCACAACAGCGGAGAGCTACACTTATCCTCTAAATGAGGTTAGATGTTTAGGATGCACTTGGGAATGACACTGATTTCGGAAAGAGGTCAGTTCTGTAAGGCCCATGACTTCACTAACCATGGAGAGGTGAGGTTCCCAGTACCAGGTATGAGTGGGCCTTACGTCCAATTAAGCGACTCTTGGTTACCTCTGTGAAAAATCACACCTGGAATAGATGTTTTATCATTCCACTCATTCACAGGTGTGGCCTTCTTTAGGCAGGGATAAAACCCGAGAATTAAACGGAAAACTCACTCAAATTTTTTCATTTACTTGAAAAGTCCTTGAAAGCGTTAAGGCAACTCCAGATTCCAAATATGAAAGTTGGGTTTAAAGATTTTATCTTTCTTTGGTGCCTCTTTTGGCACAGAAAAGTGTTCTGCTTCCTGTTTTATGATGCAAATCAGCTCCTTATTTGCCTAAATGTAAGGAATGGCATTTCTATTTAACAATGAAGTAAAGCCATCAGACCCTTTCTCTGCTCTGTGGGTCAAGGATCAGAGCCTGTGTCTCTCCACTTTTCTCCCAGCCTTCTCAGTCTGCAGCTGTTCTCGGCGAAGCCTTGGAGGCTTCTAGAGGCTCTGAGAAGCACTAAGGTAGCAGAATTTCCAGTTGCTCCCTCCTGCTTCTGACCGTGTTCTTCACATTGTCCACATTGTGACACTTCTACGTTTGTTTAAGGGAAACTGACTGCAGGTTTACTTTCATTTGGACCTGATCACCTGCATCACAAAAGAAAGGAGAAGGAAAGGTGAGAGGGTAGGAAAGAAAAAGGAGAAGGAGGGAGAAGGAAGGAGAAAACTACGAACACACACACACACACACACACACACACAGGGACATGCTTGCTCCTTTTCCATTCTATGCTGCCTCCTTATAATATAATGGAATGTAGACACAAATTAAACGTGCTCCTAGCCTGAATGCCTGTGCTCTAGATGACAGACTTCCTGTTGTCTTCTTTGAAGCATATCTACAGATGTGATGTTTACTTCAGACCTCAAATTTCTCTCTTACGCATGAATGAACTTCATTTAAAGGGCTGCAGGCGATAAAAGCTCATGGTTGCCAAGAAGAATGTGTGAGGGAGTGCCAGGAGATTTGCCTATGACCTCATCTTTAGCCTCACTGTATTCCAATGCCTGTCCTATAGAACAGGATAAAGACATGGTGGCAATATTGTCAATATTGTAACTTCTCAAACCAAGCTGACAAGAAATAAAAATAGGATCCGGAACTTGTGTTCTGAAAATCTTTCCAAACAGTGGGTTACATGTAACTCCCAACAAGGCTTCCTTTTGCTCACAGCGTATAAAATACTGCTTATTAATAAGAAGACTTTGTCGTGGCCATAAACTACAGCAAAGGACCAAAAAGTAATCAGTATTAGCTTAGGACCCCCCAAGTCCATGTTCTCAACATAAAGGAGACTTATTTGCCCCGCCCCAAAAGGACAAAGGGCAGGAAATAAGACAAAAGACAGGAGACAGAACATAAGCAAAAGGGAGAGAGGAGGCAGGGGTGTTTGTCCTGGAGGACAAAGGGCTGGCTCTGGATAGAGAGGAGACAGATGTGGCCCATAGAAAAATGGCAGTTTATTAAGGTAAAAGGGGAAACCCCAAGTTAGGTGTTTATTTTACTTGGGCCTATTAATTAGGTAAGTTTAAGAGGGCATTTGATTGCTGGGCCTCAACACTTTGATAGTTGGACCTTGGTAGTCAGCCTCAGGAGGAGGACGTGGACAATAATTCTCTTATTCTTCCTTGGAAATCTCTCTCCATGCTGGAGAGCTTCCCATCTTGTTAGATTCTACCAGTATATGGCAACCTCCCTTTTGTGTTGCTAAGTAGTCTCCAAATGTATTATGAACTAAACAAATAAGATTCCTGTTGAGACTTGGAGACCGTCTTCCTTTGTTGCTCCCATTCCGGTCAAACATGTTTAATCTTCTTCAGTGAGTGATCTTTTCCCATTTCAGAAGCTCTGGGGTTCTTCCCCATCACCTCTCCCCATAATCTCCCAGTGACAGTTTTCTCTGGATTGTGTTATTTCAGCTGGTTTATTGCATTGGCCACTCTTAATTCTGAGGGGTGCCCTGAAAAATGAAAACCCAGGCCCATAGCATGTTGTGAGAATCTTGCTGAATCCCTCCAATCCTCTCTCAACAGTGCTAGCAGCAAGCTGTAATTACACAGCTCGGCCCTGCTGTGCTCTGATAGCTGTCTGGCCCATGGACTGTGATTCATCCAAGGAGGCTAATGGGTTTTGATTGCCTCTATTCTGCCTCTAAGTTCAATCACCTTTACATCCATTGGTCTGATCAAATAAAACCTTTGATGCCCACAAACACAAGGCTGTTTCCTGTCTCGTGATGTTTTTCTTTTTCTAGAAATTCTCAGGGTCTTTCATTTATTTTAATTTTCAGGACTCCTTCTTTATAAATAAATAAATAAATAAATAAATAGCTTCTGAACTCAGGAACGGCTGAGTGGCTTCCATTTCTGCTTTCTCTGCATGATTGTTTACATGACTGCTTCCACCTACCCTGCCGAGTTTCAGAGCCCACATTAAGAGATTGAGACTATTTTTGCATCCTCCGTGAGTAGCGCAGGGCCCAGCATAGCGTGGGAGGTAATCTGCTGTTATTTTGTGCTGCCGGAACTGAGGGCTGCTCTGCCATTTGACCCACTGTGTACCCAGGGCTCAGTGTTGAATTCCCAGGAGTACTGGATTCTCATTAAACTATTGTACCATACTCTCTATCTTTTATCTTTCCCAATCCTTGCTCTGAATTAGTGATTGACTTTTAGGGATGGGCTGACCCTCTCTCCTTCACCCTCTTCTTCAAGCTCTTTGTTTGGTTTGCTCAGCAAGACTCACTAAGGAAGATAAGAGGAAGACAAAGGGAGACAGAGTCTCTTTCCAGTTCCTGCCTGCCTTGCTGTGACACTGTGTCTTTAGCAATGACTGCAGAGGCAGGCTCACTCAGACAGAGCCTTGTGTATGTGAACACAAAAGCTTTTATTTGATCGGAGCAGTGAATGAAAATGTGATTGAATTTAGATACCCTCAGCTCTCTCTGGTTCCCAGACACACTATTCAAAGCCTTTATTCCATGGGATTTAACAGTCCTAACAACTTCCTGCTCTTGAAAATATTAAGATACCAACATCCTTAGCTGGGCGGTGGTGGCGCACACTTTAATCCCAGCACTTGGAAGGCAGAGGCAGGCAGATCTCTGTGAGTTTAAGGCCAACCTGGTCTATGAGAGCTAGTTCCAGGACAGGCTCCAAAGCTTCAGAGAAACCCTACCTTGAAAAAATTAAAAAAAAGAAAATACCAACATCCTTTGTTTCTTTTGGTTTTCCGTTGGCTCTGACCATATCTACAAAAATATTTTCTTAGTATATAAGTGTATAATCCTCTACCTAAGGGAGTTCTATGTCCTTCCAAGCATCTTAAAATGTGCTTGCCTATGATAAGGGCATCTGAGCAACCTGCTGGATTTGAAGTATTTCTCAGGAACCCATTCACGTACCTTAGATGTTGTCAGCCAGATTTCAAGGGCAATCATTGCCGGTCATTGTACCCAAGTCCAGATTCCCAAAACATCACAAGACCATATCCAGTGCAAAAGCAAAGAGTTTCTATTGCTAGTTAACTCAGTTCCTTCCATCTGTCTGAAGCGGCGGCAGCAGCAACTACAATAACAGAGGCAACAGGAGTAGTGCAGGAGAGACCCCTGATCAGCAAAAAGATAGGGGTTATATAGGGGAAGAGACGTGGGGAATTCCAGGCCTCTGGGTGTGTAATTGGCTGTCCCCTATGATGTAAGGAGATTTCCAGGCCTGAGGTGGATTCCTAACTGCCAGTAACTGCATGACAAGAATTCCAAACACTCTAGGAGCTCATCAATTGGTCCCTTATCCCTGCTCAAGGATTGGCTGGTTTTGTGTGAGGGGCAGAGATGGCTCCAATTCTGGGGTAAAACTATGATATTTTTTGGTTCTTTTTACCTTTTAGGCTCTAATTTTTGGACCAGGGCAAATATCTTTGGTACACTCTGAATCTAAGGGCTTAGTGCGATCTTCTGGTCCTGGTTTCAGGCTCCAGGGACTTTTCTCTGGCCCTAGTTTCAGGGACAAAATGTCTCTTCCCCTGGATCTGGTCCCATTTTCAGAGCGTGTTTCTTTCCTTGGCTCTGAGCACAGAGGCAGGCTGCCAAGGGATTGTGCTAGGTCTACAGACTGACTCACTGACTCTGTGGGGCCTGGGTTTCTCAACGGAAACCTGATTATCCACCTGACATTGCCCACTCTGCACAGGGCACTTCCATCTCAAGTTCACAACACCCTGGTTCACTGCACATTGTATCTGCTTTCAGAGACCAGCCTGGAGACACGATGCACGTCATTCCCTTTTATTATCCTTGGGATATGCTTCTTATAGTAAGATGAGATTTCCAGGCCAAAGCTTCCATTTAAAACTTCCATTAAATACTTTCTAAAAGGTCTCTGCTATTGTGATGAATCTGCTCTTTGAGAAAATGTCTTGTGTTTTCCTCATCACTCATGGTAAAAGTTGAAGTGAGCATTAACAGGGACTGTTTTCTCTAAGAAGTAAGAATAGCGGACGATGTTTTAAAGAACACCGTGTCCCGGGGGTCACTTTTAGATCGTGGCGGCTATTTTCTCCCAAATACCTAGTTGAAGTTAAAAGTAGTTGGATATAAAAATGTTGCCTCTAAAGTGAGCTTTTCCAGATATACATAAAAGAAACCGCCTGTCCTTGTTCTGTGCCATGATTCCGGTGCTTCCGCAGACAAAAATAGCGCTGGCACTCACTCCTGGCACGCTGCACTGAAGGCTTCTCTTAATTTGTGGTCCACCCCATCCTGAAGGCCTCTTCGTGTTGCTGCTTTCCAAGCATTTCCTTCTCATGAGTATCCATGTCCCTCGCTACCCAAAGTCGTCCATTTCCCAGCTTGACCTTCACCCCTCCACCAAGCTCCGCTTTTCCGCAAACACTATTTTCTGTTCCTAGACAGTAGGGTTTAATTTTTACTTTACTTGTTTAATTATTTGTTTTATTTTTTGAGATTATACTATAATTAAACCACGTCCTCCTAGCCTTTCCTCCATCCAAACTTTCCCACATCCTCGTCCTTGCTCTCTTTCAAAATCAGGGCCTCTTTTTGCGTTGATCACTGTTCCATACAAAGATATAGTCCTAAATATGTAAGTCTATTCTTCTAAGCCTGTATGATGTTATCTGTCAGTACAGTAGGGTTTTTTGAATTCATTTTTGCCTTACTGAAAAATAATGCACATTTGTAATAGGAAGACAGAGAAGCAGTATAAAACCACCACCTGAGACAGTAGTCAATGAATATAGCCTTGGCCTATGTCACCTGATGCTTAGATAAAAGTACAAATATAGAGAAATACAAAACAAAAATGAGGCATTTTTTTATATGTCCCATATTCGAGCTGCTTTCCCATTTATTGCTAAATCAAGAATTTCTATGCATGTAGAAAATGGCAATCTTTATCCACCCTGTCATTGCTAATGTTAGCATTTTGATGCATGTGAGAATCCTGCTCAGTGAAAAAAGTAGACTATTAGGAGCGTCATAGCAGCCTCCTGAAGGTCATGCTAGGCACACTCCCTGTGATCACTGCTGTCCTGGCTTTTATAAAGCTTACCTTCACTTGTACCCTGTCATGTCACTATCTACCTCATGGTACACATGCAGATCTATGAGTTTTCCATCTTTACAGTGAGTGAACTCTGTTATCAGTTTAAAGTTCTTTTATATCTAGAAATGATTCACGTCTTTAAAACCAGATTTGGCATTAATCTAGTTATTATTTATGAGATTTTCTCTTCATAAATATTAAATATACACTTTCCATTCCACTAACACCAGGCTCTTAGAATTTCCACATCTCCCTTGTTAATTGTCACAGCCAAATGTGAAGAATATGTTATCCAGGGAATTATGAGAGAAGCCCATTTCTTTAGTTGCTAAAAGATAATTTTGACAATAATTAATGTATTAATTAGTATCCATATTTTCTTATTATTATTTTAATTGGCATGTAAAATAATGAGTTTTGATGCAGCATTTCTTATATATTCTCACACACATATATATGTTAGTTTTGGTGTTACAGTGCTAGGATTCATTTTTATATGTATATACATATTTTCAGACAGCTTTTATCTTGTTGTCTTTCCTCTTCCCACTGCCCCTTTTCTGCCACAATAGCCTTCTTCTATTTGCATGTCCTATGTACATACATATTCTAAATTTAGCATTTGAATTGAAAACCAGCAATATTTGTTTTTCTAACAATGACTTACTTAGCTTATCACTTCCCTTAAGTCCCATCCACTTTCAAGAAAAACATAATTTTGTCTTTTATGAGTAAGTAAAATGCCATATGTATATATCATACACATTCTTCATCCATTTCAATGATAATAAACATGTAGGCTGACTATAATTTACCTATTATAAAAGGTGCCAGAATGTGCAACAGTGATAACAACATGTCTATGTTTATCACCTGCTCCCTAAGTTTCATGCTTAATTTAGAGATCACACTACACATTAGTGTGCCCACTGTCAAGTGACCTGAGAATATATTTTTTTCAAAACTTTGTGCAAGAGTATGGTCTTCACACTGTTTTTCCCCTTTTTTCTCGTCAACTCCATCACTCCTTCTCAAAGTCATGATTTTTATTCTTTATATAGATAGATATAGATATGTGTGTATATATGTTAAATATAGATATAGTGTGTATGTATGTATGTATGTATGTACATTTATATAACGTAGTACAGAGGCCACTTGTTCATTTCCCAGCTGGTCAGACTCCTGAAATAACCACACAGAAACTGTATTAATTAAATTACTGCTTGACCCATTAACTCTAGCTTCTTATTGGTTAACTCTTACATATTAATTTAAAGCATTTCAATTAATCTGTGTATTGTCACTTGACTGTGGCTCACCAGATAAAATTCCGGTTTCTGTCTCTGGTGGGGCTACTTAGCTTCTCTTTTGACTCTACCTTCCTTCTCCTAGCATTCAGTTTAGTTTTCCCCACCTAGCTAAAGTCTGCCCTGCTATAGGTTCAAAGCAGTCCTTTATTAACCAATGGTATTCACAGCATACAGAAGGAAATCCCACATCACCTCCTCTTTTCTGTTTAAATAAAAAGGAAAGTTTTAACTTTAATATAGTAAAATTACATATAACAAGACAGGCAAGTAAAATTTACAGTTGCAATATTTATGTATACTGTATTTTTTATCATAACTAAGGAAAACTATAACTATAACTACATATTCTTCAACTCCATCAAAGACTCCAGAAGGATATATTACCTAAGTAAACAGGAAGTGCATTGTAAGCAACTTCCAAAACTCTAGAATTGACAAAGACATCTTGCTGCCTGGACAGTCACCCAAAGTTTTTCTGTAACATTGGAGCATCCATCTTCAGCCTACAGGACCATTGTATCTAGCAGACTTTTTCATGAAGCAGGAAGTTTCAAAGACAGTTCTGCCTATATTGGCAGCTTGTCAGTTACTTTCTTCTGTGTACTGCAGAATGTCTGGCAGTCTCTTTCATGAAGCAAGAACCCCAAAGGACCATCTCACCTTTAGGCAAGTTCAGCAGTCATTTTTCTGTGGGTCCTGCATGTCCAATTCATACAGCATAGCATCAAGGAGTCCAGGCACGAGCAGTTTCTTGCCCAAATGGCTAACCAACTCCATAAGGAACCTATTCAATACCCATCTTTCTCTTGAAGTATATCAGTGCTTCCAGGAGCAGATGTGTCTCATTGTCATGATAAGTTCTAAATTCTTAAAACATTTTAAATGTCATGTTCTGTAGTCTTTGAAAGGTTTGAAGAATGCTTATTTATCTGAAATACATCTCTGTACATCTAGAAATTCTAGCTAACATGACTATAAGCTTTACTATTATAGATGATTATCTATTAACCTATATTTCTTAATTATACATTACACTTTTAAATGAGCAGCACAAACACAATACCTTAATCAAGAGGAGAAGTATACATATAACAAAATGGACCTGATGTTTGTATTAATAAACCAAGATCCCCAATGCAAATCTCTATAGCATATCTTCCTTTAAATGTAAACAAACATTTAAGAACAATATTTGGGAGTATGAGCGTATTTCTCCCCAAACTTCTTCCTGCTTTTTGTTGGGCAAAGTAATTTTTTTTGGTGATATTCACAGCAACCTTTTGGGGGTCTTGGTCCATCAAACTACAGTAGTCTGGAAGAAATCCACAGGTTCTCATCTTTTGTAGAAACAAAAGAAGAACCTTTTTTTCCAAAGCAACATATCCTTAGACTCAAATTTTGGAATCAAGATATCTTTGTGTTGGTTTAACTTAGCAGTCAATATAATAAAATGTCACTCTCTACTTAGCTCCCCCTTCACAGTCAAAAAATTCAAAGAAAACACAATAATATACATAATCCAGGCTCTCTGTGAATTTTCCATCTTTATGTGGCTTATTTTTACTCTACTACTTTTTAATCTATAATCTGTCTCTTTAAATACTTTACCTTTTTTTAAATAATTTACTTCTTTTTATTACTATCTGTAATCTTTCTCTTCTCTCTCCCAAGCCTATGTACATTTTTTAACACACTGTGACTTGTTTAGAGTTCTTTTATGTCTGAATCTGTCTTATTGCATATCTGTAATTCTTTTCTGTCCAGAAGTGCTTCTTAAAATGCTAAGCCCTTCTCATGAACTTAATCTTAAAATGCTAAGCCCTTCTTATGAACTTAAGTAGCAGCATTGCTAGGGGAAATATGGCCCTGCCTGCTTGCTCCACCCAGTCTGACATTGCAAGGCAGAGGTCTGTTTAGTGTAAGCCAGGCTCACAGCCCCACTTTTAGGCACACAGGGGTCTAACCCGTCTTTAAGCAAGTTGTAGCACTCTTCTCACAACCCCCATTTAAATGCTCTGTAGCCAGATCTCTTGAAAGAGTCATAGTTTGTACTGACAGCATGACCCAGAAAGCCATTTCAAAACTGCACAGCTTTTTTCTGCTACCACTGAATCAGAAAAACCTCTCTTAAAGGAGCTACAGCATGCCGCAAGTTGAAAAAAATGTAGCTAAACTTCGTTTTTCTGTGTCTAGAATTCCTTTCCAAGCTTTCTCAGGTTTCACGTGGATGTTGTCAGCCCCACAATGGAGCGCCAATTTGTAGTAGGGAAGCCACATGTTCATTTCCAGGCTACCCGGATTCCCAAAATAGCCACACAAAAACTGTATTAATTAGATCACTGCTTGACCCATTAGCTCTAGCTTCTTATTGGCTAACTCTTACATATTAATTTAACCCATCTTCATTAATCTGTGTATTGCTACATGGCTGTGGCATGCCAGATAAAGTTCTGGTGTCTGTCTCTAGTGGGACTACATGGCTTCTCTTTTGACTCTGCCTTTTTTCTCTCAGCATTCAGTTTAGTTTTTCCCACCTAGCTAAATTCTGCCCTTCTGCCCTGTTATAGGTTCAAAGCAGTCATTTATTAACCAACTCACAGCATAGAGAGGGGAATCCCATATATATATATATATATATATATATATATATATATATATGTTTAAATACAGCCTGATGATTTAATTTAGTGTTGTTCATATGTATATGTGCTTACAGATGACCATTCATGAGATTAAGACATTTCATGTCATGTAAAGCAGTTCCAGACAGGAATGAGCAGTGATACAGTAATCCATTCAAAGGGCTCTAAATTCCTGTGTGTTAGGCTCACAGCTGCTAATCAATCTGCATAACACACTCTCACAGGACACTAGGAATTTGTAGGGATCTGTTTCCTGAAGAATATATGCACTCTCTTGAAGAAAACATTCATACATATCTTCTAAACATGGTACCTATATTGAACACATCTGCAAGCCAGATTTTGTGGTCCAGGAATCAGAGCACTACCAAGGATGCAGACTTATGCATGTGTTAACAAAATTATTTCTTACAAAATAATATATGGAAATTGATATACATCAAGACAATGATATATTTAAATTTAATGACTATAGAGGGACTTAACAAATGCAGTTGGATTCAAATCCCACATCTCTGGCTGCACATAAATTCATGCAGACAAAACACTAATACACATAAAAATAAAAGAGAAAAAGGTAAAATAGGAAAAAATGTAAATTCTAAAAATAAAAAAAAACCCTTCTCAGCATAAGATGATATCACCTCAAGTTTTCCTCATAGTGTGCACTCTATGGATAAAACATTTACAAAAGAGATACGTTTTAAATAAAAAACTCTATACTAAAATGACAGCCTTTGTTTCTTTAAATTAATAGTGAAAAATAGGGCATAGAAACAGAAACTCATGTAGGATAGATACACAATATAAATAGTTATATCAGTATGAACTTCATTTAATTAAAACAAGTTTCTTCACCTTCCACCAGATGATTTATTCTAAGTGGGAAAATTAAATACAGATATTTATATTATGAATTGCTCCTTTTATTATTTTTAACTAATTTAATGTTAAAATATTTTAAGACTAAATAAATGGCTTTCATACAATGACTTGCTATCTACGCATATACTTTGCTATTGCAAATGATTTTATTGCCAGCATGAAATAGCAGACTATCCTAGCTCGTTACTACAAACATTTCCATCTGTATCTTAACATTTGTCTTCACCTCATTTATAGCCTTTAGCATGTTTTTTACTTGGTGCTGTGGTCCCTGTTTCAACATTTATTCAGGACATAGAAATCCAGTCCTCCTCATAGTAAAGTGTTCAGTTACACCAGTTAACAGGAACAGAACAGATGGGAGCTAAGAACACAGAGGGCAGGAGTCTGGCCCTAGCAAGTGACTTCTCACAACAATCCCAATGACCTACAGGAAGAGATCCATTGTGCTTGGTGAGCAAAAGTCATTTCTTGACATAAATGGGGGTTGGGAAGATGTTCTCAGTAAAACACTTGCCATGCAAGCATAAAGATTTTAGTTAGGTCCCCAGCACTCAATAAAAGAGTTAGGCAACACTTCTAATCCCTTTACAATCGTGACAAAGCTAGACAGATTCCCTCCAGCTTGCTGGCCAAACAATCTAGCCATGGCAGTGAGTCCTAGATCATTGAACTTAATTCATAAAACAAGGTGAATAGTAACTGAGTAAGATATACAAGGTTGACCTCTGACTTCACACATATATACACATACACCTACACCTTCATATATACCATCACACATGCATGTACACACACACCATCACTACTACCACCAACAACAACACAACAACAACTTAATGAAAATTTGTTATTATGACCAAATATATTTGAAATTCCCATATTATGCATGTTGTTGCAGAGCATTGAGGTGTTGACAGAGGTTTTTGTCCCACCAAGTCCCACATCTGTTTGGCCCCAAAGACTCACACAGAAGTCTACATTAATTATAAACTGGTCAGCCTATTAGCTCAGGCTTCTTATTAACTCTTATAACTTATATTATCCCATAATTCTTGTCTGTGTTAGCCACATTGCTTGGTACCATTTTTGGCTAGGCAGTCACATCTTGCTTGCTCTGTGTCTGGCTTCCTCTGTGTCTGGGTGACAACGGTGGACTGAGCTTTACACTTCCTAGAATTCTCCTGTTCTCATTGCTTCACTTCTATTTCCTGCCTAGTTTCCTGCCTCTACTTCCTGCTTGGCTACTGGTCAATCAGCATTTATTTAAAATACAAGTGACAGGGTATAGACCATTGCCCCACAGCACTGAAGTAACCTTATGCTCATTTTAAGGCATCCAGAAAATCTTGACAAAATATACGGCATGAAAGTTGAATTAAAGTAATATTTTTACTCATAAATTATCACTTGGTTTTTTTTTCACCACTTTTGGAACTTCTCCAGCCATAGTTGTAAAACATACCATTTTTGTTTTAGATTATAAGTACAATTATGAAAGATTGCCTGGGTGCTTAAACTAGAGTTATAAAGTGACTTATTAGCACAGTGTCCTTTCAGGTATAGAATCACAAATAAATATCTGCTAAATCTGTGCTCATATGAAAATCTTAGTTATTTACTCCCCAATTCTTGAAAAAGCACCAGTGCCTTCCTAAATAGAAAAACAAAAATCTTAAAACCACAACACTTTATTGCCTTGATTTAAAATTTTTATTTTGAATTAAATTGCTCCTCTGTCTAAACAGAGAGAAAATTAAATATTTAAGCCACCTAAAGCCAAGTCTTTCTTTTTTGAAATTTGGAGGCACAGTTTGAATCACACATAAGCTTTGCACTCACTTTCCATACAATCATAAAAATTTTCTTCAATCACATCTGTTTAATATAATGAAAGCTCATTTCCCATATGGAGAAACAAACCAAACCTCCCGTGGTTTAAAATACAATAAAAATTCTTCCCACCCTCATTGCAGCCCTAGCACAATGCCTTGACTCTCGTCAACTTTCATTTATTCTCTTTTGCTGTCTGCTTTGCCATTTTATTGCACACTTCCATAAAAAGAAAGTCTATGCAGCCAATCTTATAAAGTTTCTCTGCATTTATTGCTTGGATTCACTCCTGTTACCCAGGCACCAAGAGTTTATTCACTTTCTACTTTTCATGCCAATAACGTGCATGACTTTATGAACATTTTTTAAAAATTAAAATTACTTGTATTCATATAGCAGTGGCCCTGTAAGATGACATACTTTTCTTTGGAGACCAATATGCATTATAGCCATGAGTTAGTTCATCCTTTAATTCAAGCTTCTAGTTGAATGACTTTTATCTCCTAGACACCACACAAACAGAGAAAGTAAAGAGGGTAACATGTTTTCCATGGATGATAAGCCCTTACCTTCCACATATATAAAAGATATGGGTGATTAGGGTATAAATTGATACAGGAAGTAATATTTAGCACCAAAAAGAGGCCAAAAACAGTATGGGTCGGGTTATGGTTTATTTACTGGAGAAAATTCACAAAGAAATGTGTCTTGATATCAACTTGACCAGTAGCCATGCATCTTCTTAGACATGCTACCTCAGATAATTTCAATAGCCCCCTTTTTAAATTAAGATTTTTAAATACAATCTTTTGTGTAAAGCTATCCCTATTCCCACTCACTCCCCTCCTCCCAACCCACTCCCCTATCCACTCCTCAGAAAGGGTCAGGCTTCCCAAGAGAAGTCAACAAAGTCTGACACTTCACTTCGAGACAAGACCAGGCCCCCGTCCCTCTTATATAGGCTGAGCCAGGTATCCCTCCAAAGAGAATGTGTTCCAAAATGCCAGTTAAAGCAGTAGGGATAAATTCTCATCCCACTGCCAATGACCCCACAGATTGCCCACACTCACAATTATCCTCCACATTCAGAGGGCCTAGTTCGGTCCTATGCAGGTTCCCTTGCTATCAGTCAAAGTCAGTGAGCTCTCACTAGCTCAGATCAGCTGTCTCTATAGGCATCACCATGACGGTCTTGACCCCTTTGCTCATATTATGGCTCCTCCCTCTCTTGAACTGGTCTCAGGTAGCTCAACCCAGTGCTTTGCTGTAAGTCTCCGTATCTGCTTCTATCAGTTGCTGGATGAAGGTTTCATAATGACAATTTAAAAAGTCAATGTTTGTTGGTCTTCTTGGACTTATGTCAGGCCGGCTATTTACTGGCAGGCAAATGTTCTGGTTATGAAAATTACACAAAGTCATCTTATTAACAGAGGCGTGAGATATAAGAGCCAAGGCACACTTTGAGAGAGAGAGAGTATAATGAAATGTAAAATGTTTGAAAACTTAGAGGGAAAGTAATGTAGTCTTCACTAACAAAGATGACACTGTATGAGAACTGGAAGAATGGCAATATGGATTGCCTCCTGATCTGAGGAGCACAGCACTTAATGGAGGTCTCCTGAAGTCATAATGACTCACAAACCACCAAAAGTTGTGTGTAGGAGATGCACCATCAACAAGGAAGTCAGGAGTCAGTAGATCCGTTGCAATAGATTTTAAATGAGCTGGACCAAATTTAAACATGAGGACCAAAATACCTTTCCCCTACAAACATCCTTTTGATGCTCGCCAAGTCACTGGAGACAAAACTGTATTCATGTAATAAACAAAGAAACAATAGCACACAAAAATAAGCAAATAACACAGGTAATATGCAAGTGAAGAAATTCTACCAAGTGAGCTGTCTGCTCTGAGAAACAGAAAATAAAAATGAAAGAGAAAATGAAAGGTTATAGACCATAACCCCAAGATCACAGAAATACAAAGAGTAGACACAAAGGAAACCAGGAAAGGTGATGAGCCATTAAGAAAAAAGCCTTCAGAGCATACAAAAAAATAAAAGAAAAAGAAAACATTCCTAGAAAAGTGAGCTGCTTTGGAAGCAATGTAATATAATATAAGCTTGAGTGGAAACACACTTAGAAATAGGAAGACTGATGAGAAAAATCACACAATAAAGAAAATAGGGAAGCAAGTGGAGAAGTCATTGTTGAGATGGAGACAAAGACATCGGCAAAAGAACAAAATGTGATTCTGAAGAAGGTCAGGAAATAGGGAATCAAAGTACCACCACCCCAAGTTGCCTTGCAGGCATCAGGAAGAAAGCCAGGTGATGGACCCATGACATCTCAGAATGAAGTCCACGTGACTGTCCCCTAAATAGGAAGCACTTTTATTTTTTACGTGCAGCTATAAAAAGAAAAAAACTCAGACAATAAGCTGTCATAGAACTGCCTCAAACACAGAACTAAAGTCAACAATGGTGAGCCACGGAACAGGATGCCATTATTATGATGGGTAAAGGTGTGAGTGTGTGTGTGTGTGCACATGCTCACACACCTATGTGTGCATCCATACCTATCTGTACATACACAAATACATACACATATGTACACAAATAATTAACAGAATCAAGAAGGAAGAAGGGGTAATTGAAACCAATATACCTTTCATGCTGGTATAGGAAAGAATAGGCAGCTATTAATTAGCACTGAAGTACAAAGCTAAAATTCTGTTCTTTCAATTCTTTATAAACTTATCATTTTTACTTTGAATTTTCACTTAGAATCTTTATAGTCACGAATAGGACATATATAAAATATGTGAATTTTAATAACTTATTTTGATCAGCTTTACTTAAAGAACATGACCATATTTCTCCATTATCAAAGGATTTTAGTAGTCAACATTTCTAGTAGACTAAAAGCATGATTTGAAAAAGTAAGTTTACAAATTCATTTTCTTTGGGAGAATTGCTTAGTGCGTGAATGGCCATGGGATTTTAAGGAAGATGAGCAGCTATAGAGCAAAGAAGGTTAAGGATGGAAGAATAGAACTAAAACAGAGAGGAAGAAAGGAGTAGAAGTGGTGCCTTGACCTCTCTAGATAGCAGCATGAGGTGTCTTCTTCACAGTAAGATAACCCTTATAACATGCTGACATGCTTACAAACCGGGATTCTGTTAGGTTTAGAGTGGTAGTGGTGGTGGTGGTGGTGGTGGTGGTGGTGGTGGTGTGTGTGTGTGTGTGTGTGTGTGTGTGTGTGTGTGCATGTGTGTAAGAGGGTATGCATATATATTTAAAGACTAGAAGTCATACGCTTAACTTCGTTTGATGTGAGGACCCTGGGGAATCTTTCTTTCTGGTTTAAAAATAAAAATAAAAATAGAAGCATTGCCCTTTCTGGCTTAATATTTTTCTGTGTAAAAATAGAATAATTTCTCCATTACATGTTTGAGTATTTAAACGTTATTGAAATTTTTGCGTTAATAAGAAATGTTATTGTCTTAACAGGGTTGATGTAACTGAGCTTTTAAATTCTTAATGGAAATACAAACTTATTTTTCTTCTGTAAGTTACCAATTCATAATCTTTCCTATTTAAGTGGGATGAGTTCTTTAAATTGTGAACGTATAATGATCTGCTTATATAAGCTAAACATCTCCAAATATGTTGATGCAGTGATACTTTAACAGACTGCTAGCCACATGGGGAAATTCATTGCCCATATGGGAGTTGAGATCTGTGAAGACTATAAGGAACTCAAGTTTTTCTTCTGAGAAAATAGAATTGGGCCTTTGGCCTTACTCAAGAGAAAGAAATAGAAGTAAGCTTGCCTCTTAGCTGACTTACGCTTAGGGAAGGCTTCCCAAGAGTTTAGGATCTCCATTCACAAACTGAGCAAAGAGCATCAGTAAGATTTTTAGTCTTGGAAAGTCCTTTACCAGAAGAAACACTCTAACAGGTTTTAGAGTGATGTGGCCTATAACATTCTTTAAATGACATCACCAACCAGAAGACGAAGGCAGGTGAAGTACTCAAGTCTTGCAATGCCCTTAAAGCAGCAAGCAAAGAAGAAATGCTTGAAGGCTTCCTTTAGGACCACTCTTGGCAATGTTACCCATCTCCTCTGACATTTGTCTTGTATGCAAATGGATTAAGATGTGCAGGCAAATTTGAAGAATGGGTCACACTGTGAACTCTCAAGGGAAAATGCATCCCCATGCTAAGAAGAGTTTATTAAAATGGATCAAGGAAGACTCTTGGTTTAGCTAAAGGGTGAAAGTAGTAACATAATTAGAAAAGGGAGCATATTGATGCAACAAGGATAATTACTTGTGGATGCATGCAAGAAGGAGACAGAGTTTATAGTGGAGAAGCATGAAGTACAACTTAACTGAACAAAAGTGTTAGATCCAAAGCCAGGTACTATAATTAGCTAGGAAACCACCAGGAAATGACAAATCCATGGAACAAAAAAAAAAAATGCTATAAATCCAAATGTCAAGAAACCAGGAAGTAAACCCTTAACATTTGTATAAACACCTGCCTACATCAGGATAAAATACTAGTGTTAGAAGCCTTAATGGAAAAAAATTTCCCAAGTGGATTAGTCATTCATGTGCTTATTCAATAACTATACAATTAGCACATAATATGGAGAAAATATGCTTCCAGAGGGTATATGGTGGAAACAGGAAATACCCTATAACTTCAAGAATAAAGGCCATGGTGCAATAAGAAGAGAATTATGTGTGTGCGTGTGTACGTGTGTATTCTTGCACGTGTAAGCATGTATGTGTGTGCATGTGTATGATGAACTGATTTTTTTTAAAACTTTTCTGTTGTTTGAAAATCTTTTGAAAAAGAACATATAATATGTTTTGATCAAATCCATCCCCATTCCCTCCCCTCTGATTCCTCCTCTCTACATTCCCCTACCAACTTCCTGTATTCTTTTATAAATCCACTGAGTCCACCTAGTGTGACTGGATGGGCACAGATATAGGACCATACACAGGAGCATGGTTAGGATCTCAGGGGCCACATTCCTGAAGAAAGTTGACTCCCACCCCCAACACTCATGTATCATCAATAGCTCCTCAGGATTAGTGCTTCATGTCCCTCTGCTCTATACATGCTAGGATTTGGGCAGGCTTGGTCTTGTACAGGTTTTCTGTGTTTAGTCCTAGCTTCTATCAGTTCATGTGTGCAGGTGTCCTGTCACCTCCAGCTGTGAGCTCACGTGTACAATTCCCTGTCACCTCCAGCTATGAGCTCACATGTGCAATTTTCCTGTCACCTCCAGCTATATTTATTACCATGAAAGAATAAAATATCATAGGAAGCACAGAGGAGTTAAACAGCCTAGTCCTGGAAACAAGAACACAGGAAGGATCAGCCATTTTCTGCTGCTGTAACCAGAGGAAATGCTAAGCCAACATTTTCTTTGTTTCCCTTCCAGGATGGAGACTGGGAAAAGTTAACAAATGCAAAATGGTTGTCCCTGGCATTTCTCCTACGTAGTCTCTTATTATTGGTGTTCCCATTTCTTCACTTCTGTCTTCTCTTCATGAGTTATCAGCTCATCCATAAAAACCTCCATTAATTATTTTTTCTTCTATACCCTCCCCATTTTTCATAATTTCCATGTCTGATTCTCAATAACCAATTGAGAAAAGAAAGTCCAGCAAAAGTCTCCATAGCCGGTCATAGCTTTACTGTTACTGCTGTGTAATTATGTTCATTTTAAAAAACAAAAATGAAAACACTTAACTCAAAGTAACTGAAGGATAATGCTGAGATTTTTAAGCAAGGGCCATTGTCTACCTTTAATTTGGTCTGTACTTTAAGATTGGGCTGGTATGTATTTCCTGTACTGTGGCAGCGGCCAGATGTTCAAATCCCATGTCTCTTTGTTTAAATGTTATAGGTACTACAACCAGGATTGGTCTTCACCATTGGCTTTAGTGCTGGCTACAGTTAACCCTTGACAGCATATCTATGAAATCCTAAAATGTTTCCACACTATTGATACTTAACTGTGTGTATACACACACACACACACACACACACACAATTATCCTCAAAACCCTTGCCCTAATGTAGACTCTATTCCAAGTTCCTCAACTGTCTACCACAGTGTTAGTGCCTAAACCCACTAGTGCCTACTCCTTCCTTTCCTCTGATTGTTTAATAGTTCTGATAGAGTTTCAATTATATCTCCAGCCACAACCATTGCCCACTCGATACTTATTGTCATTATTGTTAGTGGAAGTTGAGTATCTTCATGGGTCCAAATAAGTAAGCATGAGTGGGAGATTCTCCTTGATAATTCTATTCTTATTTGAGGGTTTGAGGAGATACAGAAAATTCCAAATATAACTCCAACATTTAGCTTTCCATAATAATCCTTACGAAAGGCCTAAGAGTTCGTTAATTATAAATATAGATGCATCTAACTGAGGAAAATTGAAAAACACGGCCATTCTGCTGGTATCCATTTCAACATGCACATCAGAAATACAATGCTAGAAATAACTACAAGAGCAAAACACAACTATAAAGATAAATATAATGATGTGTACATGGAGAAAAAGTAGTAAGGAAGGAAATGAGCATCATGAAACAAGTGGCATGACTGGAAGAGCACTAAAAGCATGTAGTGAAATCATCACACAAAATGATGCTGAGAATATAGCCTCATCCAACAGGCAGCAACAAAGTCTTTCAAAGACAGTCTTTTAATTTCAGGTCTTTACAGATGCATTAGCACCATGATCGGCATTATATAAAACTCTATGTTCTTTTCATTTCAAATCTCTACAGATGCTTTAGAACAGAGATCATTATAATACAAAACTCTAGCAAGCACAAAAGGAGTTGAAAATAAATCCAACTCTCACCTCTTAGTATAATCATCATTGACCTTCTATGAATCTTAGTCTGAATATTTCTCACTTATTATTTATGCAACCGTCATAGATGTATATATGTATGTATGTATGTTTGGATGGATGGATGGATGGATGGATGGATGGATGGATGCATGGATGGACTGATGAATGGATGGATGGATGGATATTTAGATGAGAAAACTGGTAGATTTAAAACTGAAATTATTTTGGATATTTGGACATATTTTTTTTAATGTATATTTTGAAAGCTAGAAATTGTGGGACAAAAAATATTCCACTATAAAGTCCAGAACACTTAGAGAAAATTATTTCTAGAAATTGTTTATGGACAAGAGAAATGACTGGATAAAAATATTATGAGAATAGAGATTTTCAAAGCCTGTCTCCTCTTCGAGGTTCCTTAATTCTGCTCCATTGGAAATATTTTTGAACTAGCATGTTACTCTCGTATAGTGCCCTTTCCCAGTTGCTGAACCTTGCTGTCATAGGCCTGTTTACAAACATTTCCACTTAATGAAGCCAAGCCAACTATCATTCCTTCACTGAATTCATACACCATCCTTCTTAGTTTTGTGACCTATTTAAAAATGTTCATTGTTTTTCAACCATTTTAGATTCCTCTGTTGAGAATTCTCTGTACCCCATTTTTATTGGATTTTTTGTTCTTTTGATGATCAATTTCTTGAGTTCTTTGCATATTTTGGAGATCAGGCCTCTGTCTGATCTGGTGAAAACCTTTCCCATTTTGTAGGCTGCTCTTCTATGATGTTTGGTGTGGTTGGTTTTATGTCGAGGTCTTTGTTCCCTTTGGACTTGAGTTTTGTGCATCATGAAGATCTCCTGAGTAAATTGGGAGCATGGGGATCATGGAAGAGGGTAGGAGGGGAGGGGAGAGGAAGGAAGGGGAGCAGAGAAAAATACATAGCTCAATAAGAACAATTTTTAAAAAAGAAATAAGTTGAATCTTCCTAAATAAAAAAAAAGTTTATTGTTGACTTCCCCTGCTGGCTTGTGACAACTTGGCACAATCACATCATTTCTAACGCTCAAGTTTCCTGACTCTCATTACATCTTCTTTTAAAATCAATGATTCATGTTTATATTACTGTGTCCATGGATTTTTCAGAAGATAAATGATAATTAGAGTTCCCTCTCATTTTTTGTGTTTCTCTCAGTTTAGTAAATGACTTTACTTTTATGTTATTCTCACTATTCCTTCCTAAATTTGATATTGTCGAGGATCCGTTTTTCCTTCCGTGATGTTTCTGGCCCCTCTTTCTCTTCAGAACCATCCATTGGTTGCCCTAATTCTGCAGAACTATCCTCACCCTCACCCTTGAGGGTTCTCTTCTCAGTCCTGTAATGTTGGCCCAACTCCCATGTGTTATTGTATAGAAGACATTTATAATGTAAGAAACAAGATATTCTTGCTTAAATAGAAAACATTTTGAGGAAAGGGGATTGGTGTATTTGTATATGAGATCCTGTGTATCTATAAATTTTGAAATTTCTGTTCTTTGGGTGGCTTGGCTAAACAATAGTCAAATTTTTTTTAGGGCTGGAGAGATGGCCCAGATTTAAGATCAAGTGGTGTTCTTGCAGAGGACCCAGGTTTGGATCGTAACACCCACAAAAGGCAACTCAGAAGAGCCTGAACTCCAAATCCAAAGTGATCCAATACCTTGTGCTTCTTCGAGCATCTGTACTCACAGGCATGTACATACATACACATAGAGACACGTGATAAAATAACAAAAATTTTAAATCTTTATATGGAGCAGAAAAATGCTATTTATGCATACAAGCATTTTCCTGTTGCCATTGTGTCTGCTGCAGTGTCAAAGCCATTTCATTTCAAAGGCTGTGCACATTACTGTTCACCGTCTCTCAAACCTGGTTCCCCTGAAGATTCAGGTTCAGAATGGATGCCAGCAGCCGGGCGGTGGTGGTGCACGCCTTTAATCCCAGCACTCGGGAGGCAGAGGCAGGCGGATCTCTGTGAGTTCGAGACCAGCCTGGTCTACAAGAGCTAGCTCCAGGACAGGCTCTAAAGCTGCAGAGAAACCCTGTCTCAAAAAACCAAAATAAAAAAAAATAAAAAAAAAAAAAAACCAGAATGGATGCTAGCACTTTTGTCTTTTTGAGTTTTATGCTGAGCACACAGGAGGCCATTTGAACTGGGATGACACAATTTTAGCATAGTTTTAATATGCCCTCTCACACTTTCATTATCATGGATTTCCTGGAGAACGCTTTGTTGCCCACTTTAACCACCTGATCACGATACAGGAATTCAATCTCTTTGCGTGCCTTCCTGGTGAGATCAGTTAAGGTCCTGAAGGTTTCCATCAATGTCACACCTTCTCCATGCCCTTTGATTATTTGGGTTTCAAACTCCAAGACTCTCTTCAAATCTCTTGTGATCTCCTGTGTGCCAGATGTTTAAACACCACATGCTGTTTTCTGTGCACATACTTAAGTTGAGCCAGTGGGTGGGCTTCATGACAGAGTCATTTGTCTGATATTGGGCCTCTCTATAATAGCCCTACTTGAATTTTAGTACAGGATTTAAACTTCTGAAGGGCCAGTGCAAAGGAGTCAGGAGCTACAGCTGAGAATTTGCACCACAATCAGTTTTTAAGGAGTGATTGTTTGGCTGCTACTGAAACCGCTGGAAAACACCCTTTCCTTTGCTCCATCACTCACCATTCTTCCCCGTTTTACATCTTCCTCTTCATTAACAATCGCGAGCAGTGTCTCTCCATTTTCCTTTTTTGATATAATAAAATGATTTCTTTTTTATTGAGGTCCCAGTGAGAGAACAACATAAACACATTGACCCACGCTGCTGTCTTTGAAACCACCCTCCACCTTTGCCTGACTTCTATTGGTTTCCTTAAATCAGAAGAAAACCAACCCACAGGCAGGGGACATCACTGTGGGCACATGGGACTCCTTCCCTCTTCCTGCACTTCACCCGTAAAGTTGAGACAATGTTTTTTTCTCATGAGGAACCAGTGTGAGCTACTAAAAGTTTTGGAAAGAGGTTTAGGTCGACTTTCTCACCTTCAATTGCTTTGGTCTCTACTTGACAGCATTTTATTCCTAGTGTATTGTTTGGGCTGTGAAATGGTTCCAATTCCACTGAGGATAAGTTCTTTGTCATTTAATTTGTTTTTAATATTGGTAATTTCAAAGAGGATTAGAGTAGAAAATTGCATTGTGCCAACTTTAATTGGAGATTCGCTTTCTGAGGATTTTAAGTTTACCGAATTTTTATTTATACTGGCTTGAAGTAAAACGATAATTATTCATTTGGCAATTCCTCAGGCTCTTTGAAAAAGAAATCTCCTAATACCTATATAATTCTGTATAATTTCTTTTTCTGTTTTTTTTTTAATTTTTTTCTTCTTCTGTTTTTGTGCTAGTGACACTTGATATATATTTAATGTAATTACCTTAGTATTCAAGTCTACTAACTTTAAATTTAATTTGTTGAGAATTCCACACATGAATACCATACTACCATCACTCACTTCATCCTCTATACCCCTCCAATTCCTCCCTTGGTCTCCCTTGGTGTCTCTCAAATTAATGACTTCTGCTTCTGTAATTGTTACAGTTACGTATGTGTTTGTCTATATATAGTCAACTCTATACTACTGATCCATGCAGCACTGTTCATCTGCCAGGGTTGACTGGGACTAGATAATCTATCAGGAAAGCTAATCCCAGAGAAAAAGCTGAGTCTCCCTCTCTCAGAAGACACTGATGCTATAGCTAGTCACGTAGGATGAGACCTTTAAAAATTTCCCCATCCTCAAGTATACTAGCAATTGAATTTAATGGTATTTTTGTTTACATACAGATACATCTATGGCAAGCACTAACTGTTTTGTTTATTTGTCTGCTTGTTTTGAGACAATGATCTCACTTTGTAGTTGAGACTGGCATAGAATTTGCTGTATTGCTCAAGCTGGTCTCGAACTCAGAGCTTCAGCTACTCTAGCGCCTGGGTTAGTCATATGAGCTATCATAACTGGCTCAATTTAAGGTCAAAGGAAAAAAGATTAACTCCTCGGGATAAGTTACTAATCATTTAAGAATTTTGTTTTCAGACTTTCTGGTGGATGCCTATAAACATTAGACACCCAAGGGTATTATCTGAACCATTAAAACTGGATCCTATGAGGTCATGAATACTCACAGGGACAGAAGCCACTTCTATAGGTGTCACTGTTACCAGATTACTCTCAGGTGAAAACAATACCCAGCTTCTCTGTACCCCTAAAATTTTGAAACTTAGGAGCTAGATGTATAAGATGGTTGGTTACCCTAGTTTTATTTGCCTACATTTTATTCATAGATGTTGCCTATGTTATCTTCTTCATGGTCCAATGAAGTAGTATATAACCTGTCTATCAATTTGAAGTATAGTCAGACCATGAGAAATGAGCATTTCTTGACTGTTGTTAAGTATATGCACGTATCCTTGATCAATATTTAAAACTGATAAGTTAACTTTAAAGCAATATTTTTCTTGTTTAAGATGAGGGGCTAGATATATGACTCAGAGTTCAAGATAGCATACAGTTCTTTCAGAGGACTTGAGCTTAGTTCTCATCCCCCAAGCTAGACAGTTCAACAATCACCTATAAGTCTAATTTCATAAAAGATCCAATTTCTCTCTGAACAAAAGCTATAACCCAAAACAACTTGGGAGGAAAGGGTTTATAGCCTATACTTCCAGACCACACACCATTACTGAGGGAAGCCAAGGCAGGACCAAGCAGGAGCAGAGCTTAGAAGATTGCTGCTTACTAGCTTGCTCTCCACACTTACATTCAGCTACCTTTCTTTTTCTTAATCTGTTTTAAATTTATTTTATGGATATGTATGTTGTGTCTGCCTGTATATATGTGAGAAATTGGGGCTCAGAGGCATCAGCTCCCCCAGAAGTAGAGTTACAGATGGTTGTCAGCCACCATGTGAATGTTGAGAAGTGAATCCCAGGCTTCTGAAGAGCAACAAGTATTCTTGACCCCTGAATCAATTTTTCAACCCTTCAGCTACCTATCTTATACCTCCTAGGGCTACCTATCAAAGGATAGCACCACCCACAGTAGGGTAAGCAGGGTTATGAAAGCCCACATGGGATACCTGCCCTTGCTGTGCTCCAGCAGATGTGGAATCCTTTGTGCTTCATATGAGCTACCTTTGGTTCATTATCCTTCAATTAAAAACACAACATGACCTCTATGATGTGCTATATACTATATTGCTAACCATATACATAATACTGTACACCAAATCTTTAGTGGAAACATTAATCAATAAAATGCCCCCACAGATTTTTCTAAAGGCCCATCTTACAGAGACATTGTCACAGTTGGGGTTCCCTCTTCCTTTCTCAGCCAAGTTTGTACCAAATTGACAAAACCTAACCACACACTCTGACCTTCATGAGCACCTGCACTCACACACACACACACACACACACACACACAACTAAAAATAATAAAAATAAATCTTTAAAAAATAATGACATAAAGTGTTTGTTTTACCAAGTCTCTTCAAAGCTAAACAGTTGTCTGGTAGACAAGAATATCAGCTACGAGCCATAATGTCAAGCCTGTGCAGCTACAAAAGGATGCTTTTGCTTTGCAAATGATTTTCAAGGAAAACGAAATCTATGTTCCAACGTGTTCTGACATGTTTCAATTAAAAATCACCCTCATTTAACACATGTTCAGAACCATCAAAGTTGCTTACCGAAGCGTGCGTATTGATAGACATTGCTCCAAAGCACAGTTTTTCATTTAAAAAGTTTGCCCATTAGTGCTCCATTAGATAAACCTGAACAGCAATGGAAGGAAATTGTTTTCGAGCTAATGACTGACAGGAGTGCTTTTATAAACAGCAACGTTTTAATCACTGCTCTCAATCCCCCAGAAGGTATTTCATTTGAACAAAAGGAGACATGTGAATGTGCTGTTGTTAATTCCTCACATGGCTACCCAACACAGCATTAAGATACTGCACGGAAAATAGAAAGCGATTCCGATTGAACTTGGAGTAGACTATGTTCTGCTAATTGCTGAGAAGTTACTGCTGCTCTCAAGCAATCAAATAAACCATTTCCCAGAATGCAGAGCTCACGGTGTTGACACAACTGTGCCCTGATTAAACCACTCATTTCCATCAGAAAACTACTTTGTATAAAAGTGCTGTTCTCGATACTGAAAGGTAGATGATTTCTGTGTATTTGAGATATTTAGAACTGTCTACCAATATTTCTTCCCCAAAGGAAACCAATAAAAACCCTCCTGGCAGTGGCATGGGCTATCATTTTCAGTCCGTGGTAAACACTCAGATGCCTACTATGGCATCCCCAGTTCTGTAACTGTCATAGTCAGTTGTGTCCACGTGATGAGACCTGACAAATGCACTTAAGCAAGACTGAGGTGTGTTCGGCCTATGAGAGGCTACAAGAGGCCATGTGTAACTCCTGCCCTGACTGCAACAGCAAACAAAGGGTCCTCCGAGGCTAAAAGCAGTTGGTTCTGATTCTTTGGTCTCCAGAAAAGACAGGAGGCCTATCCACTTACGTGTCTTATCTGAAGAGTAAGTGTGTAAAGTGTGTACATGATATAGTTCAACAAATATCTAGAAGCTATCCTCTCAACTCTCATAAGTGAAAGTTCATGGCTACTGAGGGGCAACAGCCTACTAGCTCACCACCGTACTCATCTTCGTGTCTATACGTTGGCTGTTAAAGATAATGCCTTTTGGAGGAATTGTGCACGATTTCCTTCAGTGACCGGCTGGTTTCACTTAGAGGACGTCCTCCAGGTTCATCCGTGCAGTCAAATATGTAAGCACTGCATACATTTCAAGGCTGAATAATATCCAATTGCCTATGTATACCAATTCTCCTTCTTCATCTATCCACAGACAATTAGATTTCTTTCCCCATTTGGCACCTAAGAAAAAAGCTTCTATGAAGAGGGAGCACAGGTATTTCTTGAATACTAATTTCCTTTTCTGTCAGTGCAGAAGTGAGATTGCTGAATCGTAGGAAAGTTCTGTTTCAAAGTTTTCTTTCGGAGTGTCTGAGCAGCTGTGCCAAGTCTTCCCCTATTTGACATTCCCATAAATGGTTTACAAGGGCTCAGGTTTTTCCCATCCTGCAAACACTCTTCTTGTTTATCTAACTCCGTGCATGATTACTGCTTTTACTGTCATTTTATTTCCTTGCTTAAGTCATGAGTTATAGTTCTCGTGGGTTTTTTTTTTTATGATTATTCAAGTGGGCACGTTAGAACTTTAGAGTCATAGCACATCTTTAAGCTACTGTAGTCTACTCTTGGGGAGCTTATACCATCTCACCATCTAATCTTACACAGAATGCTCCAATTTGGGCCTTCTTGGCCTTGTTATTGTGTTGGTCCTGCACTTTACTTGTTATGAATTCTACTTTATGCTATCATTTTTATAAACAGCCGATTATCTTTGAAAAATATTTATATAAAAAATCATAAGCATTTTCCATATAATCCCTATTCCTCAATCCTTTTTACAATCCTATATTCCTTCAGCTATCTTTTTTTTCTGTTCTTGATTTATCCTATTACTGTGATAAAAAAAAAATACTTTGGTCAAAGCAACTTAGGGAGTGAAGGGTTTATTTTAGATTACACTTCCTGATCACAGTCCCTCATTGAGGGAAGTCAACCAGGAGTGCAGCAGAAACTGTAGAGAACTGTCACTCACTGGCTTACTCATTGGCTCAGCATATTCTTTTTTTATTTTTTTAATATTAAAAATTTCCATCTCCTCCCCTCCTCCCACTTCCTTCCCCTCCCCTCCACCCACACCCCCACTCCCTCCCTCTCTAGACCAAAGAGCAGTCAGGGTTCCCTACACTATGGGAAGTCTGAGGTCCTCCCAACTCCCCCCAGGTCCAGGAAGGTGAGCATCCAAACTGACAAGGCTCCTTCAGAGCCCATCCATGCAGTAGAATCAAAGCCCAGCGCCATTGTCCTTGGCTTCTCAGTCAGCCTCCACCATCAGCCACATTCAGAGAGTCCGGTTTGATCACATGCTCCATCAGTCCCATTCCAACTGGCCTTGGTGATCTCCCATTAGATCTGTCCCACCGTCTCAGTGGGTGAACGCACCCCTCATGGTCCTGACTTAGCCTATAATTTGTGATCCTAGAGAAGCTAAATAAGAAGGTGAACCCAAAGAAAAGCATATTGTTATCATCCTGGATATTGGAAATTAACAAAATTGCTGGGCAGGGTTGGAAGCACAAGGGTGGGGGTGAGGTGGGGATAAGGGGAGATGGGGGGAGAGAAGGGAGAAGGAGAGGATGGGGAGAGCTTGAGGGAATGGGATGGTTGGGATGGAGGAGGGGTGGATATGGGAGCAGGGAAGTATATATCTTAATTACAGGAGCCACTTTAGGGTTAGTAAGAGACTTGACTCTAGAGGGGTTCCCAGGTGTCCAAGGAGATGTCCCCAGCTTGTTCCTTGGGCAGCAGAGGAAAGGGTGCCTGAACTGGCCTTGTCCTATAGCCACACTGATGATTATCTTGCATATTACCATAGAACCTTCATCTGGCGATGGATGGAGATAGAGACAGAGACCCACATTGGAGCACTGGACTGAGCTCCCAAGGTCCTAATGAGGAGCAGAAGGAGGGCGAACATGTGCCAAAAATTCAGCATATTCTTATACAGCTAAGCCTATCTTCCCAGAGATGGCACTACCCACAGTGGGCTGAGCCTTCCCACATCAATTATCAGTGAAGATAATTCCTTACAAAACCAACCACAGATCAATCTGATCTGGATAATTATTTAATTATAAGTTCTGTCTTCCTAGATTGTGTCAAGTTGACAATAAAAACTAAACAACACATCATGGCTTTGGTTTGGTTTGGTTTTAACCGTAATTATTTTTATTGATTCTTTGTGAATTTCACATCATGCACCCAGTCTCACTCATTTCCCAGTCCTTCCACATCCACCTGCCACACTTATAAACTCACACACACAAAGGAAAAAGACTAAAAACTAAAAGGTCTCACTATGGAAGCTGTAGTGTGTCATGGCCAGTCATACAGCAGGCCTTTTTTTCCAAGCAGCTTTACTTGCAAATGTTCATAGTAATAAGTCTTAGGTCTGGCTCCAGGCCTGTGGTTTCTGCTATACCACTGATACTGGACCTTCACAGCGACTCCTCTCGGATGCTCTGCTGTTGCCCTAAGTCATGGACATCCTGCAGCTTTGATTCTACAGAACTGGTCCCTATGTATTCCAGTTCTTAGATTAGGTAGGTATTGGTGACAGGCCAGCCTAAAGCTCTGAATATGGGCCTGGGTGGTAGCTGAGTTGGTCAGCCCACCAGCTCCTCCACTGCCACACCACCAGGGCCAGCTCTCCCACACTGTCCAGGCAAGGTGCAGGATCAGCCCTACTGAGATCAGTACACCTTGCAACATTTTTCGTGAGCATTTTGTTTTTGCTTTTATTCTTGTTATTTTCTTCAGGTACAGAATTCTAGAATGGCAGATGCTTTTTGTTCTTGTCCCTTCAAGTGTGTGGCAGTTTGAAAGAAAATGATTTCCAAAGGGAGTGGTTCTAAAAGGTGGTATGGCCTTGTTGGACTAGGAGTGGTCTTGTTGGAAGAAGTGTGTCACTGTGGAGGTCAGCTTTGAAGTTTCATGTGTGCTCAAGATACAACCCAGTGTCTCAGTTCACTTCCTGTTGCCTGCCAGATGTAGGTCACTCAAGCTATACCTCCAGCATCATATCTATCTTCACTACACCATGTCACACCATGATGATAAAGGACTAAACCTCTGAAACTGTAAGCTACCCTCAATAAATGTTTTCCTTTATAAGAGTTACTGTGGTCATGGTGTCTCTTTACAGCAATACAAACCCTTACTAAGACAAAGTGGTTCAATGATATTTCTTCACCTTGTTACCATTTTTCCAATGAAAATTATCATCTTAATTTTTTCATTCTGTGTGAAATAACCCCCTTTTATAGCTTTTAAGATTTCCTTTGTTCCTGATTCTGACTACTTTAACAGCAATGTAACTTTGTGTAGTTTTCCTCATGCTTCCTGTATTTGAGTATGTTGGATCACTTGGTTGATAACTTATAGTTTTTATCAAATTTTGTCCATTGTGTATTCAAATACTTTTCTTCTTTGCACTCTTATTCTGGGACTCCAAATGCATATTGTGCAATTCAGGTTGTTTTCAGCTCTTAGCTAATGTAAACACTCACTTTTGCTTTTTTATTTTTACTCTTAATTTCTTTTAATATTGTGCCTCTTTGTGTAGCCCAGGTTGATTTTGAGTTCTTCCATCTCACTCTCCTGAAAGCTGAGATTACAGGAATACACATCATTCTCAGCAGGGTTTAGCTTCAAGTAATTAATTTTAAGCTCATTATAGAATGCATTTTTCCACTTCCTTTGATGCCTGGCAACATTTTTATTAGATTGCCAGAGATTGTCTTTGCATTATTATAATTATTGCAGAGATTTATATGAAGACAGTACTTATTTACCAGAATTCTTTCATTCCTTTGATTTTGCATTAGCATTATTAGGTGAACCCAGCATGTTGTCTGTGGGCCATATGCATTCCAGGATAACTATGAATGTTGCCCAACACATTGGCCACTAACATACTGTCAAAAATCTCAAAAGGCAGGACAACCTTGATAGAGCTGACCATTCCCCACTGGGAACCACTACCTTTAAACGATGACTCATCAACTACAGTTTTCCAGCATGATTGGTGCTTAACAGACATGATTCATGAGCCTAACTTAACATAGGCTCAGTTTCCTCTTTTTTTGAATGACCTCCCCATTAAAAGTGATTATCTTATATGTATTCATTAATAGCTTATAGATTCTCAGAGTTAATTCTACATAGCTCTTTATTCTCCAGGATTTTATTTTGCAAATGCTAGGTAGCATGTCACCCCTATCCTCTTAGCATCCCCCCAACTCAAAGAACATGTCTCCTTGGGGTTTTCCCCTCTACACTATGGTCTGGAATTTCTCTCAGGGTAGTATGGTACAAATATTGGAGTCACACCTTTTGCTATCCATTTCTCAAGAACCATTGTCTTGAATTTTCTGATGTCTACACACTGAAAACCATTTTCTGCACAGCTTTCCTGTATGAGATCTTTTTCATGGTGGGATCTGTTTCATGTGATGAGAAGGGGAAATCTGGTCCTTGTTACTATGTCTTTGCTCAAAGTAGAAGTCCAAATTGCTGTAATTTTTAGATTTATATTACTGTAGTGTAAGCCACTCTGGCCTGATTAATACACACTTGATAGCCCTACCTATTGCAGAAATTCCACAAGCAACGTGTCTTTGGAAAAAAAATGATTTACGACCTATAACTTCTCAATTTGTTACAAAAGGTGAGATTTTTCTATTAAAATTTAGAGAAGGTTATCTGAAATAACAAATGATATGATTTGTGATTTTGAACATCAGTGTGGAATTGGTCCTTTTCAGCTTCCAACGGGAAGACCTGTTGAGACTTGATGTATACACATGTAGTCATAATCCAAATGGCAGAAATCTACTTATTCTTGAACCCAAGAAAGTAGTAAGATTCAAATTACCATCGGACCTACTGTCTTGCCTAAAGACTGAGTGTGAAAATCAAGTGAAGTCATTCTCTCTCACATGTTGGACAATTGTCGCTGAGACAATGGCCAGGGCGAGCAGCCAAAATACCTCCCTTTCCCGGGGAGCCTGGGTTTGTTTTCACAGCATGACAGCTGGTCCGAATGTAACGAGAGAGAGAGAGAGAGAGAGAGAGAGAGAGAGAGAGAGAGGCAGATGGAATATATATTACATTTTCTAATAATCTGGCGTAAGGTATTGCACACTGTTGCTTCTTTTATGTTTTTGATGGCTTGTTTTGTTGTTGTTGTTGTTGTTTCTTTTGATTTGGGTTTGGGTTTTTTTGATATAGGGTTTGTCTGTGTAGTCCTGGCTGTCCTGGAATTCACTCTGTAGACCAGGTTGGCTTGGAACTCAGAAATCCACCTGTTTTTGCTCCCCAAGTTCTGGGATTAAAGGCATACACTACTATACCCAGCTCTCCATTTTGAATTTTAAAGTCACCACAACAGCCCATCCAAAGTCAGCAAGAGAAGAAGCAATCTATATGTTAAAGGAAGGAGTAGCAAAGTTCTAGAAGAAAGTGTGAGGAGACAGCTCTGTGACAAATTTTGGGAATACAATATAGTATACTGACACCGCTAGTACTGACAATATTAATGATAATATCAGGTACCGGGAAATACCATGAATTAGAGTTGCTGTAACAATACAAATGCTCTGCTTCTCCGGGGATGTTTATGGCTTTTTAATCCTTTACACTTGCATGTCTACCTCTTTCACTAGACACAGCTTCTCTGAAAGCATAGTTTGCATCTTAGTCATTCACTTGGTTTCAAATCCTTAGCAATCAACTTTCACTGAACAGGCTAACACAATCATTGCATGAATAAGACTGGAGTTATTCCAATGGAAAATAGGTAAACAAAAGCTATACATGCCTTTCTCAACAAATTCCAATTCATTAGTAAACCTCCAAGTACAGTCTTCTTCCATCATAAAATGGAATAGAGTATGTCAAAATTGAGAGCATGGGGCTGAACTGTAGCTTTTCATAAATGTTGAATTAGGATGTAAATTAAATTTGTAACAGAGTGTTAGGAAAATTATGTTGACAGAGGTTTCTGTTCTGCCTGGTCCCACAGTCGTTCAGTCCCAAAGAAACAAACACAGAGATCTACATTAATCATAAACTGGTTGGCCTATTAGCTCAGGCTTCTTATTAACTAATTTCTACATCTTAACCCATAATTCTTTTCTGTGTTAGCCACATGACTTGGTACCTTCCATCACTGAGGAGTTCTCATTTTGCTATCTCTGCATCTGGTTGATGATTGCAGACTGAGTTTTTTCCCAGAATTTTCCTGTTCTCGTTGCCCCATCTATACTTCCTGCCTGGTCACTCTGCCTATACTTCCTTCCTGGCTACTGGCCAATCATCATTTTATTAAAATACCAGTGACAAATCTTCAGAAAGTACAAAACCATTGTCCCACAGAACTTCCCTCCCCACACTTTTTCTTCAAAACAAAAGCTTTGAATCTAATGTCCCTTGTTTAGCTTTCTATCTGACCATTATTCATAACTTGTAACCAACACTCTAAACAAAGACAAATATCCATAATCCATTTTTTGGGAATGTGGACTTAGTTTTCCACACTACTTCCTGCTGATGGGGGATGCTGATAATCTTATGAGGACCTAAAAATCATTTAGGATTATGATCAAGTCCTGACTGGAAAAAATCTGTGAGATTTGATCACCTCAGCCAGCAGTCTTGAAGGTGTTCTCAATGTAGAACTCAGATATCTGGGCCATCTGTTCCTATCAGAGATTTCTTAAGGGTTCTACCTTGATCAAACCTTATTTTTCTTAATTCAGAATGACTCCACAGCCTCTCATTTCCTGTGGAAACAAAAGCAAAACCTCTTCTCCAAATTAACGTATCTTGTGACTTAAATTTCGAAATCAAGACGTTTTCCAAATATATATGTTGGATTAATCCAGCAGCATTTATAATCAAATGTCTTTTAACAGCTGTTGCTCCTTCCTCAGCATTCAAATCATTCAAAGACAACACAATAACATAGAGTATCCAGACTCTTTGTGTATTTTTCATCTTTACATGGCTTTATTTTAAACTCTATTTCTTTTTTTTTATTTTTAAGTTTTTGTTTTTTGAGACTAGGTTTCTCTGTGTATCTTTGGCTGTCCTGGCACTCACTCAAAAGATGCTGTGATCTTGAGCTCATTCAGCTTCCTGGATGCTCTGCTCTTGCGTTTCATTTTGTCAGACAGCATTCAAAATTAAATGGAGGCTCCAGCATGGAACCGGTAACATTTTATGTAACTAGTAAGCTGAGCCGCACTATTTGCCTAGTAAGCTGAGCCGCACTATTTGCCTGGGAAATTATTTCAGCCATAAGGAACATCGGGATATCACCAATACTACTTGTTTTTTAATGGTACACATACAGATCACTTTGGATAAGACAATCGTGGTCTTTCTTATTTTCAACAATTCCTTTTATGCCCTCTATTTTGTACACTTTAATTCTAATTTCACAGTGACTATCCTAATTTTAATCTAAATCAATATAATACCATCTTTATATTCATGCTAGACTCATGCCTTTAATAATATCTTAAGCCTTTTGTGCAATAGAAAATCCTGTCTGGGATACCTAATGAAGGGATGGATTCATTTTACCTGAGCCAGGATAAAAAGTGTAAACTCTAAAGTGTAAAATGATGCTTCTTAATTAAAAGTTCATTCAAACTTAATAGCAGAGTCAGCAAAAGGCAAACCCAGCACATAGGTGTACTTAGCTCTTTCAATACAGTTTTATCTGAAGTGTGGAGGTTTTAGCTTTTGGCAAATACCCCGACCTTTATAAATTGCTAATTGTCAAATTCCCTAGACTTTAAGCTCAATCTTGTCATTTTGAGTTCTGAAATAAATTTTGTTGTTGTTTTATATAGTCAGTGTTTAATATTTATCCATAAGTCCATGCAGCTCTCATACCCATATTTGTCTTAATTTGTTAATATAACACATTTGAGATTATTTTTGAATTATTTATGATTAATTTTATTAAACCTATTTAGTCTGAAATGCCATTTTTTATTCATATATGAGCAACTCTTTTGTTGGTGGTATTGGCTATTTAATTCCATATCATCTGGCTTTTTTCCTCAATACACTAAAGTTGCTGAAAACCCTCAGAAGGACCATTTTCAGTAACCAAAGTTATTTTGGGGAACCCTGTGTCTGGAAGGCATACTTCAGTGTTACTATTTAAGGCATTCCCTTTCTTATCACAAATCGGTGCATGTTATTTTCTAGAGTAATAACATAAGTAAAACTGCAGCACTCATGTTAAAGTTCTGTATGTGTACACATATATATTTGCATTCATGTGCATGTGTGTACATATTTATTACATGGTTATTTTACATTTTTACTTTTTGAAATAAAAATATAGTTACATCATTTCTTCCTTTTTGCTTTTTCCCTCCAACTCCTCCATAGGGCCCCCACTCTCTTTCAAATTTATGCTCTCTGGCCTCTTGCTTTGATTGTTATTATACACACACTCGTGTGTGTGTGTGTGTGTGTGTGTGTGTGTGTGTGTGTAAATATAATCTTCTCAGTCCATATAATGTTACTTGTACGTATATGATTTCTGAGCATCTTTTTGTGCCAGGTACTTTTATAGACACAAAGAAAAAAAGGAATAAGCATCTCCTGGAGAAGTGCATCTTTCATGCAGATGGAGTCATGGCAGATAATTACAAAGAGATTGGGTTCCTAAGCCAGGCAAGGTAATAAGATGCAGCCCAGGAGACAATTAATTGTGCTTTGTGGGAACTCCACTATGAAAGTTTATATCCAAACAGGTATGGAATATCAATGTTCTTATAAATGTGGATGGGTTGATAGCTCATCCAGGAAAGTGATTTCATCAAGCCTAAGAATCTGAGTTTGATCTCCAGAACATCTGTTAAAAAGTCAGGTGCAATGGTCTGTTCTTGTACTCTCAGCACTAGGGAGGGAGAGGTTTGCCAATCATCCTAGTCAACTTGTTGGGTTCCAGGATAATTCGAAATCCTTTCTCAAAAAATAAATAGATAGATAGATAGATAGATAGATAGATAGATAGATAGATAGATAGATAGATAGATAGACAGATAGCAAATGTGAACAGCTACTGAAGAAACATACTGTAGGTTAAATTCTGGCCTCCACACCTGTTCACACTCAATTGTTCTGCCAAGGAAATAAATATGAATTGCCTTGCCACACAACCACTCAATTCCATCAACCCGTTTTTACAACATTTTCTTTCGGATCCATGCTAATCTTTTTCTCAAATTCATGCTTGTGATTAGCCTTTCATACCTACTGTGCCTCACTCTTGACTAAGGAGATCATGGTATATCCAGACATCTTGCTTTGTTCCTACTCTAAACATCTTTGACATTCAGTGCTACATTCTAGTTCACCACTTCTAAGTCACTATAAGTTTTGTATTATTTTCTGTTAGCTATGTAATATTTCAGACTCATTTTCCCTTTTTCATGTTGGCCAACTTTTCCAAGATTATTATAATGTGCAGATTCATCATCCGTTGTCTTTGGCATTCATCATCACACAAATTTTCTAGTCTTCAGTTTTCTGGCAGATAAATACCTGATCAAATATTATACCAGAAAATAAATATGGATGTCTAGAGAGACATTTTTTAAAGATCCAGATTAGAATCAAAAGGGTAAAGAAATAATCCTTCCTTTCTTGGGATAGGGCTATTTTAGTTACTCAGTGAGTAGTTCCTGAATGAAAACTCTATCATAATTTATCCCCAAATAAAAGTCAGGGATGATGAAGCTCCTTAATCAAAAAATTGAAAAACTTTTTAATCAGAAAATGTGGAAACTCTTCTAAGGTAGAAATCTGGGTCTTCACATGGATGAGACCCCTGCTTTGCATATTTAGTTAGTGCAGTTATCGTGAGTGTTAAGACTACCAAGTGAATTAGGAAGACATCATGTGGATGAGAGAAACAGGAAACAGAGAAAGACATTCACGATAGTTTAGAGCTACTAAATCCAGATTTTACAGCATCCCAATCAATGGGGATATTACTCTGCCATCTGAAAAACAGTTGTATATGTCTACTGAAATTTCACCAAAGTGCCAAAGGAGAGTGAGAGAAGAACACTAAAACTTTTGTTTTACTTTGACTTTTATATTCTAAACTGTATGAAATCTTTGTAAGCCGTCTGTTTTATTGCTCATTCCCCCAAAATTACAGACTACAAAAATCCCAGAATCCCTTCAAACAACATATCAAACTTATTCTTTAATGACCCTTTCCTCTCTTCCTGATTTTTGTACCTTTGGGATATTTCCCTCTGAAAAAGATATTATTTCTTGGTCCTTCTAATAAAAATCAATCTAGCTGTCTGTGGTTTTCCCAGATAGTCTTCTCCTCTATCCCTATAGCCCAAAAACTTTTATTAAAAAGTGTTCAGGATGGGGGAGGGAAAGGGAAATGGAAGGAGGGGAGGAGGTGAAAATTTGTAAAAATTATATAATTTAATAAAAAAAGAAAATAAGAAAATAAAAAGTGTTCAGGAAAAAGTGAGAACAACACAGAAAAATATTCAGAAAGTTGAAAGAAAGGTTAGGAAGGAAGGTTAGAAAGGTCTAATACACACACGGTTGCATCTGCATATTTCTCTTCTCTGGTGTACTGACACAGAACCTACGGTCCAGCACTGTCATACAAAAATGAACACTGTGTAATGTAACTCTCTGACTGAAAATCACACAAGCTCTATAAAGTCACCACAATGATATAAAACGCCACTCAGCATCCAGGACGACCTCCTACCAACTGCCCTTTAAGCCTAATGATAAACGTCATTACAAACTACATTTTGAAATACTGGCTTTGATTTACCTGTATTTTAGCTACCTTTAGCTCTAACTTGAAAAAATAGAACAATGAATATTGTGCCTGACTCCATCCCTCTGTAGTACCACATTCTGTTAGTTCATCCCCATTATCAAAACTTCTTGGAATTTTCTTTTTTCAGCTTCTTTGATTGGGAGTCTGTGCCCATCAATCCATGAACAATATTGATGAGGTCAGCAATGATCCTAACCTTGCCTAATCCAATCAATTAGCATGTTGAGCATTCCTTTTTCTACTGAACCTTTGGAACCCAGAGTCTCCTGACTTTTTTCGTTCAACTCTGTCTGATACTTCTCATTCTCTTCTTATTGTTTTTCTTCGCCTTCCCAACTTTTAAGAACCAGCCTTTCCTCTACCTCCCCAGTTCCTATGCAACACCCAGCCTTTTATATTCCATGCATATTTTGGAGGCTTCCACATTTAGAACTGCTTTTCTTACTTCCATTACCTAGACATATGTAGACCATCCTGTCTATCTATCATCTGTCTATCAGAATATGTTTTTATCCACTTCTCGTCTACTTGCTCCACACTTGTGATATTTCTGTCATTAATCACCAGAAAGCTTAGATCCCTGAGATCCAATGTTCTGAGTTCTGCTCCCACCCAGTTTCTGTTGTTCACATGGAGCCAGTGATTTTAGAGCTGAGATTGACACCATGCAATGTACCACCTTCAAAGCCTTCGGAGGCTTGTCAAAAATCACCATCACCACTGCAAGTTATTTACAGCATTGCTTAGGACCTCCCAGGAAAAGACTGTTCAGTTGGGCTTTGGGGTAGATTTCGGTGAAGAAGCATTAGCAGAATGTGGGAACTTACAACTGATTGACAACCAGAGTCATTAGATAGAGCAGACTGTGGTGCTGCTATTTCTGTGGGGGTCAAAGAAGGATCTGGGAATCAGAGGGAAAGAAAAAGAGTTGCATGCAATGAACTGCCTGTCAGGAACTGTGACCTTGAGTCAAGGACACAACCATCCATAGTGACTCCTCAAACAGAGGCAGTGCAGACATTTCCCAGACCCCTTCTCCCTCCTGCAGACTTACTGCCTGTGGCTCTGTTTCCTGCCAGAGAACCCATGGATTCAATCTCATCAATGGATCTTCTGGGCAAAGAGAAGGTGGAGGTAGCCGGAGAGCACACAGAATATAGAGGCCACTGATGAAGCTGGAAAGAACCATCTTCACTACTTGGTCATATCTGCTACAACCCTTCTCTTATTCTCTCTGGGCCACAGAGATTTGTCAAGTGTTAATCAAATCCTAACGCTATCTCTAAAGTCTTTACACTCTATTCACTTCCCTCTACTTGCAACCTGAATCATCCCCCCCCCCCACCATTCCAATCTCCTCTTCACTCTGTCTTCTGCATAGGCCAGCCCTGACAACTCACCTAAAAGAGTCAGAGGTCAACCCATCCACAGTCACTCTACTGTCCTCAACTTCTGATGTCATCATGCCCCTTTCAAAATCTCAGAAACATGAAGTGATTGGTCTATTCACCTGTAGTGCTTTGATAACGCACTAATGTTCCCTTTTCTAAAATATGAATTGGATTTCCAGGAATATAGGAACACTATTAACTTTCTATGAAGCCATTGAAAGGGAGCAAGCCCAGCTACCTCGTATGTGAGCACACTGTTCTTGGAGATGGCTGGGGCTGTAGTGTGGAAGAACCGGTAACCAGAGAGAAACTGGATTCAAAATAAGAGACCAGTAAGGCACATGCAGAACCCTGGGAGAAGACACAACTGGTAAGAGAAGGAGGGACTCCAAAAGCTCTTGAGTGGTGTAAATAAAAAGGTATTTATATCCCATTACTGTAATTACAAAGCACAGAAGACAGAGAGAACATTTTGAAGTCAAATAGAGACAATGAAGGCACAAAGTAGACCAAGATTTAAGTTGATTTTTGTACAACAGAAAGTAGAATAGAATTAGCTTTAGTTCACAGAGGAAATCACTGCCAACATGGAACTAAATAGCCAACAACAAGAGTCTCTCATAGATGGTTATAATGATGGCATTTTCAGACTAAATAAGATTAATGAAAATAAATTAATACTAAAATAGAGCCGATGAGTAATAGTTTGAAAAAAGAATAATATCAAATGTATTATATTAACTAACTGAGACAAATATGCATGTGAAAACTGCATGAACTTATGGATAAATAGCAAACATTGAATATATAAAACAATAACAAAATTTATTTTAGAGTACAAAATATCAAGATTGAACCAAAAGTCTAGGAAGTTTTGGTATATAAATGGGAAATATGATCAATATAAAATATTTTTAACTGAGAAAAAAGTAAGCTATTGATAAATTTTAGACACTTTTGAATGAAACATGCAAATTAACATTTTTCAAGTAGTCCTAAGTAGATGTTTGGGTATGATTTTAACTACTAGAAATTACTTGAAGAAAACAATAAAAATAAGGCCAAATTTAATTAAAATTAAAAACAAGATAAATTAGATGTACCAAGTAAGAGAATATAAATAATTAAAATATTTAAGTAATCACAACATTATCTGAACCATCCATGTAAAACTGTCTGATTATATAATTTTAAGATGTAATTACAGGATCTGAAGAGATGGATCAGTAGTTAAGAACACTTGTTATTCTTTCAAAAGACCCACATCCAGTTCCTAGCATCCACAGTAGAGTTGGCAACCATTTGTGACTCCAGTTCCAGGGAATCAAAATCTAGTGCCCTCTTCTGGCCTCTGAGGTCACCTGCATACACACGGTCTATGAACTTGGGCTGAGGGTGCACATGTAAGTAATATGATACTGATATGCAGTAGAGCAAAAGACATCCAGTTAAAAAGCTATCTTAGTGAAGAAGTGGAAGTACAAGAAGGAATGAGGACAAATTGAAGGGCATAGAACAAGTGATTGGTTTAATGAAAACACATTATACACATGTATGGAATTCTTAAACAGTATTTTTATCCTTCTAAGTGCATCAACCTAACAGTACTGTTCAAAGTAGCTATTCTGAGGCCGCCAGTGTGTACTGGGGATGGTGCCCTTGTCTAGGATGTGCTGGCAGCTCCTCAGTTGGAATTCCTTTGCATTCTCAACTATGCTATTTTGAACATCTTTGAGGGTAGAAATACTTCACCCTTTGAGAATGTGCCTGGTTCTATATGAGCGTCACTGAGTCACTCAGAGCCAACGCCCATGAAGTAGGAGAATGGAGAAGTGACAGAGCAGTGTGTCACCCTCAGCTGAGGCGGGCTGCTAGACAGAGGACCTGAACTCGGGAGCTGCCTGGCCTGAAAAGGAAGAAACTCAAGGCCTGCAGTTGTTGCTTTCCTGATATGATTGTCACATGGGTCGCCAACACAGTTTCAAAATGTCTTAAATTTCTGAATGTAAAGCCCAGCAACTAGAGTCTAGCTGTCCAAGAACACCAGTGGAACTATCAATGTATGCATTTTAGCCTATGTTTTATTTTTATTTATTGTTCTAAATTTATATCGACTGACATAAAATATTTAACATACATATTTACTGGGTGCCCTGTAATATTTTAATGCATGTAATCATTATCTAATATTTAAGACATGGTCCATCTCTTCAGACATTTATTATTCCTCTATGGTACAAAGCATTCAGAACTCTTTTTCTTCTTTCTTAAATATACAATAAATTATCATCCATGAATGTTCTAGAGTACCAGAAGTTATTATTTAAATCCAACCATAAGTTAGTGCATTGACTGATTCTCTTACTCATTCTTTTGTCTTCCTATTCTTCCCACTCCTTAGGAACAATCATTCTATTCTCAATGCCTATGCGATCAGTTTTGCAGAGTTGACATACGGATGGAAACCTGCAGTACTTGTCTTTCTGTGCCCTGCTTATTTCACTTAATACCATAATCTACAGCCTCATGTTACTGTAAGGGATAGAATTTTAGTCTTTTCAAATGGAAGAACAGTATTCTATTATGTTGGTGTACCACATTTTCTTTATCCATTCATTAGTTAATGAACATCTATGACATTTTCATCTCTTGTTCCCAACATATAAATATATGTGTGTATTAACCAACACTTAAAGAAAATCATATAGTACTACCCTATCTCAGTCCTTTCACTATACACTTTATAAATATTTGTTCCTTAAATCACATACTATCGCTATGAGGTAGGTTCTGTTTCTAGCTTCTCTTTACAGATGATCAGAGCGAACTCATATAACTTCTCCAAGGTCAAACAGTTTCCAAAACCAAACATCCTACTAGGCTAGGTTGAATTTTCTCCTGCTCAGTTCAAATTCCCAAGCCCGTAGTATCTTTTGGCATAAGTTTTTGCCACTGTATGACTTTGCCTCTTAAAGGCCAGTCTATTACATGATGGGTCCTGATAGTCCCCTTCTGAATCCCGGTCATTTCTTTCTACCCAATCTGAGTGTGCCCACAGTTTCTCTCAACTAGAATGGGTACATTAAGAAAAAAATGAATTTAATTCCCTAGTAGGGAATTAGGAACTTGGAACCATTATGAAAGCAAGAAGAATGCTCTCCGTAGGCTTCAATAAGTAAGAAGATATTCCAACTTCACCCAGCCACCCCACTCCAAACAGCTCACCTGCCATAATACATCAAATATCTCTCCTGTCAAGGTGCATATCCAGGCATCTCTTTCTAGAAGAGCACAAATAGTTTTTTCTCTCTTTTATCTGCCTTCCCAAATCTCAAAAGTGGTTATCATTAGGAAGAGCAAATCATCAAACCTGCTAGCAAGGCCTCTGAGAAATATGGTTTCTGTGTATAGGCACTGCTCTGCAGGAGGGATCACATAAAAATGATAGTGATGTTAAATGTCTGACAGTGGGGTACACCAAGAAATCAGGGAGGCTTTGCCCCAATAAAATTTACTGTGTCAGCAGGCAGGCCACGGGGCCATGCATGTTAGACTCAGTGTTAGAAAGCCAATATCTATTAATGATCTTCTGTGGCGCAGTCCTGGAAAAGATGCTTTAGGAGATTCAGCCTTGCAACCTCTCCCATACTGCAGTATTGATTTGTCTGTTAGTGTGGGTACCAATTCCTTCCCCCTTAGAATAGACACAGGATCCCGTGAGTCCCGAAACTAAACAGGAGTAAGTGGGGAAGGAAAACAGTAGCATGCGCATGGTTTCCTCGTGTGACTTATCCTCCTAGTGTCTCTGCTTCCAAGCAGTATTTTTTTCAAAATGCTGTTTCTCAAACAAATGAGCACAATAAAGTAGCCAAGGAAGCCGTCTATTTAGCTTGCTTTTAAAGGCTGTAGAAGTAAAGGCTTTAAGTATTTATGGTTTTAATTTTAGGCTGAGTTGCAGTGCAGTGACCTAGAAAGGCTAATGTTTTGTGATATAAAGCTTGAAAGATAGCCAGCAGAATAACTCTGGGGAACACCCTTTGGAAATTAAAGGAGACTCATTTGTTAAATTGCTTCTCTCTTTCTTTATGAATTTTTTTTGAAATTCATCCAGTAGAGGGGAAATACATGAGTAATGCACAGCCCACGCTGCCTAGAGCTAATGCTTCTTCCTAAATTATAGAACAAAGTACTGGGAACATCTGGGTAATTTAAGCTCAATATTCAGGTCAGTTGCTATCACTACATGGTCAGGGAAACTGCAATGACATTCCAGAGGCAGTAGAAATGGCTCTACGTCTTCCTCCTGCTGTACTATTTAGTATTTTCTCCGTGGTCATATATGAATCTAAGATAAAAGGGCAACAGAAAAATCTATGGTCCAATCTATTTCCACCGTGTAATAAGAGCCTTCCACAGAAAGCATTTATGATCACAGTTTCCAATGCTGTTACATGCAGTTGTGAGCCACCTGACAAAGGTGCTGGGAATCCAACTTGGCAAGACCACTGTGCACTTTAAACCACTAAGCCACAGGGAACTGCTTAATTGTTTTTGAATACACCAAACTTAGAAACTTTCACACTACATATTCCCTCTACCTAAGTTACTCTCCTGTTTGAGTCAGTCACTTCCATAAACCTGTTTGGACCATCTCTGTGTTAAAACTAGAGGTTGACACCTTAAATGTCAGAGGCTGTGGAAATATACAGCATAGGGCAATTGATAATTCAGGTGTCGACCCACCAGACCCTGCTGGAGCTAATCCTGTCCATCACTACTTACAGGACCACTGACTCTGTATCTCTAATTTCTCTCATGTGCCACTTGATTTCTTCCCTAAGAACAGCTTTGGGTATCTTCCCACTGGTTCCGTATTTATCTCATGAAAATATTTGATCTACTAGGTACACATCTATCTGTGGATGGTCAGGAAGATGACTTTTCATCTATTTGTATAATTTTGATATATAGAAAACATACTAGGACATGCTTCATAACTAGATTTATTATCCAATGAGGACTGTAGACACTTAAAAGCCTCTTTGTTCCTTTTACTCAGACTAACTGCACAAAATTAGTTCACTTTTTTCTGAGTTATCTCAGAAAAAGTTCAAACTAGACTAAAACTTTTTGTAAATAAATCATAAGGTTAAGAATCTACAGCTATGCAAAAGGTCAAAATCACAGATGTCCAACCAAGGTGCTACACTAAGCACCCCAAGAAAAGCGTGCCAATTCTTAGCTTGCCAAGTCTGTTGACAATAGATTTATGTCTCAAAGTTTGTCACTTGGCACTTTGCCCACCCTCTGTCTGGTCACAGTTTTCTCCTGAAATATTGAGACCCTTCTGTTGCTATGATAATGTGCTTTTGATCAATAAGGAGTAATTCTTGCAATTTTTTTTATCAGTTCAAGGCTCCTGTAAGAGAGATAGTTTTTTAGGCTAGAGGAGAAGCAGGGATAAGTTAGAAGTAGGAGAGGAGAATCAGAATAGAGACAGAAGAATAAAGAGACTTGTTCAGAAAAGTACAGTGTGAGAGAATTCATTTGCTCTTAGATATTGTAAGTTCCTATTGCTTCCTGTACCCTAAAGAGAACCTTGCGGCTGGACCCCAAAGGCCACTGATATTTAATATTAAACAAAGGTGATCTCAACTAGGCATGGTAGACCATCTGTAATACCAGCACTTAGGATGTTGAGGTGAGAGACCCACTCTGAGTTCTAGGCCATCCTAGGCTTAGATGGTGAGATCTTGTCTAAAAAAATAAATGATAGGTAAGTAGGTAGATAGATACATAGACAGACAGACAGACAGACAGACAGACAGACAGACAGACAGACAGATGATAGATAGATAGATAGATAGATAGATAGATAGATAGATAGATAGATAGATAGATGATAGACAGACAGACAGTCAGACAGATGATAGATAGATAGATAGATAGATAGATAGATAGATAGATAGATAGATAGATAGATAGACAGATAGATAGAGTGTAAAAGCTAGGTAAAAAGAGCAAAAGAGCCAGGACAGTCTTTCTATATGTACCAAGTACTATCAAATATACCTTCAAAACCTAACTCATATTCTTCTAAGTCTCTCCATTTCTGACACCAGTACTATCTTTCAAGTCATTTTCTTCCTTCATTTAGCCATGCAGCATCTCCTATCTTGTCTTCTACTGTTCCCTATGCACTGTTCTCTCCATCCCAACTCTGATTTCCTTCTTAAATAAGTCCAATTTGGTCATTTCCATACTTCAAATTACTTAGGGACTTTTCTCCCATTCAAGGAAAGATCTTAGCTTTGTAGTGTACCAGATAGGTACCAAGATCAACTTCTCTCCTTTGACAACTCAGCCCCCGCTGTGTCAACATTTCCAGCTGTTTCTGTGTGTCCCTAAAATATTTCTTCACTTGGGCATTTTACTTACTGTTTCTTTTAGTGAGATTTTCCCCTTTCATACTTGCATGCCTCAATCTCCCAAGTCTCCCGGTTTCTTCTTCCCACACCGCTTGCCCACTCTACCATCTTCATCTGCTTGGCTGGTTTTCTTTCTTTCCATGCACTTAGCACCCCTACCATTGTACTCTGTCCGTATTCGTCAATTATCTGCCTCATCCCTCAGCAGTAAACAATATCGTTTAGAACAATAATGCTTCCTTCCCCGCTGCTGTGTGATAACCATCTAAAACAATGCCCGGCACCTAATTAGCAATCAAAGAATTTATTGCAAACATGAGTGGATGAGAAGAGCTGAAGATCCAATACAAATGAACTTGTTTAAAGCAGTAGCCACTGAACTAGATTTTTCAAGCATGTGTCTGATTAATTCCTAGCACTGCCGTTCCAATATTTCAGCTTTTCCATGATGCGGGTAAGTATTACTGAAGAGACTGTGTCACTTAGCCATAGTGTGATCTAAGCAGAGCTGACAGAAAGCACAGGGTGAGCCAAGACATGATACTCCTCTAGAGTCCATGCAGGCATTTGAACAATGAAGTGCCCCATGACATAATTCTCATTTTAAAAGACTCATCATATTAATTCCTTCCTGAGTTATGCTCACCATGAAAGCTTTCTACATACAACCTAAAGCTACAGTAAAGAGTTACAGAGACAACATAGATCTCAACTGATGTAATAGTTTCACTTCTTTAACCTAAGCCTGGAATTACTTACATTTTTGTATGTGGAAATTCATAAAGGAATATGAGTTTATTTTTCTGATGAAATTCTTTTTAAGAATATGATTTCTTGATCTATGACTAAACAAGTTACAGGAAATGAAATACTCAATCAAAGAGATCAGGTAAACAAATGACATAGTTTCAATTGAATTTACTTGGCTATTGTAAAGACAATTTTATTTAATTTTATACATCAGTGGAATGAGATATTAAAAAATTTAATAATGTAATACATATCCAATAACTTTAAGGGCTTTATAAACTCTTATAAGTTTGAAATTTTATTTAAACTCTCTCTCTTCAACATTGGCATAGGCTTTACAGTCAAATATGAATAATATCCCTCACCAGGGGCTGAAGATAACAGAATCAGAGTGGGCGAGGAAGTGAATGAAGGTATAAATTTAGAATTCTGCAGGGAGAGGCTTTCTGAAGCTCTGCCACGGCACTTCAGTTCAAACCCAAACACTTTATGAAGGGAGTTTATGAAGGACATTTAAGAAGAATTTTGAAAAGAGAACCAAAGAGGTAGCCAGTCAAGCTTAACTCCTCATGTGCTAACTGAATCATGTATAAATGTGCTTGTGTGTTTATATATGTGCATGTGTGTACATACATGAAGTCACTGGATCAGTAGTGTATTGCTGAAGATCAAATAGAACATTCTTGGCTTAATATTCAGAAAGTTTACACCAATAGAATGAAGTGCTTTTAGGGGAAACTTGATAACGTGGGTATGCGTGCTTTAATATATACACTAATGTTTTAAATAAACAGATAACCTTACAGCTCTACAAAGAATGTGTACAGATAGCATTATATATATATATATATAATATATATATATGCTTGCAGGCAACAATCAGCTGAAACATGACTAGTTAACCAGTTGGCACATTTTACAAATAAGTCATTTGTTTTGTGGTGCCTGGTAACCAAAACAAGTGGCTAGCATTTAGAAAAAAATGATATAATAGTATTTGTTTTAAAATTAATAGAAGGAAGGTGATATTATATTTGTCATTTTGGATAATGTATTTATTGCATTATCAATGATGCTTGGCCTCAACCAGTTTTTCATAGAATAGATTTATGTCAACTATGCTAACAATAAACCATGAGTTCTCAGGATAGTACTTGTCAACTCGTGCCTTTCCTGACTGTCTACCAGGCCAAACTCAGGTACATAAAGGTTTAATTAAATTTAATCTGAATTAAGTATAGATTAGCCATTTGTTTCATGTCACATTTTTCTGGTTGATTCCTTATTGAGATTCAGGGTCAGGGTAGAGTATGTTCAGTACACAGAATTCACGTTGGAAAAACCCAGGTTAAAATTATCTAAGCCCACATTTCTGTTGCATAGAATTCTAGTCCTTAAAAGTCTTAGTGAATCCCAGAACTCCCTTGCGGAAATATTTAATTACACACCAGATGACTATAGAGACCTAAGAATACATATAATATATTATGTATTTCTATGCTTGTTCTTACAAGTGCATTTGCACTTATTTACAACATTTATAGAGCTCATGGTAGGGAAATGCCTTCATTTTGTTGTGTGTTTAGTTGAACTCCTGAACTTTCACTGTAGACAGCAACCTCACCTGGTGTCTTAGTTGGGGTTTCTATTGTTGTGAAGAAAAAGACTATGGGCATGGCAACTCTTATTTAAAAATGTTTAATTGTGGTAGCTCACTTACAGTTTCAGAGGTTCAGTCCATTATCACAGCAGGGAGCAGGGTGGTGTGCAGACACACATGGTGTTGGCTACATCTTGATCAGAAAGCAACAGGAAGTGTCTGTGACTCTGAGCAGTATCTTGTACATAGGAAACCTCAAAGCCTACTGCTACAGTGGCATAGTTCTTCCAACAAGGCCATACCTACTACAACAAAATCACAACTGCCTAGTAGTGTCGTTCCCTATGAGCTTATGGGGGCCAACACTCAAACTACCACATTCCATTCCTTGGCCCCCATAAACTGTTAACAGTATCATAATGCACAATGCCTTTAGTCCAACTTCAGAAGTCCTGTAGCCTATCATAGGACAACAATGTTTAAAAGTCCAAAGTTTAAAGTCTCTTCCGAGAGTCATGCAATCTCTTAACTGTGATCCCCTATAAAATCAAAATCAAAAAACACATACTTTAAACATACAGTGGCATGAGATGTGCATTATCATTTTAAAACATAGGGAAGGAACATAACAAGGAAACAGTGGACCAAAGCAAGACAAAAAAAAAAAAACAAAAAACAGCTGGGCAAACTCCAAACTCTGTATCTCCATGTCTGATGTCAAATCAGATCTCCAACTCCATTCAGCTTTGTTGACTTCAACACACTTCTTCCTTTTGGACTGATTCCACTCTCTGTTAGCAGCTCTCCTAGGCAGGAATTGCTATGATTTTGTGTGAAACAGATTTGCCAAGGTCCAAGGTACTCCATGACAGGTGAGAGACAAACACACCATGTAGACCAACCACATTTATATGGCGTTTTGTTAGAGGAAGGGAAGGGAGTGGAAAAGGGAAGGGAGAGAGAGGAGAGAGAAAAAGAACACAGAACATTCTGGTGAGAAGAGAGAAAGGTGCAGAGAGGCAGAGAGCTAGAGAGAGAGATATAAAGAGAGGCAAAGAGTCAAAAAGAGAGAGAAGGGTGGGAGAGATGAAAAGAAAGAGAAAGAAGATGAAGGAGTAGGCAGAGTTCTGCCTTTTAAAGAGACTAGGCACAATGTAGTGCACAGAGATCACACAGCAGGCCAGGGTACTGCCTGTCATGCAGGCAAGGTTGACACACTCTACCAGGTTCCCAAGGGGTCAGGCCAGGTGTTCCTGGATGCTAACAGGTATACCAAGGCTCTGGTCTCAATCTGTGTTCTTCAAGGCAAACCAGGCTTCATGAAATGACATCTCGAGGCCTCTAGTCTAGACACCCATGGCACATGCCTGGCCTCAGCAGCTTTCCTTAGTCTTGGGGCAAATTCATTAGCCCTTTTTTTGTTATCCTTAACTTCAGAATGACATGGCCAAAGCTACCAAGTTCTGCTACTTACTGGGGCTAAAAGATGACCCCCATCATACAGTTACATCTTCACCATCTTTCTGTCCTTCACTGCCAAAGGCTGTCTGTCCTTCTGGAACTCTAGACTAAACTGGCCTCAAGCTCAGAGATCGGACAGCCTCTGCCTTCCAAGCGCTAAGATTAAAGGCATACAGTTTAATTCTTTAATTCATTTCTCTAATTCCTTTTCACAAGTTGGAAACCTAGCTGGGTGGGATCTTATCCTGTGGTCAGCACTCCCCTTATTCCATCTCTTAATCTGTTTATTTTCTTGAGCACATATTTATCTCCATTCCACTTCCTGTGCCCCTTTTTTCATTCTGTAAATTTTGTGTTTTTATTTGTTCAGCTTGCTCCTTTTCACTATAAATCTTCATCAGAGTTACCACTAATATCCACACAACAGAATATATACTATGCTATTTAGAATTTTCTCTGAAAAATGTATTAATCTAAAACTCTTCACTTTAGCCTCAGGCAGACTCTTCATAGAGGGACAAAAAGCAACCATTTTTTTCAACAAAGTATCATAAGAATAATCACGAGGCCACATATTAGAATTTCCCTTTCCTGAAATCTCTTGAGCCAGGTCCCCACAGTTTGAATCAGTCTTACCACCACTGTCTTCAGTGCTCCTGCTAGTGTGGCCCATTAAGCAGTGGTATCAAAGTCCAAATTCTTCCAAAAACAACAACAAAAAAACCAAAAACAAAAAAACCATGGTCAGATCTATCACAGCAAAACCCCAGTCCCAGGTGCCAAATTATATCTTAGTTAGGGTCTCTATTGCTGTGAAGAGCCACCATGACCACAGCAACTCTTACAAAGGAAAACATTTAATTGTAGTAACCTGCTTACTGTTTCAGAGCTTCAGTGAATTATCAGCATGAACAGAATATATTTTATTCTTGTGCTTCTCTTTTCATTATTTTTCCATTCACCTAATTTTTTCATTTGCAATAACCTACCATTTTCCTCGTGTTTGTAATGGACTCCCAGGCTCTCCCGACACTACCAGGCCCTGCCACAAGTATCCTAATACTGAACATCTTTAACAAGCAAGTGTCATTGAATTAGTTTTCCTTTTAATAATCGCTTAGTATTTCTTTTTATTAACTTTCATTTAACATCGTCTTCTTGCTTTTTTTTTAATTCTTCCCTCATACATTAGCTTCATATTACCTTTCAATTCATCCTTGTTTTCCTACATTTTTTCTTTACCATTTTTTTCTCTTTTGTCCTCTGGATATAAAGTGTCTCTCCAAAGTCTCATGTTTCAAGATGTAGTCCTCAACAGTTGTGTTATTCTGAGGTGATTTGGTCATGAAGTTGCTGACCACATCAGTAGATTCATTCATTGACGGTGAGCTATTAGAAGGTAAGATCTATCTACCCCTTGTTGGTCTTGTGGTGGTGCAGGAACAGAAGAGATGCCCACAGCCCTGACCCTAGCTGACTAAGTTAGGTGGGAGAATTGACCCGGAGAGCAGGAGTGATGACCCACCCCCACCAGCTACGGCACTCTTGGAGAAGGAGCACTGAACCTCTCCTGGGCAGCAGAGTAGAGCTGGCCCTGGTGGCATGTGTGCAGGAGAGCTGTCATTGAGGCCATGAGGGCAGAAAACTGGTCCTGCCCCTAGCAAGGTACCATAAGCAGTAGAGTTAGCACCTCTACTTGCCTGGCTTTGACACTCAGATGAGCTGTTCCAGCCCTCATGGGGCAGTGCTGGAGAGCTGATCCTGGTGGTATGGGAGCAGGAGAGCTGGCCTGATAGCTTGAGGGCCGGAGAGTCTGTCAGTCTTGTTCCTAGCAAGCTACCACAGGCGGGTGAGCTGGTTCTGCCTCTCCCCTGGGTGAAGCAGGAGTGCTGGCCCTGGTGGCACAAGCAGAAGAGAGTGGGCAGGCTGACTAACTCAGCTAACACTCAAGCCCAGATCTAGGGCTTTGAATAGGCCTAGACCAACATCTACCCCATCTAAGAATTGCTAGAGTATGTATGTAAAGAGACCAGTCCTGCAGGATCTGCAAGACACAGGGCAATTACAGGAAATCCAAGAGGAGTCCTGGTGAGGGTCCACTGACAGTGTAGCAGAAGCCAGAGACCTCAAGTCAGAACAATGACTCAATCTGGAGACTGGTTTAGAAATATTCAGATTAAGATTTGTAGTCATGGATTAGGTAGATGGCTCAGTGGGTAAAGTTCTTGCAATTAATCATGAAGATTTGAGATCAGGTCCCCAGTCATGGTGGCAAAATTCCTCAACCGTTGCACTGATGGCACAGTGTTGCACAGATTCTGGAGACTGTCAAGCCAAATCAGTGAATTTAGGTTCAGTAGGAGTCCCTGTCTCAAAATAAAGTAGAGCAAGAAAGAAAGACATAGACCTCTGCAGAGCCTCCGCATGCTCACAGACGCAACTGTAACATTCTTCCAAATATGTATGAACTCAAAAAATTTAAGTATTACACACAACATAACACACACAACACACACACACACACACACACATTGCTATCATGGGAGTGAAAAAAAGTATCTGAAAGTAAGAGAACATTCACTAAAAAGGAAAAAAAGAAGCTAGAACAAAGCCCCAGAATAAGAAATACAGAAAGGACATTGGAAACGTCAACTAAGATTAATTAAGAGAGAGAAAACTGGGAGAGAAAAGTAATTGAAGTCTATAATACATGTGTTAGGAGCAATCTGGCTTCATTCCAGCTGGAATTGTGTTACAATAAAACTAATGGGGTGTGTGTGTGTGATGTCACTTTAATTTTACTGTGACATAATATATAAAATACATACATGTATATGTACATAAAATTGCTTTATTACAGGTATTGCGTTATTATATGCTAATAAGGAATAGTTTCTATGCTATGTGAAAATGGAAGCCTACATTTCCTTCTATGGAGCTCTGGGCTGTCGAATATGTACATGAGAATTGTTTTAGTGGATGGCTCCTTGTACCTTTAGACCTCAATTTCCCCAACTTGCGATATTGTCTAGTTTTTTCATCTCCTTTAGAAAACACTTGAGAGTATTTATGATATGTTAACTGGAAAACTTTTCTGGCCCCTAAAAGATGGGGGTTATTATTGCTCCAGCATTATGCTATCAGGAAGCAGAAGGAAGAGTATATGTTTATTCAAAGAATGCACAGCAAAAATGAGCATAGTAGTCTGTGTTGGTCAGGGTTCCTTAGAGTTATAGAACTTATGGAATAAATCTCTCTGCATGTAGATAGATAGATAGATAGATAGATAGATAGATAGATAGATAGATAGATAGATATAGATAGATAGATGATAGAGAGAGAGAGAAAGATGATGATGATGATGAAGATGAAGATAGATAGATAGATAGATAGATAGATAGATAGATAGATAGATGATAGATGATAGACAGACAAATGGATAGATGATTAGATAGATAGACAAACAATAGAAAGATAGATAGATAGACAATAGATAGATGATAGATAGATAGATAGATAGATAGATAGATATAGATAGATAGATGATAGATTAGATAGATAGATAGATAGATAGATAGATAGATAGATAGATAGATAGATAGATAGATAGATAGATAGATAGATAGATTTGGTATTTATCGGAATGATTTACAGGCTGTGGTCCAGTTGATCCAACAATGGCTAGCTCTGAGCAGAAAGTCCCAGATTCAGTCCACAAGGCTAGATGTCTCAGCTGGTCTTCTGTATATGCTGGATCCTGAAGAAGTAGGCTCTTATGCTGGTGAAAGAATGGATGGGCAAGCAAGAGATGACAAGCAGGCACAGAGCAAAATTTCCTTTCTACTATGTACTTACATAGACTTCCAGCAAAAGGTATAGCCCATATTTAAGGTGCAACTTTTCACCTCAAGATTCATACTAAATGTCTGACTTCTTATCTCAAAATTCTGGACTAGAAGTGAATTAACCCACCTCAAACCAAGCAGAAAATCTCTCACAGATGAGCCTTCCATTTCTGGACTATACTTCATTCCAGATATAGTCAAGTTGACAACCAAGAATAGCATCACAAAGCCTATTGTTTCTTCATTTTTAAGCTTGTTAATACTTGGAAAATATGTTTTAAAAGTACAGAGCAATTTAAAATCAAGCAAAGGATGTGTTTCATAGTTTTGCAAAGTGTAATGACTGTATAATTGCTAGGTTTCTCCACCTGAAATCAGCACAAGTGTGGTTTTAATCATGCGTTTAGTTCTTAGTTTTTTAACTACCACTCATGATCCTTGGCTTCGCTATGTTTGGTCAAGTAAAAATTCTTTCCAAGACGGACAAAGGTGTCAAAGGAAAAGTGCCTCATGTATGTTTATGTTCCACTGGGTCTTAAGGACTTTTGTATGTACCTGGATAAGGATTTAAAAAAATAGTCAGGCTGTAGCCTTTAATCCCAGCACTCAGGAGGCAAAGGAAGGTGGACCTCTGTGAATCTGAGGTCATCCTGATCTACAGAGAAATTTCCAGGACATCCAAGAAGAAGAAGAAGAAGAGGAGGAGTAGGAGGAGGAGGAGGAGAAGAAGGAGGAGGAGAAGGAGGAGGAGGAGGAGGAGGAGGAAGAGGAGGAGGAGGAGGAGGAGAAGGAAGAGGAGGAGGAGGAGGAGGAGGAGGAGGAGGAGGAGGAGGAGGAAGAGGAGGAGGATCACTTATGCCAGAAACACTGTGCTGATTGAAGTAAGACTGGTAAGAATTTCAGAGCATGGATGTAACCCCTCTGTTTGTGATAAAGAGATGTTGCAAGGAAGGACAGCCAAAGAAGTCAGTTGATTAATGAACTTGAGCTATCTGAAAGGAACTCTATCTTTTATAAAGGAAATGTCAAATATATCAAAGTACTCCTCATAGATCATGTTAAGTAAGAATGTTCCCATTTCCAATAACCTGGTAAATATCCTACATGACACATCAGCTCTCTGTCCTGTTCAGTTAACAAGAGCTCCCCAGAGCAAACTCACTGGATATTCAGAGCAGAGCATGCTCACACTCATCTCATCCCCAACTCGTGTTTCCAGGCCTTCATCACTTGCTCCTTACTGAGAGTGTGATGACTGATACCGTTCTCAAACCTTCCCAGCAGTCACATGGAAAGATCTGGTAGCTACATCTTTATAGAGTGACAGACCCAATTAGATTATGACTAAACTCATTTCACAGCTGAGGGCTTTTTTTTACTCAGTGTGAATCCTATACCCTTGTATCCATTTACACACACACACACACACACACACACACACACTTTACAACTTAAAGGTCATTTTTATCTAGTAAGAACAAATAATAGATGATTTGAATCAGTCAGAGGAGACCCATTGAAAGATCAAGAAAAACTTGCCTAAGAGGTTACGTGGACACCAGCAGATAGCTTGGAGACAAAGGTCTATAATTTGCCTGTACATAGGAAGAATATGGTATTGGTCCAGTATTTCAATCCACCTTCCACAGAGGAGCTTATACCTTCAGTTGTCACCAACTCTTTTACAATCAGACACTGTTTTACCCATGATTCTGGGCCCTGACTCCTCCCAGGATCCCTTCTCCCTCACATCTAATCCAAAGCTCATCTCTGGCTTCTGATTCCTGACATTCTGTGTCATGGACACGAGCACACTACAGCTTGTATATGTAGCACTTTATTGATTGCATAGTTTAGAGCCAAATCCTTTTCTCTGCTAACAGAAAATGCTATTCATGACACACATATTTCCTATATGCCTGCTGAAGGAAAGTTGGGGAGTGTTCCTATAAAGAGTACTCTCTTATTCAATAAAAGCCCTATAAAAACACCTTCTTTGATACACTTATTGAGCCTTTCTGTCTAGCTCTGTGTGGGACTCAACAAGGGAAAAGGCTGGAGCTTTTTTCTGTAAGGAATTTGCAGTTTTAGGCCAACTACTGAGGCCCCACATGATGCTATTAAAAATACTATTTCTTATTATCTATGCAGATTTGCTTCACTAAACTGAAAGGAGGAAATGGGTGTCATTATATTCAGGGAGAAATCAAATTGCATCTGCTTTAGCTTAAATCCCTTAGCTGGTGTGAACCAGAATTCGAAATGCCCTGAGTTACTCAAGTAACTGCTGCTCTGTTTCCTAAATATTTACTTATGTTTAAATACTGGAGTCAAAGAAATCAAGTAGAAAAACTCACAATCAAAATTCAGTGTATCTTTATCTTCTATGTTCCTTAACAAAGAGCTGCAATGAACATTAGAATGTCTGATGCATACTTCATTAACTACATTGGCTCCTGTATGCTACTGATATTTAAAGTATGAAAACAGAAATGTTTCTAGGGCATCCCCTGGTAATGTGAACTTTTCAATGCTCAAATGCTAAGCTAGTGCCAAAGTAGCACCTGGAATATAAATCTCAATGAGCGTCTATGTACTGTCAAAGCACACATAGCTCTCACAAATGCTTCATTGATGCTCAAAAAAATTCAAGTATTTGCTTTAATGTATGAAAACCACAGGGATATGTGCCAAGGATGCCCAGAAATGTGACAGCCTTATACACACAGTTGCCTAAGATTTGCTGTGAGTTTTCATGCTGCAGAGAGACATATTTTGATCATCTGTTCTCTTTCACCTTTTCAAAAGCCTCCATGCTTAGCCTGATGTGTTGCTTCTCCTCCCACCCACGTCTTCTCCTTCTTTTCTTTCTGCAGAAAAAATCTTATTATTTTCTGACAACTGACTTAAGGCCATTAACCCAGTTTCAAACACAGGTCACGGCGATCGATGGATTAGTCAAAAGAGGTTTATTAGTATGAGGAAGACCTCATACCATGTTTCCTTCTTCACTGGGTGTTTTCTGCTTCACATAAACGAGGGTCAGAGTTGTAGGTGAACTGAGAATCTAACCTCAGGTTCACTGCTTCTGCCAACCCAGCCTCAGCTGCCTGGGCAGTGAGGAGAGCACCCCATGGTGAAATGAACAGCAAACAGAAACTGGGGGTGTGCAGCATACAGCCACAGACAAATACCCTGCAGAGAGCAGAATCGTCACAGTGGCTTACACTGCCATACAGTCTGTACAAGCAGTGCGTGTGACATAGATCATCCATACAATAGCATCAGGATATGGCAGACTCCATTTCTAGGCAACAATTCAAAGCCTTCATGAAAGCCTGGAGTTCCTTCCTGGAGATTCACAATTTCACATTCAAGGACATATATGGCACCAAAGTGCCAGAAAGTAAAACGCTGAGGTGACTTTTTTCTTTCAGTTTTTGTTTTTATCTACAGAAAGATGAAAAGGCTTGAGTCATTTTCTCTTAAAAATAGGAGAGGACTCAACATGCTTGCAAGGCTCATGCAGAAGAATGACCCCACACTGCGACAGAAGCATCCTTTTGGGTTTGTCTGACATACTTCCCTCTTGTGGTTTTATTAACTATGACTGTGTAAAATTAAAAGAAATAACTTTCCTCCTGAGTGTAGGAAGGCTTTTGACATTCAGTAATCCATTTTAATTTTTATAAGTAGATCATTTCTGCTAAATCTTTTTCCAGAATTAAAATCCTACATTCGAAAACAAAAATCTACATTGTGGAATGTGACTTGCCATTTCTGTATGGATTTACTTTACTTACCAAATTTTTTAAGAAAAAAATTCCATAATTGAGTACTTATATAAAGCAATCTCAATTAAATTTTTCTAGTTATTAAAATTAAGTATGAGGTACCAATTCACGACTTTAATAATAATAATACTTCATTCTAAATACAGCCCCACTTAAAGCTCTGCTATTTTAAAGTATTTCGCACACTGGAAGCAATAACTAGCTGTAGCCCAAATTATGTTTTAATTTAGAAATTCTCACCACCGTGTGATGAACCCAAGATGACCTACAATACCTCACCACTGTAATAGCTTGCTTCTACCAAATTGCTAATCAGTTCTCTCATTCAGCATCAGCAAAATATTCATTGATTATCACCTGTACCAGGTCCTATGTTAGTCACGTGGCAGGACAAAGATGATTACTGGAACTCACAACCAAGTAGGGAAGCAAGGAAGACTATAAAACAGAATTATACTATATTAGGCTTCATGGAGTAATGTGCTATATGATTATATATAATTCAATAGTATGCAGCTATGCACAGAGCTAAAACAAAGATGAAAATATACATCATCAGAATATAAATAAATGGGAAAATGATGTAGGAAGAAAGTTTTCATTTTTCATAGATTTCCTTAAGTGTCCCGACCCAGGCTGTCCTTGAGTTCATTGCACAACCCAGGAGGGCCTGGAACCCAGTTTTGTAATGATAGACTTGTGCCACCATACTGAGCTCCCATTGATATGATTTAATTTAAATATCAAAGACTAAAGAAAGTGCTAAACCAACTCCAAGCATTTTCGTTCCTAGGCGGTTTAGAGAAAACTTTATTTTTTTTTCATTTCTCTCACAACACTCCTATTTAGAGAAATAGCTGTGAGTGCCAACCCCACAACCTATTCCTAACTAGAGTTGGTGAGAATGTCTTCATTCATCTCTGACACAGAATACTCTTTTCATAGTTACTAAGAGAAGTTTCCTTTACTGGTATGGGATCCTTTCTTTAAAACTCAGCCACTAGAAATCTTTAAGGATTTGAGTGCTCAGGAAATTTAATATTTTGAAAACCAGAGTCAAGGCCAGGCGGTAACATCATACACACCTTTAATCTTTCACTTGGAAAGCAGAGGCAGGCAGATCTCTTAGTTCAAGACCAACCTGGTCTCCATCTGAGTTCCAGGGTGGTCAGAGCTACACAAAGAAACCCTCTCTTGAAGAGAGAGAGAGAGAGAGAGAGAGAGAGAGAGAGAGAGAGAGAGAGAGAGAGTGAGAGAGAGAGAGAGAGAGAGAGAGAGAGAGAGAGAGAGAGAGAAGGGGGAGAGGGAGGGAGAGAGAGAGGGAAGAAAGGAGGGAGGAAGAAAATCAGAGTCACTGGGCAGTCACTAACCTCACAATAGCTACAAGTTATTTGCATAAAGAATGAGAAATGAAAGACTCACTATTTAAGTACCCTGAGATTTTATTTATAGCATCAAGATAAAAATCTATTAAACTTTCAAACAAACCTTATAATCTGCCACTTCTGTATACTAGGGATAAAAAATTTTTAAGACATAGACGTTTCATTTGTTACCCAATAAAATTGTTGGGAAGGGGCTCTGGCCAACATGGACAGCATCATTTGGAGCAAGCTGAAACTTTGGTCAACACCATCAACAATTAATACATACCTTGCCAATTTAGCATCTTTCTCAAAGGTCATAGGAACTATCTATCTGACAACATTTTATCGCTTTATCACTCACATTTTGCCATGTGTAAAGGGCTGGGAGAAAGGTAAGAGCCACTTAAATATTCTTTCCCCTATAGCTCTCCCTTTGTAATGGGGCAAGTACATGGTAGAAAAAAGGCTACCCAATTACAGTGAGCTCAGGATGTGAGTAGTTGAACTTACTTCTTTTTTTAATATTGATATTAATCAGTTTATTTTGGTTTAAATATGAAATGTCCCACATGGTCTCATGTGTTTGACAGCATGGTCGTGAGATGGTCGTTTTTTTTTTTTTCTTTTTAGAGATGTAAGACAACTTTATTTAAGTATAAGGAATAACCAGAAAAAGCAATCTATGTTAGGAAAGACTGAAATGAAAGGTTCAAAGTAGAGAAGAAACAAACTTTGCCCTTAGACTAAACCGCACTGAACATCACCACTGGCTTCTCTTTCACGAATTGTCCAAAGGAGTCCTTAAATCGGAAGCCAAAGACTTCAGACTGATAACGTAACACTCACAGAAGCATCAAAGCTGATGGCAGAGTTCCATGCTCAGGGTATTCTAGGGCTTAAATGTTCGCTTATAGTTCTGTCACTAGCAGGAGAGTTGAAGTTAAATTATTTTTTAATGCTTTATAAATAATGCCATTCAAAATTTCTACTTCCTCCTCTCCTCCCATTTCCCTCCTGCTCCCCCACTCACTCTCCTCCCTCCCCTTCCAGTCCTAAGGGAAGGCAGGGTACCCTGCCCTGTGGGAAGTCCAAGGCCCACCCCGCTCCATTCAGGCCTAGGAAAGTGTGCATCCAAACAGACTAGGATCCCAAAAAGCCACTGCATGCAGTAGAAACAAATCCCAGTGCCATTATCCTTGGCTTCTCAGTCAGCCCCCATTGTCAGCCACATTCAGAGGTGACATGCTCGTTCAGTCCCAGTCCAGCTGGCTTTGGTGAGCTCCCATTAGATCAGGCACACTGTCTTCGTGGGTGGACCAACTTCTCACGGTCCTGACTTCCTTACTCATCTTCTTCCTCCTTCTGCTTTTCAACTGGACCTTGGGAGCTCAGTCCGGTGCTCCGATGTGGGTCTTTGAACTTACTTCTTTAGCGAAGTCCCTAGAAATGAGTCTTGTGTGTTACTGGTCCCCAAAGAAACTGAGGTGAGACTGGCTTCTGCTGAAGGAGGTTACTCCAGTCCCAAGGGGATCTCTGGGTGAGCCACTGAGCGCAAACTCACTGGCCAATGCTTGACACATATCACAAAGTAAACTTTGAATGAGAAGGAAGTGTTCCAAGAATTCTCTAACTATGTATATTATAAATAAAGGGTTATGATATGAATAAAAATTGTTTAAGGCCATACATTGTATGAGAATATATGTGAATGTATGTATGTATGCATGCATGCATGTGTGTATGAATGCTATAACACTCTATGGAAGATTCCTCACAGTTGCATATGCAATATTGAGGTCAGAATGGGTGCTGACCAAATATTAAGGAATTTTCATGCCTTCTTTTTTCCTGACATTTTCCTGAGTACTACAATATAGCAGAAAAGCCCATAAAGCCTTGTTTCCTCTCAGCTTTAACAGTAGGGAGGAAACCAATCCATACTAGCAGGAAAGAGACAAATATGACAGAGAGACAAAAAGGAGAGAAAAACATATAGCAACAGAGACACACAAAAGGCAGAGAGTATGGGCGGATGGATGGATGGACGGATGGATGGATGGATGGGCAGATGGATTGATGAACAGAGAAATATTAATTTTTAGTATAATGGGGAAAGCAAACTCAAACAAACAAAAAGAAACGGATCCTACATGCTATTCATATGAGGTGGTCTGGGAAGTTTCTTTGAGGAGACATTTGAACAGATATTTGAATGGATTGTGTAAAAGGAAAGGGGAACATTCCTTTAGCCTCAAAGGCTTGTATGTGTGTTCTTTGCTTGAACAGGCACTACCATTTTCCTCTAGGTATGGTTTGGACAAACCCACTGGAAATTCCTCTGGAACCTAAGAACAGAGTTCCCCTGAGCTTTCAGCTATGAGATGTATGTTAGGGGCCATGCACTGTGCCACATATGACACCTGACTTATCTGCACATGTTTGTAAGGGAAACATTATGGTGTCCATTCTGCACACACGGTGCACATATATACAAACAAAACACTTGCATACATTAAAAACAAATATAAAAACGAAAACAAAACTTTATTTTTAAAACACAGAAAAGTCTATCAAATATTTTCTCCTTTGAAAATTTAAATATGAAAGATTGTTTTAAAGATTGCTTCTATAATGAACATATTTAACTAATGGCTGTGAATCTGATTAATTTTCCAAGTTATTATATGTGGCATCCACTCTCCCTTATGTCTCTGTCCACACCAAACCATAATTTGGGGGATTTAGGAAGACTATGAACTTTATACAATAAGCATCAAACATGTAGAAGAGCTTAGCAATGTAAAAGAAATGTCTAAAAGGACAAGCTTGGGTAGTTGAAACTAACAAATGTTTGTCAATGATGGTGGTAAATGCATCAACAAAGGGTCCATGATAAGATTCCTAGATGTAACTGGGAATAAGATAAACAAAGAGAGTCAATATTTAAGCATAGAATCCAGTAACAAGACTGACACTTGATATGAGTCCAAACGCCTGTGCTCTGAGCAAGGGCATCCCCATCTATTTCCTTGAACCAGGCCTATTATAGGTGAGCCAAGCCTACAGGTAAAGGACTAGCCTGCTGAAAAGATATGCATAGGCTTTATTGTACAGGGCATACAGCCAAGGGGATGAATGGAAATTGAAACTCGGCCCAGGCTCTGCCGGCCAAACCATATGTTCTGTGAGGGGCTGGATCCACCTGAAAAAGTGCACCTTTTGCTGAGTCTACCAAAGCCTCTTGCCAAGTCAGGAACCAATGCAGCTGCAAGCACCTTGAGGGTGTTCTCATTCTAACTCCTCCAAAGGAGCCGATTGTGCTGGCAGCAGTCGTGATGAAGGAAAGCAAAGACTGATATTTAGAATGGAAGGAAGTGAAGAGACAAATGGGATGAGACGGGAAAGAAATGGAGAGGGAGGGTCAGAGAATCAAGCAAGTTCAAGAAATATTTAAGGAATGTCGGGTCCAGGCATTGCACAATGATGGGGGACAGACCACCAACGTTGCTTAAATCAGAAGCAGACTTTGTTCCAGAGAAAGAAAAAATATTCACCATGGGGCACACAAAGCTTCTCAGCTAGAGCTGTGATCACAGTCAGAGGTCAGGTTTCTGAAATTGTTGCAATGGGGGCTGTTTTGGGGCTTCCTCTTGTAGTAAAATCAAGCACCAGATGTGCGCCAAAGAACTTTTACAACCTTGAAGTCAGGCTTAAAGTCACACTACATTTTAAGTTTTACAACTTTTGGTTATAGGATGTTAACGTATGGTGTTTATGAAAGCCGGTGGCTGACACGGTCGCTTTTCACTGTCCCTGGAAGAATGCAAGGCAGAGAGTAGAGTCACATAGAGGACAGTTAAAAATTAGGGGAATACAAGCAGAGGGTCCCATAGGCAATAGTTGGAAGCTTACCTTTGTTCCCAGTACCTGCCTAGCTGGGAAGCTGGGAGGTAGGAGAAAGTTATCAAGTTTACCTCTGTACACAGTGCCTGCCAGGATGTCTACCCTTAAGGCAGAAAGTGTTTGTTAAAGGTTAGCAGTGGCTGCCAGCTTTATTTTTCTTCTCACAGAATGTGTTTGGGCTTACCACTTTATGTTCCTATATTCCTGGACTCTTTATTTCTATATTCTATTCTTGGACTCTAAGGAAGTTGTTTTGTTTTGTGAGGTTTTGTTTTGATTCAAATAAGTTTCATCATTCCTTCTGATAACTATCTCGAATACCTCAAAACCAACATTCACTTGAAGATAAAAAGTTGAATTTAGCAACAATTGTGTTAATTCTGCTTTCCATCTGATATAAAATATCTGAAAGTGATCATATTAAAGGGACAAGGTTTGTTTGGGCTCCCGTTTTCCAAGATTTCAGTGCATAGTCAGTGGTGAAGTAGAACATTATGTCAATGAGAGCATGGGGATAAAGAGGCTATTTATCTCATGAATTAAGACAGCAGGAGAAAAGAGAGACAGAGATTGGGACAGACAGACAGAAGACAGATCACCCAGGGTCAAAATGTGCCCCGAATTAATTCCTTCAACTAGGTCCTTCCCAACAGCCCATTAAGTTAAGAATCCATCAGTGGACTCCATCAGAGAGGTTAGCAATTCTAATGAAGACCCATTCCTCTCTAAAGATACCACCTCTGGACAATGCTGTCCTTGAGATCAAGCTGTTAAACACAGGAGCTTTGGAAAAGCAATTGAAAAATCAAACTGTAACGTGTATGTTAAGATTGGGCCTATCTGTGGGTAACAGATATCTGTAAACTGGCAACTTCATTGGGACCAAAATCTAGTCCTCCCTCACGTCAAGGTTTGAGTATGGAAATAGGGAGTCCACTGACATCTGGAAACCAGTGTGTTATAAACAGACAACCACAGGGGATGTCCTTATCCTAACGGCTCAGATGAAGAGGGAACCATCACACCCGTGCATTAAGCAGGAAAGTAGAGAGGGAAAATGAAATAAAGTTACCAAAACCTGATGAACAACTTTTCAGCTAATACAGCAACAAATAATAGCAATAATAATAATACCTTGCTATAAAAAAGAGTTGGAAATGCTATCATACCGTTTATAGCCTTAAGCATAGATAAAAGTTAGAGGTCCTAAAACTAGGAAAGTGAATCTGGGGATGAGAGAATAAATATAAATTAAAGCAGATGGATTCAATTTTGTCTTATCATCCTTCCCACAAAGAATAAATGCTAATTTGTATAATAATAATGTAATAATAATACCAATTTTATATTGGCGGCAATGGGACTAGAGTATGCTCTCAAAGGAGCATGTTTTAAATTGAGAACATGTCTGTTATGAAGTAACAATGGTATTTCTTTAAGTGTTACATGATATATAGTTTGGATGGTTCTTTCTTTTACCATAGTTTCCAATCAGCTTTTCCAGCAGACACTTTTAGTCCTTGTCTCGGCATCCAAAGCCAACAGTGTGGTTAATGGAATCACCCTTCTGTGATCATCCATCCTCCCTTCCTCTTTCTATAATCTCAACAACAATCAGCTGAAACTATTTAGCTGCACTTAGGAGGTCCATGTCTTCTTGTCTTTCCTTTTCCTTGACACTTGGGTGGTAGCCATCATTCTGCGAGGAATCCAATCTTAGCTAAAAGTCGGCGTCTCAATATCTGGGTTAATTCTTCACATGGGTTAACTTGCCTGACTGGACTCGTATCTTTCTGAAAATTCTCTCTGATATGATTGGGTGTGGGTATCTTTTGTTTGTTTTCTGGTTTTTTTTATAGATTTTTATTGAGCTCTACATTTTTCTCTGCTCCCCTCCCTGTGTGGGTATCTTTATAGGTATTATGTCCCAGACTAAGAAATTGCTAAGGTTATTCACAATCTATTCTGTGGAAAAAGCTTCTCAAAAATATTTTTATTTATTTGTGCCTATGCCTCTTCCTGTGCCTGTGCATGTCTGTGCATGCCTCTTTGTGTACATATCTTTATCAGTGGGGGTGCGGGGGGAGAAGTTATTGGAGAAGGCATAAGAGAGTATGGGTATCATCTTCTATCACTCTTTGCCTATTTCTTTGAGGCATAATCCTTCCATATACCTAAGGCTCGTGTCTTCTCCCCTAGCCTGGAATCCAGAAAATCCTGGTAACTGTCATGTCTCTGGCACTATCGGAGCTTTGGTATCAAGTAGAATAAGCTGTATGTTGCATGGGTGCTGGGATCTGAACTCTGGTCCTCATGCTTGTGGAGCAAATGCTCTTAACCTCTAAATCAACTCTCTGCTGTACTGGCTTGTTTTGTATCAACTTGACACAAGTTAAAGTCATCAGAGAGGAGGGAGCTTCATTTGAGAAAATGCCTCCATAAGATCCATCTATAAGGCATTTTCTTAATTAGTGATCAAGCCATGACCTCTGTATCATCTGCTGCCTCCAGATTCCTGTCCTGTTTGAGTTCCTGCCCTCAATGCTTTTGATGATGAATTGTTCTGTGGAACTGTGAGTGAAATAAACCCATTCCCCACAGCAAGTTGCTTTGGGTCATTATGTTTTATTATAGCGATAGTAGCCCTAAGACAAGGTGGTGCCAGGAGTGGGGTGTTGCTGGGACAGACCTGACCATGATATTTGGGGGAAGATTTTAGAAAGACTTTGGAACTTCATGCTAGAAAAGTCATTGAGTGTTGAGAGGTCAGTGAGCTGTTCTGTTGGCTTGGAAGAGAAGAATATAAAGAGCAGTGTACATGACAGAAGCCTGGCTTATGATATTTCAAAGGGAAGCAAAGACTCTACAAGTCCTCTTTTTGTGAAGTGCCTGTGGTTCTGGTTAGCTGGGGCTGAAGAATCAACTGCGATTAGCAAGCTACCGGAACTACTAAGGTGAAACCTTTGCTCTGCTGGGATACTTGGTGCTGGTCAGCTCAGAAATTAGCAGTGATTAAAAGGAGAACATCTTTGCTGAGGTGATGTCTTCTGGAAGGTATTTCCTGAAAGTCAGCACAGAAGCTCGGTTCCAAACTTGGCCAAGGTTGTACCTCGTGCTGGCAGCTGAACCTGGTGGTGAAAGAGTCACCCAGATGGTTCTGATTTTGAAGGCGTGAAAGTACCATAGGGAGCAGTGGAGGGTTGGCACTGTGTGGCAGGAATGAAGTCCCCAAAGAGGGCTAAAGAGAGACTCTTGGTGAAAGTGCGGAATAGTTTCAGCAAGGGACCCCAACAGTTTTGGAGATGCCAGTGCCGTGGGATGGCCACCAAGAATAGCCGCAGCAGTGGAGTGGAGTCAGCCAGAGTCTAGAAGACAAGATGTGTGTGCTACAGGGAGCAGATCTGGAAAAGTGACCCAAGACCCTTAGAGGAGCCCAGAGGATTGTGAGTGAATCTCAGACAATTGGACCTTGAGTTGTAAACACTTTTGGAGTTTTGCTTTGCTTTGTTTAGATTGTGACTGTGCCCTGACTCTCCCCTCTTGAAGAAAGTACTAACTTGATTTTGATTTTTGTAGGAGCCCACATCTGAAAGACTTCCAAATTTTAAAAGACAGTTTGGATTTTTGAAGATAATGGATATTTTCAAGAGCCTGAAATTTTAATGTGCTTGAATTTGTAAGGATTATGGGACTGTTGAAGTTTTTACATTTTATATTGTGATATTCATATTAATGTCAAATCTTTGGGATAAATGAGAAAGGAAATGTTCTAGTGATGTGCTCATGTGTCAAGTTGACAGGGCATCAGTTGTATCGTCCGGTTTTATTCCAACTTGACCCAAGCCAGAGTCATCAGGGAGGAGGGAGCCTCAGATGAGAAAATGCCTCCATAAGATCGAGTTGTAAGGCATTTTCTTAATTAATAATCAGTGGGGGAGAGCTCAGCCTATTGTATACAGTGCTATCTCAGGGCTGGTAGTCATAGATTCTAAAAGAAAGCAGGCAAAGCAAGCCATGGGAAGCAAGCCAGAATGCAGCAGTCCATGGCCTCTGCATCAGCTCTTGCTTCCAGGATCCTGCCCTGCATGCATAGCTGTATATGATGAACTGTTATATTGAACTGTGAATGAAATAACACCCCCCCACACACACACACACATACAAGTTGCTTTTGGTCATGGTGTGTCATCACAACAGTAGTAACCCTACCTTAGATACTGGCCCTAGACAAATCTTTTAAATGCAAACATTGATTGATCTAGAATATCTGTTGGATTACTATTTCCAATTTGTAACTAAGAGTTTGTAACTAACAAATTGTAACAAACTGTATAAATTTTAACTAATAATTCCAAATTGGAAATAATTTTTCCATTTGTTTCAAGAACTTATAAACACTGAGGCCAGCCCCTGGCCACTGGTAGCAAAGTGATTCAGAAAAAAAATAAGTAGTAAATAAGGTAACATTTCATGATTATCAATACTACAAACAAATGAAAACACTGGAATAGAGACAGAGCTTCTGGGTGAACAGGGAGACGTCTAATAATGAAGGGATGCCAAAGGGTGAAGAAGTGGCAATTGTGATAAGGTCTAGCCAATGAGTTAAATATCTGACAACATTGCTGACTGGAGAAGACATAGCTTATAAAAGTATCATGGGTAGGAAAGGGTTACTTCACATTTTAGGTTACAGTCCATCATCAAGGGAAACCAGGGCAGGAACTCAAGGCAAGAACCCGGAGACAGGAAGTGAAGCAGAGACCATGGAGGAATGCTGCTTACTGGGTTGCTCCTCATGACTTGCTCAGGCTGCTTTTTGATACAAACCAGAACCATCTGCCCAGGTATGGCACCATCAATAGTAGGCTAGGACCTCCCGCAAAATTATTAGAAAGAAAATGTCCCCCAGGCTTGGCTGCAGGCTAGTCTAATGAAGACAGTTCCTCATTTGAGATTTCATCTTCCCAGATATGTCTGCAAGCCTGCCCATCTCCAAGACACCAAAATGGAATTCTCTTTTAGACTTCCATGATTCTACATATAAAGCATACATAATATGCACTCACTTTTAAATATGTGGGTCTTTGAATCTCCTTTCTCCATCAAATGTGTCACTTTATCTGTGTTTGAGAAAATTTATAATAGGATACAGACAGTAGAGTCCAGATGTTTGATGGTCTAAGAGAATAGTGGCATATGTACAGAAGGAGGGAGGAAAAGACTTTAAGACTAGCATGATGTGGCTTGTGACTTCCTCTGCTCTCATGTACCTACCTACATAGTACATGTGTAATCCGTGTGTGTAAGAGTCATCATTTGTCCCACTCAAGATTTCCCCATCTGGCTAACTTTTGCTATCTGAACTGTGTTGGGTTTTTTAGCTTCCAAATTAGAGTCAAAGAGTAACTTTGTGAAATTTACATAACTTCTCTGTGTCACAAGAATTTGGGTAGGAACAACTAAATCCTTTATTCTTAATCTTTAATAACATAGCATTGTTTAAAGTTGGCACCACAAACAATATTAGTATTAACTGAGTCACAGAAAATGTATTCTATGTGCAGTAAACTTTATATTGTGGCTTTAGTTTATAGAAGGAATCTCTGCCAGATAACAAGAAAATAATTGAACTTCATTTGAAGTAAGGATTTATTTTTATCATCTAAAGTTTTTCTCTAAAATATTTATGGCATTACAATCAAAGAAAATGTAATGCAAAGCAATTTTATTGTATTTCTAATTAATATCTTCAATATAGGCCTTTACTATTTGGACAAATTTTATCATTTAGGTAAGTTTCAAGCATTATAACAGTCATTTTCACTATAAATCTTCAATCATCTATCCCATTAGCCACTATCAACTAGACTTGAACAAGGAAGCGGTATGCATCTGTGCTTCTAGCCTTCTGTAGTGTGTGTGTGTGTGTGTGTGTGTGTGTGTGTGTGTGTGTGTGTGTGTGTGTGTAAAGGTAAGTGGAAGGTTTTGCCGAGGGGTGTCTATTTCTGTTCCTCTGTAATAGGGAAAGGAAAAGAACAATTAGGAGAGACATAGCTCCTTAAATGCCACCTGTGGGTGGTAGAGAGGAAGGCTTTTTCTTGCTCTGACTCAAAATAGAGCCGCCTACAGCTAGAGGCATCCACTGTGTCCACGTGGAGATGAGGGTGGTTTGTGAGGATTCCTACATAGAGGGTCAACAGTCTGTCTCCCCAGCTTCGCCAGCATATGCTGCTGTAGTGTGAATCTGAAATGCCCCCGACAGACTCGTGTTTTGAATGTCTGTTCCCCAGCTGGCAGCACTATTTTGAGAGGCTGCGGAACCTTTAGGAGGTAGGACCCAGCCGACAGAAGGAGGTCATTTACAGAGGAAGTCTGTCCCTAGTGTCAGCCCCACTCTGTGTTGTACCACCATGTGAGGAACTTCTGCCACGTGCTTCCAAACCGTGAGCTTGGTCATGGTGCTCACTCCTAAGGATCCAAAGTCTCAACATCCTCTCCTGGCCTCCATGGGCACCTTCACAGATGTATATGCACACACACACACACACACACACACACACAAAACCACGCCCACACATATACACGTGCACATGCGTGCATACATACACACATACTGCCTCCATACATACACACACATACACATGCAACCATGTCCACACACATTCATATGCACACATACACACTTATCAAAAATCTTTTAAAATATAAATAACTAAAATGTTTCCTGCTTTACATTGTTTCTCTCAGATACTGTGATTGCCTGGGATTCAAGCCACTTGGCGTGTGCTTTTCTGAGTGCGGTGCAACCACATCAGGTCTGATTTGGTCTTTGCAATCTGCTCCCTCTCGCCATTAACCTCCTTGTTCTTTCAGAAGAAGTGCACAACATGCTAGGTTCTTCTTCTGACTACTCTGACAGCCCAGTGTCATAGTTATCACTGTGATTAAAAAAAACATTACCAACATGCAAGTTAGTGTGGAGAGAATTATATTAGCTTATAGTCCCACATCACAATTCATCACCCAAGACCGTGGAAGCAAGAATCCAAAGAACCTAGGGGGAAGAAATGAGGCAGAGGTACTTTGTAGGATGAATGCTGCCTACTGCCTTGCTCGTCATAGCTTACTAAACTTGCTTTCTTTTAGAACCCAAGAACACCATTCCAAGGATGGTACCATCCACAATGAGCTGGGTCCTCTTACATCAATCACTGATCAAGAAAATACCCTAGAGACTTGCCCACAGAAAAATCTGGTGAAGAGATTTTCTTAATTGAGATTTTCTCTTCCCAAACAACTCTAGCTTGTATCAGCTTGACAGGAAACCAGAGGAGGATGCTTCCACCTAAACTATACACTAGCTATACTTTAGTTCCTGTGAGTTTGCTCCTGCCAGGGACTCTAGCTGCCGAGATCTTGAAGACCTGAAGCGAACACAGGTCTCTGCTCACATTCACACAATCATCCTTGCTCACCACACTCTTTCAGACACACCAAGCACTGGAATAAACCTCAGCTTCCATAGCTAAGAAACCTTGCAGGTCCATAGAGCAGGATTTGAGAACATCGCCAGGCACCCAGCTCCCAATCTCTTACTCCTTTCCTATGGAAAGAAACTCAACAGCATCTTTCAGACTGTTACAAATCTTTTTGTCAGTCAGGTATTCCCCTGGTACTTTGTACTTCTTTCTGTGAATAAAGGACAAACCAAAGGCATCGGGAAAAGCCTGGTAGGTGTTTTAATTAACAAGGTAATTACAAATGCCAAGCCTGTAATTGACTGTATTTACAAACAGCATTATGGCTGGATCCTTACTCTTTTATTGCTGAGTGCGACTTTCTTCTATGCCAGGTAATCTCCTTTGATTTGGGTACAGTCTCGCAGAAGTTTTTGTAAGTGCCCTGCTTTTACTTCAGCACTGATGAAACTGTCACTCCTCTATGTAAGTCGATTAGGACTTTCCAAGCCATTGCATATTGTTCCACAATCAGTTGACCTCCAGAAAGAATCTTTCTCAACTTTGTCATACAAATAATTTCTGACTACACTTCAATAATGGTAGCTCTTACAGTATATGCCTTATCATAAATCAACATAACTGATGATACAAAAAATGCTGACAGATTAAATGTATTAAATCTATCATGTTCTTCAATAAGTACTTAAAGATTTACCATCAGCCTTTGAAATCCATATTGACTATCGATCTGGAGCCTGGGGAAACCCTTTCCTGCCTTTACTTTCCAAGCAGAGAGGCAGTTAAGCATCCATGACATTTAATTTTGTCTCTTTTCTGTGGAATTGCCATGGTAGACTTTTCAACATGGCTAATCACCACCTGCGGCAGACGTGTTTTATTGTCTCAAATATGAAATGAATACTAATACGAACCCAGGCAGTATCTTTGGGAAACTGAATCAAGCTGATGAAGGTAAACAGAGGAAAGAAGTTCAAGAGAGTGTCAGCCTTCTGCTGACTGGTTTTTCTGGACATATGTCTTTCTTCTTTCTGTTGTGTACTGTGCATTTGTGTGTATGAGTTTGTGTGAATGTGTACCAATGGTGCGTGTACTCAAGTGCACATGTGGATGGAGACCAGAGATATTGTGTGACTGTATTCATCGTTGTTCTTCTTAGATTTTGCAACAGGCTCTGTTGCTGAATCTGGACCTCGCCAAGTCGGCTAGCCACCAAGCGTCAGGGATCTTTCAGTTTCTGCCTCCTCTGCACCAGAATTATAGGCACGTGCATTGCACCTGGTTCTCATGTGGCTGCTGAGAATCTGAACTCGGTTCATTGTGATTACATTGAAAGCCCATTGTGCGTTGTCTTCCCAGACCTCTTCATTTTCTATGTTGCCTTCTGAGGATTCCCCAGAGAAACAGAACCAAAAGGATGTGTGAAATGTTATTCACTATATAAAACTAAACGTATCTGTTAGAATAACTACATGAGAGTTAAGTATTTTAAGGATTTATTTATTTTATGTATATCTATCTTCATGTATACTATTAGGTCAGAAGAGGGCATCAGATCCCACTATAGATGGTTGTAAGCCACTATGTGGTTGCTGGGAATTGAACTCAGGATCTCAAGAAAAGCAGCCAGTGCTCTTAACCTCTGAGCCATCTCTTCAGTTCCTGAAATAAATATTTTATTATAATGAATTCTCCCATGCGGTTGCAGAGTTGAAAAGTCTCTAAAATGTCTTCTACAAACTGTAAATTCAGGAAAGTGAGTCTGATTGTAGTCCTGCCTTGACACTTAGACACACAGAAAATTCTTCTTTATTTTGAGCTTTTAGTATTTAAAGCTTCAACCAAATTGAATGAGGCATAACTATGCTGAGGACCACATACTCAATCCAATGATTTAATCTCATTCTGAAACACTCAAATAAAAGTCTAACAAATATTTGGGCACTCTGTGATCTGGTTAAGTTGCTTACAAAATTATCCATCACATGATGATAAGAAAATATTTTACATGTCATCTGAAAGAAACATAGAATACACTGTTGAGAACAAAAAAATCTATCTTTCAGAAGCTATTCCATGAGCATAAAATTCAGCTTTCAGATATTTGATATTTATTATATTAACTAACTGTCTCCATTATTATTCATAATTTTGATATGTCATGGACAGAACAATAGATAGGAACAAATTTATCAGTATGTCATAATTACTGATGGGGAATCATTGCCACGTGAGCAACTCATGAATAAGGGACATTCAAAACTTGTCAGAGCAGCAATGCAGATAAGGGGTATTTCACTATGTAGTCAGGAAAGAGCTGGCATCAGAATTTCCTGGATACCAGATAAAGATGCAAGTCTGAGAGTTACAGCTCAGATTACTGAAAAGTTAGAATGTCTGATGTCTGTAGCCCCAGTCCACCTCAAGAACACCAAGTTCTAAAAATCTCGACTAATAAGCTTTCCTCTGTAATAAATTGAAAGAACTATAGTGTTAAAATGAGTTATTGGCAGCTGGAGGCCACTGAGCGTGGGGGCGTGGCTGTGGATGGCTGTGCACTCATGAGTAATTGGCCTCAGGGAGTTCCAAATAACAGTTTTTTAAAGGACATGAAATTGGCAGCGGGAAGGCATGAGGAGAACTAGAGGAGTTAGAGGGAGGAAATGGTGGGCGGATATGATCAATGTTCATTGTATAAATGTTTAAAAAAAAACTTTCAAAGAATAAAGAACTTTTATTAACCCAGGGGAAATTTCAGAAGAGGGACCAGAAAGATTGTATGAGCCAGAGAGTAAGGACTCTTGACTATGTGGTTGCCTGAACAAGACCAGCTTAATGACAGTACCAGATGACAGGTCAATGTGGACAGATGAAAATCTGCATTCACCATTAGATGAAGCACTGCCAATGGCCAATGGTTGCTGCGGAAATGAGGATCAGTTTCGTCTGAGGATGACCTCCCACATAGGTCATTCAATCCCAATGGGTCAGCCAAGGATACATTCCCACAGGAACAATACAAAATGGATTCAGTAGTTTGTATATAAATTCATGAGTAGGAGTGTGTGTGTGTGTGTGTGTGTGTGTGTGTGCGCGCGCAATAATTAAAGAAGATAATAAATTTGGGAGGAAGAAAACATGGGAGAAGTTAGAAAGGATTGGTGAAGGACAGAAGTGATGGGATGTAGTGTTGTTATATAAAGTTATCAAAATATAAAATCAAAAAGTTTTTTATTTTCTTTGTTTTTTCGAGACAGGGTTTTTCTCATAGCCCTGGCTGTCCTGGAACTAGCTCTTATAGACCGTCTTGTCCTTGAACTCACAGAAGTCCCCCTGCCTCTTCCTCCTGAGTGCTGGGATTAAAGGTGGGGGCCCCCACTGCCCGGCCAAAACACTGTTTTTAAGAAAGACTGGAAGAAGCTAGTGGACTAAATAAAGAGCTCAAAGGAAAAAACATAAAATTTTGAATATAAAAAATGGTTAGCTGGGCAGTGGTGGTACATACCCTTAATCTCAGCACTGAGAAGGCAGAGACAGGTGAATCTCTTAGTTCAAGGCCAGCCTGGTCTACAAGAAAGTTCCAGAATGACCAGAGAAACTTTACCTAGGGGAAAAATGGTTAGTGGTAAGGAAAGAATTTAGGATCTCTTGGCTTTTCTACATTGGGCACACAACTTACAGTAACATGCTTCCAAAGATGATTCATTTGATTTATCTATGCCAATCTGGTTTAGAGTTTCACTCTGTTTCCAGCAGAATGTCAGTGACTTCAGTACCAGCTCACCACAAGAGTGCAAAGTCTCTTCCCCATCCATTGTGTGTCACTCTTTGACCTCTTGGTAGAGTGGAAAGGGGTGAGACATAAGAGAACAGAACATTGCTTCAATTTGGAGAAATAAAATGAGATTGCTTGACACCCAGACTGAAACAAGCTGAGCAGTGTGAAGAACATCTTTCCCTTAAAGGAATGAGTAAGTTATTTTTTTTTTGTAGAGAAGAGACAAGAAACAGTAACCCCAGTAGGAGTTCACATGAGAGAAATTCATGGAACATGTGCCACCAGGGTCCTCCATTAATGAAAAGTCTACTTTTGCTAAGGGGGAGGAAAGAAACCCATAGTCCCAGAGAAAACCAAGCTAATTATTACATATTGGTGAAAGAATTATTTTTTCCAAATTGTGCTTGCTGAGTCTGAACTTTAGCTCACTGCTGGGTACAAATACATCCCCATTGTTTGAAATTTTACAGGACAGAGGTTTCCAAACCTATGCCAATGGATGATAAAATATGAGACTTTATGTACAGCCAAAGGTTGTGTCCTAAAATTCTTGATACATCCCTAACTGCAAAACAATGCAACTGGGGGCTGGAGAGATGGCTCAGAGGTTAAGAGCACTGCTTACTCTTCCAAAGGTCCTGAGTTCAATTCCCAGCAACCACATGGTGGCTCACAACCATCTGCAATGAGGTCTGCTGCCCTCTTCTGGCCTTCAGGCATACACACAGACAGAATATTGTATACATAATAAATAAACAAATAAATAAGTAAAAATTTAAAAAAAAACAATGCAACTGTGTGTGAGACACTTCCCATACATATCATCTCTAACACGATCAACATAAATATCTCAATGTGAAATTTAATGCAGGAAATCAAGCATAAAAATATGGCAGGAGCTAGGAGATGAAGGGCAGAAGAGAGTCTGGAGGAGTTCAAAGTGGGAAAGCTGGTATCCAGGGATGAGAGATTGATGTCACTGCTAAGCAGGAGCTGTGGACTTGTGTGTACCTGTTATAACAATGCTGGGCATACTGCCACAGCTGGTTCTGAATTTGCTCCCATGATGAAAGGTGATACCATTGCTAATGTTCACATAACTATCAAGTCAATAGCCACTGGTGTATTGCAAAATTCCTCCCAAATCATCAAGGAAGAAGAAAGTTGCTTCTTTCCCCCCTTGACTCTTCTCCATTCTTGCACTAGTTTGTACATTCTCCTGTAGAACATAGCCTGGAGCCAGCTGCATGGAATGCATAGGAAATAGAGTTTCAAGACTGTCAGCTTCAGACAACACACAGCCAGGTACAGAGGAATGGGGACTGAGAACAAAGACAAATGACAAGCATTCGAACTATTAATGTGATGCAGAAATCATCTTCTGGGACTGTACAAAATAAGAGCAGACAGAGGCAAAGTGAGAACTGACAAGAAAGTCTTTATTCACCCTGAATCTAATGACAGCTAATAGAGGAGCATTGGAGAGTAATTTTACCTTGAGAATGACTTGTAAATTTAGAGATTATACCCTGTTGGAAAATGCCCCAATTTTCAAGAATACATTTTTATTTTACTCCATATTATGATTCCGAAGCCAAGCCTGTTAGGGTTAGCACTTTTTACTACAGTGAACGTAATTCTCAGATGTCAAATACAGTCTGATTTTCTCAATTATTTAGTGATTAAACAAGGTGTATCTATAGACATTTAGCCACCATAGGTTCACCTGTAAACTTTGACTTTTCTATAATGACTGATGTGAACACTACAAAACAAACAAACAAACCAGGAGCTGGAGAGGTGACTCAGCAATTAAGAGCACCGACTGCTCTTCCAGAGAACCTGGATTTGATTCCCAGCACCTATATGACAGTTCATAATCACCTGTAACTCCAATTTCAGGGAGTCTGACACCATCTTCTGGTCTCCATGGATTTTACACATGCACATGATAGACATACATACATACATACATACATACATATATACACGCAGGAGAAAACCATATGACTTAAAATACAAATTAAAAAACCAAAGCACAAGAACAATTATATTAAATAATAATAAATAATAATCTTATGGATACGTTAATAATATGCAAAGATACTACCAAAATCATTCTTAGTAGCATCTTATTAAATCTGCATGGAAATCTGATGAGCTAGGTACTACTGATGAATATTCATTCACAGATGGGCAGTAATGAAGGGCAGATACGAGGGCCTCGCACAAGGAGATAGGACTAGGAAGAACTGGACTTAGAGCGCAGACAGATGTCAAGCTGAACTTTTACCAAATCTGAGTTGTAGAATTAAGGCTAAACGAGTAAAGGTTAATGATGGGAAGACCGATCAAGAGGCAGTTTGTCTAAGACGACTTACACAGAGATGTTTCCAGTTTCCCGTGTGGTAGGGTAGGCATTTGCTACATATTACGAACATACTTCCTCTGAGGCAAACAAAATATTTAATTAAATGTTTGCCCGAGATTGCACAGCACGCACGACTTTGTAAAGTCCCTTGTCTATGAGAATCTTATGTGTATTCCTTCTGGTGTTTAAACTGCCTCAAACCACATTACTAGAATCTCGGGATTGCATTTCATTTCTGGAATTCTTTTGGCCGTCATTATTGAAAGGAGCATTAAGACTGTGTAGTCCAAAGAAGGAGTCATTCCAAACATAAATAGTGGTTTTAATTTTGGGAGCTGTGCATTCGCACCCACGGTATACCAGGCCCCCCGCTAGGTGTTCCACATTTAATGTGTTCAGTATTCTTGGGAAGAAGGCTTCCAATTGAAGGAACCACTGTGCCTTTTCTATGTTCGTCACTGTTATTATGTCATGATTCACATATTGTAATCTTCTCAAACAGATCATTAGCCCCCTGCAGCTTAGATTCACTCTGAAGGAATAAGGTTATTAAAATGTATATTGGTTTCATCGTCGAAACCTTAAGAAAGATGAGACTGCAGGGGAGGAATTTAGAGTCGTGGCAAAATTAGGCCTGACCAAAAGTCTGGGTGAGTTAAATTTTCTGGTTTGGATAGAAAGAAACTATGGCGTTTCTTCAGAAGAACATGGGCAGAAACCAGGGTGAGATATCCATTGCATGGGTTATATAAGCCGTAGAGTTATCTTACCCTTTGGTTCAGTGGCACTAGAATGAAGGAAAATGACCTACTTCAGCCTCTGTTGTATACACATGACATTCAAAAGGCAACTCCCCCAGTAGAGTGATACTATGTTGATGTTCACAAGCTCATTTACAGAATTACTAAGCACACAAGAGCAGAATCAGCTGCATCTCTTCAGAGGGTGGGGTGGGGGGGGTAGCTAGGCACGATCCCAGAAGAGGATCCTAAAGAGAAAAAGACCAAACTCCAAACCATGCCTCATAACAAACAGGCACCTAACAGAGGATGAGACGGGAGTGTGAAGCTAAAATTAGTAGTGAAACTAATTGTTTGCCCACTGCTTGCCCCAATAATAGTAACTGGACCCTTAAGGTATGTCATAAAATTTGATTCCCAGTCTCTTTACTAGATGAGCCTGTCAGGGCTCATCACGCACTCCCTGGCCTACATATGTGTCCAATGGCATATGGTTTTCACATATTTTGCTTAACTGTTATTATCTACTTTGTAGGCTACTCTGAGGCCTCTAGCATTAGAGCTATTTTGCGGTGTTAATCCCAATCAGTTTCATGCATGAGTTATTAAATATCTGCCTATAGCCAGGCGGCGGTGGCACACGCCTTTAATCCCAGCACTCGGGAGGCAGAGGCAGGCGGATCTCTGTGAGTTTGAGACCAGCCTGGTCTACAAGAGCTAGTTCCAGGACAGGCTCCAAAAAGCTACAGAGAAACCCTGTCTCGAAAAACCAAAAAAAGAAAAAAAAATATCTGCCTATATAAACCCTCTTCATCTCTCAAACTGGTAAAGGAAGTTAGGGAATGCACACTCTGCTATAGCTACCACCACTCTCCTAGGTACAGGAAAGCTGAAAGGCGACTCCTATCATGCCATGTACTATTTCCAGAGGCCTGATTACCTCCTGGAACGTGTCGGGCAGCTCCCTGATTCATGGCATTTACCAACTTCTTCACTTATCGCAGGCCATATTTCAAGTACAATCTTCATCAAGATCTTTACTGACATCTTATTAAAGATGCTCTGAGCTGAGAATACTGAAACAGAACTCTAACCTCGGCAACTCCCGAGGCTGAAACGGGAGAATCATCTGAGCTCTGAGGGTTAAGGCCAAACTAGGCAACACAGTGGGGCACCGTCTCAAACACGAAATAAGTAAAATAGAGTAGTCACCTAGCCCCACCCCCAGACACTTCGAATTCTCCCTTTCTGGCTAAGTTTTCTGATCATCATCAACACATAACACACTGAGCTTATGCCTTTTAGCATTGTTCTCACTAGAATGTAAAGTCCAACAGCAAAGGCACTCTCTGTCTTCATCCCTGCACTCTCCCACTATGTAAAATCATGTCTAGTTCATATTCTCAAGTCAGTGAATGCATGCCTACTAAAACAATGAATAAAAAAGGTCTTCACTTACAAGTATTCCTAAAATAAAACATTAATATAAGCAGTTCATTTTCTTTCAGAATCTAAGAAAATGCTTCCCCTTTTGCCTGCGAACTCTGTACTCCTCTTTGTAATCGTGAAGAATGTTTGAGGGTCTGCAGGGTCAGTTTATTCTAGCTCAATGGCTGAGTTCTCTCCCTAGGCATGTAGGAGGCCTGGGCTCTATCCGCAGTGAAGCAGAAACAAAATGCTTAGGGGTGCATTTTGAAATGCATCTTCCCTCTTGAACTGTTCCTCTCTACTGGAAGGATAGACCAAGAGGGAGAAAAACCAAGTTGCAAGACTGAAAAAGGTACTTTCTGTCCAAATACATGCACAGAAATTGTGTATGGGGACATTGGGCTCAAATGTTATGGGTATTCGTAAATGTACTGACAAGACCTCTCGCCCTGAGCTACAGGGATGCCAGAAAAATTCTTTTCAGTGAATCCCAGGGTAGCAGTTCACTTTGCAATGTTAATTGGAATGGAGGGGATGAATATATTTCTTCCTTGGCAATGTGGAACAAAGATAAACAAGTGTTTTCCCGTATTCTCGGGTGTGCAGAGCTTACTTGTGAGCAAAGGAAATTGGCTCAAGACATATTTACAATGTCCCATAAGAGGAAAAGGAACAAAAAGAAAGATTAGAATTTGAATTTGCTTCTGTGGAATCAAAAGAAAATTAACTGGTAGTTTTTAAATTGGCTTCTTTGAAAGAAAAAAGGGAACCCTTAATCAGTCATCAAACTCATCACTAGTATCTGCGATTTTTGTTTTTAAAAATTATTTTTTTATTCATGTATAGGAGAGTGTGTGTGAGAGTGTGTGTGTGTGTGTGTGTGTGTGTGTCTGTGTGTAGTTGCTCACTGAAGCCAGGAGAGGGCATCAGATCTCCTTAGAGGGGCTGCACTTAGAGGGTGGTGTGAACCACCTGATCTGAGTGCTGAGAAGAACAAACTCCATTCCTCAACAAGAGCAAAACGTGCTGTGAGCCTCTGGGCTCTCTCTCCTGCCCTGGCCATGGCTTCATCAACCTGCAGCTTCATCTGTGAGTTTAGAATCATTTGTTTCAAGCCACTTTTCCTGTGTGAGCTTACTTCTCACCTCTACATGGCCTGAAGTGTCTTGTTTATTTTAACAGCCAAAGCCTGTGTCCTGAAATTAATGTGTCTTTAAAATGTTTTATATGCTTATTTCTTCCTTAAGTAGATGTCTTCTGCTACCCAGACTATAAATCTCTCAAAGTAGAAACAACAAAACCCCTTTCCCTCTAAGCATTCAGAACATGAATCACGCTGAGTATATGCCGGTTCAACTTGATACTTCTTTTTGCAAATTTGTGCTCATCAAGCATGGAAATGAGAGGGTTGCATTTTCACAGTGATTAAAAGAGAACTTGTATGCAGCCCGTGCAGAGGACCATGAGGACACTTACTCGTTGTTCTTGTCCTAAGGTCACTGAACCCGTGTGTTACCACTGCCCTCAGTTACCAATGAACATCAGGATAGGAAAACACCTTCTCTAACTTCAGTTGCTCCTTAGGAATTGCCTTATTGTTATTATTATTGTTGTTGTTATTATTATTAACTATTATGTGTGCATGAGTGGGCACGTGTGACAAGGTGAAGGAGTGGGGGTCACAAAAGTTTCTGGAGTCTGTTCTTTCCTTTCACTCTTTCTATGTGTTCCCCCTACTGAACCCACACCACCAAGCAGGCATGGCAATGCCTTTGACCCTGAGCTATCTCACCACTAAACAGGCGTGGCAATGCCTTTGACCCTGAGCTATCATCTCACCACCTTTCTCGTGGTGAATACTTTAGCTAGTTTATCTCCATCTAGTTTTGAAAGGTCAGAGAAAGAGATAAAGACAACAGCGGGAAGGTGGGGAGAAATCAGATGAATTTTGAAGATTCAGATCTGAGGACCATTTTGCAAGAAGTCCAAAAATAAAAAAAAAATTAAAAAGAGGAAGTGTGGTATGGTGTGGTCATGGCCATCTGTAAAATATCATTATGCCCAGGTCCTTCAGGCCTCGGTCCCTGCGCTTACCGCACACATCTGCCACACAGCCTCTCTCCCTCTTCCCCACCTGACTCCTCTCGTGGGGAAGCTAAATTGGTTTAAATCATGTGGGAGTATTATAAACACTGTTTAGTGATGAGAATAAATTGGTTCAAATCACATAGGTACTTTGCTAAGTGCTGGCTGATGAGGAAGTTTGGATGTGCTGTAATTTATAAACAAAATGAAGGAGGTTGTCTGGAACATTAGAGCTTCTATGTTCAAGATCTTTAAAGTGAAAGGGAAGACTTGAAATGTTTTATTCTTATTTCACTTTACGTGTATGATAGGTTGTGCCTGTCTGTGTGTCTGTCTGTATACCTCATGCATGCCCGGTGCCCACAGAGGCCAGAAGAGAGCATCAGATCCTCTGAATCTGGAGTTGCAGATGGTTGTGAGTCACCTGCTATGTGGGTGCTGGGAATGGAACCAAGGTCCTCTGACATGGTGGCCATCTCTCTTAACCACTCAGCCTTCTCTCCATCCCAAGGAGAAGACTTTTAAACCATTCTATGAGAACAATGTTAGCAGGAAGCCAAAACCAGACAAGGCACAACAGGAAAGAAAACTGCAGGCCAATACCACTTATGCAAAAACTAAATGCCTCACCAAATTACCAGCCCCCCCCCAAAAAAAACCCAGCAACATAGAAAAGTATTGCCTACTGTAACAAAGGAGCTTACAATATACGCAAAAGTATCCACTATGAATTATGTTAACATCTAAATTAATTAATACACCATATCAATAGAGTAAAGGCCAAATATACAATACTCTCTCCCCACAAACAAAAGGCATTTGACTATTTCAGCCACCCTTTATGATTTAAAAATGAAGCAAAATAAAAAGGCTACAAGCTGATAACAGAAGTTTTTCAGTTTCAGAAGGTCCCATTTATTAATTGTTTTTCTCAGTGTTTGTGCTACTGAGGTTATGTTTAAGAAGTGGTCTCCTATGCCAATGTGTTCAAGTGTACTTTCCACTTTCTCTTCTATGAGGTTCAGTGCTGTTGACTTTATGTTGAGGTCTTTGATCCATTTGGACTTGAGTTTTGTGCATGGTGATAGATATGGATCTATTTTCAATCTTCTACATGTTGATATCCAGTTATGCCAGAACCATTTGCTAAATATGCTTTCATTTTTTTTCATTTTATATTTTTTGCTTCTTTACCTTCCTTACATAAGCCCAGGTCTACTTGCCTAAGGATGGCACCACCCATAGTGAGCTGGGTCCTCCTACATCAAATAGTAACTAATAAAATAACTCAAATTCATGTCCACAGACCAATCTGATGGAATAAACTCCTCAGTTGAAGTTCCCTCTTGTCAAATGTGTCAAGTTGATAACCATAATGAGTCATCTCAACTCTATGCATACACATAATTACAAAGGAAACTAAATATTTAAAAATGAATGCTGAAAATTGTGGTCACTGAAGCATGATGGTATTGACACAAAGGCATATATATATATATATGTATATATGTATATATATATATATATATATATATATATATATATATCAATGGAATGGAAAGAAGACTTAGGTATAATGTCCTTACATATATAGTCAATTGACTTTGACAAAAATTTAAAAATTAAACATAAGCAATCCAATTTGGAAAGGTAGTCCTTTCAACCAACCAACATTGCTGAAACAACTGGTTAACCACATTAAAAAAGAAAAACTAAATTGGCCCTCTTGGTCAAACTCAAAAATAAAGCATTAAAATAAAATAGAATATGAACATGATGATGCACACCTATAATCCCAACCACTGGGAAGTAAAGGCAGGAGGATTGTTGCAAGATCAAGGGCAGCCTAGTCTACACAGCGAGTTCCAGACTACCCAGAACTCCGTAGTGAGACCTTGTCTCAAAATCCAAAATCCTGGTATTGACCTACATGTAAGAGCTAATACCATAAAACCCGTGGAGCAGAAAAAGAGCAACTCATAATGACCTTACCTGTGCAAAGTATTCTTAGATCCTACAAAAAAAAGAAAAAAATGAGCAAATTGTATTTATCAAAGTCAAAATTTTTTACATTTCAAAAGTTAGCAGCCACCAAAATTAGAGAACATAGTTGCAGATCATATATATGCTCAGATATTAATGTGAGAATATACTCGCAGATGCTAGGCTATGTTTTAACCCAGAGCAATTTTATAGTCCAGTGATAGAGCATCTGCTTAGTATATGCAAGACCCTTAGCTTAATCTCTAGAAAACAGATGACAGACCACAAACAGACAGGCAGCATTGCATCTAGGCTATTAAAAAATTACAACCTATTAATAAAAAGACAAATAATTCAGGGTCAGTGGGAAACGGACTCAATTGGCTTTTTGTGCTTGACAATTTACCCATAAACTATTCTATCAGCTCGAGACTCCACGAATACTTCACCAACAACACTCCTGGGTTCTAGTGGGAAAACAAATCAGGACAGTCTCAGCTTGGCTGCTGTATACGGCAGCAGAGAGAATATTATGTGGGTGTCATCTGGGTTACAGTGAAGTCAGAACATGGTGGACCTGAATAAGGCACTAAGCTCCAACATCTAAAATATGAGATGTGGCAGAAAAGTTAGCACACAAGCATTCAGTTGCAAACAAATATTGGCAACTTTAAGGTGATTGATTTCTATTATAAATATGGAAGAATATTTCAAACTTCAGATAGTACTGGGTCATGACATACTGTTCGGGAGGATATGAAATACATATATATACGTGAGGGGAAAATTGAACGTATTCTCAGATTGCGCCATGATTTTCATATGGCAAGTTCTTAGTTGTGACTTGTCCATTCATTGGCTGGTTGCTTTGAAAGGTGAGCTGTTTTATTGGCGATTCTCATGGTAGCATTCAGAGGGAATCTCAGAAAGGGTCAAAGGGAAATAAATGTTCTAAACTGCTGCTGTACAGTTGATAGCACTCAGAAGCACTCTGCTGTTTTCTAAGTTCCGTGTGTTGTTTCAATCAATTATAGGTGGAAATGTGGACTGGGTTTAGTCTATCCTTTAACTGCTGAAAGCCCTGGAGTTCACACATGTTTGTAGGAATCTTTGATCCTTTTCCCAAACTATCTTGTGGTCATGTGGTTAATGTCATCCTTCCCTGAGGTCCAGTTAGCTATCTTACAGGATGGAATGGCAACCTTGACATGGTTGCCATTTGTCAGTTTAATACTGTTTTTAATAAATCTCTTCCTAATATGAATGAATAAGACAGAGTCTGTGAAAATTATCAAAACAGAAAGAAGAAATCATATTTACCACAGGAGAATCTAGGAGGAGTTACAGTGGGGTGACTATTCTCAAAATACATTGTACGCATGCATGCAACTCTTTAAAAATAAATAAAAATATTATGTGTTTTTAAGAACGTTCACTGTGAGAGTTTGATTAATTATTCTGATGTGTTAATATAATTAACTATCATTACCATGTATATGTTCAAGAACTGAAAAAAAAGTATACATTAGTACCCTATAAACATACAGCTAACGCCTACCAAATGAATACTGACCCATCAATAAAAATACTGGCTAGCATAAACTGAGCAGTTGATTACAATGTACGAAGGGCAGTAGCAAAGGTATTATGTGATTCCTATCAATTATTCTCATCAGTACCAAGACAGAAGCTTGAATCTGTTTCTGCACATGAAAAAACTAAACACATGGTAGCTTATGGAAGGCTATCAAGTGAGGAGTAAACACAGCTGGGACTTGAATCCGGGATTAACACTCCGATTTGAACTTGATATCCCTTTCCACACTGCTTTCTGCTCCCATCCCTTATTTCCATTCTCTATCTTTAGAAACTATCATCGAATACTTTCTCACACATCTTCTGCCTCCAAACTCCCATTGCAACAAGGCCAGGATAATCAGTGAACTTAGCTGCAGACCATGGCGGCAGACTTCAGAAAACTGTGCTGAGAAAGGGCCTTCTTTCAACTGACAAAGAAACCTGTACTTGTCAGAGGCACACCCAGATGTCAATACTCCACCATTTTTTTTTTTTTTTTTTTTTTTGGTTTTTCGAGACAGGGTTTCTCTGTAGCTTTGGAGCCTGTCCTGGAACTAGCTCTTGTAGACCAGGCTAGTCTCGAACTCACAGAGATCCGCCTGCCTCTGCCTCCCGAGTGCTGGGATTAAAGGCGTGCGCCACCACCGCCCGGCTTACTCCACCATTTTTAAAGGACCTGCTGAACCCACAGGCTGTATTCTAGGAGTAAGGCTGGTTTGCTCTGGGACCCAAAGAATAACTCAAAGTCTGAAAAGTTCCCTTGAGGCTTGCCTCCTGCCAGAGAGCAATTCTTTGCACTTTTTCTGCATAGTAGCACACGTGGAAATACCTAAATATCCTAATGCAGCCAACTAAAACCCATTGTTTATCAATATTTTCCCCCACAACTAACTTCTAAAGACAAAAAAAAAATCTGAACAGGAAAAACATCTAAACCTACTCTAGGCCTGGTTCAAATTCAACCTTCTGCCTTTGGAAATTAGCACCAAGCATTTTTTCTTTTTTCTTTAATTTTTGTATTTATTCTACATCCTGATTGACATTCCCCTTCCCTCTTTTCCCCCCATTCCCTCCTCACACCTCATCTCCTGCCCTTCAACCCTTTTTCTCCTCCATTTCAGTTCAGAAAGGGACAGGTCTCCCACAACAATCAATAAAACATGCTATGTTAAGGCACAGTAAGATTAAGCACCTCACCTGGTGTTTAGGCTGGGTAAGGCAACCAAGTATCAGGAGTAGGGTCCCAAGAACCAGTCAAAGCATTAGAAATAGTCCCTGCTCCCATTGTTAGACAAGTCCCACAAAAAGACCAAGCTATACAACTGTCCCATATCTGTAGAGGGCCTAGGTTGATCCCATGCAGGCTCCCTGGTTGTTGGTTCAGACTCTTTGAGTTCTGATGAGCTCAGGTTAGTTGTTTCTGTGGGTTTTCTTGGGATGCCCTTGACCCTTCTGGTACCTACAATCACTCTTTCCTCTCTCCAGCAGGATTCCTCCTGCTCAGCGTAATGTTTGACTGTGGCTCTCTGCATTTGTTTCAATCAGTTGCTGGATTAAGGCTCTCTGATGACAATTGGGGTAGTCACCAGTCTGATCCACAGGTTATATATCCTCTATTGCTAGGAGCCTTGGCTGGGGTTATCCTTATAGATTCATAGGAGTTTCCCTTGCATCGGGTTCCTACCTGACCCCCCAAAAGCATGCCTCCTTCCAGCAATCTCCTTCAGTGCTCTCCCCATTCACGCACCCCCAGCACCAAGTATTTTCTGACACGTCTATTAATAAACTGTAAGTTTGGCTAAGAAGTCGACTTGAGGACAGACCTCAAGAAGCTGGCAGAATGAGAGCCTTGCTAGTGAAAGGGAAGCTGCCCTTGGCTGAGATGCTCCCAGCGACTCCCACGGGTCACACCTTTACCAGTAACAGCTAAGATTCTGAAGAACACTGTGTGCCAGGTAAATTCGTACTACCCGAGCTATGTGTTACACTCCTCCTAACGCACTAACCTTTCAAAGGTTCCTGCTCTTCTCTTTCTCTACAGCTTAGCAAAAAGAACCACAAAATAGTCTGCTGGCCCGAGGCTGCACATCTGAGTGATCCCAGTGAGGGAACTTAAATGGACAAAGCCCTGTGGTAAACCCCCAAATTCTATTACCTCTTGATTGTTGCCGCACGGAAAAGTGGCGACACCTCTGTGGATTGCTTTCCTTTTTCTAGAGACAGATACAAAAGGAGAGGACATGGGTCTACTGTACTTTAGAAAGACCTTCTCCAATAAAGTTAATTCATCCATAAAAGGAAAACCTAAAGGAAGTTCCAGTTCACTAGTTTAACGACCACTCAGATGACTCGAGGTATGTCAGGCATGAGCTTCCTGGTTAAATGAGTTTTCATGGGCACCAGGCCATAGTGTTCAGAGGTGATTACAACCATGTACTCTTTCTTCATGAAGGAGAAATGTCATGAAACAAAACTAAATAATAAGAAAACCACTCTGGAATTACCCCAACACGCTTGTCCTCTGACCCACAATGCTTTTCACGAACATCCACGTGCAACTCTGAATATTTTCTCTCTTGAGTAATATATAATAGAAACTGAGATGGTGCCTAATTTAAATTTGCCAAGTAATATTTCTTTCATTTCAAATACATTTTCTAATGATTAGATCAGACACTTTTAAGCACTCTGTAGCTTTTGGTGTTACAGAAATCCTAAGTCATCATCCATTTTACTCTTTAGAGAATAAAAAAAAAAATCCCCATAGCCGGCAATTAATGAACTGTTAAATTCAGACATATGGATGTGCTATGATTTTTAAATGGAGCAAATAGCAGTTATTAAACTTCAGAGTGATGGCATTTTCTGTGCATTCTTAGTGGGAGGCACTCAGGAAATAACCTTCAAATGAATAACTTAAATTTTCTAATCAATTTCTGTACTTTAAATGTCATTAGCTCAATAAACGCTAGCATTATTTTAATTTTTCATTCATCTAAGTTCTTTTTTATTTCCTACGGAAAATGATCCTTAGCTCTGGGTCTCGGCATTCTAAAAGGCATGTCGTGTTTAGCTTGCAAACCTCCGATCTGTCCCTCTTAGGCACTGTATGATTTTGAGTTGTCTGCCCCACCTTAAATTTCTCCATCCACTTTTTCCCTAAAGCATTGAGTTTTGGTTTCAGTTGGCTCCCAGTATCCTCCCATAATAACGTCCATGTGATGCCCATGTTCTTCTCCAATCTCCCTTTTATCATAGGCCCAGTCTGCATTCTCTTTTCAGTGAGAACAAACTGAAACATTTCTTCCCTGGCCAGCCCTGCCTCTACCTTTTGGTGATATGTCAATAACCCTGGGCTTGCCTCTCACCAAATGTTCCTGGTCATAACTCCTATACTCAAAGAAATCAGCTTGTAAAACAATAATAACTCTTTAATATATTTCATTTCCTCAAAATAAGATTCACCACAAAGTGCCAATGCACTCAAGCCAAAGACCACCAAATATACCAGGATAATTATACAAGTTTTGATCTTTGGAAGATGGTAGTGAGGAAAACCAGCCTCACTGCGGCACAGAGGCATTTGGGGAGGAAGGTGCTTGAATGGACTCACTTCGCTATTTTTGCAAGTATTATAGGATTTGAACGAGTGCTCTGAGGAGTATAGTTTGTTACTGTCAAAAAGGGGAAGTCTCTGCTCAGTTATCTTGATAGTTCTTATGCTTGTGCCTAGGAATGGAGACTAGCAGAGCAGAGCTAAACTATGGTTGGTAAAGAATCAGCTGCCACTCTCATTCCTCTTCCTAGGGGGCGTTTGGACCATTTTCTACTTTGGAAATACTGTCTTGTTTGCATTCATTTGTGACTGTAGAAAGGATTTATTTGGCCTCAATCTATCAAGTCACAGAGTAGCCATGCTTGGTGCTGTTTTGTGAGGTTATCGTCAACAGAACAACACTAAACCCAGCTGTGAGCACCAGGCCAGCTCATGGCAGAACCAAGTACCCAGCTGCCAAGCCTTCCATTCTGCACTCATAAAACTTATTTTGTACAACTTGGAAGGTATAGAGGTATGGAGAAGAAGGAAAGGTTCCACGAAACGCTTCTTTAGCAGGTAGAACAGAGCCTTCATGGGTGCTGTTTTTCTGGGAGAAAAGCTGACACAAGAGTACCAGGCTCCCACCCAGCTCAGCTGTGGCAGTAGAACCACCCATAATCAACACATGAGGAAACCAGCATGGCATCCTAGCTCCAAGGGTTTGGAACATTCCTTTTGGCAAGCCCCAGTGTCAGGACGAGCACAATGGTTTTCCTTTAAGCACAGTGCTTAGCAGGATCTGAACAACGTGCACATAGGCCCTCCAAGGAAAGCTGCATTGCTTCCTAGTTTACAGATGATAAACCGAAACAAGAAGAGAGAAAAAGAATAACAAAGTCATAAAGGACCTTTATACCATTATATATTATATATATTATATTATATATTATATAATATATATATTATACCATTATATATATATAATTTAATAATTTAAATTTTACCAGTTTAAGTATGAAAGTACCTTTAGCTACTAATAATTCATATATAAATCAGTGTATATGAAAAACATGTATGTACACACTGTATCTTAGCAATGTTTATACAAATATAACTATAAGTAGTCCAAAATGATTAAATGTGAACTGTAGAATGAGACCGTTTTTCTCTTATATATTAATAGACATATAAAAATTAGATATACAGAAAACACACAACAATTCTGAAAACTACACAGGACTGTTAAGTTCCTTCTTTTTATTATTAAGGAACTAATAAGATCCAGTAACTTCCCTTTACATGGCTAGAACGAGTATTGTTCAGATCCGGGCTGATTTCTTCTGTTCTCTGTGCTGTCGTGACAATCTCACCATGTATCATTCACGCTAGGACAATGACATTCCAAGAGAAATCTACTCCCACTACTTAGTGACAATGTCAAAAGAGACCTTCACTCAAAAGTCTCCAGGTAAAACCAGCACCATGGTGTCCCTGACCATGGCAGCTTGAAGAATGCCTGTCAAATTGCTTTCTACCTTATGTCTTCTGAGTTTATAGAAGCACCAACATCTTTAAAGCCCTGTACATCTTTTGTGAGCTGAGGAACCTTGTGTGAGCTGATAATAACTTACTTATTCTAAATGACAGTTAATGGAAAATAGAAAAATATGTATTGATTATCATCATGAGGTCAGATACCACATTTTAGGTGACGGAACACCTAAAAATATCACCACTTATATCGAAGTGGTATATAGTCCCATTCCCCTTTGCTCTAGTTTAGTCTGCAATGGTTTGGTTTTTGGAGATACAGTCACATTCTGAAGCCCAAGAACTCACTGTAGGGCCCAGGATACTGTCAAACTCCTAGTGATCCTTCTGCCTCTGTCTCCGAAATGTCAGAAATGTTAGTGTGGCACACAATGCCCTAGTCTTTTCAATTGTATTTATAACTAAACAAAAAGCAACAAAGACGTTCCTTCATTTCAGATCCCATTTCCGGTCATAGTAAGGAGTCAGTAAGATTAAGGAATTATGTGCTAATTTTCCAGTTGAGACTCATTGGCATCAATCTCCATCTCTACCACGAATCATTAGGCAAAAGTCAGCAAATGTCCAGTTTAGTAAATTTAGGCAAATCACTTCTATGAAATCCTGCACTGAATATAGGGCTGTTAGTTAATAGCCAATAATAAACACTGCTTATTATTAAAGTAGTTATATAAAGTATTAATAACTCTATAGTTCAAAAATTCATAAAATATATAAATAATTATGTAAACAAAATATAACTAAACCAGTTTATATTAATTGAAATAATTTTTAATTTATATTAATTAATTAATTTATATTAACACAATTTTTTCAACAGAGATGTGTTAAAATAGATGTCAATCCTGGTCAGTTCAGTTTCACAGAAATTTTGTAAATGCTTTCTCTATTCTAAAGAGTTTAGTATAACAATATAAAGGGTAAGTGCTTGCCCAAGATCATGAGACTGACCTTCAATGAGCTCTTCCAGCAGAGTATAATGGAAAATCTGTGATACTTTGTAACAGAGGACAGACTTGTAGCTGTTCCAAGTGGGGTGATGTAAGCTAGAAAGTAGACCCCGGACTTAGCTGTTAAGGTTCTGATGAAGCCCACATGAAGAATTTTACATGGGAGATAAAGGTAGGGGGACCTCTGTGAGTTTTAGGCCATCCTGATCTAGAGAGAGAGTTCCAGGCCAGCCAGGCTACACACAGAGGCCCTGTCTCTAATAAATAAATGAACAAACAAATAAATGAAATCACCAACTTAAAAAAAGAAAGAGTAAGCATGGTCACATGTAATACCTAGCAAATGAAACATAATTCAAAATGGTAATGAATTATCTAAATTTTCTCAGCTGCTTAGCTATTTTAATTGGGATGGTATCCTTTTGTTCATTATTCATTGATTTATTTGAAGTCAGGATGTTGTAATACTAACCTCAATATAAAATAAAATATCATTTCCTATGTATGCTTAGAAGTGATTGTCTGCAAGCTTAATTAATGAAAGAGTAGCTGCCATAGTTAGGTTTTCTATTGCTCTGGTAAAATACTTTGGCCAAAGCAAACATAGAGGAAAGGGTTTATTTCATCTTGCAACTTTCAGGTCATACTCCATGACTGAGGGAAGTCAGCGTCGAACTCAAGGCAGGAACCCAGAGGCAGGAGCTGAAGCAGAAACCATGAAGGAACCCAGCTTACCAACTATCTCCCTATGACCTGCTTTGTCTGCTTTCTTTTACCAGCCAGGGCCATGGGCCCAAGAGTGGTACCTCTCCCCTGTGAACTGCACCCACCTACAATCAAGCATTATTCATCAAGATAGTACTTGATTGCAGGTTAATCTATGAAGGAATTTTCTCAATTAAGTGTCCCTCATCCCAGTTAGGTATTGGTTTATGTCAAGCTGAGAAAAACAAGTCCAGTAGCTACCAACACAGAAATAACCACTAAGGTCTTCCTAAAGCATGCTATAGCAAATTGCATTGTTTTCAACCTCTGTTTCTGCATCTCTGATGTAGGTATAAAGTTTTCATACCCTGCTGAATGGTGTGGGAGGTTCTTCTGTCTATGTGTTGCTTTTATTGGTTAATAAATAAAGAAACTGCCTTGGCCTGTTAATAGGGCAGAACTTAGGTAGGTGGGGAAAACTGGACTGTATGCTAGGAGGAAGAAGTGTGGAGTTAGAGAGATGTTATGGAATTGCCAGAGTCAAACATGTCAAAACTTTGCCGGTAAGCCACTGCCACGTGACGATACACAGATTAATGCAGATGGGTTAAATTCATATGTAAGAGTTACCCAATAAGAAGCTAGAGCTAATGGGCCAAGCAGTGATTTAATTAATCCCAGTATTCTCCTGCTCTCATCACCGCACCTCTACTTCCTGCCTGGCTTCTGGCCAATCAGTATTTTATTAAAATGGTACAAGTGAAAGGATAAAAGACCATTGTCCCACAACACACAACAGTAGCTTTTGTTGTTGTTTTGTTTTGTTTTTGTTTGTTTGGTTGGTTGGTTTGGTTTTCTGAGACAGGGTTTCTCTGTGTAGCTTTGGTGCCTGTCCTGGATCTAGTTCTTGCAAACCAGGCTAGCCTCAAACTCACAGAGATTCACCTGCCTCTGCCTTCAGAGTGCTGGGATTGAAGGCGTGCACCACCACCCAGCAACAGCAGATTTTTTTTAAGAGAGAGGAACTTGTTCCTGCCTGAACTTGGTAAGCCAGACTTTGTTGACGCTCCAAGGAGGATTTACCCCTCTGAGGAGTGGATGTGAGGGTGGGATGGAGGAGGGTGTGGGGAGCAAGAGAAGAGAAGGAGAACTGGGGCTAGTATGTAAAGTTTAAAATAATAAATAATATTGAAATATTTGCTTTAATACTCTTTCACTACTATAACCACAAATAAGACTCAAATTCTCAATTTTTCATGTGTCCCATGGCAAATAGAAGAATGTATTAAATTATTGTCAGTAATCTGTACCAGCAGACAAGTAAGTTTTTATTATTGTATGCTACTTCTATTTGTCTTCACTTAGAAAGAAGTTTCCACAGCAATATTCCTAAGACTTTCAGGACATTCAATACATATGTATGTAAATCTGCTGTTTTCATTCATCTCCCTCCTCAAATTATTCTCCTATTTCCTCTTCCACACAACTCTATGAGTGCTCTGTCTCTTCTTCCATAAAATGTTGTTAAAGGAAACATCAGCCATTCAATGTTGGCCCAAGGGTATTACTTCTTATAGTATCCCAACATGCTTTTCAAATATGTACTAACATAATTCAAGAAAATCATGATCAAAGTTTGCCAGTATTAGATTTTTGACCTTCATTTATTAATAATTTGCTATATGAACAAACTGATCTCTGATGGGAGGAAAATAATCACAATTTTATGCACACATGCACACATGTTGTCTTAGTTTTATTTCCTGTTGCTATGTTAAACACCCTGACACAAGGAACTTTGAGAAGAAGAAAGGTGATTGGTCTACGATTTCAAGTCATGGTTCCTCATTGTGGGGAAGTCAAGGCAGGAGCTCGGGGATGAGAGTCATATTTCAGTCACAGTTAAGAGTGCAAAGAGAACAAATGCAAACTTGCTTGTGCTTACCTCAACTTCTCCACTCATACAGTACAGGATCCCAAGCCCACAGGCCAACCTGACTTAGACAATTTTTCTCCTTGATACTTTCTTACGAGGTAAAGATCATATAAAGTCAACAACTCCCCCGCCTCACACACACACTGTACTACCTATGTTTTTTAATTAGTTAGAACCTTCCTCAAAGTTGCTCCTAATTAACTATGGCCTTAGATAAGGATGCTGATTTTAATAGGAGAGTAAGACAGACCTACTACTACTCAGGACTGGAGTAGCAGAAAGAAATATTCAAAGTTCAGGACATCATGTAACAAGGCAAGTCATATATTTTATTCATATATTTTCATCTGAGATAATAGTGCCTTCGGTTTTAGGTAACATTTGAAATTTAAAGACATTCAGAGAAAGGGGAGAATATTAAGAAGTAAGGCATGGTTATATAAACAAAGAGGGGGTTGCAACTTCTTTTAAGATATGTAGCACAAGAGTAGGGACTAACTGAAACCAATAAACAAAATTCACCAGGTTTTTTTTTTTTTTTTTTTTTTTTTTTTTTTTTTTTTTTTTTTTTTACAAAAGGAAAATAAGACAGACAAACAACAGAAAAGAATGGGCTGCTCATGGTCAATAAAGTTGCTAGAGAGATCAACAGATCAACAAGAAGAAATAATCTCAAGTTCTCATTTAATTTTTGTAAGACCTCAGTTTTATGTGTATAGATGGATAGGTTACAGATATACTGATGTAAAAACTTGATAAAATAAATAATTATGGGACTAAGAAAAATTCTCAAAATTGTTAAGAGAAGTTTTCTGTGTTATAGGATATAAAAATGATAAACAAATATTGTATCTTTTATAATTTTTCATTGGAAATATATGTTATTTTGTGATCTGGAATGGGTGATTAAGCAGGTATGTGTGTAAGTAATTTACTTTTTTATGTTAAGCCAGTAATTCTCAATTAAGGGCAGTTTTATTCGTAGAGAGTGTGTCTCAATGTCTGGAGAAATATTTTATTACTGTGACTGTGGGCATACTGTAGACTGGGTAGAGGAAATGGAGAAAGCTAGACTTCCTACAGTGTAGGTGACCATCTCAAAAGTAAAGATTTACACAGACAAAGGTGCTAACACTTTCAAGATTGGTAGGTCCTGGCATTAAACAAACAAAAGATTCACCAAGTGCTCATTCCTCCATGTAATAAGTTCTATTTATATTACTTAATGTTTGTTTTAGAATTTGATGAACTGTGTTTTGATCACTTTTGCCCACTCCCCCAGCTCTTTCCATACTCACATCCCTCCTTTTCTTATCACCCAACATTGTGTCCCTTTTTCCCTCATCATGGCAAGTGTGTGTTACTGTGTGGTCCTCTTCTGGAGCACAGTCAACCCACCAAGGGCTATACTCTTAGGGAAAACTGACCCTTCCTCTCCTAGCCACCAACAATTGCCAATAACACCTCGGCTAGAGACAGAAATGCATGCCCAGCTCCCCTTGCCATCTGGGCATTTGGTGTGGCATGGGCTTGTACAGTTCTTGTGCATGCTCTCACATCTGCTGTGAGTTCATACATGCAGCTCATATCTGCCTGTTGGTTTAAGCAGTTTATTTTTAAATATAAAAATTGAAGCTCTTGAGCTATCATAAAGGTAGTTCACACATAAACATATATAGATGTCTTTATAATAACATATACTGTTTGTGTTTAAGATATATATCCAAGGGCTCAATGTATTCAGGCTGTTCCCACTTATTATATTTTCTCAAGAATTTATGGTATGAATAGTATCTACCCCCAAATCAATTTGACTTTTTCTTATCTTGATTATGTTCCTGCATCTCCATCTTTTACAGAAACATAAGTGGTTTCATCATAGTGCCACTATTTTTTGCATGTATATATTCCTACTTTTAAGACAGGTATTTTAGAAGATGTGATATCTCTTTCTCTCAGGATCATGCAAGTCAAAATGGCCTGAATTGACTGACATGTAGAGAAAGATTTTCTTGTTTGCCATTACATCTTGTGTGTTGGCTATTTAAAAGCCCTATGTAGGTATATATTGGTTTACATGGTATTAAACAATATGAAGCTCTTCTGGATAGAACTGATACTGGTATAATGATATTGGTATTAATTTTTAGAATTTATGATAATTAATTTATGATAAAAAATATGTTTGAGGGCTTGCTTATAGTCAAGAATTCAGAGGTAAATGACCCAGAGTGTAAGTTGGTTGGTAGAACATGCACAAAGACCTGGGTTTCATCTTTGGCCCTACTTAATGGTTCACAGAGTAAGTAACACAACTAAAGAGGTGGAAAAAAACAGGCTTGGAATTCACAGTAATCCTTGACTTTACAGAGAATTCTGCCCAGGCTTTGTTGCATGAGACCCTGTCTCAAAAATAAAAGATGCTAATTGGTATTCTAGATGTTTCCAAGGTCTAATATACTCCGCATAAAAATAATATTTTCCAGAACAAAGTAACATGCAGTTCATTTCCCAACCAGAATAGAATTTATCCTGAGAAATTTTGTTCCATCGTAAATGGACCTGTGGCTGAGATCATAAATGAGTGAATAATTAGTCAGATAAGATTTTAGGAAACCTAAAACTGTCTGCATACCTGGGAGCATCCGAGACAGTTCTGTCACAAAGAGGACTGAGCTGACCTTGAACAGGCTGATAAGCCCAAGAAGCAAAGAGACACACAGAAAAGAGGATGAACAAACCTGAGAAGGTGGGACTGGTCATGGCCATAATCACGAAGCCATGAACCAACAGCCATTGCTGGGGCAGCCGATGAGTTTGGGCTGGTAAGAAGTGACCAAATTGTGTGAGAATCAGAAGAGTGAGTTCCATGGGAAAACCCTATAAAATACCTACACGATATCTACAAATAAGGTAAAACATGCCATGCCCAGAGACCACATTTTTATTCTCAATGAATATGTAAGCCTAAGAGGTTGTCCCATACATAGAGACCTTTGTACTATATAAAGCAAAACCTGCCCTACATAGGCTATCGAAAGCTCCATTAAAATGACCATTAGCAAAGGCAAGCCAAATTTAGTCTCAGCACCATGTGGCTTTCCCATCCCTAGTGACTACAAAGAAAACTAATGTCCTCATTTCCAAAGAGAGGTGCTATAATTAAAGTCTTATTTCAATGACCCTAACCACTATCATAATAGATTCTGCTGTCAAAACGGTAAGAGAGAAATAATTCCTGTTGATCAATGAGTCTTATAAAAGATAAAAGCAAAAAATCATTGCTGTTTTTTATCAATATTTTTCCAACACCCATTGTTCTGCTTATGATTATATATCAAAAGTAAGAGATAAGTTCCTCCAAAAGTATCTCTAGCCCTGCCTTCTACCAATCTGCAGTTTTGTAACCCTTCCTGCGTGTTAAGATAACATCTTTCCTGACAGGAGACTCAGAAAAGTCGCCAAAGGCTTTATGTTTGAGGTAAGACCTTTACTGTTTAATTCCCTTTAGTAGTTACCAATTTATTAAAATTAATAAAAGCTCCCCAAAAAGAGCCTGTATCCTTTGAAAATCAAAGATGAACATTGTATATACTTAAATTATACACATTATCATCAAATAAATTTATGAATATGATTTGTTAGTTATCCATGAAAAGGGTTATAGATTCTCACTTTCCTGCAAAACATCACTGTTCTGGGAAGAGATTCAACCAATTCACCTAACAGACTCACAAGCGGCCTCAAGAGGAAGCTGGTGGCTCTTCCATGTGACTCCATGATGCTCTTTAAAATTAAACACATTTTGGTATTACAATTGGCTCCTTAGACAATTTCCACTTACACCAAATTGTTTAGAGCAGTTTCATATCGACACCATGGTTGAAAACCACCCTGAAAATAAGTCTGAGATAAAAAGAAAGAAGGAAATCAATGCTGAGGATCAAGCCACAAAATCTACCACCAATACAAATCCAGATGTGCTAAGATGGAGCAATTGCAAGGTCTCCACTAAAGCACTGCTAGCTGAATCATGTGTGGAACTCTTAATTAACTCCAGTATCTAGGTAACATACGAGGTTTGTTGTCCTGATTTTTGTGAACTTGGTCACTCTGCGTTCTTCAGTGGCATCAATGTCTAACACATTTCTTGGAGAACAATCCAAGCAGAGCTTGTGTCAGCTCACAGGGATAGTTCATGTTTGGGATTGCTATGCTTACAACAGGAAGAATAATCTATGAAGATTACCATCTATGCAGAAAGTTACTGATGCTTATATTCTGGGTGATGATTGACAGGTCAGATTCAAGGAAGTGGTGGGAAAGTGGGGAATTACATTAGAGTCTAATACTTTTGCTCTCACAGCTGCTTTCGTCTTTTGTTTGTAAGAAAGTAATTCTTTCTTAAAACCTCTTAGTTTCTTGAAAGTAACTGGACACAGTCAAGGCCAAATACCAGATTTTCTACTAATAAGTGTTGATTGAATCCTTTGCCCGTTCACTCTTTTATACAATATATATCAGAGGGTGCCCAGAAATTGGTTAGGAAGAAGTATTTTTCATGCACAGATATGAAACAAAGATGTTTGTTCAGTCACAATGGAAATAAAAGCTTCTGAATAAAAATAAAATATTCAGAAAAATCATTTGCGGTCATCTCTAGGCCTGAGGGTCTTTTATGTGAACCAGGCAAGTTTTGCAGTTCCATCCACTGTTAATTAATAAAAGTCCTGGGGCTGGAGAGATAGCTCCACAGTTCAGAGCACATAATACTCTTGCAGAAGAGTCTTTGATTTGATTCATGGTTTGGCTTGGTGCTGGTTTGATTCCCAGGACCCACATGATATGGCTCACAACCACCTATAACTCTGGTTCCAGGACATAATGTATCTCTGTTCACCACAAACATACATGCATATACATAATGAATTTTTATTTAATTTACATTTAAATTCATAAAATGCGGTCTGAGAAGATGGCTCAGTGCCTGATGCTCAAGCAAGAGAACCAGAGTTCAACTCAGGTCCTCAACACCTACTTAAAGCCAGGTTGGCATGGCAACCCACTCATGATCTAGCATTGGAAAGTGAAAGCAGGATCCCTAGGACAAGCTGGTCAGTGAGGCCTGCCTCACTAGTGAGCTCTGGGTTTGATTAAGAGAGTCTGCCTCAAACGTATAAGGCTGAAGAATTACCAAAACAATTCCAGACATTGTCTGTAAGCCTGCTCATGCACCAACACTCATATGCACAGGCACTGGCATATATATGCACATGCACCAGCAAACATATGCACACACACCTGCAAACACGCATGCACCCATAAGAAAGAGAAAAATGAAAAAAACCTATACAAATTGATGATGAGCATGTTATAATCACTATTTTTTTTTTTTTTTTTGGTTTTTCGAGACAGGGTTTCCCTGTAGTTTCTAGGGCCTGTCCTGGAACTAGCTCTTGTAGACCAGGCTGGCCTCGAACTCAGAGATCTGCCTGCCTCTGCCTCCCGAGTGCTGGGATTAAAGGCGTGCGCCACCACCGCCCGGCTATAATCACTATTTTAAAAGGTAGTAGTTTAAGTGTTTAATCTCATCTTGTAATTCTATAAATCAATACATGAATCCATTTAAAAGGACTGTGGGTGAGTTAACGAAGCATGTGCATTGATAGTAAAGCTGCAGGTGACAGCTTCTGCTCTTGACAACTAAGAAAGACTGAGCATGCAGGGAGAAAATATCAAGTGATTACAGCACTGTATCTACAACTTTTCAGGCAAATAGAACAGAAAATGAATCTTTTATTTCACCCAGAATAGCAATAAGCACAGTTATTTGCTTGAGTGTAAACAGGGACGAAGTATTTTCTCTGAGTTGCTAGTAAGAAAAAAAAAAACACTATTTTGAAGAATAGAGCATGAACATTAAGTAGCAATATCTATATGAAATCCACTTGAACCATGGGTGCAAATAAAAGCAACTATTCTTTTTCTTTCTTTTAACATTAGGTCATGGAACTAAAGGAGTATTTGAACTTCTTTCTGGATGGCGGAGAACCAAAGAGAATTTACCCTTCAAAGACAGGGTAGCGGACGCCTATTCTGATGTGATGGTCACCTACACCATGACCAGCTCCCTCTACTTCATCACGTTTGGTATGGGTGCCAGCCCCTTCACAAACATAGAGGCAGTGAAGATCTTCTGTCAGAATATGTGTGTCTCTATTCTACTGAACTACTTCTACATTTTCTCTTTCTTTGGCTCTTGCTTGGTCTTTGCTGGACAACTAGAGCAAAATCGATACCACAGCATCTTTTGCTGTAAGATCCCTTCAGCAGAATACCTGGACCGCAAACCTGTGTGGTTCCAGACAGTAATGAGTGATGGGCACCAACAGACATCCCATCATGAGACACACCCCTACCAGCACCATTTCTTTCAGCACTTCCTCCGAGAACATTACAATGAGTGGATTACCAATATCTACGTGAAGCCATTTGTGGTCATCCTGTATCTCATTTATGTCTCCTTCTCCTTTATGGGGTGCTTGCAGATCAGGGACGGAGATAGCATCATCAACCTACTAGCCAGTGATTCCCCAAGTGTTTCCTACGCCATGGTTCAGCAAAGATATTTCAGCAACTATAGTCCCGTAATAGGATTCTATGTTTATGAGCCCCTTGAGTACTGGAACAGCAGTGTCCAGGAGGACCTGCGGAGGCTCTGTAGTGGGTTCACCACAGTTTCCTGGGTGGAACAGTACTATCAGTTCCTGAAAGTCAGCAACATCAGTGCCAATAACAAGACTGACTTCATCAGTGTCCTACAAAGCTCGTTTTTAAAAAAGCCAGAATTCCAACACTTTCGGAATGATATCATTTTCTCTAAGGCAGGGGATGAAAGCAACATCATCGCTTCTCGCTTGTATCTGGTGGCCAGGACTAACAGGGACAACCAGGAGGAAGTCATAGAAGTCCTGGAGAAGCTGAGGCCCTTGTCTCTTTCCAAGAGCATCAGGTTCATTGTGTTTAACCCTTCCTTTGTTTTCACAGACCAGTACAGTTTGGCAGTCACCGTGCCTGCTCTGATAGCAGGCTTTGGGGTTCTCCTGGTGTTAATCCTGACTTTCGTCCTCGTGATCCACCCTCTGGGAAACTTCTGGCTCATTCTTAGTGTCACCTCAATTGAGCTGGGCGTTCTGGGCTTAATGACCCTGTGGAATGTCGTCATGGACTGCATTTCTATCCTGTGCCTTATCTACACTTTAAATTTTGCCATTGACCACTGTGCACCACTGCTTTACACGTTTGTACTAGCAACTGAGCACACCAGAACACAATGTATAAAGCGCTCCCTGCAAGAGCATGGGACAGCCATTTTGCAAAACATTACTTCCTTTCTTATTGGGTTGCTCCCCCTCCTCTTTGTGCCTTCAAACCTGACCTTCACACTGTTCAAATGCTTGCTGCTGACCGGGGGTTGCACGTTTCTGCACTGTTTTGTTATCTTACCCGTGATCCTAACCTTTTTTCCCCCTTCCAAAAAGCACCACAAGAAAAAGAAACGTGCCAAACGAAAGGAGAGAGAGGAAATTGAATGCATAGAAATTCAAGAGAACCCTGATCATGTCACCACAGTTTGAAGGTGGAGACTATTTTTTCTTTCCAGTGTTGCACAATGATACAGGGCAAGGAAAGCTCAGACCTCAGCTGCTTGGGCTGGCCAGGGGTAACAATGCAAGTCAGATCAAGAGTCCTTTGCTCATGATACATCCAAGGGTCTGCTTCCTGTGGGGGGAAGAGGGGATAAAAAGGAGGGAAAGTTCTTTGCAACCTTGTTCTCCATGAGAGTTACATTTCCAGACATTGATTTAGAGCTATGGATTTCCAAGAATGGATGGATTACATGGTAAGACAAAAGGCTGAAAGAGCAAAAGATGCAAAAGAAAGGCTTAGGAGAAATGGAGAAGAAAGAATAGGTGGTCTCCAGATGGGGAAGTCGTAGGAAATGTCTCGACTGCCATGTCACTTTTCTTGTTTGCTTTTTGAACAGGTCAGTCAAAGGAAAGCTATGCACGTGGGCAGTACAGATATAACCCTGTCTAAACCAAAGGACCGCCCAATCCATTCTGTGTGTGCATATAAGGATAAAGATACTGATGTTTGTCTTTAGTGTACATTGGTGTTTGGGTGAAGGAAGGTGTCCATTTGCAGATAGGCTGGCCTTTCTTTAGAAAGTCAAATCAGCTTTAGCCAAATATATAAGCTCATTAGGGGTGATGCAAAAAAATATATAAATGGCCACTTAGAATCAACTCGACTGTCTAGACCACGAGAGTGTTTTCAACTGTGTGATAACAAAATAAACAGAAATTCGAATCCATTAAATTCTACATGTCATGTTGTTGGTCCTCGGGATTCTAGCACGGGATGACATCACAAAGGCATCAAAAGATATTTGAGTGAATTAGCCTGTGGACAAATGTTTGAAACCTAAGATAGCTGAGATGGCTTATCATGAGTCGTTAACATTTCTGTGTATTTGGAAGGCCAGCACGACTGCTTTTGGATATCTCACCCACCTGCAAACAAGCACTTTACACATATTGTCCTTGCAAACCTATGTAAGAGCACATAGTATACGTGTGAGAGGGGAAGAAAGAATGAGCTAACATCCCACAGTTATGCCTTCTTATTTTAGATGGTGAAAATATATGACTGTGGCATATAACAATTAACACAGGAGAAAGAAAATACAAGGGAAACTCAGAAAGTAAAATGGACCAATGCATCATCCAAGCATTACACAGTCCTTAGCATAAGAAAAACTTTGCAACTCTCTAGACTCTAGTGTGCTCCTTAGAATAAATTTGGAGCATTAACCCAGGCCATGATCACTATGATGGTGGTCATCATAGCCGCTGCAGCATCGTCTTGTAGTTTCTTGCAGTATCATTGTCTTGTTAGCTAGAAAGTCAGCTCCTATCACAAGCATTGGTCTCTGCAGGGATCATACTAATCATGTGTAAATGCTGCTGGATTCTTCACATCAAACAAAAGTACCGAGGTAAATGTTTCCATTGAGTTAGAGTTTAAATATGTGCCCTAGGCAGGTACTCAGCCCACTGGGTTCTTATATGGACTAAGGCTGTTAATCATGTTGGAGAAGTTACCAGACAATTCCTTTTCCTTGCCAAGTAGGGACTTAAGGAACAGTTTATCTTCAGGTAGAATAAAACAAACGTTCAATGATGGCACAATCTGCTAACAAGCTCTTTTTTCTGAAGAAAGTTGATATTTCCCAACCAATGGGTTATATAATTTAATCGCATTAATAATATTAACAGAGTTAAAAGGCCAAACATGACTGAGTTCTTAAAGTCCCTTTCCTTTTACAGTGTTTGGGAATAATGTTGACATATTAGTGAAGCAAGAGCTCTGCTTTTGTGAACCACACAGATTCTAAAAGGGACATTAGTTAAAGACAATTTCAGTTTATTGAATGGCATTTGTTCTGTTCTCCCTTAAGGCCACTGTGTTTCAATGTTCCCATGACTGTCGGTGCAATAACTGTAGAATTAGCTAGGAAATCTAACTGCCTGTAGCCACAGTTGATGCTTTCTCTGTTCCTGTACAAGCATGTCACAGTTAAGGTGAGCCTTTCATCTCACGAACTTCTCTGCTAGGGAGAACTGGCTCTCAGACAACTGACCTCTAGGCCATGATCTTGGGTTTGAAGTTGAATTTTCTGAGCAGTCCTTGGAGCAGGAAACCAGAATTTCTCTTTCGCAGTTACTCATCACTTGTGAAGATTGCTGTCATTGCAGCTGTTTGTAAAGATGGCCACAGAAGCTGAGGATTCCGTGCCACCCCATTTCTGGCCATAGTCAGTGGTCCTCCATGATTTCCCCTGTTTTGTACTTACAGTTAACTTATTTGAGTTTTATAATTATGATCAATCATTTCAGATGCAAAAACAAAGAGATTGCCAAGCTAATTGATAATCTTGCCAGTTGCCAAATTTATAGGAGTACAGCTACATATTCTGCCAAACCAACAATTTTAATCCCCCCGATGCACTTGAATAGGAAAAGACTTCTGCGTTAGGTAATGTCTTCAAGGAGCAAATGTGTAGGGCAAATAGGAATTTCTCGTTGTCAAACTGTCTAGAGAGGTGGTATTTTAGCAGAGATGTTGTCTTCTCCAGAACGCCATGATTCTCGCTAAGGGCTTATAGCAATAATTTACTGGAATGAACCTCCATGTTCGGGATGAGTTCGTGGCACGCCCGCAATGCCTCAACTTGGTCTTAGGAAGTGATGTAAGCCCCAGAAGGATCTCGCCAAGCATCATCCAAACCTTCCAGTCTCACTGTGAAGCAAGTATTTCCAAAAATTCCTCCAGTGAGTACCAAGATGCACCCTAAAATCTGAGGTCATGATTTGGAGGTAACTCACCATCATTAACCATGTCTGGGAGCTTGTATACTCCTCTGTGGCTTTGCAAGTATGCGCCATTTTGTTCATTTGTGAAGTATTGATGGCATTCAAGTTAGGAATTTCTCTACTGTCCAACAGAGGGCCATTCAAACCCTAGAAGGAATCATTGGGAAAGCTTAGATTTGTGGAATATTTTATTTTACTGTAATGCATTTTCTCTTAAATTGGGAGATTTTAAAGAACTTGTGAATCCCACCTCTTTTCTTGTTTAAACTGGATTGTGTCCCCATCAAAATGTGAAACAGAAAGTGTTGTATACGTTCCACTCTCCTCAAAGAGGAACTCACCTAAATTATCAGACAAGATTTGTTTAACTATTCCATGGGCTAACCTATATCATGGATAAGTCTGTTGAAAGGATGTGCACTTACATTGTCCCTTGGGTCTTCGCAGTGATCACGAACCCCTTTGAAGGCTGTGCATGAGTAGTTTGTGAGAGAGCTACTCTCATCTAAGTTTGTCTTTATGTGAATGTCTTTCTCCCAATTTATTTCCATTTAATTTCCATAGAAATAAATTCACCTGTTGTATCTTGTGTTGTGAAAGGAATAATTGTGGGACACAAAGCTCCTAAGATGCTAGAATAGCCATTTTTGTATGTTGAACGTGAGTGTAAGAGCTATGTCCACTCTGTAATTATCCATTGCACTTTACCATAACAAATTAATCCTTCTAGACTTGTGACTGGAGCTGGGGATTTACTATTGCCATTGAAAATTTGTGTGTATTTTTATACGTTCAATGTAAATATTGTCATTACAATCAGATATTTTTTATAACCAAACAGTTATATAAATGCATGGTACAATGCATGCATGGTTACTAATAGTATGTAGACTATTAAAGACACTATTTTCAGAGTCATTACACTTTTATTAAAATTTTCATATACGCTATCATAAATGCCTCATAGGGTTTTGACACAAAGGCCCCAAGTCTACAGAAAACTTTGTACTAAGGGAAGCAATTGCCTTCTCATATGTCAACAGCAGCCACCTGAACTAAGATGGCACTGGGAAATCCCAGGGACTCAGTCTGGTCTCTTGGGTAAAGCACCAGTCATTTGTCCATAATTAAACATACAAACATGCCCTGGGTCTGCTAAGGTCATAGCAAACCAGAAGCTGTTGTCTCCTGGGACCGGAGAATTCTGTGAGTTGCTCACTCTTCCGGGAGGGGGGGGGTGGAGGGCTATGTTCACTCGGCTTTGCTGCTGTCTACACAGTGTTCTGATAATTCTTTCAAAGGTGGCCTTTTCCTTTCAAAAGGAACCTTTTATTTATTTCAAGAGAATTTCAAGATCAGTTTCATCCTGTTTTAAAAAAACAACAAATTCTTGTTCTTTGTTCTTCCTGTTTCAAACGAAAAAGCAAACAAACAGCAAAAAATAGTAACAAACAGTGACGGCCATGTTTTATGGCATCAAGTCAAAGCATCTAAGGCTAAATTAATACGCCCTTGAAGTCTCACCATCTCCAATCTAAACACAAAGCTCTGCATCATCTCAGTGGCACGGGCCATTATGCCAGCTTTTTTTTAGCAATGATTTGCAGACACACTACACAGAAAACAATTCCATTTTCTTTTAAAGCTTTTCCTCCAGAAACGACTGCAGTGATGGTGACCAAAATGAAAGGTCTTTGCATGACGTGCAGCACACAGGCGCTGCGAATGAATGTAGTCATACTTCCGTTTCTGTACCGGATGACCAGTGTTCATCTACGTCGTGATGTAGACAGGAAAGCGGGAGGGAGTGCTCTGCGCTCCAAATGTTTTGGAATGTGGGAAGGTGACCTTTGGATAAGATTTGGGAGATACTGAAGGATGGAAAAGGCTGCTCCTAAGAAGTCGTGATGACAGGGAGAGTGGCATTAGTACACTCCTTACATACTAGACTTTACAGGTTAGAAAACAGCACCAAAAAGCCGATGGTGTGTCCAAACTAGAGGTTCTGAACTGCTAGCAAACCTAGCTGTATGCAGCCACATCCCACTTGAAGATCATGTTCTTGTTTATAAGATTCAGCCACTGAGCCTGCTTCTGGATTTCTAAGCATGGCCAGGTATATAGACCCTTCTGTGAGGGAGAGTAAGAAGCTAACAGACTCTGGAAAGAGTTCAAATAAACGTCCAGGGAAGCCTTCATCTTCAGCATATGCTGCAATACATAGAATGACTTTCATCATTCTTATGCACTTAACAAGGGCCCCTCTCTATTGTTGATGAAGAAGTCATTTGCTTTTCTTGTGAAATGGAAAACAATAATATCTCCAAAGAAAGATATATATGGAACCAGTATTTGCAGTTTATGTAGCTGTTACATCAACTGTATCTTAGCTCTTCTACATCCTCAAAGAGATTATCAAGGTAATAGGAGCTTAGACTACACTGGGCACCTCTGCCAGATAGATATTTTTAATCCAATAAAATATTTATAAATAAGATCATTGACAGTTTTGCACTTTTATAAACTAATGGAATCCAGTTCCTAGTATTTCACCCAGTTGAGTTTTCCCTAAGAAAGCTGTTATAGGTCAAACTAATTATGAAATCCTAAACATTAAAAAGAAAGTTGAGGGCATGGGAGTAGGAATGACTCACAGACTTTTGGCGATTCTTGCTTCGTTTCTTGGGCTCCGGTTCACCAGTCTGAAGCTGGTATTAGTCTTTTGTAGTTGTGCTCCAGTTTGCTGCATGGCTCCTGGCATGCCTGACATGTTTCCTTTCCCTTTGTTTTTTACAGTTACTAAAGTGACTCCATTATCTCCAGGGCTCTCTCAATCCAGTGGAGCAATAAGAGTTTTAAGTTTTTGGAAGATTTCATTGAAGTTGCTTCCTGGAAAGTGTTAGGAGTGACCACCATGGGTAAAAGATAAGTGGAGCTTATTACAAACATGTCTCTTTCCAGTCCTGAACAGATTTTAGCCTGTACTCTTGGTCAAGATTGTCCACAGAACCCTGTGAGAAACATCACATTATCTAAATGTAAGAAGGGAGTAGAATCTCCCACTGGAAATTGAAATCACTTCCACCATCAGAGTTGGTAGATTGCTAAGTATTAGCAGCCATAGTGAGAGACCCTGAAAGAGAATAGGCCGGTTCAACCTACAGCGGCGGCGCCTGTATGGAATCAGGATATCCCAGCATGTTTTTTCTTCCAAGATAAAAGTCAGTTACTGAAAACTCTGACCTTTCGCTCACCAGTGTGGTTATCGCGAGGTATCCAGAGAGCTAATGCAGCAAGCTTATCATATGTTCCCATTAATTACACATTCCCTTTCAGCAATAGACTTCCTGGCTCTTAAGTAGAAAATCTGTCACTGTTTGAAAAGGGCAGAGAGCTCACTAAGCTACCTCGCAGGGATACTTAAAGATAAAATGGCATACAACCTTTAACTAAATGGTAATATATTATATTTAATGCCCTTTCACTTTGTAAACGTACCAAGTTAACTACAAAATGAACACCGCAATGTGCACCTTTACCTGCTCGTACCATTAACTGTAAGTATTCGTCAATGACATCATTTTGTGCAATTGTCCAGTTATCTCTTCATGGACATCCCGGAGAATGAAAATTAGCTCAGAAAATGTATTAGTTTAGAAAGACTATTTCTTGGGATTAACTTTGAGACAGAGGTCCATCAGGAGGTGTGTCATCAAATGCTCTATGACTAACTTTAATGAGAAACCCATGTGCCCTTCCTTTCAGTGGACAGGAAAATGTATCAATTTGTGTCTTTAATAATGTTAAACAAATATGAAAAGATACATTTACATCCTAAGGTCCCCACTCCCGGAAAATTTCTGTTTTCACTTCAGTTAGGGTTCTGAAATACTGGCTGATGGAATCAGTGTAAACAGCCATGAAGGAACATTGCACCCACATACTTAAACAAACCCCAGGCGTGAAAATAGAAACTGGGTATTTTATTTCCTTTTCTTTCCCAAAAGAAACACCCTCTGGTTCCCATCATGGCTCAGTGAGATACCAGTCTATGCAACAAAATGAAGAAATTTCAATACACATGAAATTGTAAGGTCCCAGCCTCTTAACAATACAACCCACATGGCAAAATACCACTGTCAGTTGACAGAGGCAAGCAGATCTCTGTAAGTTCGAGGTCAGCCTGGTCTACAAGAGCTAGTTCCAGGACAGGCTCCAAAAGCTGTCTCAAAAAAAACCAAAATAAATAAAAAGAAGAAGGGATTTTCAAAATGATGGTTTTTTGTAAAAAAATAGACTCATATATCACACCCAAGTTCCAAGGAATAGACCTCTGTTCCAGAATTCTGCAATGTGGTTCCACCCCTAAAACTACCTTATTTACAGAAGCTTGGAGGAAGCAAATTTGACACCAAAAAGTATGACCTAAGTTGTAGCTCAGTGTCAATACTCCAAAATAGTGGACTGCTCAAATACACGTATTAGATCTTACTAAGATGAGTTTAAAAACTCATTCCAGTGTTTTCAATTTGCCCAATTTTGGCCAGTTGTCAAAATTTATATGCATTTACATTTTGGGTAAGTAAAATAAAATAATTTAAAAGTGAGGTTTTTGTAACTATCATAGTAATAAGTAAATGGGATTCTATCTGTATTTGCACATGTAAATGTATATTCAATAACTGATTGAATTTCATATCTCAATGAATAGAAACTGTATTCTAAATATTCATTTCATTATTATTTTCAATTTTTGGATGTCTTTGCTTCACAGTGTGACATAGCATAAGCCATTATTCATAATATGTATAAATTATATATACATATACATGGTCTTGTTTTATTTTATTTTGGTTTTTTTATGATGCTAGATCTCATTGTGTAGCCCTGACTAGCCTTGAACTCAAATAAATCCCCTACTCTGTCTCCAGAGTACTGGGATTAAAAGTGTGGGCTGCCACAAACAGTCAGATGTTTTATCCGTATTGGAGATTTGTTTTGTTTGTTATTTTGCTTGCTTGTTAAATAATTTGAGATGGGGTTTTTCTATGTAACCCCAGCTGACCTAGATCTCAGTGTGTATCCTAGACCTGGCCTAGAACTCATAATTCCCCTGCCTCTGCTTCTTGACAACCTCCCAGATTCTAAGATTACAAGTGTACACCACCACTCTTGGATTTTTTAAACTTTTAAGAATATCATTTATTGGGGCTGGAGAGATGGCTCAGCAGTTAAGAGCAATTAACTGCTCTTCCAAAGGATGAGGGTGCAGTTTCCAGCACCCGTATGGCAACTCATAACTGTCTGTAATTTCTGTTCCAGGGGATCCAAAACCCTCACACAGATATATATGCAGGCAAAACACCAATGCATGCAAAATTAATAAATTAAAAGAAAAAGGAAATAATATTATTTATTAGAATAATACTATGATATACATCAGCTAGCTCTACATAGTTAAGATAATTCACCACCCAAAACAAATTAACATGTCTTGGCAGTCTTACAAGACATTTTTATGAAACCCTAAGTCCATAAATATCTCTACAATATGTAAAGTAGGGAATCTATTATGAAAATAAGCTCAATCGTTGTATTAATTTAAAATTTGAAGTAATGTGCAGTTGGCACAAATAAATTCTACCCAAGATTTATTATATTATCCGGGCCAATTCTCTCTCTCTGAAATGTATCACATTGTAGTGAACTCTTATGGGGAGACAATGTCTAAAAATACTTTAACTCTTCATTTTTCTCACAACTTGAGAACACCAACAATAAATAAGACAGTGGCCCTCAGGCAGCATGCAGGTTCAGAAAAGAAGATCTATTACACTCCACAGCATGCAGCTCCACACCTGGAGGAAATCATGGCCTGTCAGCAATCACTCCTAAATCATTCAAATCAAGAATTTGAATTTTCGAGTTTCCAGGTCTGTTGGGTTCTGGTGATTCGTGTGACCACAACAGTATGAGGAATACATAGCTAACCTAAGTGTAACAGTCACAAAGGAATACTGAAACCAACCGAGAGCACACGGTCCACACCAAAGGCTGACCCTGCTGAGCCTGTGTCCTCCGTCACTGCATTTTCGTGATTAGAGCCATGTGCCTTGTAAACGCCTCATGTGGGGCAGTTTCTTACAGTTTTTCAAAAGCAAGGATGCTCTTGTTATTCTTGGGGAAATGTTTTTAATTTATTAACTGTTTTCCCATTTGGGATTTAATATCTTCATTCTTGATTTATCTTCTTTTTCTCTTTGGGTAAAATTATTTTTCCTTGTAACAACTAGAACGCAATTCCTTGGTTAAGAATAAGCATGTCTAGCATGAAGTGAAGTCAGAACTTAGCAAAATCTAAGATGACTATGCGAGCGTGTTTGCAAGCACACGGTTCAGAGAAGGTCTGCTCATTGATACTTCATGTGCGTCAAACAGAAATCACCCACATGTTTTAGTCTTGGAAGCTGTCACAACACAGGGCATTCTTCGAGAACATTCAGTAATCATATATTCAAGAGTAAAAAAAATTAAAAAGAATCCTGCAGCTTTTCACTTGTGTTCTGTGTGAAAGCAAATTTGTTTTAGCCAAATCAATCCGTGAAGAACTATACTGAGAACATATTTTTTATTTCTTGTTTTCTCAGAATCGTCTCTTACAGCCAGCTACACAGCAAAAAGGAACAATTTTATGTTGATTCGCATGGTCATTTCTGATGAGTTGAAACTGCTGCCTCCTAGAGCTTTTCACAGGGTCATATATATATATATATATATATATATATATATATATATATATTGTATAGGTACAAAAAATTAAAGCAAATGCAAAATTTTTAAATATCTGAAAAAATATTTGGTTTGGCATCTGCTTGTTAGTTCCCTTTGGCATTTGCTGGGAAAGAGTGGAAGAGATGAGAAAATCTTGACATAGATGAGTCTCTAATAGGTCTCCAGCTTCCATCCACTGCTCCTGACCTGTAGCTTATTTGTTTATTCTCCTTGTGGCTTCGATCTTGTTCATTTACTCAACAAATATTAGGGCTACCTGCATTGACGTCTGAGCAAAAGACTCAGAAAAATACCAAGGTTAGATCTCCCAGGGGGGGGACTGGAGGAAATTCCTGCATGTGATATTTAAGGAAACTGGAAAGCGAATCATACACGCCTACACTAAGTAAGAGTTTAACATGTGGAGTCAGTAGGGAGAGCACAGAGTGGGGGGCGGGGACTGGAAATGTGGTCCAGGTTGAGCCTGGGGCACCACCTCACAAAGTGGGTGCAGATGAAGTAGAAAGCTGGACTCTTTATTGTGAGGACACTATGCATGATTACCAGGATTTAAGAAGGCCATTTGGAATAAGAAATGTACTCATGAAGGAAACCTCTTTCTGAGAGATGTTTCTAGGCCTGAAGTTATGTTCTTACACAATTTAAACGCAGCAGTCTTCCTTTCCTTATTTCTGTATTTGCTCTTAAAGTCGGGTACTCAAAATCTCAGCAACATCACATAAGTTTACATTTCTGTTTCTTAGTATGCAGGGGTGACAAGAGTCAGTTTATGGCAGGAGCTTGTGCATATGCCAGTAGCTACTGGTCTTATCAGACACAGCATTAGGCGGTTCTCAAAGCGTAGCCCAGAAACACAGACCTGGATAAACTAGATCCCAACTCTTCCAGGAAAAGCAGTTCAGGCATTGTACTCAAATTAGTCATCTAATAGAGTAGGGATTATTATCCTAGACTACAGACTGTTTCAACACTGTAACCAGCACTGTGTTGCTATGGTACCATGACTCATCTTTTCATGTGGACCTGTATAAAAGTTGTCTGTACAAAGATGTCCAAATACAGTGTCATCAGAAATAACTGCGCACTTTGCCCTTCCACCTGCACATCCTCCTCCACATGTGAAATTTAAGACAAGGAACTGGTTAAAGTGCTCTAAATCATATTTATAATTCTATGATATTTAGTTATTTTGTATGTAGGAGTATATGTTATTACCCCATGGGTGTGGAGGTGAGAGGACAATTTTTCGGAGCAGGCTCTCTCCCTTCATCGTGTGCATCTTGAGGACTAAACTCAGATTATCAGGCCTAGTCACAAGCACCTTTATCTGCGGAACCATCTCCCCAACCCTCCATCACTTTTTAAAATCATTTGCATATCATTCACTTTAACACCTTTTAAAATCAGTGAAATATAATATATGTACATAATTTTAAGTATAGAAATAACTAATTTGAATATTAACCACTTCCTTTTTATAGCTGGAGTGTTAGACATAATGACCGATATTTGAAATAAAACATCAACCCCAACTGTTTTTTGCTACTGTAATAAAGGAGGTTATGAGAAGGAGGTTTGAACCTTTAAATCTGAAATAAGCATTTGCCAGTGATATCAGAGTTATAGATAAGCCTGCAACTGGTACGGAGAGGCTGTCTTCAGAGTGTTTGAAAAGATCCTATGCTCCTAGAATTGGGGTAGACACGAAAGTCACCAACTAAGTGGCCAAAGGAGTTGGAAGTCAACAGATACACTCCAAAGAATGATTGCAATAACGTCTGAATGAACAGAGCCAGTGATTTGCAAAGTCTTGTGGTAATCTGTATAACCTAGAGAAATTTTCAAAGTCCTTAATGCCCTGACTGGATATCAGACAATGAAGTCAGCAGCTCTGGTGAAGCATTAGTGTTCTCTAAGTCCCCTAGTAAAACAAAATACAGCTGAATTTCAAAACTAGTGGCTTAAACCACAGGTCCAACACATCCATCCCATGAACACTTACAAGCTGATGACAGGAACGAAAGACATCTTTTGAAGGTCACAGACCAAGAATGATGATACATATCTACAATCATTTAGGACTCAGAGCCCCAGTGATTCCAAATTTCTCAAAACCATTCTTGATGACATAGGCAGACCCTGCTACAGAAAACATCAACACGGCAAAATAATGGGTGGTATCCATTATTATGCCTGATAAAATTAAAGCCCAAAGAGCATACCCAAAGGTCAAGAGCTGATTCTAGTAGAGGCAAATCCAGTGACAGTCCAAAACAGGGATGCTTCCAGAGTAGGCTTCCCATGTGACAGGATGCTAACAAAGTCATGGGAGCAAAAGGTAGGCTGTGTTCCTGGATCTACAAATACAGTTCAGCTTCAGTGTTCATTAGGAGAAGAATTGAGAGTTTAAAAGATATTATATTTAATTCCATGGACTCTAGGATTCCCTATCAAAATTATTATTACCAGAGTCAAGGTGTACTGATATTACCCTTAATGATATTAATATAGGCTGAGTGAGTGATAAAAGAAAAATCTGGACCCAAGGACATAAGTAAACAGAATATTTTGGTCACGGGTGGAAAAACCGTAATGCAAATGGCCAGAAATAAGGATGCGATAGCAAGGAATTAAAGGAGAAAAAAGGAGCAAAAGTGAATACAACACTGTGGTAAAAAATCTTCTTCCCATAACATAAGAGATTTCAAAGGTTTGTTTCTGGTGTCCAAAGCATGATAATATAGTGTCACACAATTAAAATTGAGCATCTGTGCTAATTAAAATTAATACAATACTTTACAAATATCTGTTCCAGTCTGTGGTTTGGTGGGTACTCTAAAGGCCCTTCTATAAATAAAAGTTTAATTTTATTTCAATAATCATGCTTATGTGAATTTAGCATGCAAAGTAATGTGTTTTTGTTTATAGAGGTCTTAAAACAAAATATCAGCTTGAAAAATATCAGTCTTATATCTACATAATGGTGGATTTGATCTTTTTACATATTTACACCAGGGGGAAATGCTTTATCAAAGCTCTTTAACTACAGTATATAAAAGATGAGTCAAAAGAGAAAGAAAGAAAATATTAGAATAAGTAAGTATATCTGATCTTTCATTGTTAGACACTCAGGCACATGATACAATCTTAAATTCATGTCTTGTAGCTAAGAAATCTACACCATCTAGATTAATCTGCAATGATTATAATTGTAACATTTATGTTGACTTGTTAAATTATTCTTAAAATTTGTTTGTATTTTGGGGAGTTTATCATTGCAACCACTTTATGTTTTAGATATAATATTATTGGCCCTTCCATGACCTGAGATTTGGTCATTAATCATCTCCTCTGGAGAATTTGTATAAAGCATATGTCCTCTTTCTACCATGTAGATATTGCTGTTTATAACCACCAGCTCTGGATAATGCTGGACACATATTTGAAAGGTTGATTTCACAACATATCCCTACACAAAGCAGTTACATAATTCGATGGAAGCTTCTATTTACTGCAACACTTTCCCCGTCAATAGCAGAAATGTCAAACAGTGCTCGTTTATAAGTATATGCTTTTCAACATAGCACTTAGTCATCCAGGGGTAATTCGTGCACTCTTTGTTCTCCTCGGAGAACAAGTGGATAGATGAGGACAGTGTGTGTGGGTGGCAGCAGAAGAACATAAAGGCTTTGAGATTTGCTAGCCCTGTGCCACACAGAATGGTGGCCACATAATGGTTATCCACCTACTTTTGTACTGTACCCCTTGAGTCACAGTTTTCACCAGCTAGCAAATCTTACATAACTGTCCATTAACTCAAATACTCACCAAGTCTTTGATTCAATGAAAACTTTTGAGTATTTCTAATGTGCCAGGGTCTGAGAGGAAATGCAGAGAGGTGAAGAGGGCAGATGCCCAGCGAGGATTTTTAGAGTAGTAAACTAGTAGGCAAAACAGCTGTCTAGAGCTATGAGAAATTACGTGACACCAGTGAGTCAGTCTCAGGCTGCAGCAGGCTCCAGACCACCTTGTAGACAGAAGTCTCTGTCCCACCTGGTCCCACAGGCATTCAGTCCCAAATAATCACATCGAGGCTTGTATTAATTATAAACTGTTTGGTCTATTGCTCAGGCTTATTACTAATTAGCTCTTACAACTTAAATTAACCCATAATTCTTATCTATGTTTAGCCACATGGCTTAATACCTTTTCTCAATAAGGCATTCTCACCTTGCTGCTTCTGTGTCTGGTGGGTGACTCCATCTCTATTTTTTTCTCTTCCCCGAATTCTCCTAGTCTTGTTAACCCACTTATATTTCCAACCTGGCTACTGACCAATCAGCATTTTACTAAACCAAGATAAGTGACAAATCTTTACAGAGTACAAGAGCATTATCCCACAGCACCGCCTAGCTAAGTAATCGGGCCTAAATGCTTGACTTCCCCATTGGGCTTCAGATTCAGTAGGTCTGGAGTTAGCCCTGGAATTTTTCATGTCTAACAAGCTCCCAACAGATGCTGATGTGACTGGCCTGTAGAACCTATATTCACTTTTATGCCACAGATATAGAAGTTGGAAAAGAGCAGCAGTTTAGCGAGGCTTGTTGATGATAAATCTGGAAGACAACATGGCCTAAGTGCTCGATAGAAGGCGTTCTAGACTGCAGAAAAGAGTCTACCCCACTGGAGACGGTGCTTGTCACATCAAGCTGATGATGAGATTAATCTGGCAAGCTGTTAATACCTCTGGGTATGAGACTGTGTTTGTAGCAAATCTTCCAAGAATTCTCCTAATAAGCATAAAATTTGCATACTTTGATTTAAGGCCTAGAGTATGAAAGGTGATGATTTTAGAGACGTTCTGGTATAAAGGATTTAACTAGAACATGTAAGATGTCAGATAAAGCACAGGACTTGACTTGAGCCTAAAATTAGATAACAATGGATACTCTTACTACAGTATATTCCATCCATGCAATGCTCTTTGTTGTTTATGTGAAATGCATACTTAACAATGTATATTATATTTTAATTTGCTGAATCTGACAACTCTAAGGCCATGGTGTGTGTCAGATGGGCAGTAGGAGCACAAGAATGAAGAAGAAAGAATACTATTAGGCTAAATAAGCCAAATGTTATTTTTCATGTGGAATGGAGGAGATTGAACACACAATAGCTTCATTGTAAAAATCTTCCTAAGGTTCTGAAGTATCCATAGCAATGTTATACGAAGTTTGCAAAGGTCAAAAACTATTGTATTATTCTTCAGACAAAGAAACCATCTCTCAATTCAGTTTAGCTGACAGCCAATATTAACCAAAACAGACTCCAGGCATACACTCCAGCTTTCAAAAACTATTCAATCTTCACCTCTATGTGAAACATAGAGTATATGTACAAGATAACACACACATACACAAGAAAAATATTGATAAACCTAAGGGGAAAAGTTAAGTACAATAAACTCCAAAGCATTTGACAATCTCTCTGCTCCTGCTTCATCAAGAATTACTACCAGAAACCTAAATGTCCTCAACACTGGCAAAGGGTGGCTTTCCCCATAGCACTCTGGCACCACACCAGAAACATTCCAGTTCTCAAATAGATTTGTCCGTGGAGCATCTTAACAGACTAGTGTCCATGCATTTTGCAAACACTGAGTCATGCCTTGTTAGAGAAGCTTGTCCTTGTTGCCAGAGTAATTGATAAGTATAGATTAGAAAGCCTAGGGAGAAGGTATTCCCGGGTCAGGGTGGAAACCAGTCATTTCCTAAATAATACTAATGTTTTGTAGACTCACCCACAGAAGAATAGACTACTTAAGGGAAAATAACTCATCAACTTGAGTAATTGGAATGAGAATCTGGGCCTCCACAAACACAACTCAGATATGAGTTCCTCTTTTGTTCCAATAGAAGTTCAAGATGAAGAAAGTAACTAAATAGAAACAAAGCTAGACCAGATTAAAGGGGGTCTGAACAAAAGATTACCAAGTGGCCAAATATATGAATAGATATTTTAATAATTCTAAAAAGTTGTAGTTTCATTATAACGTCATTGGAAAATCTTTGTTTAAACACACTTAGAGTCAATTATTCCTTTGAGAACTCTAACAAAGAGGAAAAGAGAATTGCCTAGAAGGGAGAATGTGTGTCTTGAAGATGTCTGTGACCAATAAATGTTTTCTAAACCTTCTAACAAAGCGATGCTTGGAAATTTTAGTTCCTAGGTCATCAAAGGCCAACGTGGACATTCCAAAACAATAAATAATTGTAAATAATCTTCTACCAGATGTTATCAGAGATCCTCCTGCAAATGTTCCAGTAGTATTTTCTTCATTTACTATCAAGGCCTTATAACTATTTACAGCTCTTAGTAGTTTTTAACATGAGGAGGTCACAGCCAAAGTTTAAGAAACTGAAAAACTATTAATTGGGAAAAACTGTTCATCAACTGGAAGTGTAGGAAGTCACCTAAGGCAAGGGAAAGGAAAATACAACAGTGGGCTCCTATGTTATTCACTTGCTCATGCATCCAAAAAATATTTAAGTATCTGGAATGTGCCACAATATCCAAAACTTTGTGCAGTAGACAAAGCTATGTTCAAATTGTTCACATGACTAAATCAAGGTCTTAAAAGAAGATGCAAAGCAAATCGTTTGCGTTAACTGAATGAAACATTTCCCAAAACCAGAGTCTTCATATGCCTGCTTTTATCCTAACCTAAAACTCACACAAAATTCCCAGTTGATATTTGTTTGCCATAGTAAATACTGTTTACTGTGTAAATTACTAGTTTTTCTGTTTGGGTTGGATGTATTTGAACAAGATGGCGAGGTTAAAGGCAAAGATACCATTCCAAATAATAAGTGTATTAACAATGAAAAATAGATAAGGCATAAATCTGTATGTTTGAAACTATTATGCTATGATATATCAGTTCATATAAATACAAAAGTTTCTAAAAATTGTAATTTTTAGAAGAAATTCTAGAAAATAGAACAGTCCAGAAAGAATTGAGACCCAAACAAGGAAATGTGCAGAGATGTTACAATTGCACGGCAGCAAACCTGCAAAGAATATGACATGAAGTCACCTTCTCACCAGTTGCCACTTCTGCTCAGCATGGCAGTGACAAAGGGAGGATGACTTAAAAAGCAAAAAAAAAAAAAAAAGAAGAAACTAATTTGGGAAAGCAGAATTCCTGTGTGGATAGAGAAAATAACCTGGTGGCTTTCTAACTGGTGTTTATCTGATTTGGGTGTGCACAGAGGTGAGGGGTGGAGAGGCATCAAGTGGCTTGCTTTCTTCTTCATTCGGTTTCACCATGGAGGACATCAGTTTGGTGTTGGGTTGAACTATATTTTGCTTAAAAACTGATAAAAATATACATAAAACTAATTTAAGTCTAATAATCTTAAGATTTTGTCGCGGATTAAGAAACTAAATTTTGTGAACACAATTTTAATATTTTAATACCCACTTAGATACACCTCAAGCAAATGATTTGAACCAACTAGTAGAATTTTACCCCGTCATATGTCTGTCTAGGTATATTCATAACCGCTTCACTAATAATAGCCCCTGATCTGTGACTTAGGTAACCAACAATATTCTGGGAAATTGAAAATATGAGTTTATGAATTAAAGAAAATATTGAGAGACTGGGTAGAAGTACTAGTAAAAGAAAGAACATTGCAGAAAGGGTGAAGAAGTCTACAAACACATGGCTACAATCTCTAAATTAGTATAAATAATGACATAAATCATGAAATATCAGAAAAGAATATGTCTTGACCATTGACTCCCAAGTTAACACATGTTTTCATGTCTAAAGTGCTCAAAATTGCTCAGTAATATTTAAGTTGAGTTAGGTTTTACTCTTCTTAGTAGATGACTTTATGCATTTGTGTCGTATGACCACACTGAACCATGGAGGGGATTTTTAAAACAGGGTGTGGCCTCTACCATTAAGTGATATATTGGAAGATGCTCACGGGGGAACTGGTCACAAGCAATGAAACACCAAAGGTTATTCGTGAGGCTTGATAGTAGATTGTCATTTTGTAAAGGAAGCGCACTTCAGGTACCTTGAAGAAGATGTTGGATCCAGCCAGCACTCTGCAGACCGTAACTCGGAGTGAAAGACCAATGAAGGAGGGGAAACATTACTCAGTCTGCCTCCCACCTTCTCACTTCCTATCTCACTTCCTTTTGGATTTTCCTATATATCAGACAAATAAATACCCCTCAGAGAGGCTCTGCTTCCAGAGTGCCAAAAGTATGGGCAACTTCACAATGAATTTGAAAGTTCTTTTGCCTGTGAGTTCCTTCCCAGCAATAGCTTAAATATTAACAAAAGCCATGGTCTCTTTTGGCAGCACAGGGATTGTGTTTGTATCCTAGTTTGCCAATGAAAAGAAAAGGAAATCAGAAGCAGGAAAAGTTAACCCGCATCCGCAATAGTAAAACATGGGTGATTACCATCCTCCTTCACAAGGACATAAAAGACCCCACCCTAAGCCATTTCCTTCTGGAACTTTCAGGAATATGTACAAAAGCACACAAAGCCAGCCTGGCATACACACGAGTAAAATATGTCATCCAATGCTTAGAGTATTGCCTTTTACCCTCGATGAATAATTTATTGGTACTGTATCTGCGGTTTCCAAGAGCACAGTAATGACTTATTTATTAGTCTTAAAAGCAGATGCTCATAGCTAAAACCTGTTTAGTTTTCTAAACCTGTTAACTATTCCTCTAGTGGCTGGAAGAATTGAGGTGAAAGTGGTTGGTTTAAGTCCTAGGGTATGAGGTTGAATAGACATTTTCTGTGCAAACTGTCCTGGTTTTGTTTCATTCTCTCACAGAGAAAGTTCTTCTTGTAAGGTTTCTCTCATGAGCCCCTGCCTCATTTTCTTTAACCTTAGTGAAATTGTTGTTAAAGTCTATCCAGAGAAATTCTGACTCAGACAGCGACTAGAGCTTAGCTGCATCGTCCATTCAGATTTTTATGGCTTTTTTGTTCTATGCCATAGCTCCTATTTCTTTAAAATAGCAAGTGTTTGTGTTGAGGAAGTGGCACTGAGTTATTTGTTTTAAAATGCATTATTAATTACTTGCGGTTTTCAGCATCTGGAAAGTCCAGTGAATCCATGGTTACATGGAACAGTGTTCTGGCATATGTGATAACTTTTATTTCTACTGCTTTCATTTCTGCCCTGCTACTTACGTTTTTACCTGCTTGAACTTGGAAGGTGTGGTGATCCGGATACATCTGCTATTTCTGTCATACACACTGTGTGTCCTAGATAAGGAACTAGCTTGTGGAGAGAGGTGACCATGACAGGACAAAGTCATTTTCTTCTTGCATCTGCCCCTGTATCTAAAATTAGAGCTGCCTGCTACACAACCAAGCATATTTCTCCCTGAGAGCCTTTCCTTCCCTACAAACATGGGGTTCTCCTCTAGTCTCTCTGTAATCATTCCAGCCGACAGCTTCTAGGGAACATCCAGGAGACTAGGAACAATGCTCAATTAAATCTGGAAACAAGCCGCCCCTGAAAGCCTCCTGCTTACAAGCAAAACCAACTTAAATGTGTTGAGGACTGTTTTTGATGGATTTGGGTCTGAGACATGAGACTGTGTCCTTAAATTTGCTGCCCTCATTTCTCAAGGTACCAATACCGAATGCACATAATTGCAGGTTGATGAAAAAGCTATTATAAATGAAATAAACTTTAGCGACTTGCAAAGAATGCTTAATGGTACCTATTAGCATGTTTAGTATCTGTGTGTTCGGTGTGGAGCCTTCGTCATTGTGTTTTTAGCTTTACAGCTTTCTCATTGCTGCCTCCCAGAGGAAAGGAAGGAGCCGTTAACTCATTCAGCACACTTTACACTAGAAAACACTACGGATTAAGGTGGCATGAAACCAGGCCAGCCTTGCAAGGCAATACTGAAAAAATTAGAATGCAATAAAGAAGTGTAGATAATACAGGTGACTACTTCGTGCTATCTGGATCCTTGTTTGTTAACTGGATACACAAGGTGTCTTTGCATCTTGTCATTCAGACAGTATGATGCCAACACCATCCAGGACAGAAAATTTGAGAGGTGAGGCATTTTTAAATAGTATAGTGACCTGTTAGATGCCATTGAAACTCTAAATAGAGAATGCCTATCTATTCTTACTAGTCTAAGTAGAAAATTCCTTTTTTTCTGCTGGGCCGAGATTATTTTCAAAGGCTGTACAGCACACCAGCACACAGCAACCGTCTGGGAAGAAAAAGAAAACTAACGGAAGAAAAGAAAATGTGGTCCTTCTGGAATCTTCTAAAACAACAGCGACAATAAGTAGTGTATTCAAGGTGGAGCACCACGGTGTGAGTTACATCTAGGTTATCTCTAAAAGATAATTTTGGTCAGACCTACAAGACTCAAAAGTTTCTCTACACAGTCTCGATCATAAACTTTGCTTCAGCTGTGGCAGCTTGGATTCATTACCACTTAGTGGTGGCACTATTTAAACATGAATATTCCTGATATGAAAAGCTATTATAAGTATATACGGATTTATATAAAGGTTGATGACTATAATGCTTTTTTTATACTAGAAAAACCATGTGAAGAGAAAATCAATCTGATGAATGCTGTCAATTATTTTAACTTTTTTAATAGGTATAAAATGTTCCTACAAATATTCTCTCTGTAACTGACCAGAATTTATCAGCTTGTATAATTTTTGTAAGCAGAAGAGTCTGGTTTTCTAATTAAAAGTTTTGTCAAAGAAAAATGAATCATGTGGTCCTTTCTCCAAGAAAGCATGCTATTAAAGTGTCAAAAGCTACATCCAGGTTTTCTCTTTTCATGCCTGCATTTTGCAAATGAGACTTCATGCGGCCAGTATATCTGGATAGAGGGCTTGTTAAATTCCTACTACTATGGGAACAATGAGAATATATCTCTCTGCTATTACAACACACTAACACACCAAGCTGCCATCTATCTAAAAGCTGATTAGAAGAAAGACATAATTATGTTTAAAGTTCTTATCGGCACCCTAAGTGGGCAAAATGGTAACACCATATCCCAAACATTACCAGGCTTCCTCGAAACAACTCGGGCTCCTTCCTCCCAGATGACTCCAGTTTGTATCAAGTTGACAAACATGACCTGCTCACCAGGTGTCTGGAAAGTTTGCTAAATACTGTAAGTTGACAGTTGATGAGAGTTCACTGATCCATTACCACTTCAGTAGGACTTAGCAAGCAATATGAATCACGCCCCGAGGAGCAAGGTATTATTGCTGGAATAAAGTGTAGCTTGAAATAAGTTTCGACTCCTTCAGAATCTGCTAAAGTCCAAAAACCAGTTTTTAAACTCAAACACTTGCAAGTCTTTGCAATAGAAATTCCACATGTCCCAAAATATACATAGCTGAAAGGAAGTTAGATGTCATAACAGGCTTCAACGTAGTGTTACAGTAAGTGTGAGGGTTGGCGGGTGGTTTGTAGGTAGTATCACTATGCAACCCAAGCTAGTTCAAACTCAACATCCTTCTGTAGGGATTACAAGTGGGCACCATCATGCCCAACTCGACAGATATTTTAACACTGAAAGAGAAATGGGAAAGTTAATATCCCCCAAAATGATGAAGAACTAAGCTACCTGTCTCTGCTTTTAATATTGACATTATAACCTCTGGATCCGTACTTCTTCATTAACTAGTTCACAATTTGCAATAGTGACAGTCTAGATGACAGTGTTATGCAGACTACATTGGGAATAGTGTGTTCTAACCTCAGTGTGAATAGTAAATGCTTCTTGGAAGTTGGCACAAGGAGGGGGAATAAAGACGGCACATTGAGATACCTCAACAAGCACTTTTGGTTAAAGTTACCATTAGTATTATGAAAATGAATACAATCAGAAGGAGGAGCTGGAGAGATGGCTTACCCTATAAAGACCCTACCGTGCGAGCATGGGGACTTTAACTCAAGCTCCCAATCCCAAACAAAAGCTGGACAACTCTGAAACCACCTCTGAAACCAAAGTACTGTGGGCGGAATGAGACAGGGAGGTTCTTGGATCTAATTGACCAACCAGGCTGGCTAAATAGATGAGAAGCCCTGTCTCAAAATTAAGGTTGAGCATGACTAAGAAGGGCATCTAATATTGACTTCTGGCCTACATTCACACACGCATGAACATGTGGTACACACAAAAAAATAGTAAAGGGGAAAATCAGTGAGTATCTAATTCATCTCAAAAGAAACTGTGAAGATCACACTTTAATTAAAAAATCATCCAATATGGAACAGAAAATGAATATATAAGGAATGTGTTTGCACTGTCAGATTTCAAAAAGCATTTTAGACAATGTTCCTGAAACCTTGTTTGCAAATTCCTCGGGTTCTGCGTATGACTGGAACGCTGACAACATTGGGAAATGAGCAGGAATGAATCTTGCTGCAGAGAGGTGTCACCCATACCCCCTAGAGTCAAATGCTGTTTTACCTCTTCACTGTCAATTCCGTACCACTGAAAAATGAAATCTACAATTTATCCTAAAGCAGGCAATGCTCATAAGCCTCAAAGAGAAAAAAAAATATGTGCAGGCATAAAGAGGAAAGCATGGAAGAAGTCAAACAAATTGAACTGAGAAATTACACAGGGAATTTAACCAAAAACCTGGGTATACAGGGACAGTTAGGAGGAGCACTACAGAGAAGGGGTTGGCGAGCAAAGCTAGACAAACATACGAGAGGGCAAGCTAAGAGAGCTTTTGTAATAATAATAAGAAATAAATAGGTCAGTGCTATTTGGGGTGACTTACAGCATCAGTCAGAGACAAAAAATAGTTTTCATATACCAATGAAATGAAGAAGATTGGCCACTTCCAATGCCAATTGAGTTTTGGGGTAAATTGTAAGACTCAATAGTATAAGCAAAGATTGGACGTGGTTAAATGAATACACAGACAGAAATAGACAAAGCTGGGAACGCTAGAACAGAGAGAGACACAGTAGCAGTGCAAGTTGGGACGAACTTAATAGATCTGAGCCAGGGAACACAAAATATGCAGCGTTAGTGCATCCTCTGTTGGGTTCTCATGCTGATAGGCGACTGAGGAGGCAGCTGACGACATGTCTGCAGCCAGAGTCCGTGCCATTCGCCCACTGACATGAAGACTGCGACAGGCAGAAGCGTGCTAAACAGGGTTCTGAATATGCCACCGTAGAGCCCTGTCTTCAGAGGCAGAAACTGCATGCCTAGAGCAAATGAGAACCACACCCAGGACACAGGAGTCTGCCATTGCTCCGACTTTATTTCCGAAGCCCCAAGCTTTCTGGAAAGTTTGGAAACTCATTGGTGAATGCAAAGGCAGGGGTTGGGGGGTTCCTTTACCTCTGCCTCTAAGACGTGGAGATTCACAACCTTCCTATCACTGTGACCCCTAATACAGTTCTTCATGCTGTGGGGATGCCCACCATTAAATAATTATTTTGTTGCTACTTCATAACTGTAGTTTAAATATATGATATGCAGAATATCTGACATACAGCACTTGCAAAAGAGTGGTTCGATCTCCTCAAAGCAATACACAGGGTGACAACCACTTGGAGTCGAAATGGTTCAAAGGCAACAGCTATCCTTATTTATAAAATGAATTAAAGCTATCAGTGTCAGCCAAATCCCTTCCTTTTATCTCTCTGGTCACTTTAGGGTGCCTTCTGCGAACCTAGCTAAAGAAATTGTCACATCCCAACTCTTACTGACTGACTGAACTATACCAGAAATAAAGGCCCTGTGTCTGGTCAGCTTCTCCTCTTAATTATGCAGTATTTATTGCCCAACCCTCTAGCCAAAGCTGTGATACTTTCACCAAATACCTAACCTCTTTCTGTATGTGTTAGGCACACATTCTTGTGTATATATCCAATTGTTTGTGTCTGTGTGTAGATGCCTAAAGTTGAGTCAAGTTTCTTCCTCCATCAACTTCCATTTTGATTATTGAGGCAAAGCCTCTCTTTGAACCATGAACTTGCCAATTCCAGCTAATCTACAGAGGCAGTTTGCCCTGGAAAGCCACCCCACCCCCACCCCGGTCTCCACCTCACGGGTGCTCAAATTATAGGCAGCCTGTACACCTGTCCAGCCTTTACGTGGGTTTTGAGGATCTGAACTCCAGTCCTTATGCTGAAATATCTAGCCTTTGCTTGCTTGTATCTTTCTCTTTTTTTTTTCAAGAAAGGGATTCTCTGTGTAGCTCTGGCTGTCCTGGAACTCGCTCCATAGACCAGGCTGGCCTTGACCTCAGATATCTGCCTCCTGAGTGTTGGGATTAAAGGCATGCACTAACACTGCCAATGCATATATCTTTTAATGAAAACGCCACTTCCTCGAAAAGCAATAGCTTCTCTCAATTGTTAGAAACTCCCGCCTTATGCTGGTCTGATGTCTAAGTTTACTCCGTCCAATCAGAATAAACCAACCCATGGTTCATATAAGAGATCACCAAATACTTGAAGAGAATACTTGTTCTCCCTTAAAGATTTCTGGTGATAAAATGAAATTTCTAGCCCTTCCAACCTTATTGCTGAGATGATATGATCTGCGTCACCCTGGGGAACCCCATCACACAGGTCACCCTATCGGAACATGGCCTGACTCTTCAGTGGAGCTCTGGAAATTCTAGTACATCAATATTGACTCATTCAGGGGAAGCACATATGGCCTTGCTCATGAAGCCTGAGGTCACAAGAGCTGCCTCTGCAGCCTCATCGTATTGTTGAGGCCAGTAGGTACCATGATCCACAAGGGTCTTATTAACTGTCTGTTTCTCTCTGATCACCTTCTTGCTGATTAGACTCAGAGAACTCACGCCTTGGTGATTTACTGACAGGATTCAGGAAAAGAAAAGGCCTGGGTGGTCATGCTCCATCAGTGCCCGGCTTCTTGAAGAACCCCAGAGGCTCCCCCATGCCAGTTTCCCTGACTCAGGCCCTCTGTGATATCCTCCAAACATCTGAGCCACAAGTGCTTTCCATTTCTACTACTGTATCAGAAGTGACTCCTTCATTCATTGAGACAGTCTAGGTTTATTGTGTAGCCCCACTGTATTCTTTCACCTTTGGAGAATCAGTCCATGGCATGGACAAGTGCTTCCTTTCTAGGCTATTGAGGAGGATCACTAGACAGATCTCAACTTGGATTTTTATTGTGTGTTTACAAAGTCACAGCACATTCATCCGGTTATTCATATAGCAGTAGTATCCCTCCCTTTCTTCTCTCAGTAGGAGCATAGTTATGTATGCCCATCACATCTCAAACATGAAAGTATATGTTCTAAAGGGCTTATTGCTTGATAAGCTTTATAGCACCAGTAATCATGTGCTATCTTGCATTTGAAAAATTCCTTTTTAGAAGGCTTCTGCCTGGTATGGTATTGGTTTTCTAAGATATTAGTTGATCTTCTAAGACTCTCAGACCTCTATGCACATCCTGACTATAAGCTGGAAGCTAAGGATATTTGACAAGTTGCCTAATATATAGATGCTTCTTGTCCTCATGAGTAAAAGCATATTCTATAACTATTATAAATTATGAAGCTAGATAGAGTTCGATGCTAGTTTGCTTGTTTGCTTGTTTTTTCCCTGTGTTACATGAAATTTTATTCCTGAACGGCATTCAGCCTGGTGACCTGAAGATGCATTGCTATATTCCATACGGCTTCCAAGTCCTTCAACCCCCATGAGGCTCATCTACAGCCTCTCCTGGCCTCAGGTGGTTATGGGATGGTGAGAAACGCTGTGCGGATTTACAGGACCCATCATTCTTTTCCAAATCCATTCATGGTTCCACCACACTGAAATACCATCCAGTCTTTCATTCTGTTGTCCACGTTCAGCAATCTTTAGCGTAACAACTACTCCATGATAGACTCTGAGATAAGCAGAAGGATAGGAATTTTCTGTGGAAAGCCCTATGCATTTTGGTAAGGAGAGACAGACATAATTTTAAAGGCAATAAATGGGATAGTAGGTTATTTATTTGAAGTCCATACAAAGTAGAAAGAACAGAAAGCAGAGAAAAGCCACATCTCTGTGAATGGAGAAAGAATTATAGGAATAAGAAAAATGCCATACAGAGCGTTTGTAGGCTTGTGAGGAGAGAGACCTGCCTGCCCTGCTTGCTATTGTCCTTCACGGAGCCTGACAGAGGGTCAGTCAAACATCCAGTCCCTGAGGGAGACTGAGGCATTGAGTTTTTCTCCAGCTCCAAAGTTCAAAGGAGAAGTTCTCTTTACCCAGAGGCCAAAAGCTATGACTCTTCCTACAGGGAAGGTCTGGGGAAATAGACTCTGGTCAGGGGTTGGTCAGGACAAACCTCTATGGTCTCTGGCATTGATTCCAGTCTGACTGATGCCATCTACTGAGCACCGCCTGCTTCCTTGCCCCCTGGTTATCTCTGAAGCAAAACCTTTCATAGTGAGCACAGACTCAAATGTGACAATACTGTGCAGTGGTAAAGGATAATTTCCTCTGGCTATGACAGAACCTGGCAGGCCCTCATCTGTCACTCAAAAGACAGGAAATCATTTTCAGCATGTCTGCACCCCTTGTTCTCATCCATGCCAACTTTGAGGTATAGCTAAGCACACACTTGCAGTCTTCACAGAAATTATTTTAATTGCTTACATTAAAAAAAATGAATGAGGGTAAGACTGGGCTATGTTTAGAAAGGGAAACAAAGATGTTAAGAAGGAATCTAGCTCTGGAGAGACAGAACAACAAACAGGACCTAAAGGACAATAAGTGATGGTAGCCTCTCCATCCAATCGGCTCAGGGCCCCCGAGAGAGGATACAGAGATATTGGATAGTGACTTGTCTTAGGGAGTCAGCTATCAGACCTGAAAGCAACATGTAAAGGACAATTGGTGGTGGTGGTGGTGGTGGTGGTGGCGGTGGCAGTGGCTGCAGTGGTGGCAGTGGTGGCGGCAGGGGCTGTGGTAGTGGCGGCAGGGGCTGTGGTAGTGGCAATGATGGTGGTGGTCAACTCTAGCTAGATCAGATCAAACAAATTTCAGGGACCTCCTCACCAAGGGAGCATGTTCAGAAAGCTTAACCTTCTGTACATATTCTTATATCCAATACATCTGCTTATAGCCGTCTGGAAGCTGGGTAAAATGGGGTTCTGAGAAAACACATTTCTCACCTGGAAATGCCACCTTGGGGAGCCATTAGCACCAAATAACAGAGAGCAAAGATAAACCTGCCCTGTGCCACAGAGCTCTGGGGCTGTAGCCGCTCTCTTCATCCCACTCTCTCTCTTTTTCCGAGAATGTGTTCTTGCTTCCTTGCTTGCCCTAATTAAACCCTCAACTGCTGACTTCGTATCCATCTGACTTCTGTTTAAGAAACCAAGGACTGAAATGACTGTTAGGTTTGCTTCTAGAGGAACGGGAGACCTCCCTGTAACAAAGACATATCCTTGTTATGCCTTAAGCTTCCTTATAGGCCATTACCCAGTAGGGCCCCATGTCAATTCTGGTTTCCTTCAGATAAGGGTGTATCCCTGTGCCATAACCCCCACCCCCATCCATCTGTTCTCTCTCAAGCACAGACCTGAAAAAGAATTTTCTAGCCCTTTCTAAGGTACCAACCACATTAGAGGGAATCAGAGACCATAACTAACAAAATGTGAAATACCTATTTATTTCCTGGCTTACTACCGAGTTACAGTGAAACTTTGCATTTTTTTTAAAAAAAAGAGCTTTTTTCTCATTTCTTGTTACTATTTTTCAAATTTTACACATCCATGCTAATGCTCTTGTACAGCCTTGGAATTAACCATGTGGTGTTTGAGATTTGGAATATTTAGATTTCTTTGAGATCTTCTACCTACCATTCACTTAAGTCTGAGGCTCAGAGGGTTACTTCTCTTCAGTGTTTAGGCTTTCTTAGCCCTTATAAGCGTGAAGACCTGCATGCAACAGATATACATTGAGAGTCTTCTTGTTTCACCATTAATTCACTCATCCAATATCCATTCCGTGTTCTCATTCTGTGCTCAGATATTTGCACAAAAAAATTAATGCAAAGTCCTTAGAGTTTTGACGCACACTTACATAGTAAGGACTGTTACTGGTATTATGTCTTCCATTCTTGAAAAAGGAAATTTTGTTTACAAAGACTACATATTCACGTTGATTTCTAAATTCATATTATCTCATCAACTTCCTGCTGTTTCCCCGCTTCTGTGCACCCCAGCTTATGACTGAGGGAATGAGAAATATTTTACACCTAACTGCTGAGCCTGTTGTCTTGTCTCATCTTTCCGGAGTTAGGGGATAATGACCTAAACTTATTATTAGCACGCCATTAGTTCCATGGAACAATCTTTCTTCAATCCCTCGAAGTTATAAACCAAATTCCTGTTCTTGTCTTGGAGAGATGAAAAAGATAGAATTTTTGGTATTGACCAAGTTGTAACTAGGTTATTTTATTATCTATCACTGATGATGGAATATATTTTACCAGTTCTTATAAACTGAGTAATAAGTGAAACAACTCCAAATTTTTGGTTTTTACTTCTTTTTCTTCCAACTTCATCTCATGGATACATCATGCCAATCTAAATGGTACTAGAAGGAATGGGTTTTGCAGAAAGCAAGAGCTAATTTCTACAAATTGTCCCCTGGCCACCAGAAACACAGAGCACACACAACATGCGCATGCATGCACACACCAAATTATAAATGAATAAATAACAAATAAAATTTCAAAATAATTCAAAATTCATTTTGATTTTAGGTAAATACATACCAAATGGAATATTCTTGGAATATTAATTTTAACTATTTTCAACTTGGTCATCCAAAGTTATCATTTATCCAGCCATCATCACCCATATAAAGGTAAAATTAAAAGAACGGAGGGAGGTCTTTGTTTTTCACATAGTTTCCGGTCAGATATTTTTCACTCTTAAGGTAGGGCCATAGACATGAATATTCCCAGTTTACCCTAGTTAGGAAAGTGTTTCACATGGCTGGGGATGTGGGAAGGAAGTAAATACCAAGGACTTTTCCTGTGTTACACTTTAAAGAAAAAAAAAAAACACCTGAGAAGACAGGCTCGCTGTGAGCCACTTAGCAACACAAACAATAAAGGAAATCAACCAGAGAAATGCATTCATTTCTCCCCTCAGCCCTCACTGGCTCCTGAAGTCAGACACTCCTGAGCCTTGAGAATGTGAGCGAGCAAGTCATGGTTTAATGAGATCTGGACATCAGGCCCAAGGGACACAGAGAATCGACTATTGGCAGGAAATAGCCGAGCCCAAACCTCCAGAAGTCCATTCCATATGTGACAATTGGTAACTAAATGTTTATGAATCCGGGGACCAAACTAGACCATCTATTCCATGACAGGATTCAAGAACACACTGCAGATGTCTGATGCACTTTTTTCTGTCTATGCCTTCAGATCTTCTTACCAGAGAGGAGATACTAGCTATAGCAATGAGTTTTCTTTAGCGGTATCTGTTGTTAGTACAACTTACCTAACGTAGGATCCTTTATTGTTACAATCTCATTGTGCTATCAATGACTATGACAGAAAGGCATAGAAGTGTGACCTTCTCAGACTGTTATGACTCCACTTGGCGAGTTATTTGTAAATTATCTTATGTATAGAAATTGCCAGCTGGGCACAATGGTACACACCTTTGATCCCAGCACTACAGAGGGGAGGCAAGCTGATCTCTGTAAGCCAGCCTGGTCTACAGAGCTAGTTCTAGAACATCCAGAGCGACATAGTGAAAATCTGTCTAGGAAAAAAAGATAGAAGAAAAGAAATTTCCTCCCTCACTCAATCCCTCCTTTCCCTTTTTCTCTTCCCCCTTTCCATATATAACCTTCTCATTTAGTCTTCATGAATGCCCTGTATGTATATGTGTATGTATTATATGCATGTATTTACATATATATGTGTGTGCTATATTATATATATATGTTATATATATGCATTGTATCTATGTGTTTATATAGTGTCATATATTATTATGTATATATATTATGTATACACATATTATGAATGTGTGTATGTATTTTATAGTCTATGCATAGATATGTGTGTATATATTGAGAGACATGAAATATATATAAACTATTTCTAGAGATTTATTTTACTTTTAATTATATGTTTATGTGAGCATCTGTGTGTCAGCATATGCACATGCGTGTTTGCAGAGACTGGAAGTGTCAGGATCTCCTGGAAGTACACTCACAAGCAGTTATGAGCTGCTCATTGTTGGTGCTGGAAAGGAAGTTGAGTCTCCTGCAAAAGTAGCACATGCACCTAACCGCTGGACTGTTGTTCCAGCCCAGAGGACAGGTAAACAGAAGGAAGGAAGTATTTGGAAATTTTACATTCTCAAGGCCGTGAATAGTGGCATATGAGCATCTCAATCATCAATATCAAAGCAGCCAGAGAAAAGTGTGGAAGGAGAATAAAACAAATCCACTCTCAAATGCCCCGCGGTCCTGCCCTTCACAGGGACAGTGGGCAGGGAGGACTCTGAAATGCTCATGGTGACAGGAGTGAGATGAAGCCTGACCTGCATCTAGACAGCTCATTAGAGAGCAGAGAAGAAAGGACAGACGACATTCCAGCCGTCCCTCTCATCAAGTTCTTTGTACTCCAATGTGTGCACTCTGTCTTGAGGGAGAATGCTAAGCCTCGGGCTCTGTGGTAAGTGGTGCTTTCTTCTGAAGATCCTGACATGATACTTGTCATTCCCACCTTGTCTCAGGGTCCACTTCCCAGATCCAATTAGTTCAGGCCTTCAAAGACAAAAGGATTCTTTCTGGTCACTGAATATCTAAAGTCTCTCTCTTTTCCTCCTTCTCCCTCCCTTTCTCTCTGTGTCCTTCTCTCTCTCCCTCTCTTCTCTCTCTCTCTCCCTCTCTCTCTTTATCTATCTATCTATCTATCTATCTATCTATCTATCTATCTCTGTCTGCCCTCACTCTCTGTCTGTGGTTTTAATTAACATAACCATATTGCATAGTTTGATTCTGGATTTCTGATAAACGGTAATCAATTCCACTGTAAAAAGCAAAATTTCAAAGTTTAAAAAATCTTGATTTTTTTCTCTTTATATCATAATAATATTTTTTAAAATGACCTCTTTTTTCTTATGGAAAATGGACTTTCTTCAAATAACGTATTCTGATTATGGTTTATCCTCACCCAACTTTTCTCAGATCTTTCCCATATCCCCACCCACCCAAATCCACACCCTTTCTTGCTCTCTTTAGAAAACAAACAGGAATCTAATAAGATTTGGTGCTGGATGGAGATAGAGACAGAGACACACATGGGAGCACTGGACTGAGCTCCCAATGCCCAAATAAGGATCAGAAGGAGGGAGAACATGAGCAAGGAAGTCAGGACCGCAAGGGGTGCGTCCACTCACTGAGACAATGGGACTGATCTAATGGGAGCTCACCAAGGCCAACTGGACTGGGACTGATGGAGCATGTGATCAAACCGGACTCTCTGAACATGGCTGACAAGGAGGGCTGACTGAGAAGCCAAGGACAATGGCACTGGGTTTTGATTCTACTGCATGTACTGGCTTTGTGGGAGCCTAGTCTGTTTGGATGCTCACCTTCCTAGATCTGGATAGAGGGGGAGGGAGGACCTTGGACTTCCCACAGGGCAGGGAAACCTGACTGCTCTTTGGACTGGACAGGGATGGGGAGGGAAAATGGGGGGAGAGGAAAGAAATAGGAGGAGGGGGGAGGTGAAAATTTGTAAAAAAAATTATATAATTTAATTAAAATGACCTGGGTTATATAGGGGTTTCCATGAAGCCTCTTTGGTCAACAACTTGAGTAGATGTAACCAATCCTTGGCATGGAGGTTTCATTTGGTGGTGAGAGATGGCTAGTTGGGACTTTTGCTCCCCAGTTATTTGGTGATTCCTTTTAATTTTCTTTCATATATGCATATATTTAAAGAAGCTTCTATAGTATTAGGTTTCCATATAACCCCTTAAATGAGCCTTTGTTTTAACTGCCCCTCCCCATATTCCCTCTCTTAGTTCTCACTTTGTTCCCCATTTTATCCTCCCCCTGCCCCTGTATATTCATAACTATCTATGCTATTTCCACTTCCTAGGAAGATCCACCCCCCCCACTGCTGTCCCTTCTTTATAACTAACCTCTGTGATTATATATGGATTGTAACCATCTTGTTCTAAGAATTGATAGCCAATATCCACATATAAGCAAGTGCATACCATGTTTGTCTTTTTGGGTGTGAGTTAACTCACTCAGGATAATTTTTTTAATAGCTCCATTCATTTACCTATGAATTTTATGATTTCATTTTTAACAACTGAGTGATATTTTATTATGCAAATGTACCACATTTTCTTTATCCATTCACCCACTGATGGGCATCTAGGCTGTTTCCAATGTGGGATACTATTAATAAAACAACAATAAATACGGTCGAGCAAATGTCTCTGTAGTAGGATGTAAAATCCTTTGGGTGTATGTCCAAGAGAGGTATAGATTGACCTTGATCTATTCCCAACTTCTGGAGGAGCCACCACACTGATTTTCATAGTGGCTGCACAGGTAAGCATTTCCATCAGCATTGAACATACACCAACTCCTGTCCTAAAAGCTTCCAGCATTTCAATAGTTCATCTCACTTACTGATCCTGAATACACAGTGACTAAAGACCCTTCCTTTTCCTGGTTAAATAACTGAGGCTTAGAGAACTTTTCAAACCTAGGAGAGTATAGAGCCTGGGCTCACAGCACACTCTTGAAGCAAGGCTTGTTCTGGAAATGTGAGCTGCTCTATGATACCTACCAAATAAATTTAATCTGTCTACATTCTCTTGACTCAACAGATAGTCAAATTACTTTTCCACACTTCCAGTTGTGACTGGAATGATTGAAGGTTTAGTTGAGGAAGCCACGTGGTCTTCGGAATATGGCTTGCCAACCATCGCTCAAACGGCTGCCACCAAGATGAGGACTGGCTTCTCGCATACATTTCCTAACACACACTGAAGCCAGTTGGAAAGAAACACCGAAAATTACAGAGAGAAGGGAAATGTCTGTCCTGCTTATGAAAGCATGCCTCCACTGCAATTGCTGTTCCCGTGTTAGGCTTGTTATATTCTAAAAGAAAAATTTAGTTCTGATGGGCCATGAATCTTCTGGAGCTCCTGTCTGGAAAGCAATTTTGCTTTCTTAAGCAATTTGATAAGTTAGCTTTGCTGTTCTGCCAAAAGGCGTCTGCTGAAAGCACCCAGTCATTAGTACAAATCTAAGGAGCTATAAGCCTGTCCTATTTTCAATTGAACCTGACCTTGAAAAAATATTAAATATGACTTGTTTAGAGGGGCGAGGAAGAGAATTACTTCATATTCCTGCCACTCTCAGCTCATCTTAATCGGAGGGATTTTACGCCAACAGGAATTCGGGACGTGATGAATTGCTAATGGACAGAATCTCAGCGGAGGTACGTCGCCGCTCTACAGTGATGGAAACACACTACTGTGAATAGACTTTCATGAGACAGCCCTGTCACTGTGTCCGCTGAGAGGAAGTAATTTCCCTGTTACTGGATCTTTATATCTTATCTGGGAGAAAGTGAGGAAAAGCTTGATGTCTTTTCAAGGAAAATGTGACATTGTATTTCCCCTTCAACTTGATCTTCAAATTACATGAACTCTAATTTTACTTCTGCTTTACGATTAAACAAAAGATGGTAGCAATTTTGCTTGCTATGGACAATTTTATTTTTTTTAATTTAGTAAATATTTTTCTTTAGGGTTTTTCAAAGGCCTTCAAAATTATCTCCCAATAATTGAATGTTTCTGGTCGTTGTTTCAGATCCCCCCATTTTTTGTCTATCATCCACTCTCAGAATCATGTCTATTTGCTCTGCCGCCGGGGCCTATGTTGCAGCATCATTGACTCTACTTTCTCTGCTCTCAGACACATCTGCCCTGGTCTCTGGTCCACTCACATTATTTTAATGTGTCTCACACTGTCTTAGTCCCTTTGTATTATGATAATACAGAATAATACAGACAGGTTGGTCAGTCAGTTGGTTCATTGGTTGATTTTATCTTGAGGCAGGTTCTCATGTAGCTAGCTTGGCCTCAAATTCACTGTGCAACCAAAAATTCCCTCTGATCCTCTTACGCTCATCTCTCTGTGCAGGAATACAGGCATATACCATCATGCCTTCTTTGTGTGGTACTGGGGGTCAAATCTAGGCTTCATGAGTACTAAGCAAGAACTCTCCCAACTGAGCGACATTCTTGGCCATTACTGGTCAATTTATGAAGAACAGGAATTTAGCTTGTCATAGATCTGGAAGTTGAGGACCCAGCCAATTCAGCTTTCCGGTAAGGGCTGCTCTCAGCGCCATGATGGTGACGCACACCTTAAATCCCATCCCTTGGCAGACAGAGGCAGGTGGATCTCTGTGAGTTCAAGGCCAGCCTGGTTTACAAATTAAGTTCCAGGTCAGAGAAACCCTGTCTTGAAAAACAACAACAAAATAACAGTGGCTCTCTATTTGCAAGGGAATACCCTCAAGCTGTGTCCTCTAGAAGAGAAGAGGACTATGTCTTCACATGGTGACAGACGAAACACAAGTCAGGATTTTCCCCGATTCTGGGAGAAGCCTTTTCTACAAAGGATCTAATCCTTTTCATAGGGAGAAGCACTCACAGCCCCAACGTCTTTCAATTTCTTGCCTGTTAATAGCATCACCCTGAACAAGCTTCAGTAGCACCTGACTCTCATAAAGAACACATTGAAACCTTGACACACATGTCTTTTCCACCATTTCTTTTTTTCATCATTTACTTCCTCCCCTCCTCCCACTTCCCTCCCACCCCCCCCCCACACACCCTCCCCCTACAACCAGACTTAGGAAGGTATGCATCCAAACAGAATAGGATCCCAAAAAGCCAGTACATGCAGTAGAGACAAATCCCAGTGTCATTATCATTGGCTTCTCAGTCTGCCTCAATTGTGAGCCACATTCAGAGGGTCCAGTTTGATCCCATGCTCGTTCAGTCCCAGTCCAAGTGGATTTGATGAGCACCCATTAGCTGCACACTGTCTCAGTGGGTGGACCAACCCCCTCATGGTCCTGACTTCCTTGATCATATTCTCCCTCTTCTGCTCTTCAACTGGACCTTGAGAGCTCAGTTCAGTGCTCCAATGTGGGTCTCTGTCTCTATCTCTATCCATCGCCAGACAAAGGTTCTATGATGATATTCAAGATAGTCATCAGTCTGACTACGGGACAAAGCCAGTTCAGGCACCCTCTCCTCCACTGCCCAGGGTCCTAGCTGGGGTCATCCTCGTGGACTCCTGGGAACCCCTCCAGAGCCAAGCCTCTTGCCAACCACATCCATTCTTTTGGTGCTGATCCATTTGACGGCATTTCTAAGGAGGAAATCTGACCTCCCTATATACAGTGGTTTCCTATTACCTGTATGTTCACCTAGAATAGTGGATAGCACAGTGCCAAAGAGGATTCCCACAGAACAAAGCAAGAGGCTGTGGAGAGAAAGTGACAAAGTTCTTCCCATCAAAAAACCCAGAACTATCAGATGGAGCTCAGCAGCAAACTGGGTCTACTAACCCGGAATTATCAGATGGAGCTCACCAGCAAACTGAGTCCACTAACCCGGAACTATCAGATGGAGCTCAGCAGCAGTCTGGGTCTACTAACGCGGAACTATCAGATGGAGCTCACCAGCGAACTGAGCCCACTGCTGGGACAGGGGAGCTGACATCTTCTACATGATCTTTGCTGCAGTGTGGTGTTTCTACCTTGCACTTGTTTGGGAATGAGACTGTATTGAAGTCACCTGGTTCTTAACCCTCACACCTTCTCGGTAAGATAATGGAAGTCCAGGTTGTCCTTCCCAAATCTAACAGAGGACTTATGTCATCCACATCTTCGAATGTTTTGACCAGTTGAGACTTTGGTCTAACCTTTCCTTGTGCGAGTGGAGAGGTAAGTGATGGGGTATCTGTGTGATGTTGTAAGCTTAATATTAGTTGTCAGACAGATGTGACAGAAACTATTTGTCCTTCATCTCTGTCCCCTTATTGATTTAACTCTCTATATTAGCTACTTAAAAATGCCCTCTAAATGGAAAAAACATTTTTCTTAGTCATCAATGTAATTAGATATAATCATATGATCATGTGACTAAGTTCTGGCAAGAGGATTGTGGGGATGCTACATCGGACTTCCAAGGTGTGTCCTTAAGAAGAATGTATTCCATGTCCGATCCTTTTAACCCTCCAGCCTCCGTGGATGTGATAGGAGTTTGGAAGTGACAGGAGTTGCTAGTCCAGCCATTTTGAGCATTAAGAATAGTTTTATTTTAGCCATTGAGAATGACTGAGCCGCAGGTGTAAGGATCCAGGGTCTCTGCTGAAAGAGAATACATTATCCAGATAGTATTAGGCCTCTTGGCAGAAAAATTAACTTCTAGCCTATTTGGGCTACTTTATTTTTATTTTTCAACTTAAATGTTGACATGAACATTGTAAAAACATTTGATGAAGCCAGGCGGTGGTGGCGCACGCCTTTAATCCCAGCACTCGGGAGGCAGAGGCAGGCGGATCTCTGAGTTCGAGGCCAGCATGGTCTACAAGAGCTAGTTCCAGGACAGGCTCTAGAAACTACAGGGAAACCCTGTCTCAAAAAACAAAAAAAAAAAAAATTGATGATCATATCCGTAAACCTGTGATGTTGGTTTCTAATTCAAAATTAAGAACATCAGCTGTAGAATGATTATGTCTTTAAAATATCATCTAAACTAGATCCATAAAGTTTGTGTCTATTATTCCTTCTGACAAGGTTGTGATGAATACAACAAATATTAATCATTACTTGAACTGTGCTCTAAGAAACTGAGAGGAGTTACAGCAGGCCCGGTGTCTAAACAAAAGCAGGCCTGAAATAATAACTCCTGGATTTTATGTCATTGGCCACACTTTCAGGTTTTAGTATCAACTTCATTCTGACATGGCCAAGATGACATATCTATCTCTGTCTTGACCATAATGTTCAAATTACAGCTGCCGGCAAAACACCACAGTCAGTAATTAAGGTATTAATTTCAACATCAGCTTGAAGGTCCTACTGAGCTTCTGGAAAAAAATTATGAGGACAGCTGTGGACCTTGTGTACAGATAATAATAAGACAGTGACCGCCTCGTGTTAGAAAATGTGTGGAGAGGGATGGAAATGGTTGGTGGGTTTTTCCATTCTGGATTCTTTCATCTTTTAAAAGCTAAACCATGGGAATATATTACCTAGCTCCCCCAAAAATATCACGCTTCAATGACAAGGACATCGTTCTGGATTTAACAGAGCCGTTACCATGTTTGGTTGGAAATGCCAAGAGAGTAGGAGGTAGGTATTTTGCCACTCCATGTTCATCCTGAGATCATGCACAGATGGGCAGAGCACCTGCTCTGAGTCAAGACAGAGTCAACCGAAGCAGATATATATATATATATATATATATGGAAGACGTTGTTGGAGAAACAATATGGTGTGATAAGAGCACAGGCCCTCACCAAGGTCCCGACCGAATCTCACTTTTATCTTCTGTGGCTGAGGGATAATAAGGAAAGCTATCTCATTCATAGAAGGCCATTCAGGAAAGAATTGGATAAGCATTGTAGATTCTACAGTGTATAATAAGAACTCAATGAGAGGCTGGCAAGGTGGCTCAGCGGGTCAAGACATTTGCATGAAGGACTGACAGCCTGATTTGGGGACAGCATCACACAACGAGGCAAAGAAGAACCAAGTCCTGAGAATTGTCCTTTGACCTCCATGTGTGTGTTGTGTGCTTTATACTTTTAAAATATAACTTAATAGTGGCTAGAGAGATAGCTCACTGCTCTTGCAGAGGACAAAGGTTTTGTTCTGAAAACCTTTATCTGCTCACAACTTCTTAGAACTCCAGTTCCATGTGATCCAATACCCTCTTTCCTCTGTGGGCTCCTGTACTCAGGCAAACACTTACATAACAATGAAAATAGCAAACACTTACATAACAATGAAAATAAATAATCCCTGAAGAAGGAAGAGAATGAATAATATAATAAATAATAATAATAATAATAATAATAATAATAATAATAATAATTAATAATACATATTGGAGGCTGGGGAGATGGCTCAGCAGTTAAGAGCTTGTGTTGCTCTAGCAGAGGACCAGAATTCAGCTTTCAGCTCCTATTCTAGGAGGCTCACAAATAGCTGTTTCCAGCTATAGATCTGCTGCCCCCTTCTGGCCTCCTTGGGCACAGCTCTCATGCACAGACCTAAATGCATACAATATAATTTAGAAAAATAAAGAGAAATACATCTTCTAAAAATCAACTAATGAAAAAAGAGGCAGGCCATGAATTTGAAAAAGAGCAAGAAGGGGTAATGGGGAGATTCAGAGGGAGGAAAGGGGAGGGGAAAGTGATATAATCTCAATGGTAAAAGAAAGAATATTTTTAAAATCAGGTAAATAATGAACAACAATTCATTCTCCTTTTCCTTATTAATAAGGACTTTAAACTCCTCAGAGCTGATGCCCTCACTGCTAACAAATCAGAAAACAAACCACAGGGTCCTGTTTTCAACAAAACCTTTGCATTCTTCCTTGGGTTTTCGGGAAGAGTCACTTTGCTGTACCTTGTCACAGCTGGATCGAGTCACAGGAAGTGCTGGCCAGTGAACAGTGGTGGGACTGCACCATAAAACACGGCATGACGTAGCATCACACCATTCGAGGTTCTGCTCTCATTGTGCCCTCTACAGCAGAGATGGTAGACTGGAGACAGGGGTTTCACCAAGTGAAGTGTCGGGAAGATCACACAGGGCAAAGTCCCTCTAGGGACACATGGAGTCGTGACACAAGCAAGAAATACGCTTTCATAGCACCAAACAGCATAGGTTGGAGGGTGAGGGGAAAGTTTTTGTTCAGTGTTACTGCGTCATTGCGGGACCTTCGCTTTGAGGAATTATAAGAGTATGTCATATCAATAGTAATATTTTAAAAGGTTTAGAAATGCAGCTGTCGCTCGAACATCTGGATTGACTACTGTGTCTATGCTGATCTCACTTCCTCCTTCTCTAGCTCTTCTTGCTGTTCCACGCCCAAGCACAAACACTCCAAAGTATACCCTCTTCAGGCTGCTGCTTTTGGAAATTCTCAACATGGTTTGAAACTGTTCGCTTTATATATTCTTTTCTTATATAATGTATCCTAATGATGGTTTCTCCGCCCTCTGCTCCTCCCAGTTCCTCTCCACCTGTCCTCCCATCTGGGTCCACCCCCTTTCTGTCTCTCATTAGAAAAGAAACAGGCTTCTGGGGTATAATAATAAAACATAACAAACTAAAATATAAGATCAAACAAAAACTATGACATCAGAGTTGGACAAGACAAACCAACAGAAGGAAAAGAGACCAAGAGAAGGCACAAGAAACAGACTCGCTCGTTCACAAACTTGAGATGCCCATGAAAACACCAAACTGGAATTTACAATACATACAGGAGAGGACCTGGTGAGGCCCGAGCAGGCCCTATGCGTGCTGCCTCCGTCTCTGTGAGCTCGTATGGGCATTAATCCTATTGATTCCTAGGCCTTTGTTAGCTTGGTGTCCCCTATTTCCTCTGGCTCTTACATCCTGCCTCTGCTTTCTCAGTATTCCCTGAACCCTGAGGGGAGGGATCCCATGGAGACATCTCATTCAGGATTGAGTGTTCCGCGGTCTCTCTCTCTACACAGTAATCTGCCTGTGGGTCTCTATATGTGTTCCCACCTGCTGGAGGAAGATGGCTGAGGGGGTATAAAAATGTACATTCTTTATTCCATTCCACAGGGAATGGAAGACACCAAGAAAACAAGCAACTAAACCAAGAAAACAAGGCCCTCTAAAGCAACATAAACTGTGCACATATGAACTTGCAGAGACTGAGGCAGAGTGCACAGGGCCTACAGAGATCTGCACCCAGGTGGAATCCTGGAGCTGAAAAAGGTGGGGGGGGAGGCACACATACCATCCCTCACCCAATGCTAGCTCAAACTGAGAACCACTTGCAAATGAAAATCTATTTTCATCCAAGGGAGCCTCACAGGGAAACAAACCACTCTTAAGTGTAAGCTGCATCACCCATGGTAGATGGCCAGCTGGAAACTAATTCATTGGCATTTTTGGAGGTCCCTTTTGTCACAAGGCTTGTTAGGGCTTTTCATATTTTTTTTAACTTTATCTTATTATTTGTTTTTTTTTACCTTTTTTTGTTTTACTTCTCTCATTTTACCCTTCAGGTCGTGTGTGTGTGTGTGTGTGTGTGTGTGTGTGTGTGTGTGTGTGTGTTATGGCTTCCAATTTACTTTTCTTATGGGATTTCTGAGTGTGTGAATGGGTGGTTCTTGGACTCTTGTGCCTTCTTTTGGTCTCTTTTCCTTCTTCTTGTTTATCTAGTCTAATTTCAGTGTGTCCGTTTGGGCTTTTATCTTTTTTATTATTATCCCTTAGAAGCCTGTTTGTTTTCTAATGAGAGAGAGAAAGGGAGTGGATGCAGCTGGGAGGAGAAGTGTGAGGGAATTGGAAGTAGCAGAGAGAGGAAAATCACAATCAGGCCATATAATGTGAGAAAAAATCTATTTTCAATCAAAGTAAAATATAACAAAACTTTTTCCTACTATTTTGTAGTGCTGGAAATTATGTTTAGGACTTTGCATGTGCCGCATGAATACTCCATCACTGAGCTATACTGTCGGCCAAGCCCCATTTTAAGTTATAAACGCAGTCTGAGTTGACATTTTCATACACTAGTGAAACTTTTTCTTCTCCCTGGGCTACTCCTTGTTACCTTCTGTTGCAGATTGGAGATGATGTTCCTTACAAAGGTTTGTGTATTGACAGTTTGGTCCCCCACTAGTGCCGCTGAGAGGTGATTGGATCACCAGGGAGCTCACATCATCAACAGTTCATACGAGAATAAAATGAGCTATTAGGAGGGTGGCCTGGTTGGAGGAAGGAGCTCACTGTAGTGTGTACTAAGGTCATCTAGATGGCCAATGGGAACCTAAATCAGCAGCATCATTGGAGGTCCCTTGTCTCACAATCCCGTGTCAAAGTTTGGGGGGGGGGGAGCCTTTTTATTTGTTTATTTTTGATTTTGTTTGTTTTTGTTATTCCTATTTTTGAATATTATCTTAGTTACCATTTTTGCTTTTATTACTTTTTCTTCCTTTTTACCCTACAGATCCTTTGCATATATATTAAGGCTTCCAGTTTAGTGTTTTTTATGGAACTGTGCAAACAAGTAGGTCTCTGTATCTATAACTGTTTTATATGCCTTTCCCTGTGTTCATTTCCTTCTGTTTGTTTTATCCTATTTTGATGTATTAGATTTTGTTTTATATTACTATATATGAGGGAAAAGCTATTTTCAATAAAAGGGAAAAAGGAATAAGCAAAAAAGAAAAAGAAACTCCCAACCACTGAACATTTTTTCCTAAACTCTATGCTTTTAGAGAAGTTGACACGAATCACCAAGATGGGCAAATGGAGAACACCAAATCATGCAATTTGGCTGGTTCCCTCAATGTAAGGTACCTTTATTTCTGTCCTGTCAGAGCTCCACAATATTGCTGACTCTTTAGCTGTAAAATAAACAATGCCAACAAAACAACAATGGTTCAGAATATTGGTGCAATATATTTTCTTTATTTAAAAAAATGTACTTGAACAGCAGCTGTGGTTTCAAAAGAAAATAATCTTCAACAGACAAAGTTGAAAAGTGCTAATCCATGCTTTCCCAGTACAGTCAACAAACCGCTCTCCAGTTCGGCACACAGCTGGGACGAAACCAAGGAGTCAAAGGCTAAAGCATCTTCTGAATGTTCTCATAGAGAGTACTTACAAGTGCTATGTACAGGTTGACTTGACAGAGGACTCTTTTAGAAGCTTCCCAGATAAGTGGTCCAAATGCTAACCTTCTACAAGAATAAGTGGTTGGTGGTTTCGAGGGCGTGTTCACAGTAATTAATGCATCCATCAGCTCTATGACTATCACAATGAAGAGGAAGCTTAGGGGACAATTCACCTTCCCATGGCTTAGGACATGCTTTTCATCCTGGACCACTTTAATCATCTATAAAGTCTAAAGAGTGGACACTTCACATGCTATGTACTTGTGATTAAACTTCAATATCAACGCTGCAGTCAACACTGACCATATATTTTCTCAAACTTAAGAACAAATGCAAAGAATACACTACAAGGGTTTTTTTTTCAGCATTTCAAAGAGTATATTGAAGCTGGCCACTTATTTCTGAAGCCCTGAAGGACAGGTGCGGGGTTTCTCGGCCTCAGAACACAGGTGTCTATTTCTCGTCACAGTCCCCATCATTACTGTGACTCTCTCCATCCATAACATGGGCACTAGTAAATCTGGAACTGCTCTGTTTGAGAGAACAACAACATTTTTGAGGTGTGCATGTCTGCTAATGTCAGGCCATCTTCAACAGCTTCCCAACTATTCACAGATGCAGAATGGTGGAGATCAGTGGTTCTCAATCCTCCTAATGCTGCAACCCTTTAACACACTTCCTCGTGTTGTGGTGACCCCAGCCATAAAATTATTTCACTACTACTTCATGGATGTAATTTTGTCACTGTTATGAATTGCAATGTAGATATCTGATATGCAAAATATCTGATATGTGACCCCACAGGGTTACGACTCACAGGTTAAGAACCACTGATGCAGATGGTCCACAACCCCAACCCATACTCCCTGAAGCCAGCCTTGGACTTGTATGGATTTACCCATATTTGAGCAATGATCACTGGAGCATAAATGTTTAATGCTTACCTTGGGGCACCTCAGGTAGATGCTAAAGATGAAGCCCAATGGGAATGGGAGAGCTTCAAGAATAGAATCTGAACTTTGCTGAACTTAAAATCAGAAGGAACTATGGTGTGGTGCCTCTCTGGAAAGTGAGTAAAGACATTCTGCCGCTTTTGAGGAAAATTCAAGGACCACAAAAATATAGCCTATGTTCAGAAAACCTCAGCTATAATGCAATTATTACCACATATCTTTACAAAACACTTAGATGGGAGATGGATCCAAGGATACACATGTGTATGCAAAGATACGTATATACATGCATGTATTTAAATAGATGAATGGGTGATAGGTAGATGGATGAATATAGATAGACAAACAAATAGATTGTCTCCTTCAATTCTCACATATGTTGTGTATCTATGACAGTATTAACTTATCATTTCACAATGTAGACAATGCACTACATGTCAAGAAAACCTCACCCCTAAAAAGACTGAAATCTAATAACCTTGGAGCAGTAGAATTATGCCTTTAAGGTATTTCATGTTGCAGATTCTAAACCAGCCCTTCTCTGTGCCACACTCACCAGACAGAAGCATAAACATCACCAGGCCCAGGTCATCCAAATGAAACGCATCTGTTCCATTCACCTCCCCCTTAGCCTCCCACAGAGAGAGAGCCATATACAGCAAGCATACAGGGTTCTGGACCCATTCCACTACTTCTCTTGCTGTTTGCCTAACCCCACGTTCTTGACTTGCTATACTCCAAGAGTAGGACCTTTCTTTTGCTATCTTAACTTTCCTCATAGATACCTGTTAGATACACTCTGCTGATAAGAGCTAATGTTCTGTGATGATTAATGATTGACGTGCCATCATACAGCTTTCTTTGTCAAACTTGATTAAGGAAATAGGAATGTTAAGGGAAGAAGTCTAGTTAGCATCTAGGATCCTGCAAATGTGTTTGTTCTAGAAATATCTTGCAAATATGCTTTTCTTTAATGCCTTCTGGTGACCTCTCTTAAACTCTACCCCTAAGCCTTCAATCCAGATTCTCCTATCCTGATTCATTCCACGTTGGGTTGTCTTTAAGAGTGAAATGTCTGAAGTGTTTTGGGGATTCCCTGGTTTTGTCTGATGTTTTGCCTCTTTAAAGTGTTTTGCTTATCCATGAGTTAAGGTATTCCTTAGACAGATGGATATGCATCATTCTTTTCATACCAAGATAATAATGAAGAAGAGTGATGGATTATTTTTACATGTGTAGCATTGTTCCATTTTTGCTAATAAAATTGCATTATTAAGAAAATGTTTAAAAATTCTCCCTGATAGTTTTAAGTATCTTTAGCCTCTTTAGAGTAAACTAATGGGCAGTGGTGGCGCACGCCTCTAATCCCAGCACTCGGGAGGCAGAGGCAGGCGGATATCTGTGAGTTCAAGACCAGCCTGGTCTACAAGAGCTACTTCTGGGATAGGCTCTAGAAACTACAGGGAAACCCTGTCTTGAAAAAACCAAAAAAAAAAGAATTCTAGAGTAAACTAACACATGTCTGTATTTGGTTTCTTTTTGATATTATAACAACCATAGTTATAGAAGAAATAGTTTTCCATCAAAAATTCAATTTGTCACTCAAAATATTTGTAATCTTTATATATTTTATTCTGTTGTGGAATACTATTTTAACTAGGCAAAGATGTTTACTTTTGTTTATGTTGCAAAATATTACTTACACCATGTAGAGATGTGTTACATTTGTTTATGCTGTATTGTTTAAGTGTATAAAGATGTATTGCTGTTTCACCTTGCATGCCTAAGGCTCCTGATTGGTCTGATAAAAAGCTGAATGGTCAATAACTAGTCAGGAAAGGAATAGGCAGGGCTGGAGGGCAGAGAGAATAAGTAGGAGGAGGGGTTTATTCTCGAGGGATTGAGAGCAAAATATGAAGGATGAAAACAGGAAGACACCCAGGGCCAGCTAGGCAGTCAATAGCCAGGCAGACATGGAGTAGGACATACAGAATGAAAGAAAGGTAAATAGCCCCAAGGCAAAACATATATTAAGAGGAACAGAGCAATTTAAATTATAAGATCTATTAAAACAGGCACAAGATAAGGCCTAGCATTCATAATTAATAAGAAGTATCCATGCCATGATTTTGGGAGCTAGCAGTCCAAGAAAAAAACCTGCTTCATTACTCTGAAGTAAATGAGTGGCGGTGATGAATTTGAGCATTTAGCACTTCTCAAATCACAAGTTTATCCAGAATAATATGGTGATAACGCAGGAAACTTATGAGATAGAGAACTACAGGGTTCATCTCCAGATCAGGGAGAACACCTCCCGTCTCCACCTCACTGTTGGCTTCTCCTTTCAATCTCCCCCAACAAACTGTAACCTGCATCCTTAAACATCCTGGTCTCAACTTGGTGGCCCCAGACTTCCAGCCATGCATTCTCCTTTGGATCAGAAAGAAGATATATTCCCACTTCCTCTTTTTAGAATTTCTTTATGGGAGGAGAAGCTGTGGGGGGGGGGGGTGGAGAGGCTATATGTATGAGTGTGGTGTGTGTATTAGTATAGCGTCTGTGTGAATGGTGTATGGGGGTTGGTTGCACACCTCACACCTCCGCATTTGCTCTTGGAAACCAGAGAAGGAATCAGAAGCCCTGCCTATCACTCTTTGCCATTTGAGAGCGGCTACCCCAATGAACTGGTAACTAGCAAGCCCAACTATCCTGCTGAACACCTCACCCCACCCAGTACTGGGATTACAGGTGTGCAGACATACCTGAATTTTTATAGGTGTTGGGGATTCGAACTCAAACCCTTATACATGGGCATCAAATGCTTTACCGAACAACCCAACCCCTCAGCCCTTTGTCTTCTTAGCTATGAAGCTGTCACTGCCAACTTTTTCTATCTCTTTAACAAATCCATCTGATATAGAGATCCACAGTCAAGCACCCAGTCGAGCTCCAAGACTCTAGTCGAAGAGAGGGAGGAGGGATGATATGAGCCAGGGGAGGCAGTGTCAAGATCAGGATCGGGAAACTCAGAGATAGCAGACCCGAGCTCATGAGACTCTAGACGGACAGCTAGGGAGCTTGCATGGGACAGATCTAGGCCCTCTGCATGTGGGTGACAGTTGTGTAGCTTGGTCTGTTTGTGGGGCCCCTAGCAGTGGGACCAGGATCTATTAGCTGGCTTTTTAGAACCCATTCCCTGTGGTGGGATGCTCAACCTTGATGCAAGAGGGAGGAGCTTGATCCTACCTCAACTTGGTATGCCAGGCTTTTCTGCCTCCCCATAGGAGGCCTTACACTTCCTGAGAAGTAGATGGAGGGGAGGTGAGTAGAAAAGAGGTTGGGGGAGGAAATGGGAGGAGAGAATGAATGGGAAACTTTGTTTGTTATGTAAAATAAAAAAATGAAAATAAAAAACAAAAAATCCAAATCAGTCTGAGGTAAACCTCAGCATATTCCCCATTCATGCTATACTCTAAAGGTTCCCTTTCCCTCAGTAATATTATTGTGGAATGACAGCCATTGGTGGGGGAAATATTTTACAAAACATCCAATTAGCTTCCAGGAGTTCTAGAAGAAGGAAAGGCCGGCCTCGTGGTGTCTTCTCCAGTTCTATTGCTGTCTTGCTGTGCTATTCATCAGTCTAAGAAGACGGTCCATATGTTATATCATTTGATCACCAAAAAATAATTTAAGGGCTATATCCCACTTTTCAAATAAGCACACTAAGGCTCCCAGCATTATTCTCCCAAGGCCTCACTGTAGAAGCATAAGAAGCAACTCCCCGACGCTGGAGAGCCCACAGCAATAACAGTGCTGTCTGCTGTATTTTGGTGGCCCCATCTTTTTAACAGCAAACTATAAATTTACACCCCTCGTAATTATGAGAGTGGATATAATAAGTAATGGGATCAAGATGCTTCACTCTGTATCTTCCCTTTTTAATCTACCTAGAGACAGTCCCTTTTCAATCACCTGCAATGAATGATTGCTTATTACATAATTTTATGGCCCAGATACAAGCAACACTAAAGCTAACTGAATTATCCTTGGTAATTATAGCATGGGGGAAAAAAATCACATTTGCCTACCTTGACCTACTTGAATGAACTGATAGCGCTCATTTTTAGCAGTCATCCAGCCAAATGTTCCTTATCTCCACGCAAGTGTAGCGCAGCCAGAAGAAAAGTCCCATTTTTGCAAAAGCTCTGCTAATGGTGGTGCTTAATTCTCTGTGACCATTATACAACTAACTGTCCTGCTTCCCTTGATGCATTGAACAGAATTGTTTAGTATAGGCTTTTGCATAAGTTTCTACTCGTCAGATAATAGAACTAACATGGTACCCAGGAGGCAAGGCTTTGACCTTGAAGAGAGAGTGGTGTGGGTGAGATGTCTCTTCCATGATTCTCCTCTGGCCTCTCCAAAAACATTGTGGGTAAGTCCACTAACGAACCACTGGCAGATTCTGCAGAGGCTAAGTCATGATGAGCCAAGGACCAGAGTTTACAAAGCACGGCAGGGGTAGGCATCCCAGTGAGCACCAGCGGGTCTCCATGGTCTGGATGAGTGGATAGATTCCACGGCCTTTCTTACCTCAGCCGCAGGTTTCCTTTAATGCTAATGAAAGCTTGAACTCCTGCCTCTACAAGATGCTCAGAAAAGCATTCCCAGTAGAACATTTACCTCTGTCTGGTGGTTCTGGGTAAAGGTGACATCCCTATGTCCTAGCCCTCAGCCTGCCCCTTCAATCAACTAGAACAATACAGGTTTGGGGAAGCATTCCATCTGTGAAGGCAGTATTCACTATGCATCAAAAAGAAACTTGTCACGGACATAAAAGGTTCTAATTCCCATCCCACGGTGTGCTTATGACCTTGTATAAGACATGTACATTCTCTGGCTTAGCTGCTGACCAGAAAAAAAAATCCATCCTTCCTACCCTTTTTACAAGGCATCGGAAAGTTTAGTTAAGACAGGGAGCTCTAACAAGAGCACACCGTACGATGGAAACTGAAAACATTACTGTTAAACAAAATCCTAGTGGCCCTTACCTAGTGTTTCTTTTTGTGCCTTGTCACTACAAGGAACCCAAATTATGTCAGAACCACCAAAAGCCCCTCAGGTCACCAGCTGCTGTTATTTGTCCTGTCAAGAGCATTGTGGTGCCTGAGAACTCGGGCTCAGGGAGTATCGCACAGCCCCAGAACACCCTGCACAATTTCATGTACTACGGAAGCATTTTCTGGGTTTCATTTCCTCTTCTGAAATGGCATGATATGTTCATAGTAAACCCCAATGAACTTGACTACCTAAGTGAGGATTAAATGAAGCAATTAACCCATATAAGAGGATTTAATATCAAATTTAACACACAGTGAGTGCGTGATCAGAGTTAGACACATTATCTCTTTAAATGCCTTCCCTATGACAAGAGTAGAACCTTCAAGTGAGAAGGATTTCCAGAATCAATTAAGTTCAGAAGTGGATAAATTCCTATGAGGAGACCATGAATAGGCCCACTCTTCAAAATGGAGGTCGTCTTATCTACACTTTGCGTAACGTATTTGAAGATTAGAGTGCTTTCTTTTTGAAGATACTGCAGAACTTGGATGCAGGGGGTTATTTTGTGAGAAATATTTCTCTCAAAAATGGGATCTTCATTATGCTATGTTGCTAAGCTCCTCAAAATCTGAGAAAGAGAGCCAGCCTTTGCCGGATTCAGCAGGTGAAGGCACCAGTTACCAGGGCTGACAATCTGAGTTCCATCCCAGAGACCTGCTTAGAGGAAGGAGAGAATAAATTCCGACCTCCACACGCATGCCATGGCAATGTGCTTCCCTACCTGGAAACACACAAATAAATCAATTTAGTTTAGAAATTATTTTAAAATTTGAGGAGATGAGGAAGAAAAAAATGGATAAATGCATCTAGTGTCTGTTTCTCAAAGTTCATGGTGCTTCAGGACACTTTGGTTTGTTTCCTCCCTGGGAAATTCCTGTGTCTATTTTCCCTCTAGCCGGGCTTATGAAAGAAGAAGGGTCGTGTGCAGTTGGCCATTGCGGAGGCTAGGCGATGAATATAAAATATGAATATGAAATATGAAGATAAAATATGTTATCAAACTATTCACACGGTGTGTCCTCTTTCATGCGTGTTTAAGAAGTTCCATGAAAGTCTTAGAAAACCCATTAAATAAACCAGAAAAAATACATGTGTACATACAGACAGACTGTCACTTTCTTTAGAGTATTACATTTTAGTTATTTATTTTGTGTGCTTTAGGGGCAGGGGACTCACACACGTCCCACAGCATGCAAATAGAAGGCAGAGGAAAACTTGCCTGAGTCAGTTCTCTCCTTCCATGGGGGTCCCAGGAATCAGACTCAGCTGAGCAGTCTTGGTGCAGGGCGCTACTATCCTCTGAGCCATCTCACGGGCCCAAGATGATCTTTTAATATCTACAACAAATCTAAGGAAAATGGCAACTGCCCTGGGGTTTACACGCCTATTCAAGCAAAGGTAAATAACTCGCTTCTTTAACAAACTTGGAAATGAAGCTCTCCTCACACTTCAAAACCAGAAGAGGTCCCTCATGTTGATAACACTCAAAGCAAGTCCATGTGGAATATGTGGAGGTACGCAAGCAACGCTGCTCATACTTTCAGCCTTTAAGGAAAGAAAGGATTTGCATTTTAAACTAGAGCATAAATCGCATCTTTAAGTTATTCTTCTCTCTTACCTGCCTGTCAGATAAGTTCTATATTCAGTCAAGTCAAATTCTGGCAGGGCTAGATACATGATCAGCTCCCACGCAGTAGTGAACTTGACTTGAAGACTTGTGTCTAGTCCTCATTTTTTAGTGGTCGTATTTTATTATTATTAATTTTTTCATTTGTTTTGCATATCAACCACAGTCTAGCCTTCATTTTAACTGTAACGCTCTTTGGGGTTCCCAGCTGCCAGGGAATCCTAAGGAAGTTTCATTTAGACCAGAATGCATTTCACTTGCCAAAGTGTTAACTCATTGTTAAGAACTCTCGGCTACTAACAGTGAAATCAGCAGGCAGTGATCACATTTGGCCTTTTGAACAAATTCTCCCTAAATGTTCTCTTATTCCAAATGCCTTTGTTTTAAAATGTGCCCCGTTCTTTCTAATTGTGAGCAGTTAACGTACTTACATGGGTGAGTTGTGCATTTTATACTCACTGTGGGACGTTCACTAACCTGCCTGTCACGGAGGTTCCTGTCCATGCATTAGTCATGTCCCAACTGGCCAATTTCACGGTCTCCTGGAGGGCCATTCTCATTCATCTTGTTTGTGTTTATAATACCATCAAAATTTACAAGGCACTTGGGTGTGTTTCCACACTCTAAAATCCTCTTTCCTCTCACCCCAGCCAAGCACAGTGACTTTTTCTTCTTCACCTGAGAGTTACCTCTAAAATTAAGGTCGCCACTTTTGTTCTGATTTACAGGTCAAAAAAAAAAAAAAAAAGCTGCTGTGTTGACTTGCAGCGATAAAGGCTCTCCAAGCGCACAACAGGCTGAGCTGCTGTCATGGCAAATGCTTTAGTCTTTAAGGTGGGAAAAGGTGTCTGGGAGGACATTTCTACCTCCATGAAGCCACATTGTGTTTCCAGTCACAAAACACATTTTCACTAATCCACATTCACATCTGCATAGAAACAAGTCATATTCCAGATGTGGCCTGAAGCTGCCCTAGATAAACACGCAGCCCAACACTTTCCAAACAAGCTTTCACAAGACTAGATTGATTTTAAAAAGAAAGAGAGAGAGAGAGAGAGAGAGAGAGAGAGAGAGAGAGAGAGAGAGAGAGGGAGGGAGGGAGGGAGGGAGGAAGGAAGGAAGGAAGGAAGGAAGGAAGGAAGGAAGGAAGAGGGGGAGAGGAAAAGAAAAGAAAAGAAAAGAAAAGAAAAGAAAAGAAGAGAAAAGAAAAAGGGAAAAACTGGGGCCTTTATTCACTAGTAAGAGCTGCACATGGCCGGCATAGAACGGGGGCTTCTAACACTCAGTTCCTCTCTCTCTCACTGTTTCACAATAAATAATGGGTTTCGATGCTGCTAGGTCATGCTATTATTTTACACTGTTTATTAATTTCTTTATCCTAGCAGGATAACTAGGATAAAAGCGGGAAATCAAAAAATTCACATCTGTAACCCGCCTTCTCAGCAGATATATGGGATAAGCATTTTGGTTGTGCCCTTATCAATGGGCAAGTGGATTAGCCTCCTTATAGTGAAGCAAAAATTGAGCTTCAGCAAAAAACAAAATTAAGCACCGTCCTACATAGCCAATAATATATATATATATATATATATATATATATATATATATATATATATATATAAAGGATAAGGACTGTATGCGTTCACTTCTCACGGACAGCTTCTCTCACAACTGCCCTCTTGCCCACAGGACTGTAGACTCTTGTACAGTCTTGTAGACTCTAATGGACACTAATCCCGAGGTGTCCTTCTCCCTACTCCCTTTAGATTCTTCTACTGAGCACAGGTACACGCCAGGTCCCCTGTCTCTCTATGCCACTTTCATCCTGCAACATTTCTTTGTCTTCCAATCATTGACCAGAATGAAATTCACCCTTCCTATAACTACGGATTTGTCCAAAACCTCCTCCCTGGTCACTTGAACTATTCGATGTTCTGATATGCCAACGAATCCACTGGACACAAAGAGTTCTCCAGCTTCTTTCTGGTCATGGCTCTCTGGGGCCCTCCACCTATGCTCAGAAGTCCAATTTATTCTCTTAGAGTCTGAAGAAGCCAAACTTCCTTCTTGAAAGCAAACTCTCTCCATTCCCTAACACAGTCATTCTTGTCAAAAGAATAAGTACTCTGAAGACTAGATTCAAGTCTTATACTCAATTTTACTTGGTTGCTAATGGAACCAAGGTGATTTAACTAAGCATGAGCCAAAACTACTTCTGATGAATGCTTTAGCAATGCTTCTTCCAATATGCATGTTGCTTAAGACTGTTAGAGTTAGGACAAGCTCTGTGCTGGTCTCCTGTGAGTTCAGAACAGCCAAATAGATCTGTGCCCTTGTGCTTATTCTTTGAACATATATGGGGGACCACTTGCTCCATTTTCAATGACAGTGAACTTGTGGCACTGTGTAGTCTAAGGCTTTCATTTAAACGACAAATGTATAGGGTGATTTGGGGGGAAAAAATTAGTCAAATAACACTTTCCCATGGAGAGGGCATCTCTATGATGGTGGTTCCTGAACAGGTCTTCATTGGCTCTCTAGTGGACAATCTGCCCACAGAACAGATTTCTTAATTAAACTGAATTGCCCTCTGCCAGACTCTGTCTCGTATTTGCTCAATCAGTTTCATCAACAGGCCATCTCGGGTATCAGATTCTTGACTGCAAATGTGTATAAATCCACACTGTATCCTACTGTTCTGGGCAGAGTTTTGAATCCCGGGGAAATAAACCGGGCATTTGTTTCCAAGCTGACTGGCAGGTTTCATTAAAGCGTGAACAGAAGGGACGCTCTCCAGTGAGCCCATGAATTGAAATAGGCAAGGTTCGGAATGGGAGGAGAAGAAATTCTACTTCTTGTCAACAACCTAAGCTTGGAGTTTTTAAGTAACAAATAGTATGCTTTCGATAGCCAGGCATCAACCCAACACTAACACTTGCTCATTTTTATTTCTGAAATAGTTCTAATTTGTAGCGATCCTTATTCTACAAAGCAGGCACCACTCTTTGGGCCTTCATCAGCCTTGACTTGACATCAGTTTCTAAGCATAGATTGTGTGAGAATTAGCTCGGATATTCACTTGAATATAGACACACAGATACCAGTCCATGGACCATCAAATGGGACCAGGTTATTCACATGTTAAATAAGCATTGCATGTAATTCTGATATAGGGCCATACTTGGGCCAGAACAAGGACCAGTGCGTCTATCATCTAAAATGGAAATCTGAAAATAACTTACATGCACTAAAAACTCATGTGTTCCCACACCAAGTAAAAACAACGGGAGCTCTTGGCCTCAGCGGCATGATGTTCAAAGACTTTCATGACCCCTTTCCTTGGATACTACCCAACTTGGAAGTACTCTGGAAATATTATTCTCAAATATGTGGTGTGCTCATCCTCACAAAACTCTCTTGTTTGAAGACCCTCCCAAAGACTATTTCTGAACAACTCTTACCTGAGACTTCCTCTTCCAAGATTATCTCTAGCTCCAACTGCTCCTGACACCATGTGGTTCAGAACAATCCCTTTATATTCTTACAGATCCCTTGGTAATGGCAATCATAGCACCTTCGGTGATGTAATGCAGCCATCTACTCACTCATGTTGTGTTCAGCCACACCATAGCCTCTCCTCATATCAAAAGCACACATTGTGTTGTGCCTGCCTCCTCTAAAGAAAGCGCTCAATAGATGCTCCCTGCCTGAGTTCATTCTCAACTGTGACTCCTGCCCCATACAACTGATTCCTTATCCTACAAGGGTTAGAGCTGCAGGTATAGGATCCTAAACAGAATGGCAATCAGCTCATTAAGCTCACTTGTTCCCCCAGTGCGATTTTCACAATAGCACAGAGAGTAAATTATTGTCATGGCTACAGATGAAGATTTTTAAAGCAAGCCAACAAAAAGAAGAAAATCTAAATGCAGAGAAAATCTGTCAACCATAGACCAGAGCACAGGTGCTACAGGCTGACTGAGAGGGGAACCCCAGCTCCGCCATGCGCAGACCACATCACCTCTCTATACCTTGGTTTTCTGATGGAGAGCAAAGACTGTCCCCCTGGGTTTTTAAGACAGCAAAGAAGATTTTGGCAAAGATTTTATATAAAGTACCAAAGTACAGATTTTGTGAAATCTGACATAAAGGTTGAGGAGTTAAAAACCTTGTCTCTCAACTATTCAAAAAGACGAGCATCTACGGACAATGTAGAAATGAATGTTTGTGTGCCAAGACAATTTCATTTCTGAAAATAGGCAGTGAGCCAGATTTGGCCCACGGGCCATGGTTTGCAGACTTCTGCAACAGGCTTAGCCACAACAAGTGATGAACTGGGAGATGCTAATATTTTCATTGGAGAAACTTTCTACTTGGTGAGCACCCTGGGCTTTAACCTTTTACCCAACCTTTAATTGTGTCCCCACCGCAATGAGAATGTACCATGACCATGTGTACTCACTGAAATCAGTATATCACAGGCTGTCATCTGGGACTCACTACCTCTTACTTCCTATAATTCTAATCTATATTTGTCACCAGCAGTGAAACCAGTGGGGAATCTGGAAAAGCCCAGGTTCACCTATAATTTTAGCCATTTTGCCCCTTAGAAGTTAATCTGAAATTCTCTGTAAGACACTGAAACAGAAGCCTGGCTGATAAAGATGATTTTCTTCTACTTGAAAATTACTTGTATTGATTGATAAACTGTTAACTAAGACTTGCATTAAATGAAACCCAGATGATGAACTGCTGAATGTACTCCATCATCCCCTCCTTTCCCTCTCCTGTCACTTGACTGTGACAGCAAAGAAGAAAGTCCCCATCCTTCAGAATTATTTAAATATTTCTGACCCTCAAGATAGAGCAACAGTGTGACTCCAAAGGAAACTTATTGTGCTCTAGCGTGAGACAGTAGACAGATGCTGTACCCGTGGTTCATGTTGTGCCTGCTAAATTATGGCTATAATAACCACTGCTAGACTGTTATCCAGGGAGGGAGGCAAAAATAAGTATTTTAAAAATAAATCTAAAGAATCCATACCTGCCACCTTTGCATATCAGCATTTGTAAGCTAAGTCTTTTCCAGATGTTTTTTTCTGGTACAAGTTGTTGCCCTCCTCTGCCCTCATAGTCACCAACTCTGGGTCCTCCAATGTCTGTCTTCATTGGCAAAGCCTTGACCAATGGCAGCTACTACAACACACCAGGATAGGAAATACTCTTGCGTGCTGGCACTCGGATGCTGACATGCTGCCTTTCTTGCTCTGCCTCCTACCATATTTGAACAGCTCCTATGTGCTTTGGCTGCTGTACCTCTTCTCAGGAACACCTAGAGCCAGTCCTTTTTCTACAGGTGCTTATCTGGTCTAGTTCCCAGGCAGAGCCAACTGCTGGCTTCCAGATTTGTTCAGGTCCTCCATATTTTGGGAAAATAGCTTAAAAGACAGGGCTAGGATGTGTGCTCATTTTGAAATAAAATTTTTCTTGTTTGAATAGGTATCTTCTTTGGTGAGAGTGCCTAATTCCTTCCCATCCTAAGAGAACAAACTCACAAGCACCTTATACTCAGGTTCAACCCCAAGCTAGATTACCCTTTGGCTAGTTGAGCAATCTCTTGCCAGCAGCAAATGACCACAACACAAGTCCTTAGAGGTATTTGTACAAGTCTCAGGCAGGCCTGGTTGTATTTTTAGAGAATGGTGCCAACTAATCCGCTCAAGGAATGTGGACTGTAACTCACTGCCTTGATAACATTATTCTCCACTCCTAACACTTTAAAATATTTCACCAGCCTATGCTGTCACATAGATTTGTCTCTACACACATAAAATGTCAAAATGCATAGCTCCAGAGCAAATTCTGGGCAGTATGGGTAAAGCCCACATGACTCCTGGCAAACCGGGTTCATTTTTTCCCCAGGAGGATCGGATGCTTCGCACTTTCTCCAACAAGTTAGATTTTGTTCATTTGGAAGTGTGCATATGTGGGTCAGGGGGATGCTAGAAGCAAGTGAGACTTTCAAAGTAGGAAACACAGGGAAAGTGTAACTTTGGGTATCAAGGAGAAAAGCATCCTCTCTGAAGGAATGAGCTCGGAACAGTAGATAATCTCCATCAACACAATTGTATATGAAGAAATGCTCACACATGCAACTCACTCTTCCTTCCCTGCATCCATGAGGAGGTGACTAAACTCCACCTATAGCCCTCCACAGCGGTCTTCAAAAGGTTCTTCTCAGATGCCTGATGCTCTCCTGCTCCTTTGTCCTAATAAAGCACACTAGAGAAAGGGCTCTGCTCAAGGAACACTTGTTCCTAGGATACAGTAACACTTTTAGCACAGCTGAGATGCTCAGGTAAGTTCTGATCATCACCACACCCAGTGCGACAAGTCTTAGAACCATGCTCATCTTTAGAGGGTCATCAATTTAACCAAGTCCAGGGCACCCAGGTTGCCTTATTAAGTCGCAGATCCTGGATCAGTCAATCATTCAATCCTGTTTCTCCATTTCTAATCAGCTCTTAGGAAGCACCCAAATCCTGGGTATGCAGATGACATTTTCGGTGACAAGAATTTAAGTCACGCTATCATAGAGACTGGTAGGTTAAAATCCCTGCATGGTCCTTGAAAAAACAATCTCTGCAGCTATATTCTGTTGTTGTTTGGAAGCTTTTCGTTTATCTGTCTGTTTGTTTGTTTGTTTGTTTCATGTTTACTAGAAAGCCCAGGCTAGCACAAAACTCACAATTCCCCTGAGTTCTGAGATGACAGACACAACACAAATCCAGTTTTCTCTCTAATTTAAATACACTCTCCAGATAGGAAGCAGAGGTAAGTATGAATTTCTGGACTATCTTGAATGCCAAATAAGGTTTCTGATTGTTCCTCTGCATAGGCACTTATGGTAGGAAACTGTGTTCTCCACTCGGCAATACGTTACTGGAACACAGCTCACCACAGTTCTTCTATCCGAGCCAGGCAAGACTGTTCAGCCCCTTTCTCCTTACTGGAGACTCTTACTGGAATGGACCAAGCCACTGGTGATGCACTTCCTGCACCCCAAATGTAGTTTATACAGGAAACATCTTCAGTCCAAGACCTAACACTAGCAATGCCCCATGGAAGGTCTACAAGCGGATGTTTCCACAGAGCCCTGTTATCTTTTGCCTTCTCAAGAAGAATGAGAATCTCCCAGATCTACAGAATCCAGACTCCTCCGGCACCTTTAGAAGAGTGCATGTTATTCCTGTCAGCCTCATGCAGATTGGCTAAGTAGTTCTTCTAAAAAGTCCTTAGACACATCTGTTGATTTTATCCTTTCAAGGAGTCCAACGATTACTAAGAATCTTGTAGACTTTAATGAATTTAAAACAAATTATAATGATGTAAGACTTTTGAGAACTGAGGACTTGGAGAAATAAGGCCATTTACCCACACATCTGGTGGGTGATGTATGTTTGGCATGACATAAGGCTGATTCCCAAACTGTGCCCTGTTTCCTACACTCTATCTCTGTTCTCAAGAAAAAAAGTATAAATCACAGGATCTGAGATCACATGGTGAGGCTCATTTTATTATATCCTGGGGAAGGAAACTAATACATGAAGTTAAAACATCCAACTCTAATGGCATCCAGAGGGCCCCCATCTAGCAAATACAATAGCTGTGACCATTTGGTAGATGACACAGATATAGATAATGTGGACAGAGAGAGAGATAGATGCTATATAAATCTAAAGAGTTGTTTGGCAATATTTTCTGATACTGAGACACAATTCCTAGGAGACTGAAAACACACACTCCCCTTCTATATTTTCCAAAATATTCAGTACACTGTTGTTGCAAATGTAATCAAAGCTTCTGACTAGAAGGAATGAGTGGATGCACCATTTACCTAGGTAGAGTCAGCCAACGTTGAAACCAAAACAAAATAGAACCAACGAAATCCTTGTACAAGGTAGTTATGTTTTATATGATATACATCTGTCTACTGTAAATTTCATGGGGTGCTTGAGACATGTTCAGCGGAGACCAGAGATAAGGAACAGATATTTAACGTAACTGAGAAGTCACTTAAGATTCAAATCTATTCAGTAGAATAATCTCAAAAATGTATTCCACTCATTAACACGACCTGTGCATATACATGTTGAAAGTTGTACAATCTTTAGAAAGCAAAATATCCACGTTCACAAAAGCCACAGTGGTGAGCAAGGGTTTTCTCTAAGTAATACACTTAGACTTTGAGATTTCAGGCTGTTGGTACTAAGAATATGCTTTTGATGATGTTTCTTACAGAATTCCCTATAACTTTTAAAGATCTTGCCTTTTGCCACCTTTTCACAAGAAGCATGCAAACCATTTACAATTTCCTAATGTGGAAACAACCGAGGGACCTGTAGACAGATGATCAGAAAAAAGATAATGCATTGGAAGTGGTAGGCTGTGCACATTAAATATTAATTAGTCATAAAGAAAATATTATATCACTTAGAACAAACTACCTCTAAGTGAAGTATATTACATTGAGTTAAATAATTTAAATAATCTTGCATGTGTGAAAGTTAAAAGAAAAGTTGGCCTGAATATAGAATAGTGATAACTAGGGGAGGGAGAGGAAATAGATAAAGAGAGGGAGGCAAGATTTTTTCACTGTTGGTTTTATATATGTATTGGCATATCAGATTGAGCTCCATGCTTATGCATACTGAATACACATTAATCAAAAGTAAAGAGGGATGACCCTTTGGACAATAAGACCTGGCTCCATCACAATAAATACAATTATGAATCCGAAGCTAGTGAATGTTAGACACTAGCCTTTTCCTATATACCTTCAGTGGTTGCCCTCTGGTATTCTGATGTGTATAAGACCTCCCATCATGCTGGCACCGCCTAGCCCTTTCAGATACATAACAGCTTTTGCTGCTGGTTTTCCTCCCTCATGCCCCTCAACTCTGTCTTTTCTCCTCATTTTCACTGACTTAACGGAAATATTGCTGTTCATAACCCGGTTCACATTGCTATAGATTATCAAAGAGCATGCTTTCTAAGGAAAAAGTAAATGGAACCAAGCATTGTAGTTACCAAGAAAGTTGCAAATAAGTTTAATGTTTGATTCTTAAGAAAACTGCATTTGAATGATCAAATAGAGCTTTACTATAAAAACACATTCCTGTTGCCTTTCTCTGAAAATCATTTAAAATGTTTTTTGGATTTTACCATGATGCTTGAAAAATCAAATTTTCAAGTTCATAGTGCATTTAAGCTCTCAGTCTCTTTTCATAGATTTATTTGTCCATTCTTACATTTAAATGGCTGCCCATAGAAAGAAGGCAATTTAGGACTGGCTGGGCATGGTGACACAGGCCTGCAGTTCTAACACAAAAGAGGTGTGAGGTATAATCAAAACCAGCCTTGGATATAGTAAGAATCACTAATAATAACAATAGCAATAATAGTGATAATGAATAAACCAGATATCTAGGATTTCATATTCTCCTTTTAACATTCTATTCCATGTTCCCAGGTTACCGATTTGATTCCAATCATTTTACTTCCAAGTACCCTTCAAAGGGCAGGCACTAAGCCAGTTACTCAGAGTTCAAACAATACGAACAGTCTGTTCAAAGATTTAGATGCTAGTAACACACAGGCATGCAGCACAAAATGAAGCTGGAATGGAAAACTGAGGAAACATTTGGTAACTGCACAAAGTTTGTTTCCCTAAACCACTGTGAGCCCTGGGAAAAGCAACACCAATTCAAGCAGCCTTCCCTGAGAGCCTGGTGTATGCAGCCAACTGTCAGTAACACGATTCTTCCCGCATTCTTCCCCAAGGATCACCTCTCTTTTTCTCAATCAATACTGTAATAATTCTAGTTCCTTCCAGCTCCCAGGGTATCACAGAAACTTAGGGAAGCAGGGCACAGAGGATTGGAATCATGTCTTTCATACTGGTAAAAGAAATGAATGCTAGGTTCTTTCCCCAAAGCTCCTATTATTTAAACTCTGTTTCCCTTCTCACTATGCTCAATCTTCTTTGGACATGCTTTTTCAAGTCCATGGTTTAGACAGTTAATAATTGAGAGCGTGCACTCTATGTCTGGCGACTCCGGTAAAACTTTCGCTGTCAGGCCACATTAGCGCGAGTACACTCACCTCTGAAGTTTCTCACTCCCCCTCATCTAAAATCACCTCCTCAGAACACCTCCTTGACCTTAATCCTTTCAGGCCTTTTGAACTCAGCCCTTCTTCCTCATCCACAGTTTCCCCCAGGCAGTCTTAACTCTGCCATCACCATGCCATCACCTGCCAAGGACCCCTACTTCTTGAGTCATTTGGGAGCTATGTTTGCATTTCCATGGCCATTGCCATCACGTCATTCAGAATCTCATGAATTTTAACTTCTTTACAAAGTCCCTAATAAATGGGAAAATGTACAACCTTTGCCCTCCATCCTCACTAAGTAATCCGCCTTCTGCAATACCTCCAGACTGGTAGTTTCGGACAGTACAAACATCATGACTTCCCACTCGGCTTGTGCAGGGCAACTGGTGACCACTTCTCGGCTGAGCACCACCAGCACAGGAAGAGAAACTCTGTGTGTTAGGAGTGTGTGCTCACTAACAGGGTGCTGAACGGTCTTTTCTCATCCTCTCATCTGCGCCTCACAACAACCCTTAGAAACCATTGGTTCCTTTCTCCACTTCACGAGCTTACCAAAGGCACAGGGTGAGGATGCAAACCCAGGCAGTCTGGGTCTGGGCTCTAAACACATTGCCCACTCCATCTGGGTCCCTCACTCTCACGTATCTATAGTTACACATCTGTCTGTGAGCTTGCCTCTCCCTTCTAATGACAATTGTGTCCTTGCTCACTCCAGACTTAGTAGCCCTGAGTCCCAGAGAGAGATTCTTACCTTTGCTCTAATCACACAGCTCCTTTTGTTACAGCTACTTAACACTTATCTTAAGCCAACAACACGCACTAACTCCTCCTTCATTCCTCCTGCAATCCTCAAGGAAAATAAACACAGAGAAGCTGAAGCTATCATACACAAAAGACTGAGCCTTGAGGGAACGGCTGGCACTCTACAAACCTTCAAATGCAAGGAGTAAATAGATCACCAGTGCAAGGGAGAAGTGGCTCACTTCTTGTTTTTCTGCCTAGCGGTTATCAGTAGAGTAGAAACAAGAAGAATGAACAAGGCTATGTTCATAGTGGACTTGGAGGTAGACAGAATGTAGAAGCATGGAGGATACCTGCCTGGGCCTATTCCTCGGTAAGGAGAGAAATGGGCACTGACGAAATGCCTATCTGGACCTAGTATTTGCATGCCTTATCCTTCACCTTAGCATTTAAAGAACACAACTTGGTTTTAAAATCCTTCCTTCTTATTCATTCTTGGGCTTAAAAGGGTGTTCGTGGAGATACAATGAACAATAATAAAAAGAACTAAGGTCACGAAGAGCAAATAAAGACAAGAAACTGGGTTTTCAAACAATACTGACACTAAATCCCTTCCTTAGGTACTGATACCCTACTCATTGCATGGAGTTAGCAAGAACCTAATGAAAACCCAGGAGAATGAAAGTGCTATCATCAGGAATTGTTTTTGTATTCAAATTCAGAGATACAAGAAAACCATTCAGGATTTTCAGACAAAGCTGATTTCCCTAGAGGACTCCTTCCCATTATTCCTGGCAAGAGTTAGACCCTCAGCCAGCAGAGAAGAGAAGAACTGTGAGAATCCAGTGCCTACCAAGTAACCATGGCCCCACACTGTCTCAGTGACCTGCTGCCTAGGGGAACCCCAGGCACAGCATCCCTGGCCTTACACAAAAAATGATGATGAAGAAGAAGATAATGATGATGATGATGATGATGAAGAAGAAGATGATGATGACGATGATAAAGAAGTCATGGTGGCATAAGTAAAACAATACCCTAATGAATAAAACTTGTAAACATTGTTTTTCTTAATATCTTAGGCAAATCCTATTTGTCATGGGATAGATTTGGCATAAGGAAAAAGAGAGTATCAGGGATTTCCTTCCTAGTATACAGGAAGTCCTAGCCTAGTTTCCATTTGCAGTTTCCCAACGAACCCTGGCTTCAAGAAAAAAGAGGGGAAATATACAAAATATAAAAATATAATATAAAGACAAGAGTGGAGCCACGACTGAATGTTAAGACCAGTGGAAAGGCAAGCGTGTGAATAGCGTGTCCATGAGTGATGCTGTGTCCGTCTTCATACCTCTTGATGGATCTCCAGCACAGCAGAAGACTTCCTGGCTGCCGTTACCGTGTGCAGCCTAGAAACAGAGAGGAGACAAGGAAATGCATCCAGAGACATACATCCACACACTCTTAAGTACGCTATCACGTCAACTGAACTACCATCACTACCTGTTCGGAGAACCCTGGTGTAGCAGAGCATAGATGTTCTCTAGATATATCAGATACATCTATTACATTTTTAAAAGTTAAAGAAAACTGTATCAAGTGGTAGAAAAATGAGCAAAAACTTGTGGAAAAAAAAACATGCACATAACATTTCAGCGTAAATGAGAAGAAAACTAAAAATCCAGAATATTCTAAATGAAAAAGAAAGCTCTTGGGCAAAGGCTTCTACATCCAGAGCGTTTCTTTGCACAAATTCTCTATGTGCAAATTCATCACGCTCATTCATTTGAACCTGCAAATGCAGCCTGTAAACTCGGGCAGTCAGGAAGACTTGAAGGGTAAGAGCCACCCCAGAATTTGGGGTATTGATTGTCCTTGGGCTAATGTACTAAAAGTGTGAAAGACATTTGTCCTTAACAGCATAGCCCACTGAGTCTTGCTTTCTACCCACGCAACTGAAGTCTCTTCCCCTATCATCAGCCAAAAACAACCTCATAGGTCTCCACGGAGGCTGAGGCAAAGAACTGTAACTCTGCCTGCCCTTGCCGGTATTTTCCTTTCTCTGCCTCTCCTTCATCAGCTTTCAAAGATGGCTGTGATGAGAATCGCCTGGGAGAGAGATCCAGGCAGATGGCTGAAACTCGGGCCCAGCCTGGACCTATCGGCTGGTGGAGTTCTCAGAGGTCCTGAGGTAACAATCACACAGCCAGCCACAAGAGACTATCTCAGCAGCCGGGCGAGGACTGCAGTACCGTTTCAAACTGGAGTCTTCTCTCTGTTTGGAATTCTGGGGTCTTTTTTGTTTGCCGTGTGGCTCATTACCATCCGCCAAACTTCAGGGAAGTTGACTGGAAAGCTCAGCGTTGCTTTTCTAGGCCTGATAAAATTAACTCAAAGTTTCTTTTCACGATCTCCGATTCTACACAGTAGCTTTTCTGTTGGAATTCAATTTTTCCTTCCTCAAAGCAAAACGCATTTTAGATCTCAGAAGCAGAGGGAGCAAAAATATCATCTGCTAATCCCGTTTCAGCTCACTGACTTGGTCTGCACCGCGGAATCACTTCACGTCACCCTGGGAGCATTTTGGCTCTTCACAACAGTAGAGATAAACAGGAACTGCTTTATTCTCTCCATTTAAAAAAGAAACTTTGAGGGCCACCTTCCACCCTTCTGTGATCCTCTAGAACAGACACTTCTCCAAAATGGCTTCCCAGAAGGCGCTCCAGCCTGTGGAATCCAAGGTCTCCCCACTGCTTCAGCCCTGATGCTGGCTTCCCCAGTAGAAGCAGGACTGTCAGGAAAATAAAACTCTCCCAGTCCTCTTCAGAAAAGCAGTCACTGCATTCTGCATAAATGTTTCATGAGGACAACTAAACCGAGCTGTCTCTTGCCTGACTGGGTTTTCTAAAGGCTCATGCCCCAAAGTCACTTTCTGTCCCTCTTTCCCTTGCTGAGTGTTGAATATTTATGTGCTGCTCACACTTGTGATACATGTGCAAATCACAGTCCAAGGCAAACTTCTGAGCTAGGTGAGAAGTGCTTCCAGCCACCTCTGTCACGTTGTCATTTTTGAACAAAGTGTCGCGCTACTTTCTCCAAAAATTCTCTGTAAAAATTATTCTATCTACCTGCATCCACAATAAAGAATTAATAGTTGGTAAGGAAAAAGCTTTAATACTTCCTAAAGATATGGATGTTAGCATTTGGACTTAACCATTCGTTTCCAAAGAGAAGACATCAACTATCAACACTCTGTCAGGCCGCCCACATTTGTCACACAGGCCTTTCCCACACACCCTTTGGTTCAGTCACTACAACTTCCTGTGGTCAGCTCATCCCAGTCTTTGGCTCTAAGCAACTAATGTGCCCCTCGGAAGTTGGACTATTGAAAGCTACTGTCTTAAGGACTAAGTTTCCATCTCAAATTGTAGATCTGGTCCCTTCGTCAGAGCAACAATGGCAATATTGTCATTAATTTATAAATTTTATGATCATTCTTATTTGATCATGTACTCAGAGACTAAAAACAGATTAACGTTCAAAAGAGCAGTCATGTGGTAAAGCAGAGTATCAGAAGGTAAAATTCCGTGTCTTCCTGGTGATCTGTCTCTAATACCCCTTACTAAAGGGAAGAGGTGTTGAAGAATATCTGTGCCCAGGTAATAACTGGAGAGGATCAGAGACCCTGAAGCCTTCCCTGCTTCCTCAGTCCAGACAGTGACTTGATATTCATTTTCCATTTTTCACTCAAAGACAGGCTCTGCATAGACACAGGAGACCACCCCATCCCCGAATCCTAGCTCTGTACTCATTCAATATTTAGGGAAATATTTAGGGAAAATAGTTGTGGACTTTGGCGGTCTCTTGTACTCTGTGCAGCAGAAACAGCATAGGTGAAAAAGACCAACGTTTAAGTGACAGTTCCTACCCTGCTGCCTATGTAAAGGTGAGTGGCATCCCAGCCTTAACCTTACTTGAACCCATGTCTTCATGTGACACAGAGAAAGAATAGAACATACCCGAAAGAGCCTGACAGAGAAAACAAAGAGAGGGGAATGGGTTATCTGTCATCCTTCCCTCACACTTCTGCCTCAGGCCTTTGATTTTAGCTAAGAGCGCTGATGCCAGTAATCTTTCACAAGTATTGATGGTTGGATCAATGTCACATAGAACGCTCCTGGACTGATATGGATTTAATCCCCTCAAAAGGAAGTTCACAATCACTGATACAGTGTGTATTCCAAAATGCACAGGATCAAAAACTAGAATGACTCTTGATACCTGTCCATCATCCAGCCCATACGCATCTGATGACTTGAGTTCAGAAATTTTGATGATCAGAGAACAAAATCCTCCTAACCCAGCTCCTTGGGAACTCAGCTCCCACCCCAAGTGTCAGCTTAAAGTGCCACCGCTTTTTAAGACAAAGAAAATACAATTCATCTCCAGCTCCTGAATTTTACCTAAAGTCTTCCAAAGACTTCTTCTTCGTTGCTCTCAAACCACCGGTCTGGCAGCAGGCAAATCTGTAATCAATGACCTGGTAGATGATCGGATTGTACATCGCTGCAGATTTGGCAAGGAGGGTGGGCACCACGGAGAGCTGTATGGGAATGGAGTCTGGCCTTCCGAAAGCAGACCACACGGAGACCACTGCATAGGGAATCCAGGCAATCAGGAAGCCAGCGCAAATCAGCATTGCCACCTGACACAGGGAAAAGGAGAGACAGTGGGATCAAGAGAATTCATGAGCAATCCAAAGTGTTGTGGCAGGCATGAAGGAGGGGCAAGTCCTTCATCCCCCAAAAAGTCCCGTTTTGATCACAGAGATTGCATTCCATTGACTTCTGAGAAGTTGGCACAATCCCTATCCCATTTGCCACATCCTGTCTACTCTCCACTTTAAAATTCCAATGCCCTCAATGACCCAAAATATAACCCTGTAATAATGTCAGACTCTGCCCACATTGGGGCAAGAGATCATAATAAAATGATACCAGTTCTCCTGAGCTTGCCAGAGTCCTCAACCCACATTCTCTTGCAGACCTAACAGAACATAAGTTCATCTTGATGAACTCTTAAATCATCTCCATTGGCCTCAGGAAAGTGAGAAGTGTTGTCCTGGTTTAATTCTAATGTGCACTTTCTTCAAAGATTTTCACTAAATGTTGATTCTTCTGATTCAAGTTTTTCACAAGTTAGAGGCTTGGATGATAGAAATTTCCCAGATATAAAAGACAAAAAGAGGTTGTAGAGCTTCAGCCAAAGCAACATGGAAAGTTTTCTCTCGTGAAATTAAAATAATCTCTTAATTTTTAGGCCACAGAATAATTGGAAATACAGTTTAAAACACCCTCACACGTTTTCACCTTGCCAAACTCAGGCCCTTTAATAGTGTAACCCTAACTAGTACCCTAGAGCTGCTGATCCTAACAGCAGGGGATCAAACAGTTCAGGGGAGCAAACAGTTTTAGCAAACGCTTTGGATAAGACCCTAAACATGCCCCAGTTCCTGAGTGGTCTTCTAGGATATAAATAATAGCAGAGCACGGCTGGATATGGTTTTGGTGCCAGCACGGAGGAGAACAAATTTGTTTCTTATTTGGAATAAGTAAGAGCTTCGTGAAGTATGTTGCACAGCCCCTGCACTTGGGTAAGGTGAAGGGATAGTTGCGAGAGAAGCTGCCAGGAACGCACCCTATGTATGAGTGGAGTCTGTCCATATACAAATGAGAGAGCCACGAAGATGTGGCAAAGCTGCTCAGGGAAGTGAGGAGCAGAGAGAATACGCATGTGTTCAGGGTTTTGTAAAACCATATTGCTGAGTTCTCTCTTACCGCTATATGCTCTGTAGCTTGCAGAGGTTTATAAACAGAAATGTGGAAGATCAGCCCATAGGAAGACATTGCCTGGAGAAACAGTGAATAGGCAGACCACTATCCATTCAGCCAACAAGCAGTATTGAGAGTCTGTGTTTCGTGTACAGGACACAGGAAGGACAAGCAGACACATCCCTGCCCACCTAGAATTTCCACTCTAACCAGATTAGTTTAAACAAATGTCCAAGCAGAAATAAAAAGGTTTTCAGTGAGACTACTAACCCTAGGAAATGAAGTCCACGGTCGGTTTTTTTTTTTTTTTTTTTTTTTTTTTTTTTTTTTTTTTTTTTTTTTTTTTTTTTTTAAGTGGCCTATTTCGGGACCTACATAAAAGAGAGCATTGCTAACTTCTAAATGTCCTCACGCTGTTGTTCTTCCAGTGAGCTAAATAATGAAACTGAACCTAAATCAGCACTTTAGCATGCTTTTCCTTTCGTTGGTCTGCATTCATTTTAGTTTTCCTGCTGTGTCTTCAGCTTCAGAATTCTCGGCATCTCTCTCCATCCTGGTTTCGTGAAGCTCATATAACAGGTAGCGCATCACACAAACCTGACTAACAGGAGAACGAAACCCACTGACTACAGAGACAGGAACGGGAGATCTAGTGACCCTCACTTTTATTTGTGAGCTTCCTCAGAACTTGGGAAAATGTAAGAATGTTACTAACAAGGGTCTCATTGTGTCTTCCTCCCACCATTTGACCTGAAAAGATAACAACCGTTCCTGATATCCTGGTCATGATGTGCTACGAAGAGGTGTGAGAGCCAACATGTTGTACAAACATGTTAAATTACGTATAGATGCTCTTTTGTTTAAGTGGCACAGCTGGGTGCTATTTTTCTGCCCTAAAGGTTGTGTGCATCTGTCTTACATGATCACACACATATGCATGTGCATTTCCATATGAATTAGTAGGAGCCTGACTGTTATACACAGGGAATGATCCAAAACTTGTCTGTCTGTGACCTAAAGAGGAGCATGAGTGTGAGATGCGTTGCCATGGAAACCTACCTTTGCGAGATATGTAAGAACGAAGCATGAGGCTGAGTTTAGGGATAGGACACTTGCTTAGCAAGTGTTCCATCTCCATTCCCAGAAACACACACACACAGAGAGAGAGAGAGAGAGAGAGAGAGAAAGAGAGAGAGAGAGAGAGAGAGAGAGAGAGAGGCAGAGGCAGAGACAGAGACAGAGACAGATTGGAAAATATATTTTAATTCTGGAGTTACAGAATTTAGAATATTTCACTCAAGAATTTCAAGGCTCAGGAGGCTCAAGAGACAGAGACAGTTAAAAAGAGCAGCCTGTGCTTTCAAAGAACTCAAGTTCAGTTCCCAGCACTTACAACCACTCGTCAGTCCAGCTCCAGAGAATCCAGTGCCTCCTGTGGCCATGGGAGGTACCTGTGCTCACCTGCACATATCCACACACAGACATATACACACATGCATGATTTAAAAAATAATAAATCTCCAAAAAGGAATTTCAAAACTCATCTTCACCACTAATGGCAGGCAAGAAACTCCTCAGCAATTCTCAGTTTGTTCCACTCTACAGAGAACGAGAATCCCCAATAGATGAACCAAAGAAGCCAGGACTCGGTTGAAGGCCCAGCAACCGTGCTTCAACCTCTTCAGCTAAATCTTTTTCTCTTCCGTGTTCAACACTTATAACCCAGTCTGACTAAACACGTACCCTCTCTCTCTCTCTCTCTCTCTCTCTCTCTCTCTCTCTCTCTCTCTCTCTCTCTCTCTCTCTCTGAGCTTGCTTTTCCATCATCCCACAGAAACCTACCCAGGAGTCCTTTCTCTTTGGTTTAGTGTGACTTTTGCTTCTAAAGAGTGGATGCCCCAAGGTGCCCAGTGAGGCCTCTTTTTTTTTCTAAATTCCCAAATAAACACTAGCTACAAAAATAAAGCTTGTGTTAGCAGCTGTAAAGCCCCATCTTTGATTCTAGGGTGAGTCACAGGATGATCTTATGCCATCTTGAAAGCCATTGTCTGTACTGCTGCCAAAGCCATTGACAAAAAATAGGTTAGCACAAATCCCATACTATTTTCTACTTTTATGGGAATTCAATAGGAACAGAAAAGGTTTATAACATTCCTGCTATGTTTTCTTTTCTCAAAAGATGCAGAAGATTTGGATACACTGTGTTGTTTTGTTTTGTTTTGTTAACACAGTCAATTAAGTACTGTGGGGCTTCTGGCTTCAGAATAAAACACTATCACTAGAATCAAGTCTTAAACAAAAAGAAGGGGCAAAGGCGAGAGGTGTGAAAAGAAAAGCGTGTGCGTGGGTGAAAAGTCAAAGCCAGGCACATCCATTTCCGTTGGCCTCATTTTAAATTATACTGCACAGAATGCCAATCATTCAGGTAGTAAATCTGGGCCAGCAAAATAAGTCCCAGAGTAAAGGTGTTTGCCACCAAGCCAGACAGCCTGGGTTTGATCCCAGGAACTCAAGTGGGAGAAGGAGAGAAGCCATTCCTGTAAGCTGTCTTTTGACATCCATTCATGCAATGTGACAAACATGGGTGCACACAAAAACACACCAAAGGGAAAAAAAATTAAATTAATTAATGTTTAAGCTTCTATCTATCATGTACTTTCTGAAACCTTTGTGACATTTTCCCAGAGCTTGGTCTGGGCTTCAACTTTCCCTCAGTTCATTCCTCATTTTACCCAATTTAATCTCACTTCATCAGTTTCCTGACATTTACTCCCCAGGTATCCCCAGCACCCATTGCCCTTCCTAGGCTGTTTATTTTTTAATGACTTCATCCCCATCGCTGTTTCTTGGTTCACTGACAAAGCACTAAAAGCTCTGGTTCTTAAATTAGAACAGTTTTGTGGGAGGCAATTCACAGAATTCATGTTTAGCTTGTACAAAAGAATCACACATCTGCAGCTCGGCTCATTTTAAATAAGTCTTGCTGCAAAAGACCCAAGGACGCCAGTATTCCCCAGCTCTGGTTCAGGGTGGCAGTAAGTATTACCAAGTAATGGTGCCTGCATGTGTTCAGTTCCACTGAGTTAACTAACTAGTTAACACTGTCATAAGCTGATGGGGCTGAGCTTAAAGATTTGAAGCTATCCATGACTCTGAATTATTAGAGCAGAGACGGTTCCAAGGAGGGCGGCTCCCTCCTCTCAGTATGGGGGACATGGTAGAAGAATGCAGAGTCTTTGGCTGTGAGATACTGTGTCTCTCCATGGTCCCAATCCTAGTTTAGCCCCACTGTCTCTCAGAAGAACAAAACTCTGCTGCTCTGTGCACAACCATTTCAGGAGTCCAGTTCCTCCCACCAAGCTCCTCTGCCCAGATCTGAGTTAGGCTCAGCTGCACGCTTCATTGAATAATGAAATAGATGGGTGGAGGCCATAGGATTGATGTGAAAGGAAAAGCATAAAGGAAGGCAAGGAGACAGAATGAACCCTCCATCCATGTTTGAATTACATCACCAAGCAAGTGATAGCAATGCGAATTTGGTGGCCGAGGTGAAATCAGTGTGCCAAGCGAAGGGTAGTAGAGGGTCCTGCCCACTGCCGGACACTGTGTGACTGACCTATGTATGGGATGGATGAAAAGACCAAGATATATTATCATAGATATATTAGCAAGTACATAGATCTGCTCACAACCAATTAAAATTAGATTAAAAGACAGTAATGCCATTTCTTGGACAGCTGCCTTCCATGTGTGAGTACGCCTGTCACTAAGTGATACTACCAAAATGCAGAAAAGTAAAAGGCCAGGATGGAGGCTTGCCAGTGACCCTAGCACTCAGGAGGCAGAGGCAGGAGGATGACCGTAAGTTTAAGGCCAATATTGGTTTCAGAATGAATCCAGGCAAGCCTATACTATAGAGTATATTCTTGAAGGAAAAAAAAAGTAGAAAGTAGAGGGAGAGGATGAAGGGAAATGGGGAGGATGAATAGGAAGGTGGGGACCCTGACTGCTGCCATAGCTTTTTGTACTCAGTTCCCTCGCACATATGTAAAGCTAAGAGCAGGATTCCTGTGCTCTCAGACCACCTTCTACGGGCTCAGGTCATCCAACAACCTAACAGGTCTGCTTTGAGCTCCTTTTGTTTACCCACAAAGTGACAACTGAGGTCAACTGTCTCACACCCTCTTCCACAAACTTGCAAAGAAACTTTTCTGGAGTCTTTGGGGCGCCTGCCATCTGTTAGCCCTGGCTGCGATCCAAGCAGAAAATATGAGCTCATGCTTAAGAAAAAAAAAAAAAAAAAGACTTCCACACTTTCCAGCTGCAATTTTTTCAAACCTTAAAAATACCGCTACTCTAAAAACAAGCAAAACCCAAGACCAAAAGAAAGGAGACAAATTAGGTCACTCCTCCTCCTGCCCATCTGTGTTTGGGAGTTCAAGTCTAAAACGGAAAGCAATGTCCCCAGACTAAGCCATGGCCTGACCTAATGAACGCGAGATAGTTTGTAAGGGCCTGATCAACAGAGGAAGGGACGTGGTGGAAATGTGGACATTATAGGTGAGCCAAGGTCCTTAGATGGGACGTTGTTGCTGACAGGAAGACAAGCGGCTACAGGACCCAGCTAATATTACTTTTGTCAACAACCGCAACAGGCCTTGAAATGAGCCAACGTGTGTAACCAGATGGGCAGAATCTCAGAGTTTTATAGTCAATGACGATGCCATTGGACTTGCTGGTCCTTCTCTCTCTGCCCCACACCCATTCACAGATGAGAAAAGCTAAGGCCTTACGCGTGGCATGGTTTGCCTGAGGTGGGTCAGACCAGAGTCTGGGTTGTAGGTTACAGCACTGAGTTCTGCTGAGTGGAGTAGAAATTATCAAAAGGTGTGGATCTGGGCAGGAACCTGGCCCTGAGACTCAGGAAGGGATGGCACTCAGGGCCCAGCGACCGAGTGGTTCTGATTAGAACACACTGCCTTAGGTAAGGAGGACTCTGGCCCTGGGTCGGCCCTTACCACACCCTGACGCACATAAGGATGGCGGGTGACAGTATAGCTGTTGGCTTATGCTGCATTTTTGAGTCACATACATATCTCTCACCCCTGCTCCACCAAAATGATTAAAAATGTTGGTGCTCTCTCAGAACGGGATTCAAATACTGATGACCAAAATCAATAATAAATGTTAACAGTGTGTATCCTCTCACAGGACAAATGGGAAGATTGGAAATAACAATGACTTTGAAATTCTTTTTTATTATTATGTCTTTCTGGCCTCATTTTTCTTTCCTTCAGCAAATATTTATTAAGCACTTAGCATGCTAGAGTCAGTGTGCTGGGTTCTGGGGACAGGAAGTGTTGGAAGGATGTGGTGTCCCTGTAGGCCCTATTGATTGGTAGTAAAGAAGGACATCGAACACACAACCACAAGAGGAGTTTGCAATTGCAAATTAACTAAAAATTTGACAATTCCCATGAAGTAATCATAGTTCAGTAAAACATTCTTACAAGAAGACCTGAATTCCATTTTTAAAACCCTTCTCTGAGAAATGGCCTTTAAGCTTGAGAAAGCTAAAGAGAACAAAGAGAAAGAACTAATTGGTTTTAAAAAGAGCAAGTGTTTCTACTAACTGCCCTTGGCATCCACATAGGGAGTCCCCTGAACCCTACACCTCACTGGCAGGTAACAATCAATGGGTAAAACAAGGAAACAAGCCACCTGAGAAAAACTGAGTTCACAGCTTGGGTTTTGGGTAGTTTTTTTTTTAAGCCTCCTCAAGAAAAGGGAAAGAATGAAGTGAAAAGTCCCAAAGAAAGAGATGTTCAAGCCAGAAGTCAAAGAACCACTTCACAGTTAGCAAGGTAATTAGGTCGCCTTAATGATGTATTCAATGGAGGCATCATGGTTACCATCTTGCAAGTGCTGGACTGCAGAATGCAGAACCTAACAGGGCTGCAACGTGTGTCTGTACCTCCTTCATTCTTCTACAAAGAAAGAGAGATAAATGTTCGCCTCAGTATGACAGGTGCCACTAAAGGCAACAACATGCCAAATGCCCTGGTGCCCTGCAATGGGGAACTTAGACTCTGTAGAGATAGCTGAGGAGGGGTGTTTAAACCATAGTGGAAGGGACGGGGAGAGAAATCCAGGGTCTGGATTAACTACAGGTCTGGACAGAATAGCTGAGCAGTGTACATTAAAGAACAAACCCGGAGTGCCAAGGTACTTGGCACAATCATGTTTGAAAAACTTGTGTGCCCTTTCTGACAATGTCCTCCAGTCACAGCATGGGCCCCCCTATCAGAGGAGTCACAAGAGTTTCAATGCACTGGGTGAATAATTTTACCAGCAGAAATATTTGCCCTGTGCAACAACTAAACTTTCATTTCTTGGCCTCTCAGTATCAAAATAGAATTTTAAGTTAGTTGGACATGATAGAGTATGGCCATAATTCTAGTACCTGGGAGGTGGAGAGAGAAGGATCGGGAGTTCGAGGCCAGCCTCAGCTACATGGTGACGTTAAGGGCATCTTGAGCTACATGAGATAGTGAAAAAGGCAGGCAGGAAGGCAGGAAGGCAGGAAGGCAGGAAGGCAGGAAGGCAGGAAGGCAGGAAGGCAGGAAGGCAGGAAGGCAGGAAGGCAGGAAGGAAGGAAGGAAGGAAGGAAGGAAGGAAGGAAGGAAGGAAGGAAGGAAGAGAAACTTGAAACCTACAGGAGGGAAAAAATAGTTGATAATAAATGCTTTTCATCTTTTTATGGTGAAAAGCCACTGAGTGTCCACAGCCAGGGGCCTAAGTGATGCTGAGAATGCACAAGAAACTACAAACTCGTTTTCCACCCCAATAGATGAAATGTTTATAGTCCAAAGACAAGAAAGGACCTCAGAAGAGGTGAGAACAAGTCCTAAACTGGCCTTTCTGAGCTGAGTGCCACAGATCAGAGCTGCAGAGAAAAGCCACAGGGCCCTTTGCGTGTGTGAGGAGGTCCAAAGCGAAAACACGTGCCTTCCTCATCAAGGTCTTAGCCACGTCCAAAGTGTCCACTGTATAGGTGGCAGAGGAGAGGGAAGCAGAGTCGAGACACTGCTTACAAAGGCCTTGGGATAAAGAACATGCAGTGTGCTACAGAGGAAGAACACAAGGAATTGGATACCTTACCAGAGTCAGGACAATGAACAACAAAAACCTGTGTATCTCCAACCAACTGGGACCGTGACACTTTAAAGACCCCCGCAAGCCTGAGAGGCAGCTTTGAGTACCGAGGGGAGACCCGGTGCTACTGAACTCGCCCTCATTGGCCAATAACGAAACGTGCTTCACAAAGTCGAATGTAGACAGAAAGGTGAGGTTATGTTGAGCCACAGAGCCAGAGAGTGCATACAGATTGTGCACTGTGTAAACAATACGCATATGTTTATACAAGTACACACTCTACTTCCGTTTATAGTCTGTGGAAGTCAGAAAAACCATCAACAAAAAAAATAATTAGAGAAGCTGACAGGCTTGTAGACAGATGCCATTTCAAGTTTTCTAGATGAAATCAGACCAAAAGAGGACAGATCAAGATAATAATCCAGCTAGAACTACTTAAATAAACTTATTTTCATGCTAAAATCTTGGCCGGCAGCCTTGAAGTTACACTCTTGTAGATCACTGTGGCGAGGGGAAGCTCTGAATGAGTGAGAAGCTGAGCGATCCTGAGCAGGGGCTGAAGGAAGGGAAGGACAGATGAAGGGCCCTGGGAGCTTCTTCTTCTTCCTTCAGTAGAAATGGGTTAGAATTGGTGTCAGTGTATAACGGATATCAGGGAAGTTCACTGCATTTCTTTCTAGGTTTATTTTCGTTTTAAGTGTGTGGGTGTTTGCCTTCGTGTATGTTCATCTTGAGCATGTATGATGCGTGAGGAGGCAGAAGTGTGTTTCAGGTGAGTGGTAGGCTGCCGTGTGGGTGCTGGAGGCCAAACCTGGTTCCCCTGCAGAAACGGTGTTCCTAACTGCTGAGCCATCCCTCCAGACCCAGGTGATAGCATTCTTGTTACACAGTGAGAAAATGGACTCAAAGGAGTTGGGTGTTAAAGAACAAAGATGGACTCAACAAGTGTTTTTACTCATTTGTCAATGTGTGTGTGCATTTGTGTGTGTGTGTGTGTGTGTGTGTGTGTGTCTGTGTATGTGTCTCTGTGTGTAACAATAATCATCAAGGAAAGGAAGGCTATCACCTTGAGAGTGGAGGGGACATGAGAGGATTGGAGGGAAGGGACATGGGAGAGACTGGAGAGGAAAAAAGAAAGGGAAATAATATAATTATCCAATAAATTCATGAATTCTAAAGAGAAGCTAGGTGTCGAGTGCTGGGCTACAAAGGGGAATGGTTGTGATGGAATTCAAACCCTCATCCGTTGTCAAATTCCACATTCTTCTCCTTTTACCACCACATGTAAAGAGCCACCAACTGTATTCTCTCACCTTTAGCACAATATCCAACCATTTCAGGAGCAATCTGTGACAAGCTTCTTCAGCAAACAGTGTGGACGGCAGGAAGTCCTTAAAATGCCCACCAGAGTCCAGCAAAATGGTATGAGCTCTAAAGTATCTTATGTCATGACTTATATAAATGTATCTAGATAGATAGGTAGGTAGATAGACAGACAGACAGACAGACAGACAGACAGACCTACAGACAGATAGACAGATAGACAGATAGACAGATAGATAGAGATAGAGATGTATATTAGAGAAAATAAGGCCCCACTGATAAACTAATTTAGTTAATTTAGTATATATTTGTGTGGTGGGAGTTAGGGAACAGAACAGAAAGACTTCAATGGCTTAGGTAAGGCGTAACAAAGTTCAAAAGCACACAATCAATAGGGATTCTAGGTTTTCCTGGTCCCAACAATCATCATCCTTCTCACCCTCTGACCTTTGACTTCCCATCTGTAAAGTGATTGCAGTTACCTTGGTCAGCTTCACCTCCAGCACATGGCTGCTATGAATCCGACTGTCGAAATGAGCTACCTCTTTGGATGATGACTTCACCTTGGCGATGATCTTCACATACGAGAAGACAATCACAGCCGTCGGGAGCAGGAGGCAGAAGAAGAGGATGCTCAGGATGAACACCTGGCCCCCACCTGAAGCCTGGGCCAGCCACCAGTCCAGGGTGCACGAGGTTCCGAAGGGTTCAGGTGCATAGTCCCCCAGGCCCACCAAGGGCATGGTGGTCCAGAAGGAGGCGTATGCCCAGATGATGGCCAGGCAGATGTAAGCATGCTTTCTCTTCAGCCAGACCCCTGGAGGTGGAAAAAAAAGCATTACCAACGGAACCTGCCCGACACCCATGTACCTCCCCTGGACATGTCAAATTCCATCTCCAAAGATTTATTCCACTGAATTCTGGGAGACGTGGACAGATAATTGAAGCCTGGGGGAGAGCGAAGTCAAGGGAGGGAAAGTTCCAGAGCTGGAGCCTTTGTCCAGGAGGATGCAATTTGAAGAGAACTCACAGGGACAGTTTTCTCTAGGCACCTAGGAGCTTCCGGAGGGAGAAGTGACACAGGGGGAGGGGGAAGCAGACAGCCAAAGAAGGAAAGGACGCTGAAGACAATGGAGGAGCTTGGGAAGACGGCTGGAGAGTATGTCAGGAAGTGGTCCAAGAATTGAAAGAAGAATCCTTCCCAGGAGTGAGAAATCATAAAGGATTGGCTGTGTCTTTCAAACACCCTTATTCCTAACACCTTCTGTGTGTCTGTACCCCTTGTTTGCCTAAGAACTGGCTGCGTGGGGCTGGTGGGTCCTGACACTGTATTGGGACACTGAAGACGGTGGCTATGCTTAGAAATTCATGCAGTTTTGTTTTTTTTTTTTTTTCATGTTATTCACGGGACAGTCAAGCACACACAGCCGTGGTGGGAGAACAGCAGACAATCTGATTAGGCACACATGCTGCAAAGGTAACTCTGAGAAAACATCTTCAAGAAGGTTGGGGGCGGAGCTCTGTGTAAGGATACTAGTTTCTTAACCAAAAGGGAACTCCAAGAGGAAGAAATGCTGCCATAATTTAACATAAATCGTTAAAAAGAAGTAGTGAAGGACCAATGATTGTATTCCAAAGTTCAACATGGCCACCAAAGCCAGATTAGCATCAGTTGCTGTGGAAGTGTTCTCTGGCCCTCCCTTGTCACACTGCAGGAGAGCCAAGGGAGAGGCTCCTTGATGCCTTGGGTGCACAGTAGCAGGGGAGAAATACGAAAACACGGAAACACGTGGCGCAAAGCTCAATGATCCCTTCCGCACGCACTCAAATCTGCTTCTGCTCTGAGCCAGTGAGATCTGAGTCCCTAAGACCACAGTTCTTCGGAGGGTAGTGTCTCATGTCACCTTTCTGAAGGCCCACCGCCCTGAACAGCAAGGGAAGTTGTGCTGACCCAGAGCTTATGGGTTTGTTGCTGGTTTCTTTGTTTTCTTGTTCGTTTTGAGACTGAGTCTCTAGCCCAGGCTGTTCTCAAACTGGCTGTGGAGCTGAGGATGTCCTTGAACTGTCCTTGTATGTCCTTGATCCTCCTGCCTCCTTCTCCCAAGAACAGGAATTACAGTGTACATTCCCACTGTGCCTAGTATATACGGTGCTGGGGGTAGAACCCAGAGCTCTGTGCATGCTAGGCCAGCACTCGGCCAACTGAACTGTCTCCCCAGTCTTTGCTTAAAGGTTTTGATGAAGTTTAAAGCAAATGAAACAATGTCAGCTTTGCGAGCTATACACATGAACATGAACATGAACATCTACTCCTGTGTGTGTGTGTGTGTGTGTGTCTTGTCACTAAGAAAAACATATAACCAATTGTTGCTATGCTCAGTTGTCTGCGTTTGCTTGAATACATGCCATTACACGCCACGACGTACAAAACTTCCTCAAGCCCAACCCGAGAAGGGTAGCAGTCGGGTAGCCACAAAGGTTTGTCAGCCCTTGATCATCCATGATAACGCATCAAACACTGGCAGAGACCATGAACATATACTCATAAGGATGTGCAGAGGCATACGGATAAGCATTGAGAGTGGGGGTTACTTAGTGAGGTGCTTTGATACTTACGTTCCAGTATGGAGAAAGGCTGTCAAGTACAGGAGGGAGGAGATTAGTAGATGGGTTCTGTGTTGCTCCAGCAGTCAGAACTAGGACCAATGGGTGGAGGTTACTGGGAGGCAGTTTCGTCTCAATATAAGGAATAACATTGTAACAATGAGAGCAGACCAATCAGAGAATGGGCTGCCTTGTGCAAGAGTAAGCTCCCCGTCACTGGTCACTGGAATTGTGCAAGAGGCCAAACGGTCATCTCTCGGGGATAACTGTTTGCAATATTACATGGTGGGAAGGTCTGAACATCCCCAAGTGACCTTTAAAATTCCAATATGCTAGAGAACACTGTGTGGTGGGTCCAATAGTGAATCAGATCAAATGGTGAGGTATCACTGAGGGTCAACCTTAGAGAATCTAGAGAGTATACACATTTCTCATACAGTGCATGCCCTGCCATGATTCTGGTGATGGATAACATCCTGTCTTTAGTTGGTACCAAGTTTAAACTGAAGATGACATTTTAAAACAGGGATCAAACTTTAGTCTCCTCAAGTACTGCCAGGAAATTGAACTTTCTGTCTTCTTGTCTATAAAATCTGTAATTTTATTAAAAATTAAGTTTGTTGTGCTAAAAAAAAAAAAAAACAAGATTGGTAAGAGTTAGACTCTGATGTCATCCAAACTGCATAATTTTACATTTTAACTTTATTGGAAATTTTGACTTGGGCTGTTTCTACTGGAAGCTTCAGGTGTTTATAAAAAGAGATTTAAATTATAATGGTAAAGACATTTACAACACCATTCTCCTGCCATAGTCTCCCTTAGAGTCTCGGTACTATAAACTGTTTAGGAACCAAAGAAATCTTTCCCTTCCACATCTGTCTGCTGACTGTACTCTGTCCTCTGTCCTTGGCCACTCTACCTAACCACTTGTCAGTCCAAACAGCTTTACGCAAAGGGAATCAGAACCACTTCCTGGGTAGGTCTGATTCTCAATATTAAAAATAAGTGCCACCAAATTTTCTCCTTCTTGTTCAGAAAATTCCCAGAAATCCCCATACCGAAGGTACTAAAACTTGAATTAGTACGACAGTCTAATCTTGAAAACACAGGGCTCTGAAGACTCCATTACAGCTCTCTCACCAGCTCCCTTGTTAGCTACTCCTCTACCTACCAATACCAGGACAGATCAGCAGAGCGGCATCTCAGTGTGTGTGTCCTTTCAGGTAGGGACATCTGTTTGGCTCTCTAAACCTGGAGAACATTCTGGAGCTCCCCATCTCTGAAAATACGGGGAGTCCGAGTCCTAAAGGAGAGTTGCAGACAGCTTTCCTTATAATTGCGAAGCTGAGTAGGTCATCAGCTAAATACCCCAGGCCTGATCATGCTCATGCATTTTTTTGTTTTTGTTTTTTTATGGGGAAATGTGGTAGGCATTTCCATACTTTATACAAAAAAGTAAGATATTTAAAAGCTATAGGCATTATTATAAAAGTAGTACTAAAGGAATATACATTGATACAGGTCAAATCAAAATACAGAGTAGAATAGGGCAGGCTATGAATAGTGGAAGTATTCTTGGTCACTGAAGTTATTAATAATAAATTTATTTACTGGGAAAAGTGTATACAGCTCTAACGCTCAAACCGTCTAACTTCCACCATCAGGGAGCAAGGAACCTTCCAACTTACCATAAGATAGATAGCAGATCTTCAAGTACCGGTCCAGGCTAACAGCAGTCATGGTAATAAGACTTCCACAGCCAAAGAAAAATCCGGCCCATCCATACCAGCGGCAGCCAAACCAGCCAAACACCCAGCGGTGGCAGAAGCAAGAGATGATGGTGAACGGTTTGCCTACAACTAGAGCACCAAGCGGGTGTCAGAGGAAGTTCCTTGTCATTGAAACCTCTCCACTTGCTCAGCTGACTAAGCTGTCCCTTCCTCCCACAGACACATTTCAAGGTGTGAGTATGCGCGCGCGTGCACACACACACACACACACACTTCACAGAACTGATAGATTAATAAGATTCTGACAGGCCCACCACAACTCAACGATAAAACCCTGTTGTTGAAGACACAACAGGTCTTCGTCACGGACATAAAGTGATCAAGTTGGAACTGGGCTGAAAGTTTTCTCCACACTGGGTAGTCTTCACAGTGCTTGAAGGTGCCATGAAGTCGGCAGGGAGACAATTGTCCTGAGCAGTCTTGCTCAGCTGTAGATGATAGGATACTATGAGTCTACTGGGCAGTAATGGATAATGTTGTAGGAGTAACCAACTGTTTTCAGATTCAGTTTGAAGCCTGCTTCAGAAGGAGAGTTCACATCTGAAACTGTAAACTCAATGAACAAGCTGATGGCTTAGGAAGTCCTGGACAATGGGAAGAAGCTACTGCCTTGCCCTGCTAGAGAGTCATAGTAAGCCTTCCAAATAACTGCTTCTGCCCATAGACTATAATGCCACTGTCAGTGCTGGCCAGACCGATGTCATTTTGCAGTTAACAGTAGTGACTTCAGGGACAACTGGCAAAAGCACTGAGAATAAATGAGTGTTGAATGTCGGGCTGTCCTCTCCCTCCCTCCCTCCCTCCCTCCCCCCCTCCCTCCCCCCCTCCCTCCCTCCCTCTCTCTCTCTCTCTCTCTCTCTCTCTCTCTCTCTCTCTCTCTCTCTCTCTCAGAACAACACAGAGCAGAAAGAATTTAAGAGCCGCAGGAAGGGATGGGGAGTGGTATGAAATACTAACATCGTAACAAGCCTGTCACACTCCTGAGCTCACAGTGGGTGTGACTACCTGTACAAGAGCTGGACTAGACTTTACCAGGGCTGTCAACACCCTCTCATGTGTTTTGCTTTAACATATTTGGCTGTTGTGTCTTGGAGGCCTGCTGTTATCTAAAAGCAGGTAGAGAGGGAGTGGATCCTGAGGAAAGGGGAGGTATGAGGGAGCTCAAGGGAGGGGCAACTACAGTCAGCAAGTGTTGTGTGAGAAAAAAATCTATTATCAGAATAAAAAAGACAATAACACTTAGATCAAGAAATATTTAAATGGAAGGAATTCTAAACCGTGTGCAATACACTGGCTTTCCAAGGATTCCAATAACTCCACTCTGTAGTTTCATGAATAACAAAGAATTAGAGATTTGAATTCACTTGATTTCTATTTATTGTGTTATGTCAAAGATTTACGCAATGTCACAGATTTACAGAATAATGTTAACTAGAAGTAATCTATTTTTTCTTTGTGCAACGTCATAGATTTACAGGATACTGTTAAATGGAAGTAATCATAGTAGGCATCCATGTACTGACAAATTTTAAAACAAATATTTGCAATGATTTTGGTTGGTGTTGTAACTCAGTTGTTGGAGTTTTTGCCTGGCTCAACGTTCAGTGCACACAAATCAGACATTGTGACATCCCTGTAACTGTAGCACTCAGGAAGTAAAGTTAGAAGATTAGAAGTTCAAGAAGTTAAACTCTACTATACAGTGAGTTCGCTGCCATCCTGAGGCACATGAGACCCTGACTCAGAAAAAAAAGAAGGAAGGAAAGAAGGAAGGAAGACAGTCTTAAATCTTTCATTATTAAATGCTTTTAAATCAAAGGTCTTCCTTTGTCATACCAGTTTGTTAAGGATTGTTAACCAGAAATACATATTGTTTTATTTAAAGCTTTACAATGTCACCTCCCATGAATTTTTATGCACTGATTGTGAGTTTTCTGTTCTCGTTGAAACTTTTGGTACAATCGCTCCTGCAGTGAGAGAGTGAGCATGGTTTCTAAGACCAGATATAACTTCTTGCACTCAGAGTTAAGCCCTGAAAAGGAGGACTTGGGAGAGGAAGGGGGTGGTTATCTCTGGGTATGGTGGTTTGAGTAGGTATGCCCCCCACAGACTCATGTGTTTAAAGGCTTGGCCCACAGGGAGTGGCACTATTAGGAGGTGAGGCCTTGTTGGAGTAAATGTGACCTTGCTGGAGGAAGTGTATCACTGTGGAGGCAAGCTTCAAGTCTCATATGCCCAAGCAACACCTAGTGTGACAGTTCACTTCCTGATGCCTACGAATCAAGACGCAGAACTCTCGGCTCTTCTTCAGCACCATGTCCACCTGCACACTGCCTTGTTCCACCATGATGATGATGGACTAAACCTCTGAAACTGTAAGCCAGCCCCAATTTAATGTTTTTCTTTATAAAAGTAGTCATGGTCATGATGTCTCTTAGCAGTAATAGAAACCCTAACTAAGATAATGGGAAAACCCTATTTTGAGAAACCATGGGCATTACATACCTTGAATACAGAATAAGAGACTGAAAGGCCAAAAAGGTGTTAGCCTCACACATACTTCCTCAATTTTGAATTTATTTACCATATGTATATATTATTAACTGATAGATAGATAGATAGATAGATGTTAGATAGATAGATAGATAGATAGATAGATAGATAGATAGATAGATGATAGATAGTTAGATGATAGATAGATAGATATCCATTTTACTATTCTCTGTGATTCTTATCAATAAATACAAAAGAGAAATTCAGATATCTCCAGGGAAACAAAAGGATTCAAGGAGATGAAAAATGAAAGATTCTTGGGATTGGAAAGAACTTTACCACTACGGCAATTTTCAAATGTTCCTCCCTCAGGCTCCTCCGACAGCACACATATGTCTGGGCATGTATGCATAGGTGGATACATATGTGTATACATGTGGCTTTGTGTGTGGTTCCGTATGTATGCATGTCTGCGGGTACATGGGTTTGTGCATGGATATGTGCAAAGGTGCACGATCTGTGCATGCATGACTATGTGCATGAGGGGAGACTGAACAAGGAGATCCTGACCTCCTTTCAATCAGGAAAAATATCTTCTTATTTATGGCTATTTTATAACATTATTTGATGTTTGAAATTGTTTAGGAACACAGAGGGACTAGTTAGGAAGGGAAGCACCAGGAATGGTGAGGGAAGGAGGAGAAGAGGTATGGGAAGGAGATTCATTGAAAAATCTGAAGACAATCCTGCAAGAAAACTCATTATTTTGGATACTATTTCTTAAAAAAAACTAACAAAAATTGTTCAGCAATCACTTCTTTAAGTTCTTTCATTTCCATGTTCTCTTGCAATTTTTCCTTCTCTATTCATTCTTTGTCTCCCTTGCTATGTTGACTTATCGCTCATTCAAATATGAAAGAGACATTTTAATAACTGTAAAGTTCAAACACATGATAGCCATTGTAAATACAAGAGTCGATGTGTTTACAGCCAGGCCCAGCAAGCAGGGAGGATGCACAACAGAATGATAAATAGGAATTAGTGGGGTGAAGAAAAGTAATGTTCAGAGACAGACAGGAATCGGTGTTTTACATAAGGGAGTGACATTTAGGGAGAGTCGGAATCAGTGAACTGAAGTCTTCTGGCAGAGAAGAGAGTGGACTCCAAACCTGTGGAGAACCCCTTGTGTGGAGGCCAAAACAGCAGAAAAGACAAACACTGATCTACAGACCAAAACTAGTATAGGTGCTAGATCTCCATCCAGAATAGAGTTTTTATTTGGCTTGGGTGTGTGTGTGTGTGTGTGTGTGTGTGTGTGTGTGTGTGTGTGTGTGTGTGTGTGTCTGTGTGTGTGTGTGTCTGTGTGTGTGCCTGTGTGTGTGTCTCTGTGTGTGTCTCTGTGTGTGTCTCTGTGTGTGTCTGTGTGCGTGTCTGTCTGTGTCTGTGTGTGTTGATTGGTTGGTTTTTGAGACAGGGCCTCATGTAGTCCAACCTAAGCTCAAATGTATTCTGTAGCTAACAGGATACAGGATAACCTTGAAATCCTGTTCCTCTTCTCTTCACCTCCCAAGTGCTAGACTCTGTGGGCACCCTGGGGTGGAGAGAGCCTTTGAGGTCTCTTGTTGGAAAGGTCATCTACAACAAGAATCTATCCATCCATCTGTGTGTATGTGTCTGCCTGAGTGTCTGTCTGTCTGTCTGTCTGTCTCTCCCACAGAGCAGAACACTCCTCAGCCTGGCTGCTGTTAGAAACACCAGAGCTGTTCTGTTTCCATGGCATCGTGCTTTGCTTTGCCTTCACTATCGATTTCCAGGATTTCAAACCCCTATCTCAGCTGATACCCTATGTCTGGAGGGAACTCAGGCAGCGGTTTCCTCTCTCCGCCTCTCCACCTCACGCTCTTGCATGTCCTTTAGTAAGAGCCTTCTGTGCCCAAGACAACCGGCATTAAGTTGCATATATGCGGCATGTCTGATTCTAGAACGTGCTTCTCCAGTGTTTAGAATGGAAGGCAGCTGGGTAAAGAAAAGACTATTTCTTGGGATGTATTGGAAGAAAGTGTATGACAGACACTCGCCATGACCTAGATTAACCAGAGAAAATTTAGGTGGAAGAAAATACCTTCTGCTGGATTCCTGTAAGAGCATTTACGGGGGAAGGAAGGAAGCAGTTTCTGTGAACTCAGAGCAGACAGGCAAGGCTGAGAACAGTTTCAATGTATCAGACCAATTAAGAGTGTGTTTTAATTCGAGCCCGATCCACGTCAGCCTTCAGCAACAGTCAGGTATTACTCACTGGTGAAGGATGTTGCTGAAATGACAGAGTTCACTAGGACAGACATTTTACACTCAGAACTAGGAAAGGAGCCTTAAGTAAGCGGATGGAGAAAAACCAGACCATTCCTGCTGCTTTAGCGCCATCGCGTGACCACAGACAAAATGACAGGCACTTTGCAGCCTCACAAAACTTAGGGTTCACACAGAAGGGGGTTTGGTAATGCATTCCTCTTCTGTTGATTATACACATTACCACGTAAAAACAAACACATCAAACACTTCACTAACAGCCTGAGACCACATCGGGTTAACAGATATGTGAATCCCAATAAAGGTTAGGGTACAGCTAGGCAACTCTGGAACTCTATAGAAAGGATGACAAGGGAACACATGCAGTTTTTATTTTTTTCCACATAGAAACTTGCCTAGAAATGCATGAATGTGAATACATGGAGTGATGTATGTCTGTATCTCTGTGTGTTCTGTGTGTGTGTGTGGTGTGTGTGCAGGGACACACATTTGTTTAGGCGTGTGTGTACACCAAATGTCAATGTTGGTGTCTTCCTCTGCCACCTTATTTGGGGGACCAGGATCTTTCAGAAGCTGGAGTCGACGCTCCTGGGTGTTCCTGTCTCCACTTCCCAATGCTGGGATTATGGCTTTGCCACAGCCGTGGACACTGAGGATTCAAACTCGGGAGGACTTCATGCTTGAATAGCAAACACTTCACCCTCTGAGTCCCTCAACCACTGGAAGTAAACACCTGATAGGCGAACTTTTAAGTACCCACCCCCCCCCCCCCCAGTAATGATGTCTGTGCAGCCAGCTTTAAGGACCATGGAAGCAGAAGCTTGTGACCAGTCCTTACGTTACAATTAAGATCACCGCTGGCCCAGAGGTTTGCCTCTCTTCTCCTAGTGACCTGTCGCTGTCTTTGGCTGGTGTTTTCCCTTCTACATACTGTCCTCTTCCAGTTTTCCCTGAGAGGGGTAAAGCAGTCATGGGGTGTAACGCGGTAGACTGCTGGATAGCCAGTCTGTAGTCCAGTGCACTCTGGGATACGTATGGTATCATGTGTTGTTCAAAATGTTATCCTTAACACTTAACGTGCCTGGGGCACAGCAAGAACGCAACAACGGGCTTGGGAACTGGCTCCATGTGTAGAGTGCTTGTCATATAAGCGTGAAGAGCAGAGTTCAGATCCACAGCACCCATGTAAACACACTGAGTGGTCAGCCCATGTGAGGCAAGGATAGCGAATTCCCTAAGGCAAGCCGGCTAGCTAGAGAAGCAAATTAGAAAGTAATGAGTCCAAGCGAGAAACCCTGCCTCAGTATGGAATGTAGGGAAGGATTGAGGAAAACACTGACATCAACTTCTGGCCTACACACACACACACGCACACACACACTCTTGCATGCGCACCACACAAACATGTGCCCGCCCACACACATATGAATATGCTTGCGCAGACACATACACATGAATGTGTAACCTTACAAATCTGCTCATATATGTAAAAATGCAAATCCACACAAATATATGTGCAGAGAAAAAATAAATAAGGAAGAAAGAAAATATTCAACATCAACAACAAAAATCTAGGCATAGTGCCATGTGCCCGTGACTCTAACACTCAGGTGGAAGACAAAAGGATGAAGAGTAAGTCCTCCTCATCTACACAGCACTTCGGGGGACAGCCTAGGTTACAGGAGACCTTTCCTCAAAAGGAAGGGGGCATAAAGAAAGAAAGGAGGAAAGAAGGAAGGAAGGAAGGAAGGAAGGAAGGAAGGAAGGAAGGAAGGAAGGAAGGAAGGAAAGAAAGAAGGAAAAAAGAATTTTTTGTTTTTATTTTTATACAATATATTTGATCATGTTTTCCCCTCCCAGAACCTTGCTACATTCCTGCATACCCAACTTCATGTTCTCTCTCTAAAAAGAAACAAGTAAACAAATGACAGACAGAAAGACAGGAATAAAGACAGAAAGAAAGAAGGGAAGGAGGGGAGAGGAAGGAAAGAAGGAAGATGAAAATCAAACAAAAAAAATTTAAAAATGCCAAAAAAAAAGCCCACCCCAAACCATGGAGTTTCTTTTTGCACTGACTAACTACTCATGGTTGAAGGGCACTCCACTGAAGAATTTTTTTTTCCTTTCCCACCTGGTATCAGTTGAAAAATAGCTTCAGAAGAGGGACACGGTTGAGAGCAATAAGTGGACAAAGGTCCCACGCCTGACCAAAAATAATAGATGTTGAACGATCTCTTTAGCAGACATCTCATTGGCTGTCTGCAAAGACTGCAAATCTGCTTTGGGAAGGGAGGAAAGAAGTAGGTGGAGAGAAGAGTGAGCTCTGAGCCAGTGAGTGATTTAGACTGACTGATATTTAAAACCCACAAAGAAGGAACAGCGTGGCCATGTTACCTGATATCCCCAGATCACAGACTGCTAAATTGATAGTCATTATTTCAGCAGGTCTCAGTTTCTTCTTGCGTCTAGAAGACATATAGAGGACGTACCCATTTCCAAATGCCGAGAGAATCCCTACAAAGAAAAACAAAGTTTCCCATCATTAGAATGAGGGTCAGCACTCCCTTGCATATAACACACTTCTCAATTTCAAAAATGGACACCACAGATTCAGAGGGCAATGAGAGGCCACTAAATAAAATTCTAAATTAAGAAGATGAAATAAAAGGCATGAACTGTGAGTGACAGGCAAGGGATGGGTTGCCTCCAAAGGAATAGGAGTCAGGGATTGCAGGACTGAACTTACCCAGATAATGGAACCGCTAACTCCCCGGTTAGGCTCAGGAGGATGTGGGGATCCCAATGGTCAGTTCTTGTACTGGCCCCCAGGGCAGAGTGCTTTCCTCAGCCATTTTTATAAAGTATTGGCTTTGTAAGATCCCCTCCCTTGGAGAAGTGGGATCAACCCCTTAACTGTTTATAAGTCCTGAAGGTAAAGTCAACCCAGGGGGTGACTTCCGTGCCACTGTGAGCTCCCAGAGGAGCACCAGCATGCGGGAAAGGTGTGGTCAGAGGTGGCTGTTGTGAGCCCTGGCAAGGAAGGGGTCATCTCCTGGACACAAGCCCCAGGACTTAGACTCCTGAGGTGGTATCTGGAACTCGGGATGCCTTCAGCTACCGCTGGACTAGGTGTCAAGGGTAAGAGTGTAACGACTGGTAACATGGGCACTCCCCCTCCCACCAAGGGGAGAGAAAGTGACCCTCAACCCACCAGACCTAACAACAATGACAACATACATGTGTTCCCAAGTTTGAATAGTCTCTTATTAATGAAAAGTTGGTTTGGGTAGTACAAAGAAACTGTTCCAAAGTTCTTACAAAGCCCAGTTAAAATCCAAAACACAAAAAAGACCCATTATCTACTGACTGTATTTAAGAAAAGAATACACCTACTTCCATAGCTTAACATGTAGAGTAGATTTCCTCAGGAATTCTTGCTTCATAGTGTGGCTGTGTATAAATGAGAATCTGGTACAGCTGCCTTCAGTAGTAAGGAATAAGGAAAGCATTAAAGGAGAGACCCAGAGTTGTCTACTTTAATTTCTATTTTAATTTCTCCACCACAATTCATTTGGGGGCAAGGAAAAAAAATGTGTGTCTCTGTTGATGGCACGAAACCACCAGGACCTGCCTGCATTGTGCTTCTAGGAGATGCTGACTCTCTAGAGTCAAAGATGCTTAATGGTCCATGAAAGCCTCTTTAGCTTTCTTAAAGCAAAGGGGGAAAAAATTGAAGAAATTGTACAGTTCTAAAGCAAGGCAGATAAAAGGTAATGCCTGTCTCCTAATAAGAAACCATCTAGCAAGGCACACTGGGAAAGGAAAATACAAAAAAAAATGGAGATCGAAAATAATAAAATAAATTCCATCCATTTCATATCCAAAAAAGAGTAAAAAATAGTTAAATATTCACATGCAGTCAATTTAAAAGGCTTGTCTGACACTCTTTTGCCTGCCAGCATCTCTTGAGAATATTTCTTACTGTGTTTCCTTACATTTTTACTTAACCCTATTGCATAGGGTTTCACCCAGTGCCCATCGTAATTTAAAAAAATAGAATTCTATTAAGTGCCATATTCCATTGTTTCCACAAGCAACCTTGTCTGCAAATGAACTTTAAGAGAAAGTGATCTATTTTTAACACTAAGGAAAACAAGATTAAGACAATGGAGACTATGAGCCAGTCGTTTTTTTGACCATCAAAATCCTGTGTCCTCTGCAGACAGGAAGGATGAAGAGCCTTCCTCTACAGGCAGTTAATCAGGCAGGTGTTAATGTGGAAAAGTGGGGAGTGGAAAATGGGTCTCACGTTTATTTCTCCTGCATGCCAGACTTGCGCTTCTATTTCCATTCTTCAATTACCCCTAAGATTCCTAGTATTTAACAAGAATGTTGCCCTGTCTGCTTTGGCACCTTAAAAAGGACCTAGACATGTGACGACCAGACATGGAGTCAAGCCGAAGACATGGGTCTAGAAAGAGTCCCAGGTCCTCCATCGTCATTCAAACCTACCCTTCTCCCCTCAACCCAGATGGTTGTCCGGGACTTCAATTTCCCTCCCTGATTTACCTGACACTCCCTTTGCTTGGAGACTCTTCATTCAACATCTAGTTTCTAAGCTCGACTCCAGAATTTAAATCTGACTTTGATTCCCTTGAGCCCAACATGCATAAAGTGAGAACGTCCCACCGACAGTATTGGACTCTCCTGCTAAAAATGCTTCAACTTAGGAAAGAATAGGCTAATAGCCCTCCCACTGCTACACTGCCGAGAGCCATTTCTCTGGTTGAAGATACTATTTTCAAATCATCCCTTGCAACTGGCTGAGTTTATGAAGTGCTTGCTCGTCTGCCTTTTCCAATCACTGAGTTTAATAAAAACACGATGTGGAGTTTACTCTGAGGGAGTCTGTATACCAACAAAGGGCTTTTAGTTACTGCTCTGTTCCCAGCCACTTATGAGTAGCAAAGAATAGGTACTTCATATATTTGTGTTTGAAAGGACAAATTTAAATTAAATGAAAAGTAGCCAAATGCTCACAGTTGTACAAGGACCCTGGGAATTATTTGGCAATAGAGCACTTCTTTTTTTAATATCACGAATTCTTTCCGCCTCAAGCACTGACCATAGAGGGATCTTGAGAACTTTCTAATGGGTTTTTCTAATTTCAGGAATTACGTGAAATTCTTCGCCAGTCATAGACAGATGAGAGAAGGGAGAAGAGAGGGGAGGGAGGGATAGTGGAAGGAAAAGAGAGAGGAGAAAGAAAGAAAGAGAGGTTGAGAAACCAGGCTTGAACCAACACCTGAAAATATTAAAGGCATATAAACCTAAAGATGGAAGCTCACCGCATGCCCAAACTTAATGTAGCAACTTTAAATTAAATAAATGTTGCAAATATTTATTTAAAAAAACAGGGTATCACTATGCAGCTCTGGCTGGCCTGGAACTCTTCTATGTAGACCAGATTGGCCTCAACCTCACAGAGATCTGCCTGCCTGTGCTTCCCAGATGCTGGCATTAAAGATATGTGCCACCATGCCCAGCCAAATGTCATAAATCTTTATTTTCTGCATTAGTACAATCCAATATAAATATAATATAAACCAGAAAGAAGAGCTACACGTATACTTTAATTTTTTCTGGTAGCCACATTAAGCAACATAAAACACACAAACAAATTAGTTTTGACAGTTTAATACTTAATCTAATCCAGGAATTATGAGTTCAACAGGTACTTTAGGTTTCAAATATTTGTGCATTATTTTCCCAGTTCTAAGCCTCCAATAGGAGGCATGCATTTTCATTGCAATATGCTCCTTTGAAAGATAACTGTTTGTGTGCCCAGGAGCCACGGGTGGTTGCTGGATGAAAATACAGTCTAACATTATACAGGCAACCCTGTGTGAGTTATACACCAAAATCTTTTCATCCTAGACTGGTTTCCACTCATCATCAATGTAATTTTTGTCTTCGCAGTATCGATAAGGTGCAAAATCTAAGACAGTGTCTACTGTCACTGCTGTCCGGGGCCACAGTTCCCTGGGTTGTGAAAAGAAGAAGCTGAAACATTTGGCCAGCAAATGGTCTAAGGGCCATTCTTTCAGGACAGAAATATATTCATGATCACTCTTTTAATATTCACAAAGCAAACCTACTAGTTAAGCAACCAAAATGAAACAATCTCTAGATAAAGAATTCACTGTGAAAGTTCTTTGGATTATCAGTGGAATATTTATCCCTAATGACAGTAACAGTTGTTTTTATGAAACATTGTTTGACTGCCGTAATGCCTACCCACCTTTCCCCACCTCCACCAATCCCCATGTAAGTATCAGAACTGTTTGTGCAAAATCAGCCCAGCCTGTGACTTCTCTCAGTGCAGCCTCTGACACAGAAGCATTATGGAAGCTTACCGATGATTGTTAGGTAGAAGCCAGCCACTAAATCCGCTTCCCAGGAAAGTTTGGAAGCAAAGGGGTCCTCATCTCGAAGATAGTGTGGCAGGTGCTCGTCCTGGGGTGGGGCAGTGTGGTTTAAGGCCATGCTGTCTGCACACCACCGGGGTCTGTAAAGCAAATCAGCAGAGATCTCAACAGATGGAACAGTAAGTCCCTTTGGATCCTCTCACAGACGCTCTGCTTCCTGTACAACAAAAGGCGCACTCCGGGGCCCCATGGGGGATTAGTGCCCAGGGAGAAAAAGTTCAGCGCCTTTCTTAAATGACGTAAATACACCAACACTCAGTTGTTCAATTTGCAGTCTGGGCAAGGCTGCATCTTCTCCTCAGGCTTCCTCTGAGCCTTTTCACACCTCCGAAGACTAGCTTGTCCTATCGCTCCTTCGCAAACTTTATAAAGCCCTGAACTAAGAAAAGCTACTGTGTGAAATGCGGGCACGATGTACACTGTCTGATTTGTCAAGAGCCCAGCGTCTGTGATAGCCCTATCTTCTCCACTCCCTACATGTTCGGTGAGCTGCAGAGTTCTGCTAAGCGGAAAAATGGGGCATTCAGTGCAAAGGAACGTGGCCGCTTCTCTAAATGAAGCCAAGAGGTCAGAGATTGACAGGGTTAACCTGAAAGTTGAGCTGTTCATGAATGGCTCAGGGATGCACCAGCCTCCATCCACAGCTAAGCAACTATGACGGTTGATGGCTGCTAAGAGAAGGAAAGTCAGTCTTCTTTGGGGATGTGGCCACATGGTCCAGCAGGTTGCCCTGAACCCAACACAAATTGGACTCAGTGTGTTATTTTTTTAAAAGTGGAATTAAGAGGCAGGGGTGATCTGGGAAGAGTTGGAATGGAATTGAAAGCATTATATATGTACATGATATTCTCAAAGAATAAATGTTAAAAAAATACGTATTAAAAAATTAATGGCTGGAGTGCTAGTTCAGTGGTTAAGCACACACAGTACATGTATAGAGAACTCAAGTTTGGTTCCCAGAACTCCAATTGGGTAACTCAGAGTCACCTGTGTCTCAGGTCCAGGAAGATCTGGTACCTCTGACCATAGGCATTAGCACTTTCTACACACACACACATACATGCACAGAATCACACATTCATTCACACAAAGATTCACATGCAGAAACGCTAACACACACATACATGCATACACATACACACTCACACACACAAAGACATGTTTATGCACCTACACATACATACACACACTCAGAAACACAGAGTCACAATCACACATATGCACACATACACAGAGAGACACACACATATGGGTGATGGGGAACCTCCTTTGCCAATGGGCTTTGAGAGGCTGGAACAGGTTGTGTGTGGCCTTGGGCACCAAAATGGTGCACAGTGGCTTCCCCCCCTCTGTCTCTCTCTCTGTCTCTCTCTGTGTCTCTCTCTCTCTGTCTCTCTCCCTCTCCCTCTCACTCCACCTCTCTCTCTCTCTCTCTCTCTCTCTCTCTCTCTCTCTCTCTCTCTCTCTCTCTCTCTCTCTGTGTGTGTGTGTGTGTGTGTGTGTGTGTGTGTGTGTGTATCTCACCTGGATGCTGGATTCGGTTCCTGTTTCCTGGTCATACAGAGGGAGGACTGTGATCTGTGAGTCCCCCTTAAATAAAGAACACCTTATTATACTTAATTCTGATTTAGTGTAGGATTAATTTATTTGTGTTCTCTTTAATATGGGTGCGCACATGTGTATATACACATAGACACACACTCACAGAGACACACACTCACATACATATCCACATACACACAATCACACATTTAAGAATGAAATATCTTAGGAAAAACTGTGCCCGTTTAGAAAAGAACTGGGTCTTGACTAAGAAACCCAAAGTTCAGCCTTAGGAAGCTTTAGATTTTCCTAAAACAAAGAGCAGCTATCAGGGCACTCTCGTTCAGCCGCAGGATAAGATCCTGAGCAATGAGGACTCCTCCAAAACACACAGAATTGTGTGTTGTTTCTTTAGAATTTTTATTTTGAAAGGTTTACCAAGAAAACTTGTGAGTGGCACTCGGCAAAAAAAAAAAAAAAAAATAGTCCCACGCTACCCCTACGTGGTAAGAAAGAAGTTAGTACCTCTGGGAAGTGACCCACACTCTGAGATAAGGACATCCAGTGGGGCAGTGGGGGGATTCTTACTTCCTGGCATATAAAGAGGAGAAAAGCTTCTTCCAAGGGTTCTCTTCGGAGCTAGCTCATTTCACACTGCGCCAGCAAGTGTCACTGTTCTGCCCTCTGAGACAGTAGATGATAGCTGTCAGCCTCACAGAGGGCGACCAGCAATCAGGAGATGTCACAGGGTATTTTCGATTTCTGCAGAAGGACAGATTCAACCTCTTTCTGACAAGACAGTTTATAGCCCACACAGGGCTTTTCCGGGAGAACTGGCATGTGACAGACGCTACTGCAATTCTGGACACTCTGTTAGTTAATATCCGTTCCCCTTCTCTCCAGTAGCTACAGAGGGCTGGACTGGAAACCCTGGCTGCCACGTCCACTCTGTCTCCAGCCCTGACCCAGACAAAGGTTTTCCTTTATCTGTCAAGCTCCTGACTGCCCTCATTCTGGTAAAGCCTTTCAGCACAAGCTCCCAGGCCCTCTGCTGTCCGGTCCCTTAGATTCAGACACACAAGATGCAGGCTGTCAGATCTGGCACTCACCCTCCCGTCTTAAGCAGATCCTTAAATTCTGATCTATGGCAACTTGTGGGAAAAAACACATCTGACGTATCTCTCACGCTCACAATCAATCAGATAGTGGATTTCTTTTCTGTTTGCCATTTTCCCCAATGTGTGTGATTGCCATGGTTACACTGCATGATTGCTTGTGCGGGAGCACATGTGTGGGGCATACACATGGAGGTCTGAGGTTGAAGCTGACAACCGCACACAATCTTTCTTACACTGTTGTCAATCAAACCCAGAGCTTGCATGGATCATTTTTGCTAGTCCATCCCTCTGTGTCTCCATCTCTGCCTCCCAAGGCTGCAGTTAAACCACACCCACCTGAAATTTTCTGTGTATTTCTGCTGAAATATGCAAACCCTGGTCTTCACACATGTAGGGTGTGTTAATTTAGGTGCTGAGCCAACTCCTTAGCCCTAACCAACGAACTTACAAACAAATTGTACACACAGAGACCAGAAACCCTATCTAATTTTTACATACCATGGTGCTTACTTTTCCCAAACTTACAAAGGTTTGATTATTCATATTAGCATAAGCCTTTTAGCAACAAAATATACTTTACTGTTCCCACTGCATAGCCAGTAATTGTTTGACCATAAATAAGGCCACCCAAGGCTTTCTTGTAACATTTCCCACACACACAAAGTCAAAATCACCTCCCACTCCTAATCATACATACAAATTTTAAATAACTCTTGGAGTCTTACAATACATGTGACAATATAGATCTATCTTCTATCCTCTATGGATCCATATTAGAAATTAAGTGATAATTTGAGGCATAGCCAGGCCCAAGTCCTCATGTCTGAGCAGAAGGGACTTGTAAAATGGCTTGGTGGCAGATACAGGGAAGGAAATTTTATAAGGTCACTCACAAAGCAAACACACACAAGTTATTACTGAGGAAAAGAGCAAAACCAGTCCAGTTTTGCTGATGGGCAAACTGCCTAAAAATATAAAAATGCTACATGAGAAATTTTCCTCTGGCTTTCTAAATTTCTTGTAGTTTAAAAATAAGAAATAACAAAAGTCCTAGGTAGTATAGATAGTGTGCACACATAAACACTGAGTGCAAATTTCTGACCCCAGATTGTCTTGCCCATGACCTACTCTGGCTCCATGAACTCTTGGCTCTATGTGTGTATGTGTGTGTTCCGTGTGTGTGTCCCATGTATGTGTCCCATGTATGTGTCTGTGTGTTTATGAGTGTGTGTGAGCCTGTGTGTGTGTGTTTATGAGTGTGTGTGTTTATGAGTGTGTGTGTGTGTGTGTGTGTGTGTGTGTGTGTGAGATGAGAAAAATTTCTTCTGGTGAAAAATTTCTACCTGAGAACATGAGATTCAAAATTCCTATCTGAGAACATGAGATTCAATCCATCAGCACCTGTGAAAATTCTGCCCTAAGGAGCCTGTGAAGCTAATGACAGACACCTACCATTGGGATAAGAGGCATGATAGAGGTTATGTCAGTCATGGATGAGAACTGTAAATAATGCTATGAAAGTCTAAACAAAGAAGCCCATCAAAGAAAGATGATCAGTCAAACCTGAAATAGCCAAGCCGGGGGCAGAATTTGCTGAGTGGTTAGCCTGATTCAGATGTCACGTTGCTGGTCTGTACAGGTCTTTTAAGTGAGGCCTACTTTTCCTTTTATCTGAACAACAAAAAATCAAGTTCATCATTGCATAAACTCCAAAAATTCAAGCCCAGCCTAGCAGGTCAGAAGCGATCACCTTTTCCCTTTCCCCAACCCCAGTGAGTCAGCCAGTATGGGTCAGGATTGCACAGGGCTTGGCTTAGTAAAGACATGGGAGAATGCAGCTTGGCTTGAACTCCTTGAACTCCTGCTTTGTCTCCTCTCCCCTCCTACTCCAATCTGAGTCTTCCCCCATTGCGCCATCCCAGTGGAATCTAACTCTTCCCGTTAAAAAGTGAGCTGGAAAATTCTGTTGTCACAGTAACAGAGGAACTGCTATTACAGCTTAGGAGAAAACGTTATGTACCAATAAATATTTTAAGTGAAGAAAAACATAGGGAAACAACATAGGAATTCATGCTTCAAGGACTAAAATTGATTCACATTTTATATACATATATTGGTATACACACATATTTTGTACATATATAAGCATATACACATGTAGTGGCATAGTTATTATATTCAGCTTACATTATATGCAGCTTACAAATTTATTATATGCAGCTTTACATTTCATTTGGCGAGGAAGGTTCTTAATGATGCCCATAATTCTCAGATAACTGCCAATAGTATGTCACTTTTTGAAAGATTGATTGTGCAAATTTTAACATAAGATTTGTTAGTGGTTATTTTAGTAAAACATTCAAACCATCAATTTATTCATTCATACATGTATTTATTTTCGATACATGATGCACAGGCCACTAATGAGTATGTGGTACTTTTTGGAATCTGAAATTGAAGAATTTTATTGCTCTTGATTTGATTTGAGTTTTCTGCATGGAACCTTTGGAGAGTCCTGAAATTTTACCACCCAGGCAGCTGTTCCCAGCTGTGCTTTCTCTGAAGTCAATCAGAATTCCAGATCCCACGTGATATCGCCAGGATTTCCTCCCTAGAAATTATGTCTTTTCTTGCTCCCTGAGTGTCCTATAAACTTAGCAAGCTTAAGCCGGGCTTTAGTAATGCTTTTCTTCTGTGTGACCCACTATGGATATTTTAGAAATGCACACAATAATGTCAATACGGTCCTTATTTACCATTGATCAAATCTGATGCTCTTAAAAAGTTGGGATTATTCTGACAACCATTATTGCGATGTAGTATGTTCCTACTATAAAATGAAACTAGCCAGATATCATGGCCACATATGAAGTATAAATCAAGAAATAAAATAGTTTTGGAGCACAGATCCCGGAAGCCATGGTAAGATTTATCTTTAGAGACTGCTAATGAGTTTTTTGCCTTTTCAACCAGCAAAATGCTCAGAGTCATGAAGAAAACTAGAGATTGTCTGAGGGTGCATGTCACACAGACACACACACTTCCAATTATGTGTGTGTGTATGTGTGATCCAATATGATCTTAGGCAATAAAACAAAATAGCATTTATCTTTAACCCACTTAAGTAAATATATAGGAGGATACATGAAACACATGGAAGCAAGGCAGCAAGAGTAAAAGAGGAGATAAAGGGTAGAAAAGACATCAACGTTTTTGTGCATAACCGAGCGAACAACAGAGTAATCAATAAACTCAATATCTTCCAAGCCGCGTGAGAAATAGAGCAGTGTTATCTGCTGAGAATAACAAGCTTTATGTCAATTTATTTTTGACAATTTCAGCTTGAAGCAGAAAGAAAATTGTAAGTGATAGAAGGATCCACTTGAATATTTCAGATTGCCACTGGTGTCTTAAACTGTCTCGTCTCATGAAGCCCGTGTTAATTTTATCCACCTTCTCCTCTGAAATTCTAAGCAGCAAGTTTTAAATCAGTTTAAGCCCACATTGTCTTCAACCTACCTCTTCTAAACAAATTTCACAAGGTACGCATCTTACATAACAGTTATTAGTGTAATTGTTTGTCTTCAATAACTTTTACTCAAAGGATGAGAAGGACTTGGACTCACGAGGCTAGGTAGTGTTACCCGTCTCCAGGACAGCAAACATTGAACATCTCTGTCTTGGAACCTTGCACACATCCAAGAACCCTTCCTGGGAAAGCAGGCAAATAACACAACCCTCTGCACCCAACAACGACAATTCTTGGCCTACGACTACCCCAAGAGCACACAGAACACTGTACAGCCCCGATATGGAGGAGAGATCTCTGAATCCTCGTCCGCATCATCAAGGAACTCAGGACCCATGATCCTTACCTACACCCTTGACTTCCGTCTTACCACAGCCATCTCATCTACTCCTCTACCCTCAAAACACACAAAAAGAAATTCGAGAGGAGAAAAGAACTTTGAGAAGGGGTCCAGGAATCCCCTAGCTTACTCCTCAAATTCAAATATTCCAGCTCTGAGCTCACAGGTCTGTGCAGATCATGAACTACAATTCACAGCCCCAGAACAACTACACCTAGTGACAACCAACAGGAAACACTCGGAACTGATAATAAAGGTCAGCGTGAAACATGTGTGGACCTTTCAACAATAGAATATATTCATTCCCTCTCAAAAATGAGGTCCATCGCAAGGTTTAAGAAAAAGTGCAAAGAGGAGCATACAGGCTAAACACATATTTGTCAATGAAACAGGGTATTTCAGGAAAAAAAATCTGAAATGATCTGAAATGCTATTTTTTAGATGCCGTTTGTAAGCATTATTTGATAGCTATGGACCGAAACTCAACAGGAAAAATAAATAAATAACTTCCTCAATTACACATCAGTATTTAGAATGAGGGCTCTGATCAGTTTCTACATGGTTCCTTGTTCTTACAACATTAAAAAGAAGAAGAAAGAAAGAAAAATAAAGAAGAGGAGGGAAGAAGGGCACCCATCCCTATGCCACCCCTATCAAATCCAGGTCACGATCTCTTTGCCCTATGAATCACACCTGGGTAAACCCTCTCACTGACCGCTCAAGTCCAAGCTCGATTTTGGACAGTAGATATTAGAATGTGTCCTTTCTAAATTATTTGAACCCTCTGTTGAAACTCACCGTGGGTTGAAGGGCCACAACCAGAAGTGTCCTTCCTGGACTTCTAGCCAGGTCTGCTCAGATCGGCCACGTCTCTTTATTGGTTCTTTCCAAAGCAACACTCCGGTTGCTTTGCACCTCCGCGGATGTTAAACATTATTGAATATAAGGTACTCATTTTCTCGACGTCGCCGTTCTCCCCACCCCTTGACTGAAAGGACCAATCATATCCTTGGGGAAAACACACACACACACACACGCTCATATTATTGAATTATGAGCAGAGATGCAATTTTTGGAAGCTTAATTTATCAGTGATTAAAAAACAGCAGCAGCTACTTGGCCCTTCTATTGATCAAAAGAGTGGGGGACGAATGCTCTCTGCAGACTGTTCTTTAAACACCATATACTTGCTCTTGGCTCTTCGGATGCTAACGCCTTCACTTAATCTTTTAAATAACTGAATGTTAAACCTTAAATCCTTTCTGCATGATTTATCTTCCAAGGCTATCCTTTCGATCAAGTCAGATTCTCCTCAACTACCTAATAGAATTGCCAGAGAAGGCTACTAAAATAGGAAAAGAAAAATGTGTAGATAACTAAGATTTCCAGGCAAAAATGGAGAGCTTGGGGGTGGGGGTGGGATGGGAGTAAGGGGAGATGGGGAGAGAGAAGTGGGAAGGGGAGGATGGGGAGAACTTGGGGAAATGGGACAGTTGGAATGGAGGAGAAGTGGATATGGGAGGAGGGAAGTATATATCTTAATTGAGGGAGCCATTTGAGGGTTGGCAAGAGACTGGACTTTAGAGGTGTTCCCAGGTGTCCAAGGAAATGTTCCCAGCTTGTTCCTTGAGCAGCTGAGGAGAGGGTGCCTGAACTGGCCCTATACTATAGCAACTCTGATGAATATCTTGCGTATCACCATAGAACCTTCACCAGGCGATGGATGGAGATAGAGAAAGAGACCCACATTGGAGTGCAGGACTGAGCTCCCAAGGTCCAAATGAGGAGCAGAAGGAGAGAGAACATGAGCAAGGAAGTTAGGTCCGCACGAGGGGTGCGCCCACCCACTGTGACGGTGGGGCCAATCTAATGGGAACTCACCAAGGCCAGCTGGCCTGGGTCTGATGGAGCATGTGATCAAACTGGACTCTCTGAACATGGCTTACATGAAGGGCTGACTGAGAAGCCAAGAACAATGGCCCTGGGTTTTGATTCTACTCCATGTACTGGCTTTGTGGGAACCTAGTCTGTTTGGATGCTCACCTTCCTAGGCCTGGATAGAGGGGGGAGGACCTTGGACTTCACACAGGGCAGGGAACCCTGACTGCTCTTTGGGCTTTAGAGGAAAGGAAAGGGGGAATGGGGGGAGAGGGAGGGAATGGGAGGAGGTGAAAATTTGTAATAATAATAATAATAATAATTAATAATAATAATAATAATAATAATAATAATAATAATAATACTTATCCAGGCCCACCTTAGTAGTGTGTCAGGACTGAAAACAAAGTTAAGTTTCTTTACAGAAAGCATTTTCAGTTCGTGGTCTGGAAACGAGACTTCCCTGTGAATGGCACTGGGGCGTGGCGGTTTACAGACATTGTTCCCCTCTGCTCCACAGCAGTGAGGTGATGAAGTCGGCTGTTACTGTAACTCTTTCTGATAAGAACATCACAGCTCCAAAGAACTCTGGTGGTCAGCTAAGGCTGTAGTTAACCAAAAAGCCCATTTTATCAGATCCAGAAAGGTTGCCAAGCTCGTAAAGGTCAAACTGTGTTGCCTAGTAGTTTCTCATTACAGGTTTGCCGGCAAAAATCAAGGACTAAACCCTTAAGAGCATTATAGTTTGAATATGAAATGACCCCGGGATCCTGTATCTGAATGCCTGGTCCCCAGCTGGTGGCTCTGCTCTGGGAAACTGGGGACCCTTAATAGAGGAAGTGGGATACCAGGAGGCAGGCCTTGAACATAAAAAGCAGCCCCTTCCTCCCGTTCCAGCAACGATCACCTTGCTTCCTATTTTGCAGAGATGTAAGCAAGCTGAACCACAAACTCCTATGAGCACAGCTTCCAGTCCCTCCACTGCCGTGCCTCTCTGCCTTGATGAACTGCAGCCCCGAAACCTTGAGTCCAAAGAGATCCTTCCTAGTTCAAGTCCCTTACACCATGTATTTTGTCCATTGGCCAGAAATGTGATGGATACATATAGCATTGTTTTAAATAATATTTTTATGAAGAAAAGGAGCATTACTTCTCTATTAGAGAAAAAACTGTTACATGACAATGAACATAATCTTTCTGGAGAAATCTTCTGAGAGATGAGAATCTTTCTGACCAGGCCTCTGAAGAAACGTTCCTAGATATTTCTGCATAAACGCAGTTTTAAATAGCCTAACCAACCAAGATGAAACTTGTGCTTCTTATATGATAAGATCCCATTTTTTTGAAAGGTTGTCAAAATATTTTTAAACTGTAATCTTTTAGACTGCCACAGTCACTATGGAAATCAGTGTGGTGCTTCCTCAAGAAGCTAGAAACAGATTTACCGAACAACCCGTCTGTCCCACTCTGTATCCGTAGTCCAAGGGCTCCACAGCCTACTGCAGAGATACTCGTGCATCTTTGCCCATTGCTGCTCTGTTCACAATGACTAGGAGATAGGATTAGCGAATGTGCCCATCAGCAAACAGACGCATAATAGAAACATGGCTCATGTACACAATTCCATACTGATCAAAAGGACACAAACACAATATAAAGGGAAGAAAGTTCATGTGTTAGTGACCTAAAATTCCATCCTAAGGAATTAAGGAATTGCAAAACGAGCAATATAAACAGAAGAAATGGCACACTGAACGTAAAAACTACAAGGCAACAAAATGAAAACATCAAGTCAACAATGAAAAATCAGCAGCATTACAAATGCCCCTTGCAGTGTTTCCTGGACAGTGAACTGGAGAGGTGGCTCATTTGGTAGAGCACCTCCCGGAGCACATACTGGGTTTGAACTCAGTCATGATGTACACCAGGTGGAATGTCACACTCTGTAAGCCTAGTTCTTAGAAGGTGGGATCAGGAAGGTCAGAAGTTCAAGGTCATCCTCAGCTATATATTGACTTGAAGTCCAGTCCGGAAAGCACTCAGTTCTTAGAAATGAATGCATTTAACACTGGCAAACCCTTGGGGGAGTGAGGATGAAGGCTATGCCACTTCCCACATGCCAATGTACCCCCAGCTACAACTACCATATGCCATTTGTGACAGCCTGGTGTCGTTTGGATAATTATTACAAATTCAATAGAACATAGAACACGGAAAAACAGAAGTTAATACATACATTAGCAAGCGTCAATAAAATTCTACATACTCTAAAAGAGAGAGAATGAATTTCCCATTGGGCAACATAAAGACTAAACACCACCTTGTGGGAAGATTTACTCTACTCCCTCAATGCACTGTTTGTTTGTTTGTTTGTTTGTTTGTGTCTGGTTTTTTACCCAGTGCCTAGCTAGGGCGATAGTTTTAAAAACAATAGTGATAGTGGTGGTAATAATTAGTATTTAAATGGCTACTAAATGCTGAATCTATATAAGGCAAACATGTGTACACCTGATAGTATATAGATTATATAGATACAGAGATTGTATTTGCGTAGACATGTTCATTGTCTTGTAAGCATAAATAAATATGTATGTTGTAGAGGGTGCATTCAGAGAGGTGGCCCAAGCCCAGAGGATTATGAATGAATCACAGATACTAAGCATTGAATTGTTTGTTCTATTGGAACTTGGTTTTCACCTTGCACAGATTATGGTTGTCCCCTGAGTCTTCACTCTTGAAATAAAAATGATACTTTACTTATTTGCAGGAGCACACAGTAGAGAGGTTTTAAACTTTTTTAAGAGGAAATTTTGGAATTTTATAGGAAATTTAAATTTTTTAAAAAATGGATATTTTTAAAAGAACAGCTTTTAAAATATTTAAATGTATAAGACTATAGGCATTCTAAGTTTATAAAATTTTTTATATTATTAATATATGATCTTAAAAATAAATAAATAAATAAATAAATAGGTTAAAAATTAGTGCCACCGCTATGAGCACCAAATACTAAACACCAGAAACTGGGATGTTCCTATTTTATGATACAGCAATACAATGACTAAGCAGTCTGCCATAGGGCTTGGAGCAGCAGTTCTCAACCTATGGCAATCAAAAGACCCATTCACAGGCGTAGCCTAGGACCATCCACATGCAGATGTTTGCATTGCATTGCATAACGGTGGTGGCAAAATTCCAGTTGTGAAACAGCAATGAGAATGATTTTAAGGTTGTCACCACAACAAGGGGTGGGAGGGTCACCACAACAAGGGGTGTGGGGTTCACCACAACAAGGGGAACTGTATTGAAGGGTAACAGCATTAGGAAGGTTGAAACCACTGGCTTAGAGAATATCTCCCCTTACCTAGAGTCTATTCAGGCTTAAGAACATACATCTAGCCTCCTTGCCTTTGATAACTTTGTCAAGCTTTAGCTATTTTGATAAATTGAATCATATAAGAAACTGTCATCTCCTGAAGGTTGCACTATGAAAGGACAAGGAAAGTAATTTGCAGTCTCCTCATGGACTATATTTTATGGTAAAATATAAAATAGCGCCATTCCCTGAGAGGTCTGCAGGCCAGGAGGGGCAGTGGGTCCCAGGCAGGGAGCTGCACAGCAGGTGGGAGACCCCAGCAACTCACCCGGTCCCACGAGGAGCCACGGCAGGTGAGAGATAGATATGGATAAGCACTCATGCAGGGAAAGTAGGTATTTATTTAGTGGGTTATAGGAAGGGAAGGGGAGAGGAGTGAGGGAAGGAGAAGGGGGACAGAGAGAGAGGCAGAAGAGAGAGAAACAGAAACAGAGTGGAGGAGGGGAGAGAGGAAGAGAGGAATCTACCTCTTCAGGAGAGAGTTGGAAAAGAAAGAGCTCACAGACTGGAAGAGGAAGGAAGGTCTGCTTGCCTTGGGGGAAGGGAAGGGGAGTGGGTGGGGCTTGTGCCTTAAAGGGACAGGACAGACCATTACATTCCCATCTCTTTTTTATAATAAAAAGGCAGGAAGTTAGACATGGGTTAAAGCAATTGGGACAGTGGATTCTCAAGCCTCCTTCCTGTTTATTTGTGGGCATTGTCTTAGGGGAACCTGAAAAACCGGATGCTGGTCACATCCTGGGGTAGCTGGTCTCTTTCCTCCTGTCTGGTGTTTGTGATATGGAAATGTCTGTTGTCTTTTATACCTTTTTTAAAGTATTGGAAGAACAGAGGACAAAGTTAAGTTTAAGAACAGAAAATTTTTTAGGAGCAAGGAATTGAGACAAGTGTATCTGACCTGTTTAGGGTGAATTCTTTAATTCTGCTCCCTGGACCTCACAAGAATTTTTTTGGGTTTGTGAAAACATAAGTTTTAAACAGCAGCATATTTATACCAGAATAACTGTGGCAGATATTGTTGCATAATGAAAAGTATCTTTAAGACTATGAAAGGCAGCATGAGAGAGAATTTTGTTAACTTGTAGCTTATTAGAATTTGTTTGGTGAGGCTGTCCTTTTAAATGACAATACCTCTCAGCTGTCAAACTGAATCAGAGATCTTTGAGAGAAGGATAAAATTTTATTTCAGTTATTGATTAAAAAAACAACAGAGAACTTACTTGGTTGGCACCTAGAGCTACTCCTCAGGGTCCTCCATAGTCGCTGAGGGTTGTATTTGCCTTTTGCTGTTTAGCGCAGGACCTGACAGGCATCAGAAGATCCTGTGGACTGAGAAATCTGTAGGAACAAGCCCACCTTGACCTGAGCAGCAAGGCTGTCAATTCCAGCAATGCTGTCCACATCTGGAGGTCTTCACTTTAGATGAAAGGCAGTTTTTCCAAGTGGTCGATGCTTGGCAGTTGAAGTAAGGGTGGACGTTGTTTTGTGCCCATTTGTCTTCTGTCTTCTTTGGAGGAAGTAGAGAGCTGCTGCTAGGAGCCAACCTGTCTCTTCTTGTTATGGAAAGTCTTTTAATAATTAAGCATTTAAATGCCATATTCCCCAGGTCTCTGAGCAGCTGGGGGCTGTTTAGCAGATATAGATCAGTTATAACTACAGTACAGTATCTGCCTGGAGAGCTGGGTCCGAGCTTGATTGTACTGGCTCTTTATAGGTAAGATTTACAGTTGTAAAAGACAGAAAGAAGAAAAACTGTTTGCAGTAGAAGGTTAATGGAAGAACTGACAATAGTAGAGAACAGCTTAATATATCTTAAAGCAGGGTTGGACTAAATATAGCATATTTTTTAAAAGACTTCAAAGTACATAGCAATTTAAAACATGATACTTATTGCTTTGTCAGTCTGGAATGAGATATAATGGGCAGACAATTATAACATTTAACAGTAAACATAGGTGTTTAAGTTACATGTATGCACACACATATACTCTCTCACACACACACACACACAGAGTGAACAGGAATTGGGTGAAGTGGATGCTCTTGGTGGGCCCTGTCAAAGGCATGCCACTGTGTAAAACACATGTAACAGAGTCAGCGCTGCTGGGAACCAGGCAGGGAATACCTCCGTTAAAATGGTGGTAAGGCCACCTGACCACAGTCAAAATGGCAGCATTCATGTGTTGTATGGAAAAGCCATGTTTTTTGAGCCATGGGAGTTTTAAAGACCTAGAAGTGTGATCCACCCTGTTGCCAAGCTGCTGCGCCACAAGCCATGGTGGGAAGCAAAGGCTGGAATTGAAAACAGCTGCCTCACAGATTCAACTAATCTTGTCGGTTTCCGCAGGACCAGCGGTAGCAGTGGCAGGGATAGTTTGAGGAAAGTGGAGCCACTGGACACCAGCAGAGCATTCACAGGCAGGGCTGATAGTTTGAGGGTTTATACCATAGCTGAAAATGGGAAAGCCCACGAAAACAGTGATACCACAGGGCCTATAGAAGGAAGTCTTCTCTCTACAGGTGGGATTGTTAATGAAGCCTGCCTGGCTCTGGGTCTGGTGACTCGGAAGCCAGAGGCTAGAGTCCACTCTGAGTGGTCTCTCATGGCAGGGACCACTTACAAGTGGTCCAAATAAAAAGAGGAAGAAAAATCCAAGGGACTCCAGGCCCCAAAGCGAATGCACCACACAGTATGTGGAGGGCTAGTGCGGGAGGACTACCCTGGGTTGTCAAATCACATTTTGAGCTATGGGAAGCAACCATAGATAAATGTCAGCAAAGGGCTCAACCATAGCTGTGAAGGCTGCAATTGGGGGCAATACCGTAAAGCTGACTGGAAGGGGAAAACTGACCACCGAAGCTGCTGGTGTACATAGATGTCGGTGTTCAGGAAGATAGAATGTGGGGCTGTTGTGAAAAAAACCTGGATCCAGAGCCCAGGGTTCTGAAAGAGAGAAGAGGGAGAGGGAGGGAGAGGGAGAGGGAGATGGAGGGGGAGGGGGAGGGAGAGAAAGTGGGAGGGAGGGAGAAAGGGAGAGAGAGAAGGGGAGGGAGGGAGGGAGGGAGGGAGGGAGGGAGGGAGAGAGAGGGAGGAAGTGGAGAGAGATATTAACCTCTTCAGGAGACAAACAGAAAAGAGAGAGTTCTCAGGCTGGAAGCAGAAGGAAGATCCCCTTGCCTCAGCAGAAGGGGAGAGGGAGTGGGTGGGGCTTGTCTCTTAAAGGGACAGGACAGGCCATTACACTATATTTATGAGTTCAAGTTTTATTTTGATACTAAAGGAGCAATAATTCGGAAATTGTTGTTTAAGGCTCAAACTTAACAGAGATGGAGCTGTAAAAAAAGCTTATTGTAAACTGTTAAAGGTAATCAAGATATGCAAATTAATGATCAGCCACCTCATCAAGGGTCAAATTCTTTAATGTGTTCAGAACTGTACTTGTAGTGATGCAGAATGATAATGTGATTGATTATAGGAAAACATGCTTTATTTTTCTTCCTGTATGTTTTCAAGGTTGAGCCTAAAGCAAGTAACGAAAAGGAAAGTTTGTTTGACTCAGATATGCTTAAGAGACTTTGATCCTCAAACTCTCCAGAGATCTGTTGAATATGGTCTTTAAAATATTTAAGCTTGGGAGCTGAAGAGATGACTCAGCGCTTAAGAGCATTGCCTGTTCTTCCAAAGGTCCTGAGTTCAATTCCCAGCAACCACATGGTGGCTCACAACCATCTGTAATGAAGTCTGGTGCCCTCTTCTGGCCTGCAGCATAAATACAGACAGAACATTGTATACATAATAAATAAATAATTTTTTTTAAAAAATTAAGCTTACTAAGACAGATCCCAGATCCTAACATTGACCCCAAAATCTCCATAAAAATGATGGAGCATGATGATTTCCTCTGGATATTGGTAACACTAACCACTGGGGTAGACTGCCCCATGCTTCACCCACTGCCAGGACTCTGCCCAACTGTGACCAAGCAGGACACTGGAGAGCTGATTGCCCCACTTGCCTAGGCAAAGTAAGATCAGTCCCCCTCAAGTTCCTCCTCCACGGGAAAATCCTCTCAGGTCTCCTGAACCTGGTATCCAAAGAGTGATACTGCCCTGGTACCTCTGACTCAGATGGCACCATGGAGACCACGAGAGTCTGGGACAGCCATGTGAGTAATGGGTAAATCTCTGTCATTTTAATTGGTACATAGGTTATTTGAATTATACTTCCTGATATAATTTACCCTTTTCGGATCTCTGACAGCATTGCTGGCTAGGCTAACTATAGCTTTGTCAGTTTAACAGCAGGAGGCAAACAGATCCTCCCCACAAGGCTTCAGCCACCTTGTTAGTACATTTCACATCTAAAAATTAAGCAATGCTTTTTCTACATCTACTAGGTCTTCTGTTGAGAAAACGCAGACAGGTTTGACTGGCTAAGAGGCTTCATATTAAAGGACAGTTCAAGTAAGAACTTTCTTTGGAAGGATTGTTCTCCATAACAGCTCCTCACATCTCTGGTAAATGATCAGATGGAAAGAAAAAGGTTTAAAGTCTATGCAACTTTTGAGGGTCTGAGAAAGTGTTCTGAGATTGATAAAGGTCTGAGGCTATGAAGGCTTGAATAAACTTGAGAACTGGGAAAATGACTTAAGGTTTATAAATGTAAGTTGTAAAGGTATAAAACTGTGGCTTCCGGTATGTGAAAAACTGGGAAATGCCTCAGATTCCTTTCCCCTTCCATGCTATTGTTATACAAAGATTTCAGAAGTTCAGCGTTTTAACATTGATCAGCGGAGTTCTGATAAGCAAGCAGAGCACTGACTGCTTTCTGTTTAGTCACAGCTCAAGATTTTAAACTTCCTTTGGTTGTCTTCTAAGTATAGACTTAAAGGTCCTTCTCCTTGAGCAAAAGCATCTCTGTCCAGTCCATCTGACTATCGGACAGAGGGAAAATGTACATGCTTTTTAACCCAAAGCCATAGCTTTTGCTAGAACCAAAAGGTGTGAGTCTACTCCAGCTGTTTTATACTGTGGATTTCAGCACAGTTAACAAACAATGGTGATAAATAAATGCTAATATATCTCAAATTTTTATTTCTTTGTAAACTAAAAATTTCATGTAAGCTTCAGGGAATCAAGGGAGTCAGAAGACTTGGATCCGGGATCCACCTGTCACAGGTTAAATGGACTCCAGAGAAGTACAGCCTATCTGTCTATTCTGAGGATAGGATCTCTCTTTCCCATGGTCTTGGGTCTCCTTCCCTTCTGCAGTTAATAGGACTTTGGGCCTGAAATTTCCAAATGTAAGATTTTCCTTTAAGTTTCTAAACTTTAACTTCTGTCCCTAGTCTATTTCTGTCTCCGCAGATTTCTACTTGGCTGACAGCCGCCATCCAGGAAACAGTTGCTGACTACAACCTGCTCCAGATGACTGCAAGCCCTGGAACTACTGGAAGCTGATGTGAACCAGTCCAGCCCGATGTGATCGCCCCCTGTCTCTTCAGATGGGTCAGCTAACCCAATGCTTCCGCTGAATACACCACTGCTGGAATCCTCTCCCAACTTTTGGCTAGTATTCTAACCTTTCTGAGCCCTGACAGTGGCACCCTAATTTCAAAAGGAAGCGGTTACAAAAGAGAGTATGCCATGCCTTGTCCATCAACATGCTACAATGTTGGGGCAGCTGGCCCAATCCCTGCGTTCAGGGGCGTGGTTGCCCCAGCAGAGTAGGATACCCCTTAAATAGGATCGGGGTGCCGGAAGGACCCCCGTTTGCTCTCCCCCGCGTTACCTTCTACTCCGCTGAACCCTTGGTTCTGTAAGTTCCCTTATTTCCCCTTTTATTAAAACTGATTTATTATAAAAGGACTATCTTGGTTATTTCCTAACCCCTCCGACCGCCGGTACCCGCCGGTACACTACAATGTTAGATCAAAAGGAAACTCCCTGGCATCGGGGACTAAATGGCTACCACGGTGCCTATTGGCATACCAGTAAGGTACCTGTTAAAAAAAAAATAGACCCAGATCTATCAACAGGGAGGTTCATTAGCAGAAATAACTCTACAATATGATAGCATACTTGACCTGCTCTAGGTAAAGTAGAAAGGTTATTACATGATTTTAAAAGAAAATTTATGTTTCTATACAAACCACTCAGGAATCATTAGAAACAATCTGGCTGTACTTTAAAAAAGAATTTTAAAAGGGGGGGACCTGATACGAAATAAATGACTGCTCCCCATTCTCATTTGCAGGCTCCTCCTAGATAGTAACTCTGATGTCACCCATTGCAGGGCCTTTGACCCTTCTGTGTCTTCTAACTACGGTTGGCTCTTGCATCATTACTGCCTTAACTAGATAATTCATGTCTGTGTGCCATTCAAATGATTGTCGTTAGATCGCAATATAAACAGACACCCATCACATAGTCAAGGATTTGATTTGGGATACCATGCAAGGGGGGAAATATGAGACCAAACAGAAAGTACATGAGGATATATACTCACCCCTGACTGGAACTGATTAGAAATACAATGTCTTTGTGGACTTGACTTTTTAAGCCTCTGAAAAATGTGACTCATGATCATTCTCTGGGAACCCAAGGATGCTCCTGGTCAGAGTCAATTCTCCTGACCTGTATTTAATTAAAACTTGCTTTAAATTTGGCTCAAAATTGTAGTAGTGGTCTTATTTACCAGTGGGGTTAATACTAACCCTCTAAAACTGTAAGCAAGCCCATAATTAAATGTTTTCTGATGTGGGATTTCCCCCTATGTATGCTGTGAATATCATTGGTTAATAAAAGAACTGCTTTGGGAGTATAGCAGAGTTATAGGGGAACAGAGCTAGGTGGGGAAAACTAAACTGAATGCTGGGAGAAAAGAGGCAGAGTCAGAGAGAAGTCATGTAGCCCTGCTAGAGACAGATGCTGAAAACTTGCCAGTAGGTCACAAGCCTCATGATAAAATATAAAATAATGGAGATGGGTTAATTCTAGATGTAAGAGCTAGCTAGCCATATGCTTAAGTAATTGGCCAGCACTGTTTTAAATAATACAGTTTCTGTGTGATTATTTCTGAGCTAAGCTGCCAGGAACCAACAAGCAGCCTCTCTCTCTCCTGAAGTTTTCTTTTATAAGAGTTGCCTAGGTCATGGTACCTCTTCACAGCAATAGAGAACTAACTAAGATAAATCCATTATTACCAAATGATTATTTTTTCATAGAGTAAATTTACCAAAGATTCTAGAAGAGAATCCTGGAACTGTGCTTCATACTAAAAACAAAGTCACTTTAGACATTTGCTCACAATTATCTTTTGATATCAGTCCATTTAAAGCAAGGCCACAGATCTCTTTCACGTTAACTCCTCCGGTAGCTTACCGGTACATATTCTTCTTTTTAAACTAAAATATAAATAAATGTGTTGAAAGGATGATGGACTTAGCCATATTACACTTTATTTCTAGCAATCACTACAAACAGTATAGAAAATTTTTACTGTGGTTTACCAAACCACCATATTCCCTATTGCAGGAGATAGATGATTCACGAATCCAATCAAAAATGGGTGAGTGAGCAATGGACCTGTAGGTAGCCAGAAAACAATCATCAGGCTTGGAGACTATTGAGAATGTACCCTATTTTCATAGGCAACTTTGGCCCTTACCTCCTATTTCCCTAGTAACCTAGAAAGGGAGGGGGAATCACAATTTCCCCCTTAAGATTTAAGTGATTGTATAAAAATGTGGAAGTGTCAAGGCTTTCTGAAGCCCCTTAAGAGAAAGCTACTTTATCCTAGTCCAAAAAATGGATACATACATGAAATTCTGTCCCACTCCAAAGAGGAGAACATTACGTACTATTGTCCCCTCCCTGCATAGTTAATCCAGCTGCTGCCCATCATCTAGCCAGACCATCCTCATGGGAAACCTGATTCCACTGAATACATTCTGGGAGGCAGGGAGGAATAGTTATCCCCTTAAAGAGATAATGTATTTCTCATTCACAGGAGCCCTTCCCTTGGTGCAGCCGCTTCCAGAACTTCTGCCATGCCACGCTGCTAAGACTGCCCACTTTTCTAACTGGGAGAGACTGTGGCCCTTCCCTTTCTCCTTTTCCTTTCTTTTGGAATCTGGCAAGAAGCTTAACACTCAGGTCTTCTTTCACTCTTTCTTGGAAGCCATCTTCCTGTTATAAGAAGGAAAATGCAGGGCAGAGTGGAAGGGCTAAACACAGAAGGCTCTTAGAGAAGGAAGCTGATGTGAAGTTACCCTTGAGTTAGCTTTATTAGGAGAGAGAGCCTGTGACAATGGGGAGGGCGGCATAGTTGGTCATTAAAGTAGGATGTAACTTCACACCAGAGGTAACCTGGGGTGGGGGTGGGGGGGTAAAGAGTTTCCCTGAAGAGAGAGACGCTTCACTAGGAGAAACAGCATCAATTACGAGAGTAAGAGAGACAGCTCCCATGTACAACATGATGGGGGCTGAAGGAGAAAGAGCCTCAGAGAACTCCCCCAAAAACCAAGACAAAGAAATAGCTGATTTTTATGGCTTTTATACAGGGTGAGGGGACATTTCTTAACACATGATTTATATACCAAGAAGCCAGGTTCATACATTTATCTTGCATCTATGAGAAGAAAGGACTGGGTTCATATTTTCCCTCTAAGATCTGTGTGCTCTAACACACATTGGGGACCTGTCAGCTGCAGGGGAGGTGGCCTGTTTTCTGGGAGAGGAAACGCAGGTATTGGTGATCTAATGTCCCATTCAGTCATCCAGCTGTTTGCCAACCTCCATCATTAAGCACATCTATTTTCTTCACAGAGGTGTGGCTATCGCTTTTTGTCTGCACCATTCCCTCCTCCCAGAAGCTGCTGGTACGACACCTGGTATGCCCTGCAATTTCTCTCAAATTCTACAAAGAAAAAAATTATTCTCATGCTTCCTTCCAAACCTGTTTCTATTTTCCCTTGCTAACAAGACTAAGAACTCAGAAGGGAGTCATGGTTTCCCTGGTAACAGAGCCATCAAAAACAGAATAGTGCAGGCTGGTAATAAATAGTTATAAAAATTATTAATATATGCATCAGGTGAAAGCACTTGTTGCCAAGGCTGATAGCCTAGTTTAGTCCCAGAGCCCGCATGGTGGAAGGAGAGAATGGACTCCAGCCAGTTGTCCTCTGGCCTCCACGTGTGCACTGTGGTGTATGCCCACATACATTCATGCACATCTACGCTAACACATACGTGAATATACAAAAAGTAAATAAATATGCAGCAAAAGTGTTTTAAAAGAAAAAAACATTTATGGTATAATATATAATGTTTATCATATTATAATATATAATAATAGCTCTGTCGATGCTAGGGACCCGAATAAATATCCATAGAAGAAAGCATCTCAAAAAGTCACTTTGAGGAGGTCAAATTATGCATGATTTTTTTTCCTGTTATCTTTCTCCAAAATGTCCAATATGTCTCCATTGGTAAAACTACTTAGAATGAAATGAATGACGACCAAAATGAAGAATGTTCTCAATTGAGGTTGTGCACCAAAACACAGATGCCTTTGAGCCACCTTTGCACCCCACACCCCAAGTTCTTCACATCTCATCAAGCAAATCCCCTGATGTGTGTTCCCACTCTTCTGCCGGTGTTTCTCCTTTGTCCTGGTGCTTTGATTCTGTTGACTGTTTCTGGATCCCCTTCATCCCTTCTCTCAGTCTGATACAGAATGATGGTTTCATTTGTTCAAACAGCCTCAGCCCCTTATGCTAGGCAGGAGGTTAGCTCTGGGAAGGACAGACAACCCCCTGCAAAAGAGAAAAAAAAATACTAGGTGGTACTAGGTGGTGATGTACTAGGTACCGGGTCACCTCAAGGCAGCCTCAGAGAGTTCCCCATCACAGCAGTCTTTGAAGGTTGGTTACCCTTTCTCCTAGAGAGCTTTTCTGTTTTAGCATCTCCAAACCTTTCTACGTATTCTTGCATATCTATTTATAACGAGTGAATTCTGGGTAAAATGGGCTTGCAAGGGGAACACATCCCTTTCTCAGACATGCCCGTACTAGAAGGAGGTATGGGGCGAGGGGGAGGAGTTGTAAGATAAATAGAGGGTTAAGTACCTGTGTCTGCTCAGCCCCAGTGTCTGTTTGCTTCCTTGCTTGTTCAGTTTAAACTGTTGACAGCTTTCTCTGCTACCACTTCCTGCCTGAGTTTTCCTCCTTCAGGAGCAGAAAACCCAAGGCAGACACAGCAGAAAGGAAAATTAAGACGGCCCCACGGCAACTTCGCCCCGGTACACCTGAATGTTCCCATGATGCAGCTCTTCCCACCTTTCTTGCATCACCCAAGCCTTCCATGAATTCAACCCTCGGCTTAGCTTCGTTTGAGGAACAGGCTCAGAGTTTCATGTGAGAAGCAGACTTTAAGTCTGGAAATTTTTTAGTGACTGTTTTCAGGAGTCATCTGGAAGCCCCTGGCCAAGCTCAAAATGAAGACATAAACAGGGTATCCCTGTCTAACCTCAAGTTCCTAAGGGGGTTGAACAGTTGAAGAAGCTGCAGAATTCACAAGAAGCAGTGGGAAAGCAAAGCGACTTAGCAGAGAAAGACTGGAAAAGCCCAGCCTTAGGCCGCGAGAAAGGACTAGGGCCCAGGACAGAGGGACTCTGTGCGTCTGAAGGTGACCTGAGCTCCTTGCAAGACTCAAACTCTTCTCTCTGGGTGGAGACCTGAAACGCTAGTGAGACATGTGCTACATGAAGTTGTATGTGGAACTACATGTAAGAACATGCTTTTGAAATGAGCCTGTTGTGGTCAAAGAGTGGATTTTTAATTTTCAGATATAACAACAACTAACTCAACTTAAAATTGAAAATAGGTATTATAAAATCATTTTGTTAACCAAAATTGCATTGTTTGGGAAGGAATTTTTTTCACTTTTACCACTCCATTTACAGATGTTGTGCGTGTACCAAAATATCACTCCATTGGCTAATACTATTTTTATGTTTTTATGATTTTAAAGCAATAAAATACTATAAAATTTATTGCGATATTGCAGTAAACATGACAGGTGTCTGCATAACTTCTAGGATTATAGACATGGGGTAACATCAATCTACCACATGCCATGAGACTGGTTGATTGACATTGCTCTGTTTTCTACAAAACAAAGCAACATTTTATGTGTTTATCTGAATATTTAATGGAGCCAGCAAGAATTACTGTGACAACTAGAGTGTCTGGGGAATTAACTAAAATACTTAATTACAATGTGATTAATTTGTCCTCCAATTTGAACAGTAAATAAAGTAAGTTTTGTAAACTGAAAATGAAGGTACGTTAGGGACATGATGAGACAGCTTTTCCAAGCAGTGGAAAAAGGGGTATTCCCAATTCCTAGTTGGTGGTGACTTGGCTTTCCTATGGCAGATGAAAGCAGAAAAAGGGGTGAGAGACTCACATATATCTGGTTAAAGGGAGGACTAGAGAGATACATTCAGTGAAATGCTTGTTTGTGATGAGCCACAAAGAAAAAAGGTCCACTGACCACCCAAACTCAGAGCTGAACTCTTCAAATAAACAATCGTTAAAGGAATCTTTTCTTGTAACTTTGTCCAGCTATGAAACCAGCTTGGATTTAAATTGAAAAATGGAAATTCATTTTAAATAGAGATGTGAAAACATTAATTGCAAGTTTAGATATAGAAGTTTTGTTAGAGGCTAGAGAGATGAGTGAGCAGTTTAAAGCACTGGGTTCTCTTCCTGAGTCCTGAGTTCAATTCCCAGCCCCCACATGGTAGTTCGAAACCATCTAGAACAGTATACTCACTCAACCTGCTGCCCTCTTCTGGTGTGCAGACATAAACGCAGAGAAAACACCCATATACATAAAAAACATAAACTAATAGTGGTACATGCCTTAATCTTAGAGGCAGAGGCTGCCCAAGGACAGCCAAAGTCTATATAGTGAATTCCAGGGAAGCCATAACATTTAGTAAGACCCTTTCTGAAAAGAAAGTGGTAGGGGGGAGAAGAAAGAAAGAATTAGAAAATTTTGAGGAAAGTCAAATGGTCACCATATTATTGACGATAGTCTAGGGATCCCAAGATCTTTTAAAATATTTTAAGTAACTTCCCATGAACACTATGACTCTGTGTTGTCTCAAAGGACTTCCTAAATAAAAAAGAAATGATCTTTTACAGCCGAAAACGTTGGGCTTGGGGTGTGCCTTTTGGTTATCTTTAACTGCCAAAAAATAATTTAGCATATGATTGCAACAAAGGGTATTTCGGTTATTTTAGATTAAAACTTCAGATTTACTGGAATTTTAAATAAGAAGCATGTTTTTCTCATGACTTCATTATAGCATATGAGTCTTATGGAAAATACTTGTGCTTTTTTATTTCTGAAACTATTTTATTTCTGAAATATTTATTTTGTTTCTGAAAAGTCTTGATTGGTGAAAATCAGCCAATCAATATATATGAGTGCTAAAAGTCACATAATGACCTCAGGACAGAAGGGAGAAACTGCTGAGGCAGCTTACGGCAGGGACCCTACCGCCATGATCCCTACATCCCCAAATAACCACATTTCAGGAATGTTTTGCTGGAGGCAAGAATGTCAGAAAAGAGTTCTGGCTCCTCTGGCTCCTGGATCTTTGTTATCCCTTCTCTAGAAAGAGTACCTTTGACTGAATGTATCCGGTATGGGACAATTCTGTATTCTGTCAATTATGTTTTAAATAAACACTTATTTCTCAGTAGCCAGGCAGGAAGTATAGGCAAGAAAACCAGACAGGAAGTAGAGGCAGGTCAAAGAGAATAGGAGAATTCTAGGAAGGAGGAAGCCCATTCTTCCAAAGTCCTGCCCAGACATGGAAGAAGGAAGATGTGACCTATCCCACTGAAAAAGATACTGAGCCATGTGGCTAACATAGATAAGAATAATGGGTTAATATGTTTTAAGAGTTAACAAGAAGCCTGAGCTAATGGGCCAATCAGTTTAAAACATATGGAGACCTCTGTGTGATTTTCTTTCGGACCTAATAACTATGGGAACTGAGCAGGACAGAAACCCAACAAGCAGGCCCTCATGTTACATGTATCTGTGTGAAACTCCTCTCCAGAACCTGATCCTCCTGGGATTTTGAAAGTGGCCCTTGGCATTTACAAGGTTCAACAATTTCAGCCCATCACCCAGGTGACTTTAGTGCCCTTTTTGAGGGAGTAAATGTTACAGGAGCCCAAATGGCCATCACTGATGATGGACCCCTCCTTCCTGGAATCTACCTCTGGTGCTGTGTAGAGACATGACCATCCCATCTGCTCCAATGATTAAAACATGGTAACTGCTATTCCCTTCCTTAAGGGTTAATTCGCCTGGGACTGTCAGTCACCTAGTGTGAGAGTAGAAGTTACGTTTTAATTACTGTGCGGAAGAGACCCATAAAACAAAAATGACAGTACCTTTAAGGCCCCTGCCCTAGGACATATAGTTCCTGAAATGCTGAAGGCTAATGTTTATGTAAGATAACAAGCCACATGTTTTGTCCCTCTAAACAAGTTTGCTTTGACCCTATTGCACTGGATGTTTTGATCAAATGTAAGTGGGAACTACACAGGCAGGAAGTATGTCAGGATATATGCTTGCCTCTGATTGGACCTGGTGGGAAATATGTAGCCTTATGGGTATCTGCGTATGGAGGGTATATTTTAAAGTATCTGCAAAATGTGACTTCTTGCCATTTTCTGGGAACCCTGCAATGGATCTGGCCAAAGTCTGTCATCCTGGCCAGTATTTAATTAAAGCTTGCTTCAAATTTGACTCAAAATTGTGATAGTGATGTTATTCTTGCCCACTGGGATTAACACTAGCTAAGAGACCATTCCGTAGGAAGGCTGCCATACTAGGATGTGGGAGGAATAATTCCCTCCTTAATGACACTGCGTGCTTTCCTTCCCAGAAGCCCCACTCTCCCTGAGTCTCTTGCAAAGTTTCTGTCATGCAGCAGCACAGCGCCTCTTCACTTTCCAGTTCTTGCCCTTTATTCTTTCCATCTCTTTCCTAAGCAAGCTTTTCCTAACGCTTTGAACGCCTTCACTCTTTCTCTGAAGCCTCAACTCCACCCCCTTTCCACCCCTCTTCATAACTGGCCTGCCCTACTCTTTTTCTCTGACACTTCCTTCTGTGTGTCTTTTTGAGTTCCTTTATCAATAAGATAAAGCCCCAGGGATAGGACACTGCCCTCGTCAGGATGGCAGGCTCTGAGATGAAACACCAAGAATAAAGCAACCTGGAAAGGAGAGGGCGTACCCGGATTACATTTCCAAATCCCTGTGCATCCCTGACGGGAGTCAGGACAGGAACTCAAACAGGGCACGAACTTGAAGGAAGGAGCGGATGCAGAGGCCACGAAGGAGAGCTACTTACTAGCTTGCTACATGGCTTGCTCATCCTGCTTTTTTATAGAACCCAGGGCCACCTGCCCAGGGATGGCACCAGGAAGAGAAGTTTCCATCACTTAAATGCAATTTCTTTACTTTCTAGGCCCTCTCTCATCAAACACTAATTAAGAAAATGCCCATGCCAGGCAGTGGTGGTATATGCCTTTAATCCCAGAACTCAGGAAGCATAGATGGGTGAATCTCTTAGTTCAAGACCAGCCTGGTCTACAAAGTGAGTTCCAGGGCAGCCAGGACTTCACAGAGAAACCTTATCTTGAAAAGCAAAAGCAAAACAACAACAAAAAATACCTTGCAGGCTTGCCTACAATCCAATATTATAGAAGCATGCTCTCATTTGAGACTCCCTCCTCTCTGGTGACTCTAGCTTATATCAAGTTGACATAAAACTAGTCATCAAAGACACCAACTACCCTAGCCCATGACGGGGCACCCCCAAATTTCTGATAACACTAATTTATAAAATAAAGAAACAAAAGACAAGGAACCTGATTGACTAGAACTGTTTTAATATTCATTGGTTGAGTTGCAGGTGAATTTTCACTAGTATTTACTGTACTGTTAACTTCAATATTAAGTGTCTTGAACCAAAAGGAATGCCTGTCAAATACCCAATTATGCAACATAAAATCCCAGTAGTTTGACTCATGCCTCCTCACTTGCGTCCCACTACACATAAACAACCTTTATCTTCAAGCTACAAAGAAAAGGCTCATCATAATCAACTTAGATATGTGAATTTGTGTTGACCCTGACATTTTTATAGTACAAATCAATAAGAATGATTTTCACAAATTCTCTAACTTGAAGTAAAATACAGGTTTTAACAATAATGGAATGCTATGTAAATTGTTTTCAACACTACAAAAAAATTATTAATGTTTTATTGATATTCGTAAACATCAAGATGCTTTTCAGCCTTCGTGGTTTCCTTTGAAACTACATTTAAGAGTTCCAATCTGTCACAATGATTAGGTGTATTTAATTTGGACAGATATGGTTTTGAAAAATCATGGCCTCTTCTTTTCAAAAAGCAGGCCGGTCCTCTCATCCACATGGATGGCGTGTTCTTTTGGACTATGCAAATGCAGTAGAGTGAACAGCGAGCATGATCAAGCTGACTTAACTGGCACACATTACACACCATACTCTCTGCCTGCAGAAGAAACATTTTTCATGTGTATTTTGCGCATTTACCAGAGTTTATTATATAGTGATTCTTAAAGCAGCTTAAGTAATTTTCAACGATGGAAATTACCAACGGTGCATCCTAAACTGCATGAGGTTGTTTACTGTGTATTCACAATAATGGGAGAAATTAAAAGCACTAAAAAGGCTCAATGCCAATAGAATACTCAAGCATACAAAACTGCATCATCTAGATTTGTCTTATGTAATCACCGTAATAGCAGGTATGAAAACCACAAATCTACATATGAAATAATATCACAGGAAACCGTAACACCCAAATAACTTATAAATCTGCACATGTAAAACCAACACTACTTGAAAAGTAATGAATTAGCAACTTTTTTCCTTAGAAAGAACCTTAAAAAGTATTTAATTTTTATTATATTTATTAATGCTTGTGTGTGTGTGTACTCACTGAAATGCAATACTAGGAGTTTTTATAAATATTCTTTAGCCTGACTATTACAGTTAATAAACATTTTATTTAACTCCTGGATAGTAGAAAGAAATTGTATTTTTGTCTGTTTTTCTCCGTTTTTAAAATAAAATAAGATAAAAACTAATTTTAGAGGGGAGAAAATGAGCTGCTCAGCTCGTTTGTTTGGGTTCAATACAGGAAGAAATAGGATGAGAAATAAAACATTATAGACACTCGGTGTCACATTTGCACGCTTGGATCTTATTTTGTAAAGACCAAGAATGTGTGAATATTGTCTACCTATTGGCAGATTTAGAGATATTGTGCTCTCAACATCCCTCGTAGCCTCAACTTTTAATTGGATGCTAAAAAAAAATCACTTGCAGTCATCGGAAAATTCAATATTATAAGTAAAACGATAATAAGCAAGAAGTCTTCAAAAAGCAATATTTACTTAAAGAAAGAAGACTAAATTGGTTTGCTAGGGATAGGAAAGTGAATTACCTTCCTCAAGGCACTATGCTCTCAATAAATGTGTTTCAAGACCGAAATTGCAGGCAAAAATCACAGAGCAACTTTGTCTGTCTGTCTGTCTGTTTTTCTCTACAAAGTGGCACTGCTATCTACAGCTTCAGGAAGATCAAGAAAAAAAAATCCCTCTATTTTGTTCATCAGAGCTTACTATTTGTATAAACATCTGTCATGGTTTTTACTTTTGCCAACTGGTATTTTGTTGCCTTTGAAAGCTGCCCTGCCTTTCAGGAGTCAGCATGATCATCTGCAAAAACACTGCTCTCAAACTGAAGCTTAAATTGATGCTGGCTAGTATATCCGTAACACAATCTATGAGGTCTAGCTCAGAACAACACACCCTGTGAGGTCTAGCTCAGAACAACACACCCTGTGAGGTCTAGCTCAGCATAACACAACCTGTGAGGTCTATCTCAGCACAACATACCCTTTGAGGTCTAGTTCAGCACAACACACCATGTGAGGTCTAGCTCAGCACAACACACCCTGTGTGGTCTAGCTCAGCATAACACAAACTGTGAGGTCTAGCTTAGCACAACACACCCTGTGTGGTCTAGCTCAAGCATTAACACAGCCTGTGAGGTCTAGCTCCAAGCATTAACACAGCCTGTGAGGTCTAGCTCAGCACAACACACCCTGTGAGCTCTATCTCAGCATGACACCTGTCAAGTCTAGCTCAGTACCTTCTTGCCCAGGTTCCTAGGGCAACTTCCTATGGAATGACAGGCATTATGGGTTATGAGTTCATGAGAACAGTTTTGGCGTGGTAATGGCTGTCATCTTCTCCTTGCTTTAACTCCTTTGCTTTCCACTCACAAAAGTGGGAGCTTGACTGAAAGCTATGGAGAGGGCCGGCCTGCGCTGGCCTCACTCCTGACACTGCATATTTTCCACTCCCTTGTTCTCGGGGTTTGGGATTTAGGTGGAAGGGTAAGCATCAGCTGGAGCCCTGGAGCACCACGGGTAGACTTGGGGACCTGGAAATCACAGGCAAATGAGTCAGCGAAGCAGGGAACACTATTCTGCTTGTAAGCACACCATAGAGCAAAGTAAATCAAGTGTCCATGACATAGGAGGGGAGTAGAGAAGATAGCCATTGCTGTTGACTTAGAGCCAGGAAATGATTATTGGAAATGGGTGTTGCCTTAGAAATGGTGGAGAGGTCACACAAGTGCCACATGAGTGCTCTGTGAACAATCTCAGCTTGTACTAGTCCAGAAACAATGTGGTGAGCAAGGGCAGTCCAGTGTCAGGATCAGTGCTCCCTGTATGACGAAAGCATAATTGGGCAGTCCCGAGTCTTCTCTTTGCTAGTCTCATGCAGTTAGTCACCCTAAGAATGCTGTGCTCTGTAACCAAGGTGTCTACACACAGCTTTTCTCAGTATTTCACAGAGTACAAAATAAAGGACATGTTTTTACAAAGTTTCACTCCATTCTTTTTAAATGTCTTTCTAATTTTTGATTATGTATAAATTGAGGGGGTCACACACACGTGTGTGTAGGTGCCTGCAGAGGCCAGAAGAGGCCATCTGATCCCCTGGAGATGTCGGTACAGAAGGTTGTAAAGCGCCTGCATGGGTCTATTGGAACCAAACTCAGGTGCTCTGCAGAGAATCAATACAGCCGGTGAGTCATTGCCAGCTTCTCAAGCCTTTCTTTAGGACCTCAGATCAACAAATATTTGAACAAACCCTCTATAAGTTTGTTTTGTGGGTTTTTTTGTGATAAAACACTAAGTAAAACCAATGTGGGGAGGAAAGCATTTATTTTGGCTTTTACTTTACACTGTGTCATCAAGGGAAATCAAGGAAGGAACCCAAGCAGGTATCTGGAGACATAAACTGAAGCAGAGTCTGTGGGGAAATGTTATGGAATATTACTTTAACTAGGCAAAGATGTGTTATGTTTTTTTATGCTGCATTTGTTTACCTATGTAAAGAGGTATTGCTGTTTCAGCTTGCCTACCTAAGGCACCTGATTGGTCTAATAAAAAGGTGAATGGCCAGTAGCTAACCAGGAAAGGGATAGGTGGGGCTGGTGGACAGGGAGAATAAGTAGGAGAAAGAGAGAGAGAATGAAAGAAGGGAGAAAGAGAGGGAGATGCCGAGGTCCAGTCAGGCAGGCAATCACCAACCAGCAGGACACAGAGTAAGACATACAGAATGAAAGGTTAAAAAAACCCAAGACAAAACATAGAAGAGGAAAAACAAAATGAATCAAGCTATAAAAGCTAGTGGGACAAGCATAAGATAAGGTGTAGCAATCATGACTAATATTAAATCTCCATGTTGATTTGGGAGCTGGCTGGTGGCCCCCAAAAATATGCAACAGAGAAAAACTGTGCACTGGTTTGCTCCCTCTGGATTGCTCAGCTATCTTTCTTACACACTGTAGATCCACATCCCTGGAGGTGGCATCAGCACAGTAGGCTGGACCCTCCTAAATCAATTAAAAACAAAAACTGCCTCACAGACAATCTGATCTAAGCAATTCCTCAGTTCCCTTTTCCCAAGTGACCCTGGGTTTGTCACGTTTACAGCTAACGCTAACTATGACACCATTGTGTGACATTAAACCTGGGAAGTATCTTACTAACCTAAGATACGGAATCAAGAGGAGACTGAAGTACAGGCACCACCAAGTCCAACTTGGTGAGCCAATGAGTTTTCCTGGGGGTTACTTACAGGAGCAGCAATGACTTAAAGACAGATGCATCACTAAGTCTTATCCCACCATTGATAACAGCTCATGAAAGATGACAACCTGACACACACTGCACAATCTGCAAGCAGCTCACTAGGATGAAGCATGCCCTTTGCAGCTAGCTCAGTTGGTCTGAGGCTCCTCCAAGAAGCTTGGCTTATCTCTTTCTTCCATATCAGCTCATCTTTTCTGAGAATATCTCTCAGCCATCTTTACTAGAGGGAAGGACCTAGTGAATCTGGTCAACTTCAGGAACTTCCTGAAGGTATTTTGAGTTGTTTATTTCCTGAGCTTAACAAACTTTCCCATAGATGTTTTAAGCTCCCCTTTAAATGCTTGTATGCTTCTCCTTATGAAGCAGGCAGTTATCAAGCTTAACATGTGGCCCATTAGACGTTGAATACACTTTTTATACACTTCTGACTCCATACCTATAAACTAGAAACAAAAGTCTGCATGTGACTATTATATAAGATGTTAGTGAAGAGCAAGTGAAATAATACTAATAAAATCATTGTCAAAGCTAATAAGATTATACAATAACATTTTGATTACACTGTGGCTAACTCGGGGTATCTATAATCAATATCTGCTAGATGCTGGAATAAATGATGCCTTGTAAGTTGTCTAAACGCTCGTTGTTAATTGTCATTTCATAGGTCACAATGCCATGCTTTTGTGAGTTCTTGTCTTTTTAGGACATGGAATACAGTTATTTTAAAAGTAAAGCATGTAGCTGTCAGGGATAGGTGTTAAATATGCAGGACTAAAATGTACATGGATTTATGCATGTGTACATGTAGGAAATTCCACATACATGCACACCCTTTACTGTTATTGGCCAATGTTAAGAAATTCAGGGGGCTGGAGAGATGGCTCAGAGGTTAAGAGCACTGACTGCTCTTCCAGAGGTCCTGAGTTCAATTCCCAGCAACCACATGGTGGCTCACAACCATCTGTAATGAGATCTGGTGCCCTCTTCTGGCCTGCAAGTATACATGAAAGCAGAACACTGTATATGTAATAAATAAATAAATCTTAAAAAAAAAAGAAAAAAAGAAATTCAGCCATTCTCTCCCTTTTTAAATTTCACTATTTGTCTTGGAAAATTTTGTTCATGTATACATTGTGTCTTAGTCATATCTACCCCCGACTTCCCCCTTCCCCTACTCCCCCAGGACTTCCCATCACATGTTCCTCTCAATTTCTTGTCCTCTTATAATTTTTTATTTATTCATTCACTTTTAACCCACTGAGTATTCTCTGCTTTAAAAATTATTTTTTATAGTTTCGGTTTATTTTATATGTATTAGTGTTCTGCCTACGTGTGTGAGTGTGTGTGTGTGTGTGTGTGTGTGTGTGTGCACCGCAAAGTGCGTGAGGCCCACAGAGATCAAAAGAAGGCATTGGATCCCCTAGAACTAGAGTTACAGTTGATTGCCAGCTACCACGCATGTTCTGGAAACAAACCTGGGTCCTCTGCAACAGCAACAAGTGCTCCTAGTCGCTGAGCCATCTCTGGATCCCCTATCATCTTCCCTTTTAAAGAATTAGTACGAGATTATAAGTATTGCCGTAAATCTTAAGTCGCCCCTTCCATACTCTTGTCAAGGAAAATGCTCTGACTTTATGATGTTTCTTCTGCCCCTAGTCACCTAATTCAGTCCTGTCACATGTTCCATTTCTCTGACCCACGAACAAGATACAGGACTCAGTTCTGAGAAGAGAGTCTATGAGAAAAACGAGGCTGCGCCTGTCCTTGGGGTAGTTTTATTTACAAGTTCTGACTCATTTTGATTCAGGTAAGTCAGGGTTTAAATTAGACATTCTCTGCTGGGCAAGTTATACTGATCCAAAATTGGAACAGGGCAAAAGGAGGTGTGACGGCCATGTACATTGATTCATCTTGGCCACAATTAGACTTTCTCCATCACCTGCCAAGTGTCAACAGTCCTGGGCGTGGATCTGCACGGCCTCTCTTATAGACTTCGCTGACTTCTGGTAATCTTCCTCAGTTACTGAACATTATTGATCCCACTTCCACACATTACAGTGTAATCGGCTTCTCCTCCAGCGTCCCCATGGACACCAGAGAGCAACTTGACCTGTTAAATAAGCAGAGTTGATTCCTGCTAATATATTCTCTCTGCTAGTTGAAGAGTTAGACACCGCCAACTGAGGCAGCTTATAATTTGTTCTTAAAATAGGACAAATGAATTTAGATGACCTACCCCTATGGGTCCATATCATTGACAGTCAATCAGCAGTCTAATTGGTATCAAAAGGGATTGTGGGACAGAGAAAGACTTACACACAAGAGAAAACTAGGCCAAAGGGCTCTGGAGTCATTGAATCTAAATCCTTCAACTATCCCCTTATTAGATGTTAGAAATTGCCAACAAAAACAGAAATACATAGCACAAACAATCAGCCCTCTGTGTATTCCAAATATAAATACATTTAAAAATCTATCATTGTGGGACATTATCATTGTGCTCCTGCTTAGGGTATATACATAATCTCCATTTAAAAATAAAATTTACAATTCAAAATGCCTACAGGAAAATAACACATTAAAATAAATCAGTCTTATGTTCTCACTTCCTAAAATATGTTATGAGAGTTAAATTCTCCTATATCAAAAGAAGGTGAATTTCAACATCTTCCATCATCCAGCCTCTGTCCTTTGGGCTGCCATTGTCCTCATATTAAATACTTTCCACTGTTTTCTGACAGAGTCTGCTCCAAGGGCACAGCCCACACCTAGAGTTCTGCAAGTAGTGGGGACGCAAGAAACACCTATTGGTGAGAAAGGGCTCTGGAGTCTGCTGTGCTAGGTGCCTGTAATATTTCTCGTGATGCCAGGTGGTTGGTGGTGCATGTCTTTAATCCCTGCACTCGGGAGGCAGAAGTAGGCGGATCTTTGTGAGTTTGAGGCCGGCCTGGTCTACAAGAACTAGTTCCAGGATAGGTTCCAAGGCTACAGTGAAACCCTATCTCGAAAAAACAAACAAAAAAAAATGTATTTCTCATGACAATGGTATAAAAGTGTGTCCCTTTTTTTTTTTTTTTTTTTTTTGCAAGGTATCACCAGTTCGATATTTTCCCTCCCTCTATGGTAATGTAGCACAGTTCCTATTTAAATTCCACACCTCTGTGTTCTGGGAACAGACAATACCTTCAGACTTTATTGTTCTAAGAAGAAGCACAACTGGTACTATGCCTGCATCTACAGAAATCTTCAAAAGACGTCAGTAAAAGAAACAGGGTAAAAGAGACACGCTTGGGGTTATGCTTCACCCTCCCGTGCAGTGAAAAAGAACTTGCGTCATCGAGCTATAAACACACCTTCCCTTGACAAGAACAACCCATTCCCCACATTCAGATTTCAAAGCTGCTGACCCCAAACACATATCTCACCTCGGAGGGGGCAAAAGGCAGTTTATTCTAAACCAAAAGTGAGTGACCATGGCTCAGCTTCAGGTCGGCCCAAATGAAAGATTCCCACAATTCATGCATTCTTACATCTCCTTTCTAATCCTTTCATTCTTGACATTTATACTACGCTGGCTAACACGTCATAGTCAGTCCTGTGTATGTCCCATTATGTCCTAATCTCTCTAGCTTTAAAAACGACAAGCTCCATAGAAATCCAATTCATCACATTCCGCTTCAATCTCTTTAAATAAACATGTGCCACAAAATCAAGTAGCCCCTTTAGGTTACCCAGTAGTCACAAAGTACCCCAGTCTTCAAAAGGAGCACCCTAAGTCTCATCTGTAATCTTGGCTACTTAAAAGACTGAAACCAGCTGGGCAGTGGTGATGCACACCTTTAGTCCCAGCACTTGGGAGGCAGAGACAGAAGGATCTCTGAGTGCAGGGCCAGCCTGGTCTACAGAGGGAGTTCCAAGACAGCCAGGGCTACACAGAGAAACCCTATCTCAAAAAACAACACTCCTCTTTGCCCAACAAAAGAATAAAAGATAGCTCTTCACCTTAATTATCTTCTCTGGCTCCATATTTCTTCCTCAAACTTGCCTTAACCAATGAGTTTTTATTCTCTTCTTTTAGGACAACAGAAGCTACCAGTAGCAAACTTCTAGAGACTGCCCATTACCACGGCCCACCCACCAGCACCAGTCAGTGACTCTGACTTTCTACCTATTGCCATAGCTGGAGAAGTCTGAAGTCACCTGAGAACTGTCCGTGCTAGCTCAGAGCTTTGAGGAGCTAAATGTCCATGGGTCTTACTAATCTTTCCCAGTTGCAAGGAGCTTGAAGAGCTTGGAAAGCACACTTGATTACCATGTGGTGATACCAAAGGTTTTACTCTTAGTCATTAGAGACAACAGATGAGAGAGAGAGAGAGAGAGAGAGAGAGAGAGAGAGAGAGAGAGAGAGAGAGAGAGAGAGAGAGAGAGAGAGAACTGTGAGGCATTTATAACTGATCACGGGCCAGAACCTCAATCACAGTAATGTGACCAACTGTCTTAATAATTTACAAAAGTCACAAACCAGCAAAACATTGCCTTCTGTAGATGATACCACTGAACATACATTGTACTGAAGCCTGAAACTGTATCTGGCATGTATTTTCTTTGTATTTGCTTTTCCCTTTCTGATTTGTTAATTTCACATGGGTCAAACGAACAAAACAGAACCAAGAGGATAGTTCAACAGGTAAAGTTACTTGTTGCTGAGGCTAACTGAATCCCCAAGTTCCTCCCACATAGTTGAGGGAGGGAAAAAAAACCAGCAAATTGTTCTCTGACCCCTACAAGTGCTTCATGACACATACATGACCCTTGAGATATGTATGCGCATACACACAAACTAAGTAAGTAAATGTAAAAGATAAAAAGGAAATAAATTATAATATCAATTTTATTTTGTAGGAGATAAATATCAGCCTCCACCTCCCTCCCCCCCAAATGGCCATGTCTTATTCCCAGAAATCGTGAATAAGTTTCTCTCCTGGAAAAAGAGACTGTTTTATCAGATGCAATTAAGGATTCTGCTTGGTCTTGATCTGGGTTGGTCTTGTGTAATCACAGGGATCCTTAAAGTAGGAAGAGGAGGCAGAAAAAATGAGACAGTAGGAAATTTGCCTACAGAAGAGGAAGCCATTGTGACTGAGCGTAGGACAGACTCAAACCGTGTTGAAAATGGTGAACCAACTACGATGACCTTGGGTGGACTCCGGAAGGCAGAAAAGGGAGGAAAATGGGTTCCCCAACAGCCTCTTCAGAGACGCTCAGATTTGCTGACCCCTTGATCCGTTCAGTGATACGATACTCAGGTAGAGCCTCTAAATTTTTTTAAAAATAACAAATTTGTATTTTTCTAACCTCTTAATTTATGGCAATCTAACTATCATAAAGGGACTAAGCTGCTCACATGTCTCCTACCCACTGCCACATGGAGCATGGGGTCAGGAAGGAGGCCTGAGCCATGCCACAGCAAAACGGGAACTTCCACTGATCTCATGGGAGGCTCTGTAGCCTTGTGGTCCTACAGAAATGACTGCACAAGTCCTCATTTTTCTGTTTCAGTCTGTCTTTTCTTGACAAGAGACTGGCTACTTAAGGAAAGAGGAAGCTTCCTTCCACCCCTGGAGGACAAAGCAAAGCAATGACACAGCCTCATTCCCTCCTGAGAGAATGTGCTCCTTGATCCCTCATGGAGGAGGGGCTCTGCAAGGTCACTGCATTCCCAGACACAATGCAGTGTGGCGCTGTGGTGTGTTTGTTTGTCTGTATCTGCTGCACTCGCCTTTCTGATGGGCTTCGAAACTGTAAATACTTGGAACAAAAATCTGCCATCTTACATTTTGAAAAATAGGAATAAAACCATCTAAAGTGATGTTGACATAAAAACCCTCCTTCAGGGCTTGCCACGCATCTCATCAATAAAGAGTCTTGCTGATAAGACTGAGAACCTGAAATACATCTCAGGGATCCACATTAGGGGAAGGAGAGAATTGGATCCTGGAAGTTCTCTTCCAACACACACACACACACACACACACACACATATACACACACATACACACACACATACACACACATACACACGCACATGCACAAACACACATACACACATACAAAATAAATATGATTTCTAAGACATTAATAATAGAAAGCTAAACACCAGTATTCATCTCTCTTGGTCTCCTGACTGCAGATGAAATGTGACCAATTAACTTCCTGCTCCTGCCCTAATGACTGGCCCCCAAGACTGTCTGCACCTTCAAACTCTGATCCAAAACAGACCCTTAGTTCCACAAGTTGCTCTTGTCAGGTACGTGGTCACATCAGTGAAAAAAAATAAGTAACACACTAGAGAGTGGAATTTACCCCACAGTGTGCTGTTCCGTGATGGATTCACTAGCAAGCACTAGGGTCCACACTGTTCTTACTTAATCTTAAGACAGATCCTGTGCCTAGGACCATCATCCTTCTTAATATCCTGTGACCAGGCCAGAACACAAGAAGACTATTTAGAGACCAATCCACCCCCACCCCACCCCAGTTAGATCTTACTCTTGGGCCTAATGAAATTCCTTATATAGAAATTATCAATTTCCTTTCCCTAGTTCCCCCACCAGAACTGGGGGTGTACATCAAATACATTTCAGCAAGTGCACAACCGCACAACCTAGCATCCAATTCCCAGCAATGAAAAGGGAGAGAGAGAGAGAGAGAGAGAGAGAGAGAGAGAGAGAGAGAGAGCCAACTGCCATCTCACTTGCTCTGCAAAGCCAACACATCTAAAGGAAGAACAGCACCCTCTTCCCTCATCTGCATTCAAACAAGGATGTGGAAAGATAACCCTGCTGAAACTTCCCGCATGTGCCATACATAGGAGCAGGCATTTCCAGAACCATCATCTTCTTCTCTTTCCACACTCCAATAAGGCATTTGAATATTCATGTTCTAGAAGAATAAAACAGTAGACACAGTAGATCAGTTAGCTTGCCCAAGTCACCCACTAGAGGCTTGACATGCTCATGTATATGTCTCCGATCCTGGCTTCTTTTCCATTGCCCCATGCTGTTTAAAGGACACCTACCCTCCCCCAGATCCCTGGCCCTAGAGCTAAGGGGTTCAGTGCACACCTTTGTATGTACAGTAGGGTGACACCATTCTGTACACACCCGATCATCTCCTGATTAAGGAGTTTCAATATTCTTTATTTATCTATCATCTACAATCTGTGCTTTGACAACTCATCATATCCTGCCCAGAGACGTGAAATCCTAACAGGTCTTTCCCCCAAGGAAGCTCTAGGACGTGAGCAGGGTGTGAGCACCACACCCTGATTGCATCATTCAGGGGAGCTATCCATTTGGTCTGGTGTTCTGAGTCTGTGCAAACCGGTTCTCCACTCCCTGGGCAGATCGCTATGCTATCTCTTGAAGAGATGTGTGGGAAATCAAACATTGAGTAAAAGTTGTGCCCTATATCCAGTGTTTGTGTTGCAAGCCTTCAACCACACCTCTTAAAGAAAAAAAAAACTATATATACAGATGGGAGATGATGACACATTTCCCAGCCACAATAGGTTGGCTAAATAGATTTGGTTTTAAAGAGTTGGAACAGAACCACATCCAGTCCACTTGTACACAAAGAAAACAATTGCCAGGAGAGAAGAACCCCTGGGAGGAGGGCTGGGTTGATCAGGGATAAGATACCTCTGAAGCTCATGCGTAGATGCTAGAGTCAGAGCAGGATTCAAAAGTCTGTGCAGCATGCTCCTGACCAATGTCCCCTTTAGTCCACCCTGTTGGACCCTCCACATTTCTCTGCTTGCTTATGTACTACTCAGGGTTCTCTAGAGGAACAGAACTTAGAGAACAGAGGTCCAAAACTCCAGTACTTGTTCCGTCCCTGGGGCTGATGTCTCAGCTGGTCTTGAGTATATTCCAGAATCGCAAAGAAGTAGGCTCTAAGGCCAGTGAAGGAATGGAACTGCCAATGAGAGCAAGAGCAAGCGGCAAAGAAAGCAAGCTCCTTTCTTCGGGTCCTTTCTACAGACTGACAGCAAGTTATGCCACAGACTGAACGTGGATTATCCCACCTCAAAATAATAATAATAATGATAATAATAATAATAATAATAAATCATCCAGATTAAAAATGGGTCTTCCCACTTCACATTATTTAATTAAGGAAAAGTGTCTCACAGGTGTGCCCAGCTGGTTGGGTTGTAGTTCATTCCAGATGAAGTCACGTTAGCAACCAAGAATAGACATCACAGTTATGTAGAATCAACCCTTTTTCTCTAAGGCAGAAATTAGTCCTGTATTCTTCACTATCTGTCCTATGACATATAAGTCCTAGAACAGATGTTACCAGGAAAATTTGGAGTTCCATTTCTCGGCCTCATTAATGAAAAAAATTTAGAAAATGACTTAGAAGGAAACTTGAGGACAATTTCATGAGATGAAAAACAACAGGGTAGAAAATCGGAAATTCCCAGTGTCAGGTCCAAAAGAAACTCACAAGACAAGTGGCTAATGGTGGTGCCTATTAGCATACCAAAGCATCCTCAGGCCTCCAGGCTCACTCAGTACCTGTGGCTCTACTCAGCTCTTCTCACCCCACCCCTACCCTAAACTTGTTCAGCTCATGAGCTTCCCTTCTCCCAGTTTCTTATTCCTATATGCATGCCATTTTGGTCATGTTCTCTCTTGGCACCATTGTGGCCCCCTCCCTATTTCCCCTCTTCCGATCCTCCTCTCTTGTTATGCCTCTCCCCTCCTCTCGTGGCCTTGTTTACTCTGTTGACCATGTTTAGCTTGCTACCTTCTCTCCCTGCTCTGAACTCTTCCGGATGCCTCTGGATGTACTCTTCCTCATCTCTACAATAAAAACCTTCCCTTCCAACATTGCCTTGGGGTGGTCATGCCCTCAGTTTGTACACAGAGCACCTGCTTAGGAGAAGGCATGGCGACGAAGAAGAGAGAAAGCTTTTGGAGAAAAGGTCTAGGAAAGCTTCCATATTCAGCAACGGAGGACAGCAAGCAGCTTGTGTGAAAGGGGTGGAGCTTTAGAGAAAGTGTGGGAGTCAGGAAACTGACAGACTTTTGACCAATATCAGAAAGAAAAAGAGATAGGAAAGACGACAAAGAAAAGTTAGGCTTTTCTGAGTTTGAGAGAAAAGCAAGCAAGCTGAATGCCAGAGGCTCTGTAAGTGGCTTCGTAGACTGTGGGCTTCTTGGAAGAATGTGTGCACTATCTCTTTATTAATAACTATTTTTCCATCTCTTTGAACGTCCTTAAGTGGATAAACAGTCCTCAGGTTTCCTGGCCAGGGGATTGACAGGCCCAGTTTTGGAGCAGATCAAAATGTCTCTCTCCACCCAGAACCAGAAGCAGATTCCATCCCTTTGACCAGGAAACCTACAGAGGGGCAGTGCCAGTTTTCCTTCCTAGGGTCTGAAGCGGGACAGGAGGTAGGATCCAAAGCTGATCTTGAGGGAGAGTCAATCCTCAGTGCCACCAAAGCCACCAATCTCGGTGTAGATAATTAACGCAACCCCCAAATCTCCAAGATGTCTTGTTTTCCACGGTCCCACATTCTCTGTGACAAACCTGGCTTTTCACGGGAGTCAGACTGCTCTGTTCTTGGTCACCCACCAATGTCTGCTTGATTCTCACTTCCCTTTCTGAAGAGATCGAATGCTCCTCCCTGCCCCAAACACACACCTCCCACATCTGTTCTCTTCCTCTCCAGCCTTGAGACCCACGGTTGCCCCTCTCTGGCCCCATTGTCCTAGCCACCTCTCCACATCAGTTCCTTAGGTCTTCTCTGTACACAGCACACTCAATGCAGCAAGTGTTCGCGGAACAGCTCAGTGTGGGCCCAGGTTTTCCCTTCACCCCGTTTAGAATTTTTTCATGGTTTTTACATTTGATCACAAAACAGAGACTAGCAAGAGAGACTGTTTTTTTGGGGGGGAGGGTTCCCTTCACTTGTACCATTCACAATAGGAGCATATACTAAGAAATCGGTATATATTTGTTTGAGTTAAAATTACTAATAATTACAATTATTTCTCTTTCTTTATTCTATCAAGGTTTTTTGTTTCAATTCTGTAACCTCTGATAAGAAACTTACTGACTTAGAATCTCTAAGAGAGGGGCTTTACAAGTTTCAAGGCTTTCCCAGTAGTAATCAGTGCACGTGTGCTGTTGTTTGTGGTGCCCCACCATGGTATAGGGTCAGTTCCGCTAAAATGCTCTCAAACACTAGAAATTGTTCTAGCTGGATAGACATTACTGATTAATTTGAATGTAACATGATTTTTGTTGTTGTTTATATGTGATACCAGATGAACATAGAAAACTGCACATGCATAAACCAAGCCACAGAGGAAAGCACAAAGTACATACAAAAACACACACATATATATATATACATTATAATTTATACACATGCACCACGTGTATCATGTACACATGTAAACATATATACACATATATGCACAAATATACACATGAACGCACATGCATACATATATACATATATACAATCTTTGCATAGTCATAGGAACATAAGCATATACATTTGTACATTTATAATTCATACATACATATACATGTGCATACACATACATATACCTACACACAGACAGTGTATGGACTTACACACAGGCATGTATATACCATATACACATATGCATAAATGCAAATGCACATGCATACACACATGTACACACATGCATATGTACACATATTTGTACATATACATAAAGACACACAAATGTACATACATAAATATACCATATAAATGGACAAATATACATATATAGACAGAGGCATGCACATACAGATGAACACATACACACACACACACAAACACAAATTTTAATTGCCTAGAGGCTCCCTCAGTTCAGCACCCACTCTAAGCCACCCCACTCATTCCAGGTGGTGCAGCTTTGTGTCAGTGTCAGTGACCTTACTCCACAATAGTGGCAGCCATTAGCAGCTGCTCTCCAAAGCAAACTCCAGATCAATTACAAAAAAAAAAAAAAAAGGGCCATATTTACTATGGGAATTTATGTACCAAATAAGTTTACCAAACTAAGGTCATTTAATAAATTTGGCCTGCCGGGCAGTGGTGGCGCACGCCTTTAATCCCAGTACTCGGGAGGCAGAGGCAGGCGGATCTCTGTGAGTTCGAGACCAGCCTGGGCTACAAGAGCTAGTTCCAGGACAGGCTCCAAAGCTGCAGAGAAACCCTGTCTCGAAAAACCAAAAAAAAAAAAAAAATTTTGGCCTAAAATTTCAAAAATACCTGGATTTCTATATTGAAAGAAATAAAAGTTGTTTCCATGGCAGCAGGAGTCATCAATCAATAAATTGACATTTTAGGAAACCTTACAAATATAGGCGTTAAACTCATACCTCACTGAAGACCTTTTTAAAGTACCTTTTATTTTTTAATTTTGTATGTGCTTGTGTGTGTGCATGCATGTGCATGTAAATGCATGCATGTGTGTATGTGTATGTGCGTGTATGCACACGTATATGTATGTGCATGTGTGTGTGCATGTACACGTGCATGGGCATGCATGTGTATGTGCATGTGTGTGTGCATGTGTGTGTGCATGTACACGTGCATGGGCATGCATGTGTGCATTGTGTGCTTGTGTATATGTGTAAGTGCTAGCATATGTGTGCAAGGGCGTTGCAGGGGTGTGTGTGTGTATGCACGTGTATGTGTGTGTTCATGTGTGTGTGTATGTGTGTGTGTGTGTGTACTCTCATATGTGGAGTCAGAGAACAACTTGCTGGAGTTGGCTCTCTCCTTCCCCCATGTAGATTTTGGGAATCAAAATCAGGGGGTCAAGCTTGGTGACAAATGCCCTTATCTGTTAACTGTCTCTCGAGCCCCCTTCAAAGAATGTTTTAATAATACCAGAAAGGTTTATCATTCTATAATATCCTTTGGTGTGAAACCAGTTTTGTTTCTAAACCAAAACTAAAAGTTTTGGCTGTAGTTCTGCAGAGATAGTTACCTTTAGGTCCAAGGAAGCTCCCAAAATGGCAGTGCTGCTGACAATGTCATAGACCTCCCTTAAACCACCCTTAAAAACCTCCCTTCAATCTGTCAGCTTCCTCGTTCCCGATCAATCCCAGAAGCCTGTATGAGCTCAAGGACACTGATGACTGTCATATAAAATCTGACTGCTCTTCTACCATTTTGCTCCTCTCACTGACCCCCCCCCCAAGAGGCAACCTTGGCAATTCGATCCTCACTAACCTTTCTCTCTAACCAAGGAGAGGTCCAATCGGCGGTTTCACTTTGCTCTCATTTACAGTTACTAAGAATTTTGTAATATGAGAATCAAGTCGACCAAATGACCCACACATAGGACCATCTCTAGTCCTAATAATGGCTTGAGTCTGAAGACCGGTCCAAACCATTGCAAAGCTGCACTGTCAGCCTTCCCAGACTCAACCCATGCGCAGAGAAGACTACCCTGCTGGTATCCATGATTATTGTGTTGTCATCGGAGAAGCCCATCTTGAGTGAGAACGCACATGAGCAGGTTAGGGAAAGTAAATGTATCTAATTTTTATTTCTAAAAATAATATCCCAAATGTTCTTTATTTACAGTTGTTTAAAAAGAAACAGTCATAAACGCATCCACATATAAGTAGTAAGAACCGTAACAGCATAGTGTCTGTCTCACAGATGAAGAAGCGAAGATCCTACAAGCCAGTTGTCTTACTCAAGGATTAAAATAATAAGCACACAGAACAGCGACCCCAGGTTCTTTTCCTATTTGGGGGAAACTTAACATGAACAAACTGCAGAGTAGATACAGTATCCTTCACATTTGACCTTTAACCCTGCCACTGACACTGGATCTGACCTGCATCTTCCAGACCCCAGGATCCCCTCAGTGCAAGGATCTCTGGGCAACAGAGAAACTTGGGGGATGAAAACAGACAATCAACATGCAGCCGTGGGCTCACCAAGGAGACCACTCAATGCCTTGCCGATGGAGGGGTGAATCTTGACCACGTGAACAAATACCAGTCTTTGTCAAATCAGAGCCAACAGGCCAGTCTTTGGAAAATCCCGCTTGGCCACTGTGAGCCTCAGCTGGTTTCCAACTGAGGTAATGCTCCTCGCTGGAAGAGGATGTCACTTTATTCCAGCTATGGTTTTTTGTTCTTCCTTCTCTTGGAGACCCTCTCCATCCCAGCATGCAAGGCGTCTCCAAGAAATAAGCAATCTGGACAAGAAGATGGAGCACTTGTTAGTACATAGAATGAAAGCTGACATTTCTAAAAACTTAATTTGATCCAGGGCAGAGGTTCTCAACCTGTGGGTCGTGACCCCTTTGGGTCAAAAATCAGATATTTACATTACAATTCATAATGGAAGCAAAATTACAGTTATGAAGTAGCAACAACATAATTTTATGGTTGGGGGGGTCACCACAAGATGAGGAACTATATATATTAAAGGGTCGCAACCTTAGGAAAGTTGAGAACCACTGCTCTAGGAGAATTATTTTGTTTATCCTGAAACCATCCTGGGAGAAATGTGCTATTGTACCTTGATTAACAGAGGAGGATATGAGATTGAGTTGCCTGTATACTGCACAGCAGCAAGGCTGCCTCCTGCCTGTGTTGTCCTGATTCCTGGATCATAAAATGAACTAAGAACCCACGTTGCTCTTCCTAGTCTCCAATGAGTCTTTAGAAGGACTCAGGGGCTCTGAACTTCCATTTGCATTGTTTTCTTCAACTGTTTGATCATGAATCTTATTTCCATAGGGAAATGAACTCTGGCTCCTTTTAAGAGCACTTGAGGCTTAAGCAAACATGGCCGTGGAGGAAATCTCACTGAGGTCAAAGGATCACTGTGTCCCACGGCCTGCTGCACGTGTGAACAGCATGGGGCACTGTGCAGCTCTGGCCTCCATAGGAATGAGGCTCACTTCTGTGTCTTCTCTGATAGATCTGCCAGTCAGAATCCACCCCTGAACCAAAGTACCCTGGAGTTCAGGTCTCTGCAGTCCTTCCTCACCGCGGGCCTCGGGGACAGAGCTGTTGCCATTCTGTATGTACACCCAATCTTGACCTGAGATCACTGGGTGGGATAAAGTGCCCCTCTCTCATCCCAAATCCAGTCCTAACCTCTGACTACTGGAGCTCGACTACTGTTTAATCTATGACCCAGCATGTGGTTTAAGAGCAGCCAATACTGCCTTTTCTGCATGGCTTCACCACAGCTGGTCTACACTCCTACCTTGTACACACCAAAAAACAACCAGAGTATTTCTGTGGTTGGGACTCCCTTTGTTGAAAGACACTCCCACCCGACATCCCCCACCTCCTCCCCTTCGCCCCTATGCCACCAAATCTCCTTTCTGGACTTCAAATTTTCACCTATTGTGACTTTCCTCTCCCTCTACACGACTGCTTGCTTATTTGATCCCTTTTTCTGCCTCGACGCCAACTGCTATTCCTTAGTCCTTTTAATACCATGTATGTATAGGTGTAAATTCACGGGCCAATTACTGAGAAAACTCGATAGGAAGAGAGACACCCGCAGAGCACATGCCAAAAAGATTCAAAACTCGGCTCATCATCTACCTCTTAAGTCCAAAAATAGAACTGAAAATTAAATAACAACATAGAGCGGCCTTTGCTGACAGTACACTCCCAACTTCCCAGTCTTCCTCCAGTACAGATGTGAGCCCTCCTGAACTCCAGTACAGCGTGGCCCTTGTCTTATAAGCTGCCACCTCCATCGCTGGCCAGTTAGCTCAGTTGGTTAGGGCCCGAGGCTAATAATCTGTCACTTTCCCACAACTGTCCAAGTGTGCTCAACCAGCTGGAGAGAGGGCCTCCTCTACGTTCTCCTCTCCAGAGTGGATGGGTAAAGTCTCACCAGAAGGCAGGCCTCCTCCCTCAGACATGGTCTAAGACCATTGCTGGCAACTGAGACCTTGCTAGAAAGGTCAGCTCTGATTTTCCATTAGGAGAAATTAATTACACATAATGGGTTTCATTAAGCCATTTTGTCCACACATATAATATATTTTGGTCATGTTCAACCCTTCCTCTTTACCATTGCTTGTCCCTCTCCCACTTCTTTTGCTTGCTGTTTTTTGTTTGTTTGTTTGTTTGTTATTGAATTTTAGCTGTTTTGTTTTTCTGTGTTTGGGTTTTGCTTTTGTTTGTTTGCTTGCTTGCTTGCTTGCTTGTTTGTTTGTTTGTTTGAAACACAGACTCACTAGGTAGTGTTAGCTCTCCTGGAACTCACTTTGTGGACCAGGATGACCTTGAACTACAGAGATGAGCATGCCTGTGCCTCCCTAGAGTTGGGCATGTGCAACCAAATTACTGACAAGCTGCAAACTGCTCTACTGTGGGGGAGTCCCACAGGCTAGGGAATGACCAGGGCCAGTAAAAGCCAGACTTTTTAACACTTTAATATTAAATCCAAATGTGAAAGTCATCACAGAAAGACTCTATGCTTGTGGTGATTTGAATAAAAATGCCCCCCATAAGCCTCTAGGGAGTGGCACTATTAGGAGGTATGGCCTTTTTGGAGTAGATGTGGCTTTGTTGAAGGGAGGAGAAGTATCACTAGGTGGGCTTCGAGGTCTCAGATGCTTAAGCCATGCCCAGTGTGGTAGTCACTTCTTGCTGCCTGCAGATCTAGATGCAGAACTCTCAGCTCCTTCTCCAGCACCAGGTCTGCCTGCATGCTGCCGTGCTTCCTGCCGTGCTGACAGTGGACTAAACCTCTGAACTGTGAGTCCCAGTAAATGTTTTCCTTTGTAAAGAGTTGCCATGGTAATGATGTTTCTTCACAGCAATAAAACCCTCAGACAGCGCTGGATGGTTTTAAGTAGGTGTGCCAAGTCTCCACACAGCCTAGAATAGGATCACCTGGGAAGGGAGTCTTAATGCAGTACTATCTAGCTCAGATTGGCCTGTGGGTAAATCTAAAAGACTTTGCCTTGATTGTTGGTTGATGCGTGAATACTCAGCCCACTGTGGGCTGCACCATTCTATAGGCATGTGATCGTGAACAGCATAGAGGGGAGAAAGCTAGCACAGAGCAAGCAAGCATAGGTTTTTGTCACTCTGCTCTTGACTGTGGAAATGAGGTTTGAAACTCCTACCTTGACTTCCTCAAAATAATGAACTCTAACCTAAATCTGTAAACCAATAAATGACTTCTCCCCTAAATTGTGTTCTTTTTGTTTTGTTTTGTTTTTGGAACCTGTCCTGGTACTAGCGCTTGTAGTTCAGGCTGCCCTCGAACTCACAGAGATCCGCCTGCCTCTGCCTCCCAAGTTCTGGGATTAAAGGCGTGCGCCACCACCGCCTGGCTCCTAAATTGTGTTCTTATTGGTGTATTTTCTCAGGGCAACAGAGTTAAACTAGACCAAATGACATGACAGCATCGTCCTCCTTTTGCTTGCCAGCACTCCACGCCTGTGAGTCTGCAGGGATGACTTTTTCCCTTCAGCCTTCTCTCGCTCCCTTTTCCTGGGACCCTGGTGTCAAACCCCCCACACCACTACATCAAGTTTGTAGGATCTGTAACGCCAGAAACTTGACAAGATTTCTTCAGATTCACAGTATCTCTGCTTCCTCCACTAAATTGCTTCAAACCCCTGCCTGAGCCATACCTCAAAATCAAAACAAAACAAAATAAAAAAGACAGTAACACCCAGCTATGTACATGTGGAAGGACCATGGTGACTTCTCCAAGACGAGGTCCAATACGAACCTGTGTGTCCTCTACCTGCTATTACTAGTGGCCGTTTCTGGCTGCTGTTTTGTGACTTAATCACCTCCTCATGACTGCCGAATTTGTTCCCCCCCCCCAATTTCATCTGTATAGAAATAAATCCCAGGGGTCAACTGTGAATAAGCAGGTAGTTGCCACATGGACACCCATACCCTCTTAGGAATGATTCTAGGCCCCACTTCACTGCGGAGAGGCATGTCTGCCCATTGCTTTGCGACTTTAATCAATCAATGCTTTTGTCTCTGCAGCAGAGTTACCGTAAGTGCCAAAATCAATTCACAAGTAGGAACTAAGTCCTTCTTGAACAATGAACAGCAGTGAATGCAGAGACTCACAGCTCCCAAGAAGCAGAAAACAAGCAACAGTAGCAGGCTCAACTCTCAAGAGACATGGATACCACCATCTCTCAGGCTCGGGATGCACTGTGGAAGATGGGGTGGAGATCTTCAAGATGTCATTCTCTGCAGTCTAGATGTCTCTAGAGACCACCGCAATCATCAGCTCATAATGACTGTAGATGTTTACACTTGGATAGGCCCTACCCACAGTCAGTCATGGAAAGGAGGGGCTAATGATGCCCCACCCTTTGCCTCTGGACTGCTGGCTAGTAATAGATTCTGAAGGAAGGGAATCACTGTCTTGTATTGCATGATCACTGCTGAGCCCACCAGGCTCCATCAGTTAGCTCCAAACCCATGGTCATAGTCAGCCCTAGTTGAACTTGGTGAGTCAGAAGACAAAACAAATAGCCCTGAACACGAGAGAGAAATTTGTGGGGACATATGAAGATAGGCGGGAGGATAGGAAGGTAGTAGGTGGCAGCGGTCAGTATTCATTGATTACACATATGAAACTGTCACAGAACAGATTTACTAATAAAGAAAATAAAAAGTTTAGAAGGGAACTAAGATGTGTGAGCTTGGCAAATGGCTCAGCGCACCATCTATGAGCACAAGCGAGGTCACAACATCTCCTCGCCAAGGCCGTACATAAGGTTGAGGTCTGGTCATAGAAACTCAGCTGCCACTTTCCCTGTGCTCACTTTTGTGCTAGGCGGTAGAGAAGTACCCCTCCTCTGATAGTCCTGCTCTCCATTCTATTCCCTCTCGTCTCAGGCATGCTCATGATTGCTTCAGTGGCACCTGCAAGTACAGTTTCTACCTGAGTGTTCAATACTTACATTTTAGTCTCGGCGACTCAGTACTTTGGATCCATTGACTGGACTTAACGATGCCTTCTAAATAGGGTGAAAATAACAGAGCTGTCAATGAGTGATGATACTGTCAAAAATATGCAGAGTTATAGATTAACGTGCAGGCTGCCTAAAGATAACAGTGTGAAAATGAAGCCCCAGAGAAATATCCAAATTGATATAGCCACAAAAAATAGAATTACTGTATTTCACAGAATGCCACATTATGGGTGACTTCATTGTCTTAACCAACAAAACCAGTTGGTTAAGACACAGTATATTAATTGGCTAGGTGGTATATGTTTAACTTAAGAAATGTTAAATAATGGTAAAGAAAATTTCTGTCTTAAAATTAATGAACTGTGGGGGCTGGAGAGATGGCTCAGCGGTTAAGAGCATTGCCTGCTCTTCCTAAGGTCCTGAGTTCAATTCCCAGCAACCACATGGTGGCTCACAACCATCTGCAATGAGGTCTGGTGCCCTCTTCTGGCCTTCAGGCATACACACAGACAGAATATTGTATACATAATAAATAAATATTTTTTTAAAAATTAATGAACTGTGATACTAAAAGTCATGCTTGGAAGTACCCATAGATAGTGCTTCTCAATACATCTAGAAAGATTGTTTCCTAAGCTCAGAGGAAGAATATACTGGTTGAACAAATAAATTTTAGCAGATTCAGAAAATTTGGCACTCAGTCAAATTTTCAAAGACAGATTGCCAACTCCAAAGTCTTCTTTACAGTCAGTATGTATACAGTTACTCTAATCAATGGAAGTGTGGCCTACGGGAAAGAGTCCCAGACATAGACGATGAGCAGGCTTTGGTTGGCATTTCCTCCTGGCTATGATTCTACTTCTAATAAGATAGGTGACCTTGCACACAACCCATTAAATTCTCAGCTACACTCCTCACTGGTAAAATGAGTGGGTTAAACTTTCTCATTTCCTAGCTCCCACTTTTTAATAAACCACTGGTCCTCAATGGCCTCATGTCAAGCTAAAAATGTACACACATGCAAAATTCCCTCAAAAGGTTTCTTCTACTTGCTTTCCATTTCAGCTGATTCTCTCTGTATTTGTGAAATGGAAAAAAAAGAGTAATTCATTTTGCTAACAAATTCTGAGTCCTGGACTATGACACCCATCTCGCATGCATGAGGACACAGACCCATCAGCCTGTCACTAGGAGGAGGGACCTTACCTCTGCTGCTCTCGACTTCCCCTCATCCTCAGAGCATCCCTTATCTGAAAAGCAATGACAGTCAGTGATCCATAGATGTCAGGGGAAGCAACAGCATTCCAAAGTCCAAACACATGTCCTAGAACTTTAAGACCAGTGAGTCTGGCCAGAGCAATATTAGGTGGTTCAGCACTGCACCCAGAAAGCTTTTGGATAAAAGTCGAAGAGTAATAATAACAATAGCAGAACTATTTTCAGATGGTAGCTATGGTTTCCATTCTTTCTCCCAACAATATCCTCATGCAATCTCTGCTCATCTTGAATAAGCAAGCACAAAGAGTAGAGCATTCTCACCTTCCTTCCTCATAGTTGCTGCCCTGAACTGTACTCAGTTCAGCAACCCTACACTCCGGTTAAAACTATTTCACCCTCCTGATTGCCTCAGCCATGTGAAATTATCTGGCAATGAATAAAACAAATTCAAATTACCTTGTAATCCATAATCGTGCCGAACACCAGGATGAAAAAGCCCTGTTGTAAAAGTCAACAGAATCATTAAGGAAAACTTCCTCAGCAGCCTCCTAGTGTTATTTTAATCCTGCTCTTCTGGGTAACTCCTGAACAGTGCCTGGACGTTAGAAATCCATTTCCAGTGGTGCAGATGGACATGCATTGGCAGAGCCTGGCATGGTGGTACAGATCTGTATTCCTAACACTTGGGAGGCAGAGGAAGGAGGATCTCTAGTTCAAGGCCAACTATATGTATAATGAGTTCTAGACAAGCCTGAGTAGCTTAGCAAGACCCGTTTCTAAGATAAATAAAATAAAATGGGCCAGCAAGGTGACTCAGAAGGCAAATGCACTTGCCACAAAGGCTCAAGACCGGAGTTTGACCCCTAGGATCCAAGTGGTGGAATTAGAGAAAATAACCCTGGTATGTTGTGCTCCAGCTCCACATACGGGATATGCATGTGTGCACACACATACAAATGAACAGGGGTAGAAGAAACATACATATTTTAAATTAATGAAACAAACATTGATGGATCTTTCTTTTTAATCTACCTCCTTCCCTGGCAATGAGGATCAGCCTCATGAACTTGTGCACATGGGTTATGAATGTCCAATGATGTAGAGTTTTCAACCTTACTGTACTGTTTGAATGAGAAGCATCCCCCATAGGCTCATGCATTTGAACACCTAGTCTCCAGCTGCTGGTGCTGTTGTGAGATAATGTGGAACTTTTTGTGTGTCAGGCCTAATGTACAGATGTATGACAGGAAGTGAGGCTAGAAGTCTGTAGCCAAACCAGGTTCCAGCCTGAGCTCTCCTCTTCCTCATCCACAGAAGATGGATCAGCTCTTGATATCAAGACCTGAGCCCCAGCTCCCATACTACCATCCCGACACCCACTGCCATGAAACTAAGAACTGAAGTAAATGCCTTCTTTTCTTCAGTTTCTTGGGTCTGGCATCTTACAACAGTGACAACAATTCCTAAAATGTGGATTCAGTCCCATAATTTCATCTCAACTATTGAAGTGTTGAATTGTTCTCAGGATGACAGGCATACATGACATGGAATCTGATCATTCAAAAACCACAACCAGGGAAGCAGGGAACTAATCTTTAAAGAAATGAAACTTGTGTCCTGGCCTGTTTCGAATTGGGGTAAACATTTTGTGAAGAGTCAACCATGGACTCTGAGATGGTAGAATTTATTAATAAAAGTAAATGAAAAGTACAAAGACCTGAAAGCTGGGAGAACCTTTTCTCTGTCCTCAGTCAGATTTGCTGCAAAGAAAACCTGATCAGGTGACAATGAAATATTAAATGTAAGCCACAGGGAACGCTAGCTAAGAAAAGAAAATTTAGCACAACTAAAGGTGTTTTTAGCATTTTCTATGAATAAAAAAGAAATATAAGTGTTCTGAAGAGGAAATACAGATAAACTATTCCTAAGGTTTAATTAAGTCACAAAGAAAAAGATGAGGGCAGGAACTGCAGTTCCATAGTAACTGCTGGCATAGCTTGTATGGGGCCTGGGTTTGGTTCCCAGCACCCGAAAGAAGAGATGGGGACAGTGAAGGGGAGGGAAGTGAAGAGAAGAGAACAGGGGGGGGAAGGAAAGGAATAGAGAGAGGGGAGAGGGGAGGAGAAAGGAGGGGAGGGGAGAGGAGGGGGGAGGGGAGAAAAGAAGAGAGGAAAGGAGAACAGAGAGGAAAGAGAGGAGAGGAGAGGAGAGAAGAAGAGAGAAGAGGTGGGGAGAGGGGGGAGGAGAGGGGAGAGGAGAGGAGGGGAGTGAAGTTATTAGTTACTAGAGTAATTTCCAGAGAAAATTAGCCACAGATGATGGCTCACACATGAATCCCATCACTCAGGAGGCTGAGGCAGGAGAATCGCTACAAGTTTAAGGCAAGCCAGAACTAAAAAGTAAGACCTCTCAAAAATAAAACAGAACGGGGATTCAGAGAGAATACTCAGCAGTTAAGAGCCCTTGTTGCTCTTACAGAGGACTTGTGTACCCACATGGTAGCTCACAACCATTTGTAACTCCAGCCCAGGGGATCTTATGCCCTCTTCTGACCTCCTTGGGCACTGTATGCACATAACATGAAGATATACATGCAGACAAAATATCCAGGTGCATAAAATAAAAAATAAAGGGAAAATCTTTTAACTTAAGGCAATGACGATTTTTGAGTTAAAAAAAAAAAAAGGCTGAAGTCAGTGTTTCCTCTTTACTACCATATAACTAAGAAAATGTGTAAGATACACAAGCGACCTAAGCTGGCATCTCTTTAAAGTCTTGGGCCATGTACTGACAAGGTGACAGAAAGGCTGTTTTGTTGGACAGTTACAACGTTTAGAGTGGAAGTGAGAAACCTTCCCAGACACCAGATCTGAAATTTCTCCACTTTGCCAGCCTTCCCCTCTGCTGCAACCTCTCAAATGTGCCATCACAGCTCCACGTCGGCTACAAGAAAATCATGAGAAAAAGCAAGCACACTGTGTGCCAGTAAAACCCTATTTACACAAACAGGCAGAAGCCTGAGTCTTCCAAGCCCTGATTAAAAGTGTAATTAAGACTCTCAGAGCGGGGCGGTGGTGGCGCACGCCTTTAATCCCAGCACTCGGGAGGCAGAGGCAGGCGGATCTCTGTGAGTTCGAGACCAGCCTGGTCTACAAGAGCTAGTTCCAGGACAGGCTCCAAAGCTACAGAGAAACCCTGTCTCGAAAAACCAAAAAAAAAAAAAAAAAAAAAGACTCTCAGCCAAATTTTCTATTACTCATAGGTAGGGAATGCAATCTGATTAAATGATAGAGTCCCCAAAAGGCAAGCTTAGAAGCAAGAGGGACCATCTTGTCAGAGCGGGCGTGTGGGAAAATACAATGGAGATCATTCCAATCCAAGTCCGTATCTCACCAGATGAGAAAAGTTGAGATCTGGAGGAAAATGTCCTTCCCAAGATCAGATAACATAGGACTATATCTAGATATAAGTAGTAACTAACTTTTATTTCACAAGAAATGTCAAGAAAGAATTATAAGAATTCCTGACTGGTCAACTTCCAACGTGAAGGTCCTCTCTCTGCGCTACAGAAAAAGTGTATTTTGCTGAGTTCCCCGGAGAAGGACGGCATTACGCCTATTTTGATCAAGGAGAAACTTTTTACATCCGTGACCAAAGGACAGTCATCAATGTGAGAAGACTAGCTGTGGACATGATAGGGAAGACTCGGGGTACGTGAGAGAGCAAGAAGGACAGGCCCCTCTCACCAGCCTGGAAAACTGACCCCAACATTATCAATGGTCAAGTATATCAAATCGCACACGGGAGCCTGAAACAGGCAGACAGCTCCATGTTTGAGATCACCCTGGCTACAAAGTGAGATCTTGTCTCAAAAACAATCTTTTTTTAAAAGACGAGGGAAAGGTACGGGGGAAAGTGAGGTGACTCAGTGAGTGAAGACTCTTGCCACCAAGCCTGATGACTTGAGTTTAATCTCCAGGTTCTGCACTGTGGGGAAAAAGAAGTGACTCCTGTAAGCTGTCCTCTGACCTCCACATATGTTCTGTGGCATGCATATGGCCCCACACATACATGGACAGAGTGTGTACACAATAAATAGTTATTTTAAGTGGGGAAACAAGACAATCTAGGTGGGATATGCTACGCTTAGACACCCCTGAAATATAGAAAGAACACTTGGTATCCTTTAATGGTAAATAAATCACAGCCCCCCCCCCCCCGCCTTGATGTTTAGCCAGAAATACAAATCAAATCCCCCATATTGAACTTACCTGGAAAGCATTGAGCAAGGCAAAGATTATATGAAATACCAAGTGTGTGCCTTCTAGCAAGGTTGCTAGACCAAAACCCCAGGTCAGTCCCAGCAGCGGGGTGAGGATGGCAACATTTTTGCTGATCCTGAAAACTATGGCCATATCCTGAGATTTTGAACTGCCCATCAAAGGCCTCTGGGTATTGATAGCAACTGCCAGAACCACAAGGAGATTCACAGCAACAATGGCCAAGGCTGGGATGGCAAATGCAAAAAGGGCTTTGGTTTCGTTCCAATTAAGCCAACAGGCATCGTCTCTGGTGTAACCTTTCTCCGTCCCTGTGACAGTAACTGTAATGACAGCAATCACCAGAGGACACCCATAGCCAACAAGAAAGCCTATGGCCATCATACGAGACTTCATTATCCGGCGGAAAACAACCAGGATTCCATAGACTATGAGCAGCGCTTTGAAGAGCATCCAGAAGAACAGGGAGAGGAAGAAGAAGTGACTGAAAAATGTCACAGCCACACACCAATTGTGGTCCTCCTGAACATTTGCATTGGAGCCAATGATGAACCACACATTGGCAGTCAGGAGGGACACTGCAATGTTCACGATGCACACGTGACGCATGTAGGATATCTCGGTCACAACCACCCGGGACCAAACCACAGCTTCGATGACCAGGCAAAGTGCCAAGCTGAAGATGGAGACGCTGAGCCCAATGAAAGTGATATAGTTCAGAACCTTGTCCCTTACAGGCTTGGATGACATAAGAATGGAGAAAGACATCACAGTTCTGTTGCATCTACAATGGCAATTCACGGCGCCTCTGGTATCTGACACCATTTTACACGGGCTCTCATCCCATTGCCTTTTCTCAGAATGCCAGCCGACACACCGGCTGCTGGCGCTCTGGGATTTATTGATCTTATCAAAGGTGAGTATGATTTCTTTCAGACCTTCTGGCAAAACCAATGACAAGATCAAACCATTTACGGGCTTTGGGAGATTCACATTTGGCCCATGGGCTTCTTTCAGAATGGCCCCCAACGTTGGAAAAGCTATGCCAATGGCTTGGGAGACATTGGATGGCAGCTCACGTAGTGCTTGCCTGGGAATTTCTATCAGTACTAAGGCATCTTCTGTGTCATCGGACACCGGCATGGAGAGGTTGAAACTGTTCTCTGAGCTGTTGCGATAGATGTGGGCACCTTTTGTCTGAATGAAGAGTTCATTTACAATGCTCTCAGATTCACCGTGGATTTGGAGTTTCTTGGCGAAGGCGTTCACTGACTCCAACAAATCTGAGCTGGCATTTTTATTGGGAATGAAAGCCCAATTTGAAAGGGCAGTCTTGTTAAGGATGTGGTTGGCCATTTTTCCATAGTTCTGCAAAGGAAACAAGCCTGTTAGTGTCAAAAAGTTAATTTCTAAAACCCAAAACTTTGGCAGATCTAATTATTTCATCTCATCTGATACTGACCTCTTCAAATTCACTGTTTACTGTGATTGTGCATGACTAATGCTAATGGAAGAAAATATAAGGGATATAAACAGCATTGTTTTAGTATTAAAAAATAGAGAGACTCTCATCAGTTGGCCTGGCTAGTTTTATGTCAACTTGACACAAGCTAGAATCATCATCTAAAAGTAGGGAACCTCAGTTGGAAAATATGCTTCAAAAGATCTAACTGTAGGACATTTCCTTAGTTAGTGATTGATGCGGGAGAGCCCAGCCCATTGTGGGTGAGGCCATTCCTAAGCTGGTAGTCCTGTGTTCCATAAGAAAGCAGGTTGAGCAAGCCACGTGAAGCAAACCATTAGACAGTACCCCTCCCTGGCCTCTGCATCAGCTCCTGCCTCCAGATTCCTGCCCTGCTTGAGTTCCTGCCGTGACTTCCTTCAAATGATGGGCTATGACATGGAAGCAGTACAAGCTAAATAAACTTTTTCCTCCCTAATTGCTTTGTGGTCACAGTGTTTCATCACAGGAATAGAAAGCCTAAGTAAGACCACAGTTAAGAGCATTAGCTGCTCTTACAGATGACCCAGGATCAGTTCCCAGCACCCAGATGGCAGCTCACAACCATCTGTGACCTCAGTTCCAGCTCTGGCCTCTGAAGGCATTAAACACACATTGTATACATACATACATGCAGGCAAAACACTCATGCACATAAAAATAAATCTTTTGAAAAATGTATATGATATATACATATATATCATGTATTATACGTGTTTATCTAAACATTATTATTGCATCTGAGGAAGATCCTTACAGTACAGAATACAGAACTCAAGTTCCATGAAATGTAAAAAATTGTTTTTGGAAGTATATGTGTATTCCATGATAAGTTTGAGAAATATTACATACATATCATGTCCCTATATCCCTCCTTTTAATAGTAAATACCAGTGCTCGTGAGCACAATAGAGTCTCTGAGAAGATGACCAGGTCTTTCTGGAATTGACCTCAGCTAGGAGACTGTTTTCCCAACATGCGTGAAAGTCTGGGTCCTCTTCCCAATATCCAAAGACTGGATGGAGTGATGTTCATCTGAAATCCCAGGCTGAGGGATGTGGAGGCAGGAGAATCAGAAGTGCAAGGTCAGGCTTAGTTGTATAGGAAGTTTGAAGCTAGCCTGGGCTACATGACACCATATCTCAAAACCCGAAACCAAAAGACCCATCCTTAGGGAACACATATGACTTTGTTTTACACACCGATACTAACTACTCTTGTAATGCACAACTCCCTTCTAAAAATGCAGAGTCAAACAAGGTGATCTACTAGGGTAGACTTTGTGTAGGCCATCACTATGCATTCACAGTCTAACTTCTTTATAAAGAAGACTATGTTAACACAGAAAGCTGAACAGAAATGTCTGCTGCTGGAAAGAATACTTGAAACTGTTAAAATGGCAAGATTTTTTTTAAAAAAAGTGCATCTCGTGTTTAATGAAACTAATTTCTTGAGTACCTTCATTTTCTCATGAGTCACATTCCCATGTGTTCCGTCCAAAGTCTGCAAGCCTGCGGAGATATTTTTTAATAACTCTACTACGAATGCAATATTTCCAGACGTAACTTTGGAGGACTTCACAGGGTCGACCAGGCAGACGTAGTCCTCGGGGCAGTACTTGTGGATTCCTTGAAAGACATCCCCGATATGGTGCCGTGCCTTGCTGTCTACTAAGTTCATGGGGAAGAGAGAGGACGACGCCACGGAAAGGCTCACTGCAGGATTTGCGCCCTGTGGAAAAAAATGAGAAGCCAACATGCATTAGCGGAAAGGAACTAAGCCACCAACAACCTCTGTGGGGAAAACAGATGACAAGGTGGCCCTAGAAGGAGCTCACTTGCTGAGAATAATTTAAGGCAGTCACCAAAATTCCCAGAGAGCAGACTAGTGAACCTTTCTAGAATTTGCTTTAAGAATAATGGTTTGAGCTGAAGTGTGTTGTCATAAGTATGTATGTGTGTTCATGTGTGTGCATGTCACAGCATGGAGGATGCCCTCACCTGTATTTGCACATATTAAGAGTTAACATTGGTGTCCTCCTCAATCAGCCTCTGCACTTTATTTTTTAGGATTTATTTTATTTTTAATTATTTAGGATTTATTTTACTTTTAATTATATACACCTATATGTATCTGTGCAGCTATGTGCACGTGAGTGCAGGTGCCTGGGGAGGCCGAAAGAGGGTATGAGCTTTCTCTGGATCTAGACTTAAAGACAGCTGTAGTCCATTCAACCTGGGTACTGGGAACTAAAACCTGGGCTTCCGGATTGGCAGTAAGATTTCTCAACCTCTGAGCCATCTCTCCAGGTCTCTATTTCGTGGAGCTCACTGTTTTGGCTAGACCGGCTCAACGGCAAGCACCAGGGTCCTGCCCAGCATGGGGGCTGCGGGCATATGGGGAAGTTCCATAGGTGCTGGGTTCTGAACTCATGTCCTTGTGTTTACTGGCACAAGAACTTTATCCACTGAACCATCTTTCCCAGTCCTTCAAGATTTATAACGAGACATATTCTGCAGAAATGGGGGTGGGGGGGCGGGAGGAAGATCCAGGTGGATGTTAAAGGAGAATTGTTTGGGGCAGGTTAGCTGTTCAAATGCCACATACTAAAGAATCACAATTTTTAAAAAATGTGCATTTTTCCAAGTGTATGTTAGTTGACCGTTTCCTGTTGATTTTTCCCTATACTCCCTCAGAAAGTGACTCTGAATAAGCTAGCACTTTTGCTCTCTTATACCTGTCACCGGAGTTACAGGGACGTCACCAGAATCTCCTGGGCTGAAAAGGCAACACCATCCACAATTCCTCTATAAGGAAATACAAAAGTGTGGAGATGTGTGTCCTTCTGTGGGGTTGGGGGGAAACAGAGAAGTGGGTGCTCAGTAGAAGTATATGAGATCGATTTGTATTGTAATTGAGACATGTAGGAGCCATTGAATTCTTATTCCTGCTAGATTCTCTCTGCTTTAAAGGATTGAAAACATTAGAAAAGAAGTCATGCTTAATTTAATTCAAGACATATTTAGTTGATTAATTAACACAAGGGGCATACAATTTCACCCATAAAGCTATTTTACTGTGCTACTGCAGAGCCCATCATTTGCATGGAGTTTAAGTAACTTTTCCTGGATTTATTTAACCTTTCGTTTCCAAGATTAGAGTTGGCACAATCTCTATTGCTCAGCTGGACTTCCCAGCCAATCTTGGACCTGATCTTTCCTGAGAGGAAGACTGAGAGAGTGAGGAGAGACATAAGCATGTCAGTGCGTGGATAAGGAAGGACGGCCATGATGCAAGCCTCGGGCAGCTTTCCCCAAGTCCAAGCCTGAGACTTACTGCCATTTAGAACAGACAAGAATGGAAGTGCCACCTTCCACCCCCCCACCTCAGGAGAGTTAGCTTCTGTCACCAGGAGTGTACCGAGCATCACCTGAAACAGGGCGTCCACAGAGAGGCTTGTGCATGTTTCCGTTGTTTTCTGCCATTTGCCTTGACTACATGTGAATACTATTTCTCCCCGGAAATATGGATCACAGCTCTGGCTACAGTTGGAAGTCAAGCTGCAATTTCCACTGCATTTATCTAAAAACAGGAAGAGAGAGAGAGAGAGAGAGAGAGAGAGAGAGAGAGAGAGAGAGAGAGAGAGAGAGAGAGAGAGAGAGAGAGAGAGAGGAGGGAGGAGGAGGAAAGGATAGAAAGAGAGAGGGAGGGAGAGGAGGGAGGAGAGAGAGGGAAGGAGAGGGGAGAGAGGGAGGAAGGGAGGGAGGGAAGAGAAAGGGAGGGAGGGAGGGAGGGAGGGAGGGAGGAAGGAAAGAAGGAAGGAAGGGAAAGAAAAAACAAAAACCAGCAAGTTAGAGGCCAAATTACCATTTCCACACTGAAAAATGCATCTAGTTCAAATGCATCTAGTTCATTCTGGGATTCTGTGAACATCTTGCCAACGAGATGACATTGAACTTCATTCTCAGCAATAAGAAAAAGCTGCATGGTTGCTGGTGAAGCTATTGTCCAGGAAGAGTGAGCAGAAGACAGAAAAGGATACCTCGGGGTATTCAGAAATCCCTGGTGAGAACCCTTGAGGTAGGAGTAAAAGAAGAGAAAACAGGAGGGAACACAAGAGCCTTCAAGACTCTTGTACAGTGTATTTGAGTTTGGTCTCTAGCTGTTGCACTGTTTGGGCAAGGTTATGGAACTTTGATGGAAGAGTGTCTATGTGTTAATTTCATTGATTAATAAAAAAAAAAACTGCCTCAGCCCTTTAATAGGACAGAAAATTAGGTAGGCAGAGTAGACAGAACAGAATTCTGGGAAAGAGAAGGCAGACGCTTCAGGCAGTCGCCATAGTCAGTCGCCATGCCTCTCCTCTCCCAGACAGACGCAGGTTAAGATCTCTCCTGGTAAGCGACCACTTCGGGGTGCTACACAGATTACTAAATATGGGTTAATTAGCCAATAAGAGGCTGAAACTAATGGGCCAGGCAGTGTTTAAAAGAATAAAGTTTCCGTGTAATTATTTCGGGTGTAAAGCTAGCGGGGTGGCAGGACACAGCCCCACCGTTCCTTCAACAGAATTTTTAGGATGCCAAGTGTTGCTGAAGGAATTATGTCCCTGAGGACAGGCACTGAGAGTGTACAGCCTCACCCACTTCTAGTTTGCCCTCTCTGGTTGAAAATGCAACCTCCCAGCTCCCTGCTCTGGCTGCCTGCTGCCGTGCCTCCACCAGTTATGGACTCTCCTTCTGGAACTCTCTCTTTCTGAAGTTGCCTTCGGTCATGGTGTCTTATCACAGCAACCAAAGATAACGGATACAAACACCGAGCAGAAACCATGATTGCGTCTGTTTCTGACAGATACTTGGCAGGTGCAGAGAGCAAGAGTCACTGAGCCTTTCTGTGCAGAGCTATACACACAGAGTTGATGGGTACAGCACAGGAAATGCACACAACATTTACATCACTGGAGGTGCAGTCACTTGTCATTACTCACTGGGGTTATTTTCTATATAGCCACCATGAATGCTGAGTTAGCAAGCACTAATCTACTGTTCCCAGAGGAATATAAGGTGAAATTCCTGGGAATTTCTGTTCATAATATTCTCAGCAACTGATGAGATATTCTCAACAACTGCGGTCTTCCTTTGTGTATATTTTGTGTATACTAGTCTTTGATATGCATTGCTAATATGTATTGTTGATTCATTAAGTTGAGCTCACAGTACCCAGCACTCAGTGCACACTGTTCTTACTCAAGCCTGAACAGTGCCAGCCTAACACATACATTTTCTCCATCACAGCCTCCTTTGAGCTGAAAATACTACACAGCAGTCCAGCATTCTTGTTAGAGGATCGCTTGAAAAAGAAAAATCACCACCAGCAAGTCCCAAAACACAAAATGATGTTTTGTGGTTAGTTTTTTGATGGTGGTGGTGGTTTATTTTGTTGGTTCATTTTGGCTTTGGTTTTTTTTTGTTTATTCGTTTTTGACAATTCATGTCCAGAACAGATTGGACTGTGTCCATGTCTGTGAGAAATTATCTTCATTTTTTAAAAAATTTATTTATTTTTATTTTATACTCATTGGTGTTTTGCCTGCATCTATGTCTGTGTAAGGATGTTGGATCCTGGCATTATAGTTGTGAGCTGCTCTGTAGATGCTGGGAATTGAACCCAGGTCCTCTGGAAGAGCAGTCAATGCTCTCAACCACTGAGCCATCTCTCCAGCACCCGAGAAATGATCTTGATTGATGGCTGATGTGGGAAAGGCTGGCCTGCTGTGGACAGCACCAGGTAGCCTGTGCTGTCTAAGAAAGCTAGGTGCGTGTGAGCTGGTGAGCAAGGCTGAAAGTGGTGGTCCTCCGTGGATGGTTCCTGCCTTAGCTCCTGCTCGAGTTCATGCCATGACTCCTTTCAGTGGACTGTCACATGGAAGTGTAAACTGCAGTAACCCCTTCCCCCTTCTAAATTGCTTTAGGTCATAATGTTGATCATAGCAACAGAAAGTCAGCTAGAGCATGGACATATGTGTAGTGTAGGAACTACAGCATAAGGGAGAGCAATGCATTGTCCCAACCCTAGGTGGGAATGTGTGAACCAGGCAATACAATGGCTGTTTTGTGCAAAAAGCCACCCTGAGTTCTGATTTAGGCATTGCCCAGTGAATAGGCAAGCTCTCAAATCTAAAGCCTGCGAAGAGAAGGTGGATTTTCAATGTCTAGATAAACCAAAAACTACGTTTCCAGCTACAGTGGTACTCACTGTCTGGAATTCAGATTTAACCAGGCATCCCTTATTTCAAATTAAAAGTGTTTATTCTTGGGAGCTGGAGAGATGGCTCAGAGGTTGAGAGCATTGACTGTTCTTCCATGGGTCCTGAGTTCAATTCCCAGCAACCACATGGTGCCTCACAACCATCTATAATAAGGCCTGCTGTCCCCTTCCGTCATGCAGGCAGAGCACTGTATACATAATAATAAATATTTGAAAAAAATTTTTAAAAAGTGTTTATTCTCACAGATATGTTAGAAATGGTGTATTGTCAAATGAATGGCATCATAGCTCTGTAAAATGGCGTAACTGTTCTTAGTTACCTGCAGTAAGATAGTTTAAGAGGGATTACATTCTTATTTAATTTCATCTTGGGTAGAGCATAATTTCTTACATTGTAGCAGACAGTATAGCCTAAGATAGGAGTTGTGTGACTAGGAACAGGGTAGTTTTGACTTTAGTGCAATAAACAGTTGAAGATGTTTTTTCATATAGCAGGACTAACCACATACTTTTATATTAGTGTTGGTTGGCCAAATGGAAACTATAAGCCATAAGCACTTAAGACTGTGTGATGGCTGTTCTAGCTTTTCGGCTTGATTATGCCTGGAATTAACTAAAACCCAAGTAGTTGGGCATGCCTGTGAGGGATTTTTTTTAATTAAATCATTTGAAGTGGGAAGACGCACTTCTAATCTGGATCTTTGAGGTGGGAAGATCTGCCTTTAATCTGGGCTGGTGGCCTCTAAAAAGGACATGGAAGAAGGAAGCTTTTGCTCTCTGCCTGAATGTACTCACTCTCTCTGGCAAGTGCCTTCCTTCGCTGGAATTGGAGCCTGCTTCTTCAGGTTTCGGGCATACACTGAAGACCAGCTGAGACATCCAGCCTCATGGACTGAACAGCTACAGGGTTCTTAAACTTTCTAGTTGGTAGACAGCCACTGTGTTGGACTAGACGGACCATACCCTATAAGCCCTTCTGTTCCTCTAGAGAGCTCTGGCTGAGATAAACTGTACACCAAAGAATCGTAAAACGAAATTCAGACAAACTGCAATAAATTGGGGACGGAAAGATGCCACGGCAGTTAACAGTGCTTACTGCACATACAGAGAGCCTCTGTTTGGTTACCAGCACCCACATCAGGAAACTCGTGACTGCCTATAACCGCCGTTCCAGGAGATGCAGGGCCTGTGGCCTCCCCAAGCACTTGCGCTCCTGTGCACATACACACATTTAAAAATAAAATAAATCTTTTTTATTCAATAAATTATTTTTATTTTTTGCCTTTTTTAATGTAAGTATCTCTGGCTGTTCTGGAACTCTCCTGTAGGGGCTTTGAACCCACAGAGATCCTTCTGTCTCTGCCTCCCAAGTGCTAGGACTGAAGGTATGCGCCACCATAGCCTGCTAATGCCATAAATTCTTTATAGAAAATTCTTAATAAGCAAAAGTATATTAGAAAAATTAATTAGTATTATTCTCAAATTATATAAAATAAACAAAAAAGATAAAGGCAAAAACATTAATGTAAAAATAAATATGCCTATGAGTGTTTGGGGGAAAATAGTAAAATTAAAGTATCTGAAGAAACTATTTTTTTTTTTTTGGTTTTTCGAGACAGGGTTTCCCTGTAGTTTCTAGAGCCTGTCCTGGAACTAGCTCTTGTAGACCAGGCTGGCCTCGAACTCAGAGATCCGCCAGCCTCTGCCTCCCGAGTGCTGGGATTAAAGGCGTGCGCCACCACCGCCTGGCCTAAGAAACTATTTCTTATCTCATCTTTTTTATTTCTGAAATATGTAAATCTTGGCCAAGAATATTTTTAAATATTTTTATTTTATGTGTATATGTGTGAGTGTTTTGCTTGAGTGTGTGTATGTATACTGTGTGCATTCACAGTGCCCATGGAAACCAGAAGACACCATAAACTCCCTAGGGCTAGACTTACAGGCCATTATGGACTCCCATATGGGTTCTGGGAATCAAACCCAAGTCCTTCAGAAAAGCATCCACTGCTCTTAACCACTGCGCCATCTCTCCTGTGCCCCCAGAGTGAACATTTACAGCCTTTCCACTCTTGGCTCCTGTGTCATGTCCTCAACAAGGTGTTTTTATTGTGAAATAAGCTAAAGATGATAAGAATAAGTGAGTAGATATCACTATGCTCCGATAAAACTTATATTTACAAAAAATACATGGCATATCCAATTGGTTCATGGGTCAGCACGGGTTATAAGCCTTGGAGTCGAAGAATGAGGCCATTTAAGCAGTCCAAGAAGAACTTCCAAAGGATAGTGTTAATAGAACAGGAAGAGGTAGATGATACCCTCAAGTGGTGGAGCAGACTTGTAATTTTAGTACTTGGGATGAATAATCAAAAGAATAATCCTGAGTTCAAGGTCAGCCAGGGATACATGGCAAGAGCTTGTCTCAAAACACAAAGCAAAAAAGGAAAAAAAAGAAAAAGAAAAAGCGTTGAGAGATATTGCAGTGTTGAAATCAGCAAAAATGAGGTAACAATTTGCAGTGAATGAAGGGGTAGCACCATGGTTATAAACTGGATCGCTCTAGGTCCAGTTCCACTCCTGGGCAAAGGAAGTAAGGTTTGTATTTTTCCCTTGGCATCTATCCAGGATACTTACTTTGGCTAATTCATTAACTAGAATAGTACTGAATTTCTTCATCCACTGGTTGGCGATGCCGTGGTGTTGCTGCAGGTATGTCATGGAGCAGCGTCTTGCACAACAATTGCTAGCTTCCTTTCTGTCCTCTTTCCCTATCCAACATCACATTGCATAAATATGTATATCACTGGCCTTAAACCTGACAGGGACCTGAAATGTCTGGGAGAAGCCACATGATGCTAAGATGTTAGTAACGATAATGTTCTCATTCCTCCACTCCCGGAGTGCGGCCAGTCTTACCACCAACAAATCGCCTTGCTTTGCTTTACCAGAACTCAGAGCACAAGAGTGCTGCCCACATTTAAGAACCCTGAAGACACCTTTGGAGGAAAGAAGAACAGTGTCCTCTTGGCCTATTTGATGTTTAACAAACTTATTTTCCTGTTAAGTGAAAATGAACATCAGTCTTCTCTTCTAAAGCATGTGTGACTATGTGTCAACTCACCTGATTAGTTACATAAGAAACTAACCGTAAGACAATATATCAATGCTGAGAAACACAGAGAATCATGGGAAAGCCTGAGGTCTGAAGATGCTTGCACCACCCGCCTCCTTTTCTCTTTTTGCCCCATCTCCAAATGAATGAAGACTATATTTTACAGCTTTACATACCTTGCGTCCGACTGAACTTATGCTTCCATAGAGGTGTTTGAAAGTCATCTTTATCCTGAAAAAAAAAATAGATTTCCAAAACAATTACTGTGTGATATTCTCTCTCGGTTTCAATTTAACTTAGAGGATCCGTGTTAATGTACAGAGGAAAAGTGCTCAAGACTAGGGTGGCAAATATGGCAGACTCGAGAGATGGTTCTGAGGGAACTTGCTGGAGAAGACACAAGTCAGGGCATACTACTCTCTGAGAGCTCATCTTGAAGGTCACCTGAGCTCTGAAGGTCAAGTTAATGGACGGGGTGGATCTCTTGTAGCTTTAAGGATCCAGAGAGAACACAGAAATGGCAACTATACCATCAATCTAGTCTCTGCCTGTCTCTGCCTGTACTGGCTGCCCAGATGGAATACAGCTAAGGAGAAAGCCCAGGTATTCTAAATCCATCCTGAGTAGGATGAAAAGAACAGAAAGTTCACTGGGTTGCAATAATTGAATCACAAATTTTGTATTCACGTAAAGGATTTTAAGTATCACCTTAAAGTATAAAGTTTGATATGATAAAGATATATGACAAAGAAATTAAGACTCTGTGAAGCAAAACAACTCCCAGAGCCAGCAAAAACTCAGTAAGATCTGAATCTAAATTGCTGTGCTGCAGTTTATGTCTTTCCTGCCTCAGCAGCTACCTGTATACAATCTCCATGGCTTGCAAAGTGACTGCCGCCCCCCAGCTGTTGCCTCCTGGGCTGTTGTTCCCTGCCACCTCCTAACCTTTGTTGCGGTTGTTCCCTCCCTTTGAAAATTACCATCGATAAGAGTAAAGCTATGATCATGCAAAACTGTATTTTAATTGGTGTGTTACGTATCAGCTACCTAAGACATCTAAGGGAACTGGGGGATTTCTTGTAGGATCACACAGGAAGAGAACAAACTTACTTTTCTGTGAATCTTGGGTTTATAGAGAGAACATTCCGTGGTCAGAAAAAACAGTAAAGAACAGACGATGGTGACCTGTGCCTTCATTTTCACACAGGGGGATTTTATCCTGAAACAAAAAGCAAGGAGGTGGGGTCAGCTGGAGGTGATGACGTCACCTGGCCTGCTCAGTGCAAGGCAGGGTGAACGCTTAGTGAATATACCAGACAGAGAGCCACCTTGGTGTGGCTAGAGCCACGGGAGAAAAAGGCACTCAACTGAGAAAACAACCTCCTCCCGTTGGCCTACGGACTTCTCTGTGGGCATTTTCTTGATTAGTGATTGATGTAAGAGGTCCCGGTCCTCTGTGAGTAGTTCCACCCCTCAGCAGATCCTGGGTTGTATAAAAAAGACTGAGTAAATCACCAGGAGCAATTCCAGAAATCAGAGTCCCTGCATGGCCCCTGCTTCAGTTCCTATTCCTGACTTTTATTCCTGCCCGGGCTGCCCTTTTTGATGGACCATGGTTGGGATATGAAAGGCAGAATAAGCCCTTTACTCCGCAGGTTCTTTTTAGTCAGGATATTCATCACAACAATCAAAAGCCCACCAGGTCACACACCAAACAACATTCCTTAGGAGAGGACTCTAATACCTATTTTCAATCTAGTTAAAGTGCAAAAAAAAGAGAGAGAATTTCTCTCATCATTGATCTTTCTACTGAAGAAGATGATGGAAGCATCCAGAAAGATGTATATTCAGCAAAACTCCAGTCCCGTAAATTTCTTGAAAGCAATATTTATCAGATTTTCTAGAGAGCCTGGGAATATGCTTCAGTCACACCTGTGGTCCTTACCACTAAGAAGGCAAAGACTAAAAGAGCTCTGGGGTTCACTGGCCAGCCAGACCAGCCAGTTCTGGGTTAGTGAGAGACCCTGTCTCAAAAATACAGTGCAAAGTGACAGAACAAGAAATATCACCCACTGGCCTACATGTGTGCATACATTCATGCGCATGCACACACACACACATGTGCATGTGCACACACACACACACACACACACTCACATGCATGTGTACACACAGGTACGTGCACACATGCACACACACACATGCACACGGTGGGGGGGGGGACAACTACCCAACTGCTCTGCACCAAGACTCTAGTCACTCGCAGAGAACCAACTGGAGGTAAATTAATGTGCATACTTGTCTGCTACTAGATCAAGTGCCGAGACTCCCTCTAGTAGATGGACCAACAACTGTGCACAGAGACAGGAGGCCCTGGAGAGTAATTACCTCTTCCATGGCCATGTCTGCATTCCCTGCCCTTTTCCTTAACAATCTTTCAAAGTCATATCCCTAAAAAGGTATCACCACAGCACTTCATGTGGGATAGGTGCAATTCAGACCCCTCACTTTAAAAAACTTTTCCTTATAATTTTTCTCTTGGAGGTGCAGACACAGAGGAGCAAAAATAGCTTGGATTTTGGAGGCAGCACTAGGTCCCAGGTTCCTGTCTACTATTGATTAACTGACCTTACCTAGCCTGTTTTCCCAGCCATCTCTTTAGAGGTAGATACATCCTGACAGCCAGCATGTATCAGGTGGCTCTTATTCGCCAGAAATTGCATCAGATGTGAGAGAGCAAAAATAAAGAGACTAGCTGTATTGGTTACTTTTCTGTTGCTATAATGAAATACAATGCCCAAGGCAGAGAAGAAGGAGTTTATTTTGGTTTATGGTTTCATAAGGATACAAAACCATTATGGCAGAGGGGTGTGGTGACAAGCAGCAGGCATTGGGACAGGAACAGGAAGCTAAGAGCTCACATCTCAATTGCAAGCATGAAGCTGGAGCAGGAAAGTCCAGAGGGGAGTGGGAGGGGAGAGGGGATAAAGAAGAAAATATGGGAAGACTGCAAAAATTAAGGGTTATTTTAAGGGGAAGTATGGAAACTTAACACAGTAGAAGTTTCCTAAAATATATACATATACATCTCTAAATGAAATCACCAAATAATGGGAGAGACAGAACCCTAACTGGACATCCCTTGTCAGCAAATGAAGCTTCCGGTACTGGGATTGGATTATATCTAACTGAGTTGTTGGTCGAAAGGGTTCCATGGGGATTCTCAAATAATCCAGGCTGTTTCCAAGACTATAGGTTTCTCTCCACAAACTCACAGCAAGGCCCAGGGCCGAAGATAATGACTACACAACTCGTTGAACATGGAGAAGTAAAACTGGTGCCCACATAAAGCCTTCGCCTCTATCTGCCAGTGTCTTTGATACAGGAAGGCGCTTGCACACTATTAAAAGAGAAACGTAAACACTAACCCAGTCACAAACCCTTGGATCTACATGATGCCCTGCCTGCAAGATACTCTAGGGAAACGGTGCAAAGTTTGTGGGAGAAACCAACTAATATCTGACTCTGATTTGACTTAAGACTCACTCCACGAGATGGAACCCGTATGTGACAGTGCTTGTATGACCAAGAACCTGAAACTATAAACCCAGGGATCTAGGGTAAAACCAAATACGACTGATCTAAAGTAATGATGATGATGATGATGATGATGATGATGGTAATAATAATAATGAGTCCTAATGGCATTCGGCTACACTCACAGATCAGTGCCTTGCTCAGCCGTCATCAGACACTTCCTCCTACAGCAGATGGGAGCAAATACAGAAACACATAGCCAGATGTTGTACAGAGAGTGAGAGACCTAGAACTCTCACCCCTAAAGAAATTTCTCCAACAAATCCCTTCCCTCGGGGATCCAGAGGATGCAAGAGGAGACAGAAAAACTGTAAAAGCTGGAGGTAATGAAGGACACCAAATAAAAAACCAAACCCTCTAAACCAACATGATCAAAGATCATCTGAACTGAGAGACAGAGACAGCATGCAGAGGGCCTGCAAGACTTTAAACCGCTACTCATGCCTTCCGGTTTAGTGTTTTTGTTGGAGTCCTGAGTATGCAAACAAGTGGGTCTTTGGTCACGTGTCTCCTCTTGGACTTTCTTCCTTCTGATTGTCTGGTCCAGTTCCAGTGTGTTAGTTTTTGTTTTATCTTATTGTATTTTATATTATTTTTGTGCCTTGGAATCCTGTTTCTTTTCTAATGAGGGACAGAAAAGAGATGGATCCAGATGCGAGAGGAGGTGAGGAGGAACTGGGAGGACTTGAGAGAATGAGAAAGTAGGATATATTTTGTAAGAAATATATATTTCAATAAAAGGAAAAATTAAGAAGAAATGAAAAGTCTGAGCAGGGAAGCAGAAGCAGGAGACCAATGGCTGAGGAGTGGCAGTGAATTTGCAAGAACACCGGGATTGTGTGCACAGAACTTAAAATTTTCCCATGTGGGTGGAAAGAGGCCCCAGTGTCTAATTATTTCAAGGTAGTGCTGAGCAATGCCACAGAAGACATTGTGATGGTTAGTTAACCATCACAAAACAAAATACCAGAAGAACCTGTGTAAGTCATCTTAAAGTGCCCACACATTTCACAGACACACCTGACTTTCAAATTTTGTTACCATGACACAATAGAAAACAGTATACCTTATGAGTCAGTATGCATGTACAAATACAGATATGCCTACAGGTTTCTACATACAAAACTGAAAGAAACATAATTTTTTGCCTTAAACATTTTATTATTATGGAAACCTTTCTCCCACACACGTGCACACTCCGCCAGATACCGATACTCGCGGTATTTTCTTCTTGTGTGCTACTTTAGTTTACCTGGTATCTTCTCGGTACTGGTTGGGACCCAGTATATCAAACTCACAAGCCTCTAGTGCATTCTCTCCTGTCAGTTAAAAAAACAGACAGTCACTACAAGGTTGACTGCCACTGTCCTTTCCCTGACTTCTTCAACCCTTCCTCTACTCTTCTTCATGATTACTATGAGATCTCCCTCTCGAGGTATGTATAGAGATAGAAGATATTCATACTCAGGACCAAGGACCAAATACATAGAACAAATTCTGAAGATTAAACAAAGTCTCCTCCACGAGAAAAGAGAACGAGAAATGTACAAATAGGTGAAATGCCCAGAGGTGTTGGTAACCAATAGCAACTGCCCCGTGGTGCAAGACCCGGGCTACTTTCCTGGCACCATTTTTACCATAGGAATTTTGTTTCAAACTAACCAGGCTTGTCAGGCATGCTGGTGGACGCTGATGTTCCCGGCATACGGGCTGCTGAAGCAGGAAGTTTGTGAGTTGGAAGCCATTCTGGCCTACACAGGAAGTTCCTGTCAAAGAAGGAAAGGAAGGAGGCAGAGAGGGAGAAAGGAAGAAAGATATGGAGAGAGAAAGAGACAGAAAAAGACTAAATAGAGGGAGAAGAAGGAGAAGGAGGGAGAAAGGGAAGAAAGGGGGCGGGAGAGAGAGAAGAGACTGAAGGGGGAAGGGAAGTGGAGGGAGGGGGCCAACTTGCTGGAGGAAACTCAAGCACAATGATGTGAGGTGACTTAGGGGACACCCAGCAGCAGGACTTCTGCATTCACAGAGCTCTCGAGAGTGTCTGGGGGCAACAGATGCAGCAGTCACAAATTGCCAAGGTCTTTGAGAAGCATTGTGGGGTAATGAAACAAGTTCTATATTCCTACCAGCCAAGAAAAATGTCGCCAGCGAACAATGTATATATACGTGTGAGGCCATAAGCTGGTAAGAAAGACAGATGAACTCAGCACAATTAGCTGGACGGTTTCGAGCATTTGTGCTATTGCTGACTGAGCTATGTAATAATATATCATTTGGCGTGATAATTATATGTTAAGTTTTTTCAGTTCCATCAAATATCGGGGGAGAATTTGAAAGCTACTATCCCATAGGAGTCGTGGCATTCTGAGTTTTGCCTTCTCTGGTTGGCATGGATGTATCATGTAGGTGGTTTCAGGTTGGTATCAACGGGGTTTGTTTTAGTTCTTGTAAGAAAGCATTGAACAGGAACCATCACTCTCGAACTCAGATGTGACCAAGAATAAGAGCTGGTATGGTCCATAAAACAGCGAATAAGTTTTAAGAATGGGAATTAAAAATATTTTTAAAAGAAGAAGAAGAAGCAGTGTCCAACCAAAGGACAATGTTTTAAGTCACGTGGTAAAGGAAACACTTATATTTTTGATTTATACCTTCTTAGATTTACTATTGATAAATGTTTAAAGTGAATTAAGGGCTGGTGAGATGACGTGGCATATAGAGACCTTGTTAGCAGTCCTGATCACCAGAGTTGGATCCCAGAGCTTATTTAAAGAGAGGAAAGAGAGAACTATCTCCACACAGTTGTCTGTGACCTCACGTGCACACTGCGACATGGATACGCACAGACATGCACTGTAAATAAACACATGACAACTTACACTTAAAAAGGATTTTACATTTTGCATGACTCCAAACTGAAAAGTTTCTACAAATACATTAAATGAAGTCCCTCTCGGGTCCTTAGCACCATCTTCTATGTAGCATATTGTCTCTTAAGAAGGTAGAAAAAAACCCTAAATGCCACATTAAAGACAACAGAAAGGTGTAAGCCATTCAAAAGAGCAAAACACGTATGAGCAAAACGCAGCTCTCAGGCATGAGCCTCACCTAGGCTGTCTCACGTGGCTGGACAGTTTAGTGGTTCTCAGCGAAGACGAGTGTCAGGCCTTATGCTATGTAAACAATAAGTATCTCCACACATATATGACGCTCAGCTCTGTTCTGCAACATATTCAGCTTGGCGCCAAGGTTGTGTGCATCCTTAATATTCGTTGCTACGAACCATGGGTCTGGCAGCAGAGAAGCTCCCAGAAGGAAGATGGTTCACAGGTTTCTTAAATCAAGACCCTAATTCGGGGTTAGGTGTATGACTGCATGGTAAACACACCCACTCAGCTTAGAAGAGGCCTTGGCTTCAATCCCCAGCATGTGATGGGGGGGGGGAGATAGAGAAAGAGAGGGAGAGGGGGAAGAGGAGGGGGGAGTACCCTGTGGGAGAAAACAGAATAAGCAGGGTACCACAGTAGTACTTATGCATATCTGGGACAGTTTCCTGTTATCCAACAATTCTTTTCTCAACCATCTGCAATGGGCACCAAAAATAAAAGAAAGAAAATAAACAAAAGAAAATTTTAGCCACAAGGGCATTTATATCCACTGGCTTCGGTTTTCTCTGAATTTGAGAGCTCTGTCTGCTTTCCTCTGGTAGGCAGTGTGGGTTTCATGAGCACTGGATTAAATGCTCTAAACTGGCATTCTGTGGCATCTTCGTTTCCCATTATATCAACTCAACCTAGGGAGCAATATATATACTATGCCAGACTCCCTCTTGTCCCCAACACATATATAGAGGTACACACATACATGTGCACAAGGAGAAATCCTTTCAGAAATAGTTGTTTCATCCAGATTTTACCAAAATATCAAAAAAAAAAATGCTGGAGGGAATGAGGAGAGGTTGGGTAGATGGATCAGAGGTTAAGAGCACTGACTTTCAGAAGACTCAGGTTCAATTCCCAGCACCCATATGGCAGCTCATAACCTCCTGTAGCTCAGGTCCCAGGGACCCTCTTCTGGTCTCTGCAGATACTATACACACATGGTGCACAGACTTATGTGCAAGCAAAACACCTATACATGCTCTTCAAAAACACCCTGCGGGAGTTATCGACCTGGTTCAAGAGAGAAGAGACCTCACTGCTTTTTCAAAGAACCTCGGTTCAGTTCCCAAGATCCAGGCCAGACGGGTCACAGCTGTAATTCCAGCTCTAAGAGACCTGTCTCTGTGGACACCTGCACTCACATATACACAGTCACATACAGGCATACACATAATTAGAAACAAAGATAAATCTTTTTAAATGCCTTGAGGAGTATAAAACTGCTATCATGTGAGAAGCATGCTATCTTAGAGGAAAACACACTGCGACATCTGGGTTCAGACCCAGGTGTATTTGTTGAGCATCTCGCCAATGCCCATCCCTATGTCGGTATGTTCACAGGAGGCACTTGGTTCTCTCATGCCAAAGCTCTGGAAAAACACAAGAAGGAAGGGCAGAATCAGAGATGAAAATTGAGGAATAAACAAAACGCCAAAGACCTATAGTTTGAGGTCATTGGCAGCAATGACGTTAATAGCGAGTCTCTTGTCATTCCCGAAGAACCTCTCTCTGGTTTCTCTACCAGCCCACCTGAGAATAAGGTAGAGCCACACCTTATTCACAAAGAGAACAGAACAAGGCACTAATTTCAGCAATAAAAGCAGCCAAGCCACCTAGCATGGCAGTTTCTCAGGACCTATAAAAGTAATTGAAGCACAGTCCAGGTCTCTCCTTCCCTGGAGCAGCTTGCCTCTCCTACACCCTGATAAAAGCGTGAATTACCCTCCACCATCCACTTTCACTTCTCACAATAATAAACAGCAATTCTAAGCTGCCAAATACAGCCAGGCTCCCTGTTGTAACCTGGTGATTACAGAGAGAAAATAAGATGGGCTGGCCTCAAAGGCTTAAGGGGAAAATACAACTAAATCCACTAGCCAGCCCGGAGTGGAGTATCTAAGTAACTACCCCTCCCAACCTATTTACTGTCCTGGACATCTCACACACCCCTGCAGAAGAGTTCTGACCACAGTGGGTCAAGAGAAGCTGAGAGAAAACAGGCCACAACTAAAAAGAAAAGACAGTCCTGTTAGTCAGGAGGTGGACATCTCCCCTTTCTCTGTCCTCGGCCAACACAGCATCCACTCAGAGTGGGAAACCCTTACTGAATAAATGAATGGGTGAATAAATGACCCTGCAGATTGAATGCGCAAATGAAGATCCTAGCCCAGCATCTGGAGGTTTGGCTCTAAGATTCTGGGGAAACGCTTCTGTCCTCAAGAAGCACGTGGGTGAGCAGGCAGATGCCCCTTGGTAGACTCCCTGAAACACCAAAATCCCTACATATTGGTCTTTTCCAGAAAAATGGTCAAGCATTTGCACAAAGCCTCTCCTATATGTTACACCATCTCAAATGCTGTGTAGGTAGTTGTTACTCCTAGTCATTTAGGAAATAAGAGTGACCGACCCATCTGCATGTGCTCGGTTCAACATAGGATCCTCCCTGCGATTAAAGATGCGGGCATGAAGCATGCAGACACAGAAGGCCCTGGCACTGGAAACGTGATAATTTAGGAACCTGCTGACTTTTGTAGAATGGTTCTCCCTCTCATCAGGCCTCCGTTTTGTTGCACCATCTGGGCTCTGGTTTTTTTAAAAAAAAAAAATGTTTATAAAGTTTCATGTAGGAAGAGATCTGGAAGGGAGAAGGGAGGGGGAAGAAAAGGGTGAAGGAAGGGAGGAGAAAGAGAAAAGAGAGGGTAAGGGAAGGGAGGGAGGAAGGGAGGCAGGATGAGGTCACAGTGGCGTTGGCTGCACATGTGTCTCTGTGCTATCTCCATTTTAAGTCAGGAATTACAAAGCGCTGGACAAATCGGGAGGACTGTATGTTCCTGAACACTGCCTCCTATTTGCTCCATCTTCCTTGCACGTACAACTGAGTTTCTGAGTGAGTTGTAATTCAAAATGATAACCGGTCTTTCTGGGCCCTGGATCTCACTGTTGTCACTGACTAGTGGAGCTAGTAGCTGTAGGGTGACTCACGCTCGCCGAGGCATTCTGCGCCCGTCTCAACATGCCTGCAAAGGGCTGGCATCAGGATCCCAAAGAAAATAAGAAAAGGTCGGTGCAAGAACTGTAAAATAGATGGTGGTAAAGGATGACTGGCATGTGAACTCTCAGCCTTGTTGGTTATCTCCCTACTCCAGGGATGTGCACAGGGCGAGAGGGAGGCACATTCTCTCTGTCTATTAACCTTGTAGACAGCAACTGGCTTCATAGTGCTTGACAGATCCTACTGTCTTGTGGGAATGACTAATTTGGAAAGGTTAACTGGAGGATAAGGAACTCAAGAGTGAGAGGGGTGTGTGTGTGTAGTATGCATGCACATAAACATGCATGTGTGCTGCTCTCCTAAGCCTGATTCCATAACCATATATTCCTATTCTTGTTGTGTAATTAGAACTTTCGCTATAACATCAGATAGCTAAATGAGTCATTTATCTTTTGACCTCAGTAACAGAATCTACAGACTTGTCTTTAAGGGGCAAAAGAAAAAAACGACTGGTTCTCTTTCGCCATGGGTGAGATACAGAGCCTTGGTGGAAAGAGAACTACAGAGAACCACCAGAAATAAAACCAGACCCATCTCTTTTTGGCTATTTTAGATGGCGTCCATCCACCACTTTGTAGCTAGACCCAAATTCTGACATCTCTCAAGAAGCACAAAATTTCAGAGTTGGAAGGCATCTTCATCTCTCAGACTATCTCTGCTATTTCAATAATTATAGAGCCATTATTGGGGCTGGAAATTTCTCTGTGCTATGAAGGATGCTCACTGGAGCGCTGAGACTAATCATGTAGACAACAATACAACACCCAATAAAGCGAGAGCACAAAGCTCCTGCAGCTTCCCTCTGAGTCCAGGGCACAGGCCTTCTAGAAACCCACACTGATCACTCAGAACAGGGGGACACTGTAGGAAGGGTTTCCAGCAGTCACGGCAGGTAGGGCTTTCCTTTACATTGCTATTAAGACAACTAATATTATTAATATTAATATTAAGTTCACGGAAAGAAGAAACAAGAATTTTAACGCTTTGCATTCCATCTTAAGGGACTTGAAACTTATCTGGCACGGAGACAGTGAAGAGGCCGGGAGTCTAACTGGCTGGCAAGACACTTGGCAGTTTTACTCCAAGGAATGAGCAATCCAAGCCTGACAGATGACTCCACGGTGAAAAACAAATACAAAGCAGACACTCCAACTTTGAGCTGGCCAAATTCAAAAGCATTGGCGAGGGGACACTGCGGAATCGAGCCTTCTGGAAAACACCGTCCCAGATGACACGTTTTCCCCTGTTCTGGAACAGATACAGCCAGCAGCCAACTCTGTATGGGAAAGGGGTGAGAGCACAGGCCAGTACTCACGCATCCAGAAAGACGTCTAGCAGCCCAGAGACCGACAGTCACCTGTGAGGGCAGTCAGCACTGCACTGCCCACCATGGTGCCCCACCATCACACGTCCACACCAGACCGCTCCAGCACCCTTCAGTGACAGTGACCCATCTCATCTTTGGAAGAGGTCGTCCCTGAGGCCCAAGTGAGAAACAACTGCTGGTAGTGAGAAGCCAATCTGGTCCCTGCAAGCCAGCCCACAACCTCGAGGCTTGTGTGAGGCTGTGATTCACCCCCACAGTGAATCTGTCAAGCACGCCTAGGAGAAATTACAGGTTTCTCTTGTCTGAAGCGAATCCATTGACGTGAGTCACTTGTTTGTCCTTCAGTTCTTCATCTTTATCTCAGATGATCACATGGGAGTCTGTGTTGCATCTTCCCTGTTGTAATTAAAACCAGGGTGACAACATGCAAGGTTGTACCACTATTGTTTATGGTTTCAAAAGGCTATTATTGTACTTTTACCTCCACCTATGAATTTGGAGATAAACTGACCGAGAAAGTGACCAGGAAATTATAAGCTAGTCTCTACCATGGCGCCAGAAAGATTTATGATTTATGGCTCTTTCTTTCTTTTTTATTTCACTAATTGAGTGTGTGTGTGTGTGTGTGTGTGTGTGTGTGTGTGTGTGTTTGGTTGCCATGGCACATGTTGAAGTCAGGACAACTTGCAGGAAATCAATGAGGCCCAGGAATCAAACTCAGGTCGTCAGGCTTGGTGGCAATTTGCCTTTCCCCACTGCACCATCTTGCTGGCCCTACTTCATTGGTCTTTTCTTTGTAAGGAATAGGATGAGATGTTCTTTTGTGGATCTCCATGCCCATCGGTAATGCGGTAGTCTCCACGTGCAGAAAGCTTCTCCTGACCCAGCTTCCAGCTGACCTGCCAGTCTGGATCAGTGGCCTCAGCACCAGAGCCCCACAGATGCTAATGCTGATGTCTCCTGTGTATAAGCCTTCTTTCCCCGGGTGCTGCAATCCCCCACTTAGAAGTCATGAGAGCGTGACAAGGAGAAATAAGTGAGGGGCAGTTGTGTTCCACAACTTACAGCAACGCAGCTCAAGGAAGCAACGTTTGTAGAAATGGGTCAGCTCTATGTAGGTCACTCGTTAAGTACTGGGTCGTTTGTGATTCAGAAAAGAGAAACACCGTCTCAAGTGATTGTGTCATCAAAAGACTTTATTGAACATGTATATTTACTGAACATACTCTGTGCATAAGACACTAAGACACTTGGTTGCCCTAGCAGCACGCAGAGGAAAGTTACAAAGTGGTTATCAAATATGTCAGCCTGTTCCTAAAGATTCACAACCTTATCTGGGAAAGAAAACATAGAGAAAAAAAGACCAAACCAAACAAACTCTATAGCACAGTAACTACTAATGAACAGTGAACAGCGCAGATTATAAATATTATAGGAAAAGTATGTGTGGGTGCCAGTCATGGAAGACCCCTCAGAGAAGGCAGAAAGGAAAGCCAGGCTTGGAAACACCACAGAATGAGTGGAGTCCCACGGTAGACACGCTTGTTCCTCAAGGGTGGAACTATGCATTATGATCAGGAAGCACTACATAACAGGCTCATTCCATGAGCCTCAGTGGGTTTTGCTGGCTCGTAACCCTAAAGTTACAGAGAAAAAGTCAAATCCTTCATTGTTTTATTTAGAAGTCAATTAACTTGCTCCCAGGAGGGTTATCTTCATTCACAATCATGCCAGAGGCCATAGTTGTATTTACGTGTGTGTGTGTGTGTGTGTGTGTGTGTGTGTGTGCCGCAAGCGCATGCATGTATTCACAGGCATTGTAATAAAATTAACATTTTAATGAGCAATTATTATTTCCAAGCACTATTATAAAAACTTTCCTGTTTAGAATCATAACACTAACCCTAGGAGGTAGCCTCACTTAGAAATGAGGAGACAAAATTCTAAAGGATTTAAGTGACTTTCCAAGAAGGACCACAAAACTGCTTCAGAGCAATGGCTCCTTGACCCACCTGACCACACCGCGTCTTCGCGAGATGGAGAAGCGTACTACAAGTGTCTCTATTGAGGGTTGGTGTAGTCCCTTGACATCTTTCAAGATGCTGAAGTATGAGTTTTGGCTACAGGAGAGAAGGCACGTTCTTGAGGAAATTCCCCAGGAATGCCAGAGTGGTTCTCTTAGCATCCACTGGCCTCTCTTGGTTAGTGATATCACCGCCCTGTCTCAGAGTGTCTGCACCTGAGCTGAGTGCTTTCCAGTCAGATGCACCTGCTCAACATGTAATACAAATAAGACATGGTTCTCTCCCTCGCCCCCTGGGCTCGGAGTTCTCATCTTGACATGGACAATACTTAGTCTTTTTCCAAGTTTTGTGCACTTTAGCCTTCTTCCACCCATCTGGTTACATGAGACTTCATCTTGATTTCACTGCATTGACCATGAGCAAGTTAGTTCATGATGCTGTGGTATCTGCACTGAGGAAAAACCAGCTGTGTCTCCCCATCTTCTTTATCTAAAGAGATCCAGGGATATGCTAGAGAGTAGCTGACTGGACCACCTCTGATCTGTGGAAAGGAGGAGAGCCACGCCCCCACAGAGTGAGCCTTACTTTCCCATGTGTGCTTTGTTTGGGGTTTTGCTGTTGGTTTTTTATAGTTTTGTTTGCTGTTATGTTTTTATTTTGTGTGGGGGTATTTATTTTATCAGACGAGATTTTTCTCTTTAGCTTTAGCTCACCTAGAATTCATCATGTAAACCAAAATGAACTCAGAGCATCTCTCTATGTCTCTTCCTCCCAAGTGCTGGCATTCCAGGAGTACCCACCATGCCCAGCCTCCCATCTGTAACAGAACATCAATAATACTGGCCTCTAGATAGGACAACATGGGCATCTGTCCGGGTCCCTTTTACTTCAACCCTTGCTTTTCTTCAGGGACAGCCACCCATGGGCTTGCTTCAGAGAGGCCTTCTACCCCCAGCATTGTTCTCTGTTAGGTGACATCTGCTTTGAATGTTGAATGTGTTTACATGCAGCTAGGAAAATGAGCAGCACAGGGCTTGACATATATTTCCTCTCCCCCATCCAGGTTTCAGCAGCCTCTCACGTCTGAAGGGGAAAACAAAAAGCCCCTCAGAGGCCCCATGCTCTGGGACAGAAAGTAGTTTAGTGATATTTCATTTGTATTTAAACAAATAAAGCTTGCCTGAAGATCAGAAAATAAAACAGCCCCACTGGTCAGGCTTACAGACCAGGCAGTGGTGGCACACACCGTTAGTCCCAGTAGCCACACTACTTCACCAGAGAAGTAGGGCAGTAGTGGTGCATGCCTTTAATCCCAGCACTAGAGAGGAATACAAGACAGGAGGAGATATGTCTCAGTCAGTCTCATTCTGAGGATTCGTGGAGGCAGGATCGCTTTTTCAGTCTGAGTATTTCTTAGAGATAAGAGCTCTCTAGTTGCTTGGCTGCTTTGCTTTTTCTGATCTTCAGGTTGAACCCCAATATCTGACTCTGGGTTTTTTAAAAAAAATTTGTGTTACACTTTGCACTCAATGTGAGACTTGAACCCACAACTCTGAGATTAAGAGTCTCATATTCTACTGACTAAGCTAAAATTTAAGTTAAAAGATATGTTACTTTGGAGAAAAGGTCTTGCTTTTGTTTCCACAGGAAAGGAGAGGCTATAGATTCATTCTGGGTTAAGAAAAATAAGGTTTGATCAAGGAAGATCCCCTGAAAAAAAATCTCCAATGGGAACAGATGGCCCAGATAATCCAAAGTTTCAAAGCACCTCTATTGCAGTTTCCTCTGAGTTATATATCCAGAACAATCTCAAGACTGCTGGCTGAGATGATCCAGTCTCACAGAATACTCCAGAATGCTTCAGTCAGTACTTGACCATAATCTTAAATTTTCTTTGGGTCCCTATAAGATTTTCAGCACTCTCAATTAGCCAGAAGTAGCCTAGAAAACTATGCCCACATTCCCAATAAATGGATTATGGATGTTTGTCTTGTTTAGTATTGGTTACAAGTTGTTATGGATAATGATCAGGATAAAGCTAAGCAAAGGAGATTAGATTCAGACTCTTGTTTTGAAAAGAGAAAAAGGAGGAATTCTGTGGGATAATGTTTTTGTACACTGTAAAGATTTGTCACTCGTATTAGTTTAATAAATTGCTGATTGGCCAGTAGCCAGGCAGGAAGTATAAGCAGGGCAACCAGACTAGGAGAATTCTGTTAAGAGGAAAGGAGAGATGCAGTCACAAGCCAGGCACAGAGGAAGCAAGATGAGAATGCCTTACCGAGAAAAGGTACCAAGCCACATGGCTAAACATCGATAAGAATTATGGGTTGATTTAAGTTGTAAGAGCTAGTTAATAATAATCCTGATCTAATAGGCCAAACAATTTATAGATTATGTAAGCCTCTGTGTATTTATTTGGGACTAAATGGCTGTAGAACCAGGTGTGACAGAAACTTCTGCCTACAAAGTGAAGCCCTGGAAGCCAACAGAGTTGGCCCAGGTTAGCAGAGCTGTGACTCACAGTTCCAGCTTTCCACTGCATCTTAAAACAGGCATCGTGTCCAATTCCAACACTCTACAGTTTCCTCTTGGTTCACTCTCCAAGAAGTTGCATTCAGGCCCCAGCCAGACTTGACCATCTAATCAGTTTGATTTTGAAAAAGTAGAATATACTGGCAGGAGGCACCCTTCTACACAGAGCCAGCTGTGAGCTACTTAGAGTCAGTCTGACTGTTGGAGACTATTCTTGAGAACTCTCCTTTAGAATCCAACACATTGTATCCTAGGCCACCTTTGCTGAGAAAAGCCGAGCTTTCTCCCTGACGATAAATATGACACAGCAGTGTGGAGGTGGAGGCATCAGTGAGACACTGTTGTTGATACCCACTTTGTCTTCTTGTCCCTGCAGATGCTTAGTATGTCATATGTAGATTTGCAGTTGGTGGGCAAGACATGTTTAGAAGCACAGAACAGCCTTGACAGAGGGGCCATCCACATGTCATCCCCTCCTCCATCAGCTCTGCAGGGTAGAGGCTTCCTTCAAAGTACTCAGTGGCAAGAGGCCAGGAATGAAGTGCATGCTTCCTTGGGCACTGCCATTCCAGGAATGAGCAACCTTGTCAAGAACAGAAAACCACAGCTTAAATATACAAGTAGCAAGATGTGAATGCTTTGCACAATGACCAGCAGCCCGATAGACAGTCTCTTCCTATAAGGCTCTTTGGGACCCAGGAAATTGTGCTCTATTCCCTGAAGGTGCTAAGTTGTAAGCCTGGCCTTTCTCTAACACAAACCACTTCATTTTGGGAACAGGGTGAGACAAGATCTCAGGTAGCACAGATCAGTCTCAAACCTTTTATGTAATTGAGGATGATGTCATAGTCGTGATCCTCCTGCCTCCACCTCCCAGGTGCTGGGATTACAGAGGCATGTTTTACATGCAACTGAACCCATTTCCTTTGAAATATAACTCCTCTCAGCAGTACTATTTCTTTCTACAAGGCCTTGGACCACTGTCAAGGCCACGAAGGCTGCTGGAGCCTGGATGTGTTGGAGTAGGGGATGGGAGACTCTCTTTACATACCACAGTGCCTCTCTCTGCATCTCCCTGTTTCTCTGCACTCTGTGTGAGTTGTGGTCTGTGTGTACATCACCCTCTCTGAGTCAGTCTGCATTTCTCTGAGTTCCCTATATACCCCTCACTCTCTCTGCAGACACTTCCCATTTTCATGCTTCTTCCCATGGATGTGAGTACTTCAGTATATTTGTGTGTTCCAGTATGTTTGTGTGTTTGTCTCTATCTTCTACCCTGTTGTTCTGGAGCCTTTACATGTCTGCAGCTGGTTGGCTGTCCTCCAAACCTGAGTTACCATGTCACTCTCTGTGACCCTGAATTAATTCCTCCTGTGGCTCCTTTCTCTAACTCTAGTTTCCTATGACTATCCAGCGTCTACATCACTACCCTGAGGACGCTCCCCTATATTGCCAGCCATAATTTCTTGACCTTTTAACACTAAAGAAAGAAAAAGGACCACATTCGGAGATTGATGAGGTAAGATGTCCTGGGAGTGGAAAACAAGAAATGGAGAAGAGAGAGCCAGGAAGAGAAGAATCCCTACTCATACCTAGGCCAGGTCATAAGCCTTCTCAGACATGCCTTATTGTTTTATGGGTCAAAAAGTCAGTAACCTAAGAATTTTAAAATGTGCCTTGCCAAGACAGGAATCAAGAGGATTTATTGATGGGGAAGCTCAGCCAATCACTTTGTTTGCGGAATAGTCTATAAAATGATCCATGTGTGCTTGTTTTCTCTTTTTGGTTTCCAGTGCTCTTGGGGTTCATGGGATCTTTGGCCGTGTAAGTTTTCCCTCGATTATTAAAATCTTTTAAATAGAGCTGGTCTGGTTATTTATTAATCAACCTCACCCCCTACAATTTATTTCTAATTATAATCAAAGAAATGCCATAAACACGAAGCATACTTAGAGACTCAACTCTCTTGCTGCATACTCACCTCCCATGGTAGGGATGCATGCTACTTTGTTAGCTTGGCCCTTTGGTAGGATGACAAGAGAATTCAGAAGAAAGATCCTGTTGAAGACAAAATATTGCATTTATCAGTACCAGTCAGTCTGCACTTATCACGGTGATCCTAGGCACACAGATAACCTGAGGCATGGGAAAATATTTTACCCTTTCATATCACCTCCTCCTTTCCTCTTCATATTAAAACTAACAACCTAGCAACAGGCTTGTCCAAGGAGTCCCGCTCCATCATAACTGGCACCAAGAGAATTCCGAAAGAGGAGGAGGAAGAGAAGAAAGAGGAGGAGGAGCAGAAGGAGGAGCAGGAGGAGGAGAGGGAAAAAAGAGGAGGAAGGGAAAGGAGGGTAGAGGAGAAGAGAGAAAAGGGGGAGGAAGAGAAGGGATAGAGAGGGGGAGAGGAAAGGAACCTGGTGTCCTGCCTCAGTTTCTTAACAGCTTTTCTACTGAGATCCTCAACATTAAAGTCCCCCTATACCTTTTGTGTATGTTTTAGACATGCGTTGTCTAAAAAAGCAAGACATTTAAACATTGGCAGATCTGTGGCTACATGAGCACAGGCTAGCTCATCTTGTCAGCTACAAAATGAACACAAGAACATATGGCGTCTTGGGTGTTGGGGAACTGGGACTGGTCCTGTCCAGGTAGGTGCCTTAAAGGGTGACATAAACCTGGACTGTAGAAGATTGCTACCAGGGATTAGTGGCCTTCAAAGCAGAACAGCTAAATGGATGGCAGCCCTGCTTCTTTACTTGGTCAAGGGTGGTAAAGCTAATGACATGCAATGGCCTCGAGCTGCCGAGCAGAATGAAGGAAGGAATGCAAGATGAAAAGTAAATATATGTTGTACTTAGAACCGAGGCTTTTAACCCCGACCGCACACTAGAATCACTGCGGAGCTTAAAATACATGCGTAGGCTCAAGCCTTGAGAGTTTCTGCTTTAATTTTTGAGTGAGGCCTGGATTGTGGTTTGGTGTAGGTTTTTTATTTATTTATTTGTTTGCTTTTGATTTTTCAGCTCCCAAGGTATTTCTTAGATACAGCCAACATCAAAAACCACTGACTTGGACCATCAACAATAATGAAGGGCTAGGTATCTTTCTGACTTACATAAAAACCAGAGAGATAGAGAAAATGACTGTTTGTCTTAGGCCTCAATGGCCAGAATATCCCTATGGTGGCCTGAATAGATCATTCTAAAAACACACAAGGAAAGGACCAAGGCTACTACTTTAGAAGGGATTTGAAATAATCAGGCCAAGTTCGAGAAGAGAGCCTTTGGTGGTCTGAATAAGAATGGCCGCTATAAGCTCATAGGTTTGAATACTTGGTCACCAGGGAGTGGCACTCTTTGACAGGATTAGGGGGTGCAGCCTTGTTGGAAGACATGTCTGCTTCTCAGTAAGTTTACCCCCTTTTTTTAGATGGGAGAGAACATAAAGAAATCAATAATCTCCCAGGAAGGACTAAAAACGTGACCAAAGTTTGGCTAAGACTAAAGAAAAAGGGGGGGGGGGAATGGCAGGTGATAAATCAAAACCACAGAATGCCCTTTTGTTGTTGGCGTGTTGCTCGGGTCAACCCTGAGTCCCTTTTGCTTGCAAATATTGCCAGTCCTTCCCTCATCCAGAACAGCCTGGCATCACAATGAAGTTTATAAATTATAGAAAGAGAGGAGAAGGTAAAGGCACATCACAGTCCAGTCCCCACACAATGCCTGGAGCACCTCTGCCACATCCCTGAACTGGCCCTGTGCCTATGCCATTCTGGTAACCATGGCAACTGCTTCCTTGCTAATCAAGCTCCTGGGAAGTCCTTTGTATTGGGTTTCAGCGTGTGTATCCCTAGAATTTTCACACTTTGCACATGACCACCTGAACAGTATCAGAGAGAACCAGCAGGCTGTCCCGGGAGCCTGAGATCCTTCATCTCCTTTCATTGCTCCTTGTAGTCCCCTGCTTTCTGTTTCACACCTGCAACACCTGCCACCTTGTCACCCCTCTTTATACATCTAAACTGACTTTCGCCTTCATATTCAGACAGAACATTTCAAAGAGGGACCCACCCAGAAAAACTCTACACCGAAGGGTTTATACCATTACCTTGCCAAATGAAAACACAAAGTGTTTACCTCTGATGCTCTGGAGGCCCATTTAGCAGACATTACTCGACTCTTTAAGGCTTCTCTTATCTGGAAATTTAACAAAACCGGTTAGCAATTGAACGTTTATAAGAAGTTAGCAGTGTGCTTGGATGTAACAAGCACTGTAGCAGGAGGACATGTAGCTAGCTGGGACCTTTTGCTGGGTCAGTAACGAGTGGAGTGAACTAGAGAAAATCCAGGAGACGAGGAGAGGCAGAGAGGGAAAGCTTCTCTGGCAGGCATGGGTCCGTGGTCTTAAACATGAACCCAGTGGCTACGAAGCAAGTCTGCACGAGCTCATGGATGCTAATTATATTTTTGGCATTATTTTTTGAACCATTAAAGTAGTTCATCACATCCCACATCACATCTCATTTGGAATTATTCAAAACTTCTATAAAGGAGGAGAAAAATACCACAGAAGGTCATCAGTGGGTCCAGACTCAGGAAATCATAATATTAGTGAGGACTTTATAACTTTACGGTGTTTTTCATGTCTGCCATCCCATTTTAGGAAGAAGATAATCCTCAGAGATAGATACTATTGTCCCCACCACACCGCCGAGGAAGCTGAAACTCCAAGATAAAATGACATCCAAACTCAGCCAGCTGCACAGATACAGATCCAGGTCTGGGATTCATATCCATCCACTGTAGACCTTCCTGCCTTTCTCCCCAACCCTTTCCTGTTTCCCTTCCTTTCTCCCTTCTGCCATGGAAAATGCTGCCTTCCGAGGCCCTGCATACATTGTCTTCACACTAAGACCCGTGAAAGGAGACTTCACCCCTCCCTGAAGTTGTAAAGTCTTTGCTGCAAGTTTGTAAGGAAGGGAGGCGCTCCTGGCATCCAGGGGGATCTTCAAGGCCATGCTGGCACTTCTATTGGCATTTCTACTCTGATCCTTTTTAAAATTTTGTATTTCATAATTGCACAATATTCGCTTAATATAATTGCATGCTGTGCACATTAATAGTAAGTGCATTTTGAAAGATCTGCTCAGTTTTCAACTGCTGATGGGGTTTCCAGGACTCCTCATGCACATCTCTTTGTATCCTTAGTCACATCTGGCCCTATGACACTTCCTGTATTTATCTTTTACATTTTAATTTTAATGAAGAGATTCTGATCCTGACAGAGACTGCATAGCTTGTAATTCTTTGCATCTAACTCTGCACACAGAGCAAAGGTGCTGCCATTATTTGACATCAGGTTAGTAGACACACAACCCTGGCAACTATGACTGTGGGGTACTGTAAATGATTCCTGTGTGTTTGCACCTATAAAGTTGCTTTACAATTTCTCATTTAAAAATGACACAGAATCTTGGTAAGGCAATGAGAGGACTTTTTTTAAAAAAAATCTGATCACAAACCTTTGATGGTAACTTCAATAACATGAGTACTTTAAAAACATGATGCCCTAAAGTGGGCATGGGTGTTTTGCTTCCAATTTTGCTCTGCTGTTGCTCCTTTTTCATTTTTTTCCTTAACTTTTTACTTTGTAGTCGTGGCTCATTTGCCTGTGTGTATGGACCTGTACCGTGTGCGTACACTGCCCCCCAGAGGCCAGAAGGAGGCATCAGATGCCCTGGAACTGGAGTGATGTATGAGCCACCAAGTGAGCGCTGGGAACTGAACCCCTTGGCATCCCTCGTGAGCAGTCCTGGATTCCTGGCACACATCCTTCCAATCAGAGAGATATCCTTCCAAAATAATATTGTGAGATTTAACTAAAAATTCCATTTCTGCCATTAGAAATCAGAGCAGGACCTCGAGGAAGCTGTTTCTTCACCCTGTGACTCTCTTTTCTCATCTCGAAGACAGAGAATAGAAATCCCCTTGATTGTTTTGAGGTTTAGGACTACTGTGCATGAAATGTGCTCCTCAGAAGAGCTTGAAGGATGATGATATGAAACACCTGCATTAAAAGAACCCTGATGGGGCTGGAGAGATGGCTCACTGGCTGCTCTCCAGAGGACCAGGGTTCAATTCCCCGCACCTGTGTGACAGTTCACAACCTTCTGTAACTCTAGTTCCAGGGGACCCAACACCTTCTTCTAGGCTCTGCAGACACTACAACACTTGGTGCACAGACATCATTTCAGGCAAACACTTGTATACACAACATAAATAAAATCTCAGAAAATTGTTTTAAATTATGCTCTGTTTCAGGGGGCTGCACAGATGCCTGAGGTCAAAGTTCAATAAGTGTTCTTCACACTGCTGACCTGAAGTCAGCAGATTTCAGGTCAAGTACTCAACCCAGGAAAACCAAGAATGGCTCACACACAATACCTTTGGATCCAGGATTGTTCCAAACATGAGGATGAAGAAGCCCTGCGAAAGAGGGAGAGGGAATAGGATGCATTACAATACAATGATGGTAAGAGTACCAAACACGACATTGGTCACATCATTGCTACTCTGGCCGTAAGAAAAGAGCTTTATTCCGCTCATCCCTCATCTCAGGCTGCAATGTCTACCCACTGGTTCAACAGATATTGCCTGAAACAACAACAACAAACCTGCTGCTCAAAAAAGAGTACCACTGTTGACACAGAATAAGGCCCCTGCTTTATGTGAGGATCTTAGGAACTTCAGGTTGAGCATCATGAAAATTCTTTTCATTCAACAGGAGCTGTTCCCCTCAAAGTATAAATACTCAAGAAAGATGTAGAGAAGATGCAAGGCAGTGTAGGCTTGTAGCCTCTGAGCAGCAGCTAATAAAACACACTTGCACAGCACAAAGAAAAGCAGGCACACTTGGCTGCCCATAACCCCCTCACATCATCCATGCGGAGGAAGACCACATCAGAAAAATGAAGCCCATCCTCCCCAGCTAAAATCCATCTGAGGGTCTGCCTTTCTGTTTTCACTTGCCGCTGGTCACAACACAAAACCTCCTTGGAGGAAGGAGTTTCAAGGGACAGTCCCATTTTTCTGATGAGGAAAAAGAAGTTCAGAAACACAACTTTTAAAATGCTGTAGACAGCAACATCCTTTCGACCCACTTCTTGGATGCTGGGTGGCTTGGGTGGTGGGTAGAAAGGGAAAGTGAGAAGCTGAGCTTCCCTATGGGCACTCCCTTGCTAAATCACTCTGGCCATAGCTGAATGTGAGCCCAGGCAGAGGAACACAGCTAGCACCATAAAGATGTCATGGCCAGTTGTTCAGCAGTGAGACGACAGCCTATTGCTACCACAGTTGATTAAAATGCAGTTGACAGATGGAAGACGACAAGAACCAGTGTGAAGCCAGACAGCTCATTCCTTCCTCTAGTGAACTCAAATGCTCTTCACCATAGACAGTCCATAAATACCCAAGCTTTGTCCACATGGAGATTTTATCAGACTGCATGTTTGTGTGAACTCTTATTTTAGAAATGCTTACAATTATTGAACTTTATTTATTATCAACATGTGTGTAGTTTATGGACACATAACTATGGTGGTATGTGGCTGGGTGTCATGGCACACATGTACAAGGCAGAGAATTGCTTCCAGGGGTCAGTTTTGACCACCTGCATAGCTGTGTTGGGGTCTCTGTTATTTCGGCCACACTGCATTCTCTATAGGAGCTGGTCTCCAAGCTTCCTACCAATTCTCTGGTCTTGATCTCTCATCTTCTGGGAGGATTTCTTGGTAACAGAAGTTTATCACTGTATCTGTCTTTTACACAGGATGGAACTCAAGTTGTCAGGCTTGCACACCAAGCCCTTCTACCTACTGCGCCATCTCACCGACTCTCACACTCCTAAACCTACCCCTGCCTTTAACTCTAGTGTGAACCTGCCATGGTTGACATGAACCATTGGTTTTCAAAGTATTACTCTTGTAAATATGCTTGGAACAAACACACACCAGCCTGTGTTGGTACTAATGATGCATTTGAAATTCAGAACATTAATGAGATTGGCCTAGGAACTTTTTTCAACTTAGTGAAGAGGTCTGAATGAGAATGTCCCCCCCCCCACCACCGAAAAGAATTATAGGTTTAAATGTTCAGTAAAACTGCTTTGAAAGGATTGGGAAGTGTGGCTTTGTTAGAGCAGGTATGTCACCGGGGTGAGCTTGGAGGTTTCAAAAGCCCATGTGAGACTCAATTTCTCTGTCTCTTTCTGAAACCTGCAGGTCAGGATGTAAAGCTCTCAGCTACTGCTCCAGCACGGTCTGCCTCCTGGCAGGATGATCATGGACTAACAGTCTACGCCGAAAGCAAGCACCCAAGCCCCCAGGCAAATGCTTCCTTTTAAGAGTTGTCTTGGTCATAGTGTCTCCTCACAATAATAGGACAGTAACTAAGACATCTAAAAAACCACAACTGTAGACTATTTCCTCTATATAAATTCATGGGGTTTTGTTTTTGTTTGTTTTCTGAAGTCTTCATCCAGATTTTAGTCTACAATGCTTTGTTCTCCTACTAAAATATCCTTGGGAGACGAAGGTGTCTCAAAGTCCCACCCAGGCCACAATAGCTCTCAGAGAAGACAGAAGAGGGAAGAGGCCGAAGCTACAATGACACCCAAGGCGGCCACTGTCTCCACACTAATTCTTCCACAGTAAAGGGGTTGGCTAGCACCCCAATCAGTAGAGATATTTCCATAGGACTCTAACCGGGAAAAAGCTTGTGTTTTGAAAGGGCTTGTCTCCTGTATCTTCTGCCCTCCAGCGTGTTGCTCAGTCAGCTTCAGCTGCCCCCTCACCTCTGCTAACCCTAAGCCCTACCTCTGCTGCTGCTGCTTCCCATCCTGCGGATGGTATCTGACTGCAGAGGATCCATGGCTCTGCTCCCTTTCCTCATTACTGAGCATCTCAAGGATGCCCTGATACAGAGATAGGCAAAGGCTGTATCAAAACAGACAAACAAAGAAGTGTGGGGAATATAAGACTGTTGTTTTTAATGTAATTCATTTCCTTGTCCATCTGTGTCACTGAATTTTACTGATGGCTGTATCTATAACCAGCTCACAATATTCCTAAACTGTAAGTCAGCTTCCATGAGCCTGTACAAGTCAATACAGCACTGTCTTCTCCCATCCCAGTGCCTAGCCCTCACCCACACTGGTTGGCAGCTGTGGTACTGGCATCTCAATGACTTCATTCTTCTCCTTGCCAGGAGTAAAGACAGAAAATAACTTGAGTTTCAAGTTGATCCTATGACAAGTGAAAGTGCTCACAGTATCAAAACTCAGGCACTCACAGTCCACTCCAAAACAAGAGTCACAAGTCAGCTAGCCTGAGGGGAGCAAGGAAACACACTGCCGTGGTGTGAGTGGCGTGAGACAGGTGTTTAGTAAGGGTTTACGAAGAGTAGCCTGTAGATTGGCTGAGCTGAAAGTTAGAAACACAGGGGTATTACCTCAGCCCCATCAATGACTAGCTTTGTAAAAATGTTTAATGAGCTGACAATTTCTGACACTGCTATAAATCTAGATTGCAATAACACTTTCTATAGAAATATAGAAAATAGCCAAGGTTTAGAATGTTACATGTGCCCTGTACTGTTAACAGTGCTCTCTAAGGCATCAAAATGTTTGCTATAAAAAGTGAATCATTTGTATTCACATTTTAAATGAGGAAAATGAGTAGATATTTGATTTGAAGTCTCTGTTACCAACTGAGTAAATATATATATTTGGAAATACTTTTACTGGCAACTCTACACATTCAAAAAAATGTATAACTCTTTAGGAAACTAGAAGCCTTCTTTTTAATTAATTACAACCTTCATATTTAATGCATGCAATTTCGACCAAGAAGGAAAATATTAAATGTAAAGTACTATTTAGACATTAAGTAGACCTATATGCTAGACCAGTGGAAGACTGAGGTATAACTTTGAGTAAGAAGGAAAGTTGCACAATAGCTATGATGTAGTTCAGTGGGTAGAGCACAGTCTACAGAACCCTGAGTTTTAGAATGTTGGAGGCATGCATGCCTAACAGGTGCATAATCATATACATAAGTTTTTCAATTCTTACATTCAGTATATATTTGTATAAGCATGCAGAAAGAATTTGGCAGTGATACAAATGAAACCGTGAACATTGCTTCATCCATACAAGTGTGAGAAATCCCCTTAAAGACTCTGCTATAACCTGCCTGGTTCACCTAAGATGGCATGCACTGCTGTCTCAAACCTCTGAGTAGCAGACAATACAACAAGGGTAAAAAAATGTAACAAACACCTCCAATATGAGACTAAATTTTAGAAGAGGTGATTGCTAGCTTTCTAAGTAGTAACAACACAGAGCTAGTGATACAGTTTGTACAACATTTGCATAGCATGCATGAAGCCCTAGGTTCAATGTCCAGGTCCCCATAAATGGTGCACGGTGGTGTGATGTGGGACTCCCCTCTGAATGCTATGAATATTTCATAATACCATTGGTTAATAAAGAAGCATGTTTTGGGCTGACAGCAGGGCAGAATAGAGTAAGGTGGGAATTCCAAGCAGATAGAGGAAGAAAAAAGGCAGAGTCAGAGAGATACTATGTAACTGCCGAAGGGGACAGACACTGGAACTTTACCCAGTAAACCATAGCCTTGTGGCAATACACAGAATAATAGAAATGGGTTAATTTAAGATCTAAGAGCTAGACAATAAGAAACCTAAGCTAATTGGCCAAGCACTGTTTTAATTAATATAGTTTCTGTGTGATTATTTTGGGTCTGAGAGGCCGGGAAACAAACAAGCAGCCTCCGCCTATAAATTGGCGTACCAACGTAGGCTGACTACATCCACATAAAACCTGAGAGCACGCGCGTGTGCACACACACACACACACACACACACACACACACACAAAATAAACAGAGTTTCTTGGTGGCCGTATTTTTTTTCAGATGGGCTCTGTTTGCTGGCAGTAAGCAGGGGAGCTGCGTCTCCTTTAAAAGAGGTTTTACTGATTCATCAATAGCAGCAAAAACTCCCATTGTTTCAAGAAGGCAGCTTCCTGGTTCATGTTAGTTGCATGAACAGCTCTGGTTCTTTCAGAAGGCTGAGTACTTAAATGGGATCTGTGAGCAGTGTGTTACAAATTACTTAATGGAAACATTGACCTGCTGTGTTCCTGGAGCTGGGGCAGAGAGAATGGCTTGCAGAGCTGGCAGTAAACATACCTCTGCCATGTTGAACTGGGCAGAGCCAACAGGTAGGGCCACGGAGTTAGTCCTAGCCATACCTGCTTAGCATTTAAAAGAAAAGTCTTTGATCCTGGTCAAAAAATTATAGATACACATTCAACAAAGATAGATTCAGATGAAAAAGACCTCTAAATGGATCACAGTGTTAGATAAATGAACATAGGCTTAAGAGAGAGAAGAAAAAGAGCATACACTTTTATAACATAAAAGTGTACAGACAGTCATAGATTAAAGGAGTAAAGATAATAAAATAAATATTAAACTTGTGAAAAAAGTAATAGAGTAAGAAAAATAAATTACATAAAGATGGGCTATACACAGAGAGTCTGGATTATGTATATTATTGTGTTTTCTTTGATTTATTTTTTTTACTGTGAGTGAGCTAAGTACAGAGAGATATTTGATTCTGGGGGCTGCTAAGCTAAACCAACACATATATTTTAAAGGTATCTTGACTTCAAAATTTGGGTCTAAGGATATGTTGTTTTGAAAAACATTTTGTTTCTACAGAGGATAAGAACCTATGGATTCCTTCCAGGCTAATGTGGTTTGATGAACCAAGACCTCCACAAAAGGTCCCCATAAAACCCCAAAAGTACTTCGCCCAACAAAAAAACAAGAATCAGTTTGGAGACAACTATGCCCAGATTTCCTAAATGATTGTTTATAAATGTTTGTTTACATTTAAAGGGGGTTATGCTATAGAGATGACTACTTTGGATTTGTATAGATTTTGGTTTATTGATACAAATTTAAGGTCAATTTTGGCATATGTATATTTCTGCTGTTGATTAAGGTATTATGTTTGTGCAACTCACTGAAAATGTAATATATAGTTAAGAAATACAGATTAATAGATGGTCATTTATAATAGTCAAGCTGTAGTCATGTTAGTAGGTTTTCTAGATGTACAAAGATATAGTTCAGATGGATAGGTATTCAAATGTTTCACAAGCATACAGAAAATGGCATTTAAAATGTTTTAAGAACTTAGACTTTCCTTTTCAGTGAGACATGTCTGCTTCTGGCAGTACTAATTACTTCAGAGAGATTGATGAATGCTGAAAAAAACTCACTGTGAAATTTGCCTTCAATGTAACAAGGCTATCCATTTGAGCAAGAAACTGCTCTTGCCTGGACAGTTTGATGGTAGGTATGCTATATAAACTGGACATGCAGGACCCATAGAAAAATGACTGCTAATGTTGCCTAAAGAAGGTCAGACAGTCCTTCAGGGTTTCTGAATCAAGAAAGAGTCTGCCAGACATTCTGCAGGACACAGAAAAAAAAGTGACTGATAAGATGTTAATATAGGCAAAATGTCTTTGAAATTTCCTGCTTCGTGGAAAAGTCTGCCAGATACTATGGGCATACAGGCTGAAGATGGATGCCCTAACTTTACAGAAGAACTTTGGATGACTGTCCAGGCAGCAAGAGTGTCTCTGTCAATTCTAGAGTTTTGGAAGTTGCCTATAATGTACTTCCTGTTTACTGAGGTAATATATCCCTCTGGAGTCTTTGATGGAATTGTAGAATAGATAGTTAAAGTTTTCCTTAGTTATTATGATAAAAGATAAATTAGATATAAAAATTTAGACTCACAAATATAAGATAAATAATAGAGTATTTTCCTTAATTTGTCAAATATAAATGGACTAAAAATTTTAAATATAATTCTTGCTTGATTGTTGTATGTAATCTCACTATGTTAAAGTTAAAAACTTTCTTTTGAATTAGACAGAAAAGGAGGGTGATGTGGGATTCCCCTCTGTATGCTGTGAATATGTTTTATTACCATTAGTTACTAAAGAAGCTACTGTGAGCATACAGCAAGACAAAATAGAGTAAGACAGGAATTCCAAGCAGAGGAAAGAAAGCAGAGTCAGAGAGATGCCATGTAGCTGCCGAAGGGCACAGATGCCAGAACCTTACCCAGTAATCCACAGCCTTGTGGCAATACACAGAATAATAGAAATGGGTTAATTTAAGATGTAAGCGCTAGCCAATAAGAAGCCTAATCTAATAGGCCATGCAGTATTTTAATTAAATATAGTTTCTTTGTGATTATTTTGGGCCTGAGCAGCCAGGAATCGACTGAGCAACCTCTGCCTACAGCGGTGCATGTCTGTAATCCCAGCACTTGGGGGATGAAGACAGGAAGATCAGAAGTTTAAGGTCATAGTGAGTTTGAGGCCAGCCTGGGATACGTAAGACCCATCTCAAAAAGAAAAGGAAAAAAAATGAGCCTAATAACAGGTATTTATGATCTCTAGTACCTAATTTTGGTACTAACTTTTGAACTTGTTGCTTTCAGATTCATACCTACTTCATTTTCTGAGCACCTCTAGAAAGTGGCAGTTTCTTTTGTATGAGGAAAAACATGCTTGTAATAACTAGACATGCAAAGATCATGCTGCATATTCTTTGTAAATAAGAGGGTCAGAATTCAAATCCAGGCCTTTCTGAAACAAAATATAGCTCTGTTTCATCATCTTCGGCATGAAACATGGTGCCATGGGCTCCTGATCACAAAACAGCTTCACAGACCGTCCCACTTCAGATTCTACCTCAGCATCCGGACTTACCTGTAATGCATTGAGTAAGGAGAAGATAATGTGGAAGACCAGAGATTGACTGCTGATGACCGTGCCTATTCCGAATCCCCAGGTCAGCCCCAGCAGTGGTGTGAGGATGGCGATGTTCTTACAGATCCTCACGATGGCTCTCACTTCCTGGAACATGGAACTGCCAACGGCAGCCCTCTGGGTCTTGATGATAACCAGTGTGACTGTAATCAGGTTCACTACTACGATGGCCAGAGCTGGGACCACAAAGGCCAGGAGAGCCTTGGTCATGTCCCAGTTAAGCCAGCAGGCCTCCGGGCGGAGGTAGCCTCTTCTGGGCTCCGTGACAGCGAGTGTGGTAACAGCAATCACCAAAGGGCACCCATAGCCCACTGAAAAGAGAGAGGCCACCAGGAATGACTTGGGCAGTGTATGGAACACGATCAGAATTCCATAGAGGATAAGGAGAGCCTTGGCCAGCATCCAGAAGAACACAGCCAGATAAAAGAAATGCACAAAAAAGGTCGCAGCCACACATCCATTGTAGTGGGATATTGGGCCACTGAGGAAGGAAGCCACAATGAACCACACATCCGCCATCAGCAAGGTGGCTGCAATGTTAGCAATACACAGGTGACGCAAATATGAGATTTCTGTCTTTGTCACTTGACTCCAGACTAAGGCCTCGATGAACAGGCAGATGATCAGGCTGCAGATGGAAATGCCCAGGCCTATGTACGTGATATAAATTAGAACGGGGTTCTCCAAGGTATCAGGTGACATGAGGATGGAGAAGGAAGAAAACGACTTGTTTGGCCAACACCTGCAAACAGCCTGCTGGGAATTTTCTTGAATCAGCTTACAAGCTTTCTGGTCCCATCTGCTCTCCAGGGAGTGCCAGCCCACACACTGGGACTTCCTCCCTTCTGCCTTGCTGATCTTTTCAAACATCAGTGAGATATTTTTAAGCTCCTTAGGCAAAATGACAGACAGGACAAGCCCATTCACGGTCATGTTTTCCAAAAGACTGGCTTCCAGGATGGCCCCTAGAGTTGGGAAGGCGATGCTGATGACCTGGGAAGGAGAAGGAACCTTCTGCAGGTCTTCAGTTGTGAGCAGTACCCTCCCAGTGACTTCATCGCTCGAGTCATTGATTCTCATTGAGAAAGTGAAATTCCTCCCGTGGCTGTCCCTGGACATGATGGTGCCCAGGGTATGAATGAAGACATGTGATATATTGATGAGATGGTCCTTCACAAATAACTTGCTTGCAAATGAATTGATTGATTGAAGCAAGACACAGCTGCTGTTTCTGTCTTGGATGAAGGTCCAATTTGATATGCTTGTGCTATTAAGAATATGGTTGGCCATGGCGCTGTAACTCTGTCAAAGAAGAACTGGCATTAGTGGTAAGCCACTCTTTGAAACTTCCAATACATATAAGACTTGCTTTTACAAAGTGTGGTCTTCTAGCCAGCAGCATAGGCACTCCCAGAGATCTCCTTTAAAATGTCCACACATGCCACCCCAAACTCAATGCGCCCTATTCAGTATCTTAATTAACCCCTAGGTGACTTGCTTGCACAGTAAAGCTTACATTTACCTGCAGCTTGTAACCCACATACTGCATGCATACCATAATAGGTATTAATGCAGCCCAACACTTTGTACATAACAATACCATACTACAATGTCAGAAGGTTGGACAGGAACTCAGAAACAGCTCAGTCACTAAAGTGCTTGCCGTACAAGCATGAGGACCCAAGTTCAGATCCCCAGCACCCACATTAAAGACAGACATTGTGAAACATTTGTAATCCGAGCACTAGGGAAGCAGAGACAGGTAAACCCCAGACACTCGTTTGGTCAGTCAACATATCCAAATCAATGATCTCCAAGATCAGCAAGAGACTCTGCCTCAAAAAATAAAGTGGAAAGAAACTGAAAAAGACATTTGACAACGCCCTCCGACCTTACACAAAAGAATACCTGTACACATGAGTACACACACACACATGAATACACACACACACATACACACACACAGAGAGAGAGAGAGGGGGAGGGAGAGAGAGAGAGAGAGACCCTTGGATAGCATTTAGAGAATGTTATCTATAAAGGAATTCCTTGTCTTTCTTTCCTCTTATCTGTTCAGTGCCTTCCTGGGAGACAAGGTGAGCAGCTTCTACTTACTCTTTTCTACCACCACTTCTGCTGCACTCCTGGGCAAAGCCCATCATTCAGTTGCCCTTTCAGAGTGCCCATAATGTAGCTGACATCTGTTAGTCCCAGATTGTTACAAGATCCTGTATGGGAATATGCTGAAAACTCGAACTTGACCACAGGGTTGAATCACCCCTCACTACTCCCTACTTTCAGCATCAAAACCGTGAAGAAATGAATCCAGTCTCATTTCACACTTCTGTAGTTCAAAGGTTTGGTCACTTGTTCTGCTTCCTGTTTTAACAATTTGTTCTAATTCGCAAAGGAACATACGTCTTCCTTTGTGTATGACCCACAGTGTTTCTTCAAAGACCCAGACTTTTGAAGGCTAAGGCAACCATGGAATCCATTGCGCACAGCCTTGAGCCATCACAGATTCTACCCGGCATTGAATAAACCCTTCAAAGGCTCAACCTCTCATGGACTCAGCCCCTCCCAGATTCAACCCATCACAGGCCCAGACTCTGGGGGAAAAATTTTTTAAAAAAGACAGAGATGCATACCACAGAGCCAAGAAAGCTCTCTCTGGTAATATGTCTTGACCTAGCATGTGAATTATTCTTTTCTCTACTATTCTTCCTTCCATAAGATTCGCTAAGCACTTGCTATGTAGCACATTAGAAATACCGAGAGGGAAATATGGTTTCCAATCCCTGGGAAGCTCAGAGGGTATTCCAGCTAACCTAAGTTCCTCCCCCAAAGAGATAACGCTGGCTGATCTGCAAGGCCACTCACCCACATCTTTTCCTCGTTGACCTCTCTGGTTAGGGCTGTGGAGATGTTGTGTAAAAGATCTACCACCATAGCAATGTTCCCCGGCATCCGGGGAGACTTCTGAATGCTTCTGATGACACAAGATAAATCCTTGGGACACTTTGCCATCAGCATGTCTGTTATGGTCTGAGATTTTCTGCGTGAATCATCATGTAGAACTATAGTCGATTCAGAGGACTGAACTGAATATAATTCCTCATCCTCCTGAAATGGACCAAAGGAAAGAAATTCTTTATTTGTTCCTATCAAATACAAAAGTACTTCTACAAGAAAGCCCTATTATACAATTGCACATCACATAAAATGTTTTTATTTTTCATTTTCAAAGAGGCATCTAGGGTGGAATAACTTGATCAACACCAAGATATATAAAACAAAATGTAAGTCTGAATTCCTCAAGGGACGGCTCTCTAGCGCTGTCTGCTCAAACATCAACTGTTTCCCTGTAACACATCACTTCAAACACTTCCTGGGTATGTGCATCTTATGTATATCTTGTATATTTAAATGAATTCCTGTTGCCGTTTAACTTATTTTTACATTATCAAGAGATGAACCAAGAGACAGTGCTTTTTAAAATTAGCAGGAGCTGGAGACTTGGCTCAGTAATTAAGAGTGGGTGCCGCTTGAGTGAGGGCTCGGGATTTAGTCCCTAGAACCCACCCCAGGTGGCTCGCAGCTGCCTGAAACTCCAGGTACAGGAAGCCTGAGGCTTTTGCAGGCACCCATGTCATACAAAGACTCTGACAGAAGCACAGCTTCTCACCTAGCAAAGTCTGGGGTGCAGCCCAGATTTCATGGGTCTAACAAGCTTAGGGGGATGTTACTAGTCAGCGAAGTACACTATGAGTACCAAAGCTTTGGGGTATTTTGAAGACTGAAGGCAAAGATGTTTGACTCTAGTTTGACTGTGGCAGCTCTGGACACCTCTCCTTGCTCTATCCAGATGGTCAGGTTCCCTCATGTCATGCAGGGGACAGGATATGCTGCACTGACTTTCAGACGCAGAGAGGAGATAGGTGTTTATGAGTTCATGGACTCACAACCCATTGCTACCATGGAAGCCTGTCTCTTCCCCTAAGTGGGCCTCATGACCCCACCTGAAGCTCCACTTCACTCATAGAGGCCTCGTGAGAATCCATGATAGAGGAGAAAAGGACCTTACCTCAAACATGTTCATGGCATTCAGAGTGTGGCAGGTTTCAGTAACTTTGTGCCATTTCTTGGCCTTACAGGCAAATTTCATGCTGCCCTCACTTTTTGGAGGGCAAGATTGAAAGCAAGGGGCATCGCTCTCCTTACAGACACCATCACACTCACCTGGGAAAATAAAAGGCAAGGCATCCATATCAGATAGAAAGGTCTGAGATCGTGGCTGCCCAGTCAGTGAGTAAGGTGTCTCTGTGGCAAAGGCACAACAATTCTGTAGACATGGGTATCTTTCCTCAGTAAGATTGATGATAAGAAATGTATTAGCAAGTCATTCCATAGTTCTGAAGCAGGATCCTGTTCTTCCTGACAGAATGACATGCCACATTCCAGTGTTTAAAGCCGACTCAAGTATAAACTCCTCCCATCAAATAAGAGAGAAGAACCCATGGGTTACTCTCCTGAGCCATCTTCCCCTCCCACACCCAAAAAACCCCCAAAAAACCTCCCGGGAGTCCTAGAGATATGTATGTCACCTCTAGTTTGGAACGTTATAGTAAGCTCCATTGTCAATGAGACCTATTCTTGTCACTGCCTTGGTTTGAATTAGTGCAATGAGAATTCACAGCCAAGAAGTCTGAGACACAGTAGAGCAGAGGATGCTGGGAAGATACGAATGTGGCTGGGGCTAAAGATGCAATGGACTTGCATGTAAGTAAGGAAAGGACAAACGTCATCTATCAAAGTGAATCATCTCTCATTCCGTGAGCCAGAGGGCTGAGAATGGCTGGCTGTCACAACAGATGATAAGACTTCCGTGTGATTGGCAACTGCTACCAACATACCATGTGGCCTGGACATCACCGTATCCTTGCTTTTGGTGGTGGCCTGAAAAGAGAAAATCAAAATTCTCAACAAAATCAAATGTCAACAGTTGATACCACTGGTTCATTTTAATCACAGACAAACAGCCATCTCCACGTCAGCTATGACGCAAACACAACCACCGAAAGCCCAGATGTTGTATATGGTCCAATGACATATCTTTCTAATTTTCCCCCCAGTGCCAGGCAGGGGGACTGTCCTCTCCTCCCAGTCATAATTCCGTATCACTACAGTCTCTAGTCTGCACATAAATCACATCATGGGCAGAGGGAAATTTACTAGGAAGCTCACGAAGACTTACTTCACTTGTATGGGCCCCACTGAAGACCGGGAGAAGGTCATACCACATGATCACATGTTCACATGATCACATGTTCACATGATCATATTTATCATATTTTCAAATACAAACTATTCTAACTGCCTTCCACCTGTTGAGGTTCCCATTTTTGTCTCTCACCCCTCCCCACTCACACTCCATCCTGTTTGGGTATCACCAGAGTGGTGCATTTATTGATGACCTCAAGACAAGAAGTTGAGTGAGGAATACATTTTACTGGATTTAGTGGGATTTATGTATATAGTTTGCAGTCACTTCTAGATTATAAGCACATAAATCCTTAAGTGTCATTAATTCAAAATTATCCACAAGTGGCCACAGAACAACACAACAAATGTTAAGAGCCCTGACATCTTACAGCTCTGTGGAAAGAAGCTGGAAGTTTCCCTGACTTTTATAGCAATCCTGCATATTTACATAAAACTGCTATTAACACGTTGGAGAACTAAGCAGTGTTATTCCACAGTAGCAGCAACAAGGGAAGTGTAGGGCAACACAAAAGGGAAGAATGGGAGGCTGAAGAGATGCCTGTCAGCTCACTAGGGGCACTAGAGGCCCTGGGTCCAGCTCCCAGGACCTACGTGCAGCTCACAGCCTTCTGTAACCACTGTTCCAGGGCCTCCTAGGGCACCAGGCACACATGTGGTGCATAGATGTACACACAATCAAAACACCCATGCACATAAAATAAGTGTTTAAAAAATATTTAAAAATAAAAGAATGATCTTTTGGTTCTCTATATAGCAGAAATTATAAACTCATTAGCATGCACAATGTAAGAAAATGCAAGCACAGCTCCTGAATTATTATTACCGGTATTATTTTTACCGTATGACTGAATGATGTTGAGCAATTACTGGATACAAATTCTTTAAGCAATTCTCTTTGAAATTTATTTTGATTCATTTTCTCATTCTTAAAAAAATGCTCACTTTCATTTTGTATTTTATGTTATTCTTCTTTAAGGGTGCCCCCACCCCACCCACCCATGCATATCTGGCTGTCCTGAGAAAGTGGTCTAGGAAAAGACCACCAACCCACCTGAGCTCAGTTCCTGAACTGTCCCTTAAGAAGGCCCGCTCACCTGTATGTGCCTCCACTACCCCATCTGTAGGCAGAACAGGCATTACGGCTTTTATGGGGGAATAAAGGAACTGACCATGAGAAACCCTTGGGGTTGCCCTTAAAAGTGTGAGATCTGCTTATGGCTTGGCAGCGGTTACTATTCTCATACTGACCAGTGATTCCATCGAGCTCATGTTTCTCCCTTCTGATTGATCTTTTCTGATGGCATTTTGGATGCACTACTCTCCCTCTGTCTTCAGAAGGACTTGTTACCCACACTACCGCACAGCACTGCCTAGCCTCAGCTACCTGCACAACACTGCCTAGCCCTGGCTATCTGCACAACACTGCTTAGCCCTGGATACCTACATAGCACTGCCTAGCCTCGGCTACCTACACAGTACTGCCTAGCCTTGACTACTTGCACAACACTGCCTAGCCTCGACTACCTGCACAGCACTCCCTAGCCTCAGCTACATACACAGCACTGCCTAGCCTCTGCTACATACGCAACACTGCCTAGCCTCCACTCACCTTGCTGTTACCATTCTTCTCTTTTTCATGCTAACTTCTCAATTAAAATTTAAGTTCCTTAGAAACATAATTGTGCATTGTCTTCCTTTCCCCCCATGTAAATAACTCAAGGTCTTGCACACATGTACACTTGTGCAATAACATATTGGTATGCATGTATACATTCACAAATACAGACGTGCATACGTTAACATGTATGGGAAAAGAGGCAAACTCAGTCTTCCTCTTTCTGGATGAAATGAGTGCCCTCTGGTGGCCGGGAAGAGCATTATCCATGGCTCCAACTTTTATTTCAAGATTCTAGCAACTAGGGAAGAAAGACATTTTCTGGACATTGTTGTTTGGCCGACACATGGTATTCATTTTCTTTTCTTATTAAGAATGTTATATTTCTTCATGTTATCAAAAACAATAACGAATATTCGCTGTTTGTTTTTTTCTATGAAATAATGCTACGGAGACTCTGAATCGAGTGAGGTCTCTCCAGAACTGAGGTGTCGCTGAGGAACTCACGAAACAGGATTCCTTGGACTCGCCAGTGCATGACAGCCTCTCATTTGTATTCATGGAAACAAACCCCTAGGGTTTCAGTCAAAAAGCTGCATCGCTTCCACTAAACTGGAAGACTACAATACTATTTCTACAGACCTTGAAGGCTGTGTAGATAGTCCCTCTGATCTCCTTATTTCATGAATAAGAATGCAGAGGCTGTTGTAGAGGAGGTGACCTGGAAAAGGCCACGCAGGGAACTCTTCTTATTCCTGACATTAGAATTTGTTCTCCTGACTCCTTCAGCACTGCTCTTTCCAAAGGTCAGGCACCAGATCAAGAGCCAGCAGGGATGTGTGGCAGGAAGTGAAGGCCTCTCAAGTCACCCAAAGCCCGTATTGACATGGCCATGATCTTCAGTACAGAGCTGTGGAGAATGCCTGGTCGCTAAACACTCCAGAGAAGGTTAGGTGACTAATTGGGTGTGTGGGCAGGACACGGGATGCTGTCGACAAGAGGTTCTGGGAAGTCTGCCTTCTTACACGGCTGTCAACAAGAGGTTCTGGGAAGTCTCCATTCTTACACTGCTGTCAACAAGAGGTTCTGGGAAGTCTGCCTTCTTACACCAAAGACCTGATTTGCTTCAGCCCGGTTAGCTTCCTTAGGTACATCATGTCTGGTCCTTCTGGTCAGTTCATGTCTAGGTAGCATCCAGAGTGGGTGACTTTAGCTCCAAATATTAACATTCCTCAACCTCATTCTGGACAGAAAGACAAACACTAACCTGCCCCGCTTAAACTGGAGAACTTCCCGGTGGGCATGTTTACCTATGGGAAAGTCAGGAGAGGGGTAGGTAGCACCTGGAAGCATTGAGAATCAAAAACATAAACAATGGAAGAAAAGGATAGAATGTTCCGGGCAGGGTGAGCCCCAACGATAACAGTAACAACTGTCTCCCATGCAGATGAGAAAACAAAGATAGTAACTAACTATGGGCATCAGAATGCCCCCAGAAGAACATCTTCCCAAAGCTCCTATAATCTCTCTCAGAAATAAGATTTCAATCAGTGTTACGATGAAGGGGGTCCCAAAGAAGAAAGCCAAGCTAATCAGATGGCAAATATTGTTTGGAAAACTCAGGACAAAACTTCCAAAATCATTCTTGCCTAAGGAGGCTCTTGTTCATCTTAGCTCATAAGAAGTCATTCCTTCAACACCAACCTCAGTCCCACCGTCTATAAAGTAAGGGATAAGAGCTTCACCAGTGAGTCCCAAGGCGACCTTCAGGTCTCACGGTCAAATAATAGTGCTCTCCCCCAAACAATAGTTTAAGAAGTCGTCTCTCCCCAATGTTCCTTCACGCCTTCTTTTCAATAAATAAGAGGAAAATTAAAGTACAGCATGAGGGGAAATATTCCACAGAGAGTCACAGGGTTCACTGGCCCTCCGTACTAGAAGAGTAATTTACTATAAACTCCACCCTGTTCTTCTGCCAAGATTCTAAAAGGAAATGCTATTGCCACTTTGAATGAGATGTTGCCTCATTGTGCCAAATCATTCTGAGGTCCTGCCCACTAAATATCTCTAGCATCTCCTGGGCACTGTGGCAACCTTCCCTACCTCTACTACTCATGGCCTCGGGGAACCGCAGCAACCCTCGAGTCACCGCCAAGATATGGGGGCGGGGCATCTGACCCTTGACTCACATTAGCTTCGCTAGATTTCAGAGCCGATTGGGCAAATTAAATGAGACAAGTTCGTAGCAAGGCGGTCCTTTCTGTCGCCTGTCATTGTCATTTCTTCAGGCTGTGCTGGCCCACCTCATCCCCGTCTTCCCCTTATACTTCAGCCCTCGGAGCTGGCAAATGAAGCATTCTCACCAACTCGTCACCCGCTCTCCCCCGTTTGTACCTGGCATAATATCCTGCAGGATTCTGTAGGCAGCAGAAGCACCAAGCCGTACAACCAAAGGGCAGGGGTCATTGTCTTCCACACAGCCGATATCCTCGCCTCTGTGAAACAGAAAGGCAGAACATCTTCAATGAGAAGCTTTTATAGCACGGTGCCCCCGCAGGCGCAGTGCTCATAGGAGACCTGACTCTGTCTTCAGCGCTGCCCAAGCAGCTGGCTCTCTGGCCCGCAGCGGCCGCCCTGTGTCCTACCAGTCATTACCAGGAGGCTGCCGTGGGAGCACCGGCCCTGCTCGCTGTCGTTGATTTGCGTGGCACGCCTCACATAGGAATCCCTCTAAGCAAAGCTGCTTGATGGATTTCACCTACCCTACTGGCTCTAACAAATAACAGCCTGTGTTTAGGCAATGGAAATGTCAGTTTACTCCCTGGGTTAGAACAGGGCTGGGAACTGTGTAGGAGGCTACGGAAGATAAACAGGGATTCTTGTGGATAACCATGGCCTAGAAATACCTTTGAGGGATAAGTGATAGGCTTATCCTATCATCTCGCTCCTCCTCAACCCAAGAAGTGTGTCTCCCTACATAAATAGGAATTTCTGGAACTGAAGTGTTCTTGTTACATTTAACAGAAATTAAGACAAAACTAAAGCAATTGTTTACCATCTCCAACAATGTTAGCATGTCATAGTCATATAATATACTCAGAAATATACCTAACAGAGGAAGAAAATGGATGAAGAGGGCAGGAAGAAAAGAAAGAGAGGAAAGAAAGAAGGAAATGTGAGGGAAGATCTGACAAAATGCATAAGGGACACAAAGGATTGACTAGAACCCGCTGGCAAGGATTCACCTGAGAATATTAACATTAACTCTTACTATTTTCATCCTGAGTGAGATAGTAATTGAAAGATATTAGATGTCTACACTCCCAGATAAAAGGGTTTGCATAATCAGAATTCATTGTATGCATGAATAAAGCTTCAAGTATAAATCCATTATTATGCATAATTAATACATTCCCCTACACATTTTTAAAAAATAAAATTCAACATGTACCCAAAGGCACGTGCTCCTCGCACCATGATAGACAGATAGTTGGTAGATAGGTAAATGGTAGGTGGATAGATAGGTAGATGGGCATTAGAGAAGTAGTGGTGTTGGTGCTTTACTCCTTTGCTCTTTAACTCTTCTGGGGCCACCCAGCTCCCAAATAAATCCACATGGAGTCTTATTATTACCTATAAATGCCCAGCCTTAACTTGGCTTTTCTCTAGTCAGATTTTCTTAACTTAAATTATCCCATCTGTCTTATGTCTCTGGGCTTTTACCCTTCTCTATTTCTGTATATCTTTTCTTTCCTTCTTACTCCATGGCTGGCTATGCCGCTGGGTGGCTGGTCCCTTCCTTTCTCACTCCTCTATCCTTTCCTCCTAGATTTCTCTTTTTATTCTCTGCCTGCCGGCCCTGCCTATGCTTTCTCCTGCCTTGCTATTGGCCATTCAGCTCTGTATTAGACCATTTAGGTGTTTTAGATAGACAAAGTAACACAGCTTCACAGAGTTAAGCAAATGCAACATAAAGAAATGCAACACATCTTTGCATAAGTAAAGCAAATGTTCCACAGCATAAACAAACGTAACACATCTTAAAATAATATTTCACAACAAAATAGATAATAGATGGACAGGCAGATGAGAGAAAGAGAGACAGACAGATAGATGGTAGGTAGCTAGATGATACATACATACATAGATGATGATGAAGAAGATAGATAGATAGATAGATAGATAGATAGATAGATAGATAGATAGATAGATGGATGGATGGATGGATGGATGGATGGATGGATGGATGGATAGACGGATGGACAGACAGACAGACAGATAGACAGACAGATGATAGACAGACAGACAGACAGATAGATAGATAGATGGATAGATAGAGATAGACAGACAAACAGGTAATTGATAGACTAAGAATTTAATTAATTTAAGAATGTAATTGAAAAGTCCCAGGGCTATCACAATGGTTGACTTTTTGCTACCTGACCATTTTTAGCCAAAATGAATTCTTCCACCCAATCATGCATCATATGTAATAATGTCATTACTAAAACGATGAAATTATATTAATTTTTTAATTCATGCTTTCTACCTTGAAAGACAAATCTAGCAGAAATTCTGCTAAAAATCCAACAATCATGCAAAACCTTCGCAGCACATCTTTCCTCATTCAGGTAGCACATTTAAGCCTCTCACACGATGCAAAGGGGAACATAATTCCCAAAACTCACACCTTTTTTTCCATCCTTCTTTCATCCTAAGTCGATCAAATAGACAGTGACTCCCATTGAAAAGCATGTTAGTGAATCTGTCAGATCATCACCAAGGCCAGCACTACTTTGAGAACACTTAGTATAACAGAAAATTAAAGCCGTGGATGAGTTTGTTGCAATAATTCTGAAAAAAAAAACTTAAAAAGAAAGCTAGATATTTCTGAATTAACTTTATCTTTAAATTTTGTCATCAGTATGGGAGACAGCATAGGTTTGGCATATTTGCAAGACTGTAGTTTCAATCTCTAGCATCTCTCTGTGTCTCTCTCTGTCTCTCTCTGTCTCTGTCTCTGTCTCTCTCTCTCTCTCACACACACACATGCACACACTGCTATTGTCACCACCACTAAGAGCAACAACAACCACTCCACACAAACACAGTTCCCTTAAGAGACTGGGAGATGGCTAAGTCAGCAAGCTGTCAGTTGTGCAATCATGAGGAGCTGAGTTCAATTCCCAGTACCCAGATGAAAACCAAGAGTAGCTTCAGGCACGTATAATCCCAGTGCTACAGAAGCAAAGACAAAAGGGTGCCTGGGGCTCACTGGCCAGCAAGACTAGGCAAATTGTCAAGTTCCAGACTGAGTAAGATGAGTAAGAGATCTCAAAAAAAAAAAAAAAAAGCAGGGGGGCTGAAGAGATGGCTCAGAAGTTAAGAGCACTTGATGCTTTTCCAGAGGATGGGAGTTGGGTTCCCAGTACCCAGACTGTGCCACTCACAACTGCCTGGAACTCCAGATTCAAAGCACAAGCACCCACACAAACTTGTATACACATACTCACAAATAATGATAATAAATAATAATGTAGAGAGCCACTGAGGAAGACACTTGATATTGGCTTCTGGCCTCCACATGCATGCTCACGTATTCACATATGCACAAACAGATTTGCACACAGAAATGTGCACAGATGGGCACACATACATTTACACAGATTCAAAAATACAGAAAATGATTTATCTTAAGAAAATCAAACTTTACAAATGCTTTAAGGAATGATAAGAAGTAACAAAGCTGGATGTGGTGGCTTTCGCCTGTAATTAAAACTGAGACAAGAGGATCACTAAGAGTTCAAGGCCAGTCTAGACTGCATAACTAGGCCCTATCTTGAAAGAAAGGAAAAGAGAGAGAGAGAGAGAGAGAGAGAGAGAGAGAGAGAGAGAGAGAGAGAGAGAGAGAGGACGAGGAGGAAGGGAGGGAGAAATGGAAGGAGAAAAGAATGAACGAATGAAGGAAGGAAGGAAGGAACATAGGAATAAATAAGATTGGAGGCAATACTCAACCCAAAAGCTTAAATAGAGATTTATTTTTTACAAAATAGCAATTGAGTTCTACAAACCAAGATGGAAATTGTTTTGTTTGCCTATAATTGTTGTGTATTATACATAAAAACCTTGGTTATATATCACTTTGCTTTAACTTTCTTTTTGAGAAAGTGTCTCTCTAGTGTCTTAGAACACTCTTATGTAGGCTAGACTGGCCTCAAACTCACAAAGATCCACCTGCCTCTACCTCCAAGTGCTGGGAGTAAAGTTATGTGCCACCTACCCGGCTTGCTTTAACTTTTAAAGAGTTAGTGTAATGTTTACAAAAAATGATTTTGGTTATTACTAAGCATATGCATGGCAAAATAATCACTGTTTGATGTGGAAACATTCCTCACGAGGCCCTCATTAGACTTTGCAGGTTGGCCTATTTGATGGTTCTGATGCTAGAGAGACCCAGAAACTTCTAACACCATCTTTAGTACCCAAGAGTAGCTTGTCATGCCTAAAAAACAGACTTTGGAATGCTGTCTTTCCCCAAGTTTCAGAACAGAATGCCTCACGGTTTTTGTTTTGGTTATTGGGTTTTGGTTTTGTTTGGTACCTTAAGCTTTTCCTCAAGGTTAAAGGTATTTCCTAAACTTGATCCTTTCTTGGATTTGGTTTATAGAGCCAGTTGCTCGTTACGCGGAGCAGTGTGTTTTAATGTTGACTTGTGCCCACTGCGTTCACAGTTACTGAGTTGCACTCATTAGCTCCTTTTCAGTGCTGTGAAAGCAGAAGGTTTGGAAGCAGCAGGAAGGTCAAGCTGCAGGACAGAGGCACGACTCGAATAGGCAACGCCTCCCCCATTCCCAGGGCCTCAAGTTCTGCATTCAAAAAGTCACGTGTGCGGTAGGTACACAAACACAAACCGTAAGTATTAATTAACAATGACTTTTTCCCTCGCCCTCCACAGGAAACCAAAGTATGATGGGGTACCCGTGCCCAACCCAGGCCTGAGATTGCAAACAGAGACTTTCTCCCTGGAGGACGGCATACCCTAGAGACAGAGTAGCTGTGTTCAACATGCAGAAGTGTTCCAAATTTCCAGATCCCACAAAATGATCCTCATCTTTGGTGGCAATTTAACTTTTCAATATTCCTTCATATCTAACACCAAAATGCTTCACCCTAAAGTTCTCTCAGGTGACAGTCCACAGCACTGCCCACAGACTCAAGACATCGCAAACACAAAGCAACCGTGTAGGGAGTGCACTGGGCTGTGTTGAGTGTACGGTTGCTTCGGAAACATGACTCAGTTCACTGAAAATGCACACGGTATAGTGCATTTCTCCAGTATAATTTTGAGAAGAGAAAGGAAATGTTTTCAACAGCTTGAATTCCTCTATCTATGCTGATTAAGGCAGTACTAGAACAGTCACAAATCCCACTCAGTACAAAAGTGGACAAAACTCCAGAGCTTAGCAGTTTAACTTTGTCATTCGCAGACAAAGCTGATGACAGTCGTCAGCTCCTGCCTGCATGCTTAGGTTCTGTGATGAGTTGTTGTTTGTTGAATAAGATCCACAAACAGACTCAAAGGCTTCCAGGCAGACAACGGGAATGCATTTCAGATGGTCTCAGCTAGAAGATCCCGTGGCATCTGTCAATAGCCAGCATCTTACTGTTTCACCCTTGGCCAACGATGGATGGAGGCATCCTGAGAGATGCCGCCATTATGAGAGAGGGGAAGAAGAATTTATTGCCTCTTTACTATCTAGATCTATGCATTCGCTCTTCCAGTGCTTTCAAACAATTCTGGGCTTCTGAAAGGACTTTTAGCTTCCTAACTAAAGAGCAGTTGATAAAGCTTGTTCTCCTCAATTCACAAGTGCCAGGCAGTACGTCTGGGATCTGAACCCAAGTCTGCAGTTCTTCGGCTACCGTGCCACTGTTCTAAAACAAACATAGAAGAGCTGGTCTGCACAGATTTCACATCTAACGCTCCTCTTGACGCCGTAACAAATTTATGAGCTTCAGAGGTAGATGCCACGACTCTCTTCTATCTAGGAGGAATTGTGGTTCAGAGAGCAAATAGCTTTCCCAAGATCACATTTCAAGTTATTGGAAAATTCAGCTTCGTCTTGCAACTCCCGATCCGTGGCTCCTCACTGAGCTTGCCCTTTGGTGCCCATGAGGGACTGGTGCCAGGACCTTTCGTGTAGACTGGTGTTTGGGAATGCTCAAGGCTTGTACACAAATGCACACGACCCCTCCCCCCACATCCTTCTTAGTCATCTCTAGATTATCGCTAATGACTAACACAATACAGGAAGGCAGGAGATGAACCAGTTTTGGCCAGAAAGCAAGGTCCAGGGTTGTTGAACTTATGAGCATGGCTCAGAGAAGAGGCTGTGAGGAGGAGGGAAAACCACAGTCTCACTTCTTGCTCTTTATGAAGTCATCAGGAGGTTTCATGTGAGTGTTGCTGGACAAAAGAATAAAAACCCTTGGTATGTATGATAGTGCCTGCCTGAAATCCCAGTGATTCCAGGGGCCGAGGCGGGAGTTCGAGGTCAACCTGCACTGCACAGTGTCTCGGAAAAGGAGAAGGAGGGTAAGGAGGAAGAGGAGGAGGAGGAAGCAGCAGCAGTAAATACAATGTATGTATCAGGAGGAGGAGGTAACACTACAAATACTAAGTAGATAGTATTGTTATACTGTATTTTTTACAGAATGACAAGAAAGTGTACATACTTGATACAGGTGCAGTGTGTGTGTGTGTGTGTGTCTGTGTGTGTGTGTCTGTGTGTGTCTGTGTGTGTGTGTGTGTGTGTGTGTGTGGCCACAGTTAAGTCAACAGATATGAACCTCATGGTCATGGAGGGCCAGCTCTGCATAATTCTGTGCTAGCTTTCTCTGTGCTTGTTGGAAATGGAGAGCACTGTTTGTCCTCACTGGTAAAGCAACCAATGACAACAGTTTTGTGGATTCTGTTCTTGGATTCTGGTACATTCAAACAGGGATTTTCCGAGGCAGCCCCTCCAGTGGCAGGGAGTACAGGCTCCATGTCATATAAACAGGAGAAATCTTTAAAGTGAGGGTGACTTTTCGTAACCCAAACCAAACCCACAGAGCTGCCTACTCATGTGTGGGTGAGCCCTCTGTGTCCCCAGTAGCCCAGTTTGCTAAAAGTCAAGTCATCCATAGGTTCTTCTAAGCCAGTTCCTTGAAACCAACAGCTCTCAACTTGTGTCTCAACCCCCACAGCGGCCATATATCAGATATCCTGTGTATCAGAGATTTACACCATGATTCATAACAATAGCAAAGGTGCAGTTCTGGAGTATCAGTGGAATAATTTTATGGTTGGGGGAACAGTATTAAAAAGCTGCAACATAAGGAAGGTTAAAGAGCTGTGGAACTGGGCTCTTTCCTCCTCACACATCCAGGTCTCAAGCTGTGCTGAAGCAGATGAACACTCAGCCTAAGGTGCAAACAGCACACGGGGTGAGCATGCGCACATGCCATCTATGTCAGTGCTGACCAAGGTGTGTCCTGAGAACCATCCACCCAGTGCGTCATCACAAAACCAAAGACAATGTACTGTCACCCAGACTCTGCAAGCAGCAAGGCTAACAACATGCAAAATTTAGGGTTGGGGTGATGGCCAAGTCATAGCACATGGAAGGTGGAAAGATCAGAAGTTCTGAGTCATCCTCACCTACACAGCAGTTGAGTCCAGCCTAGACTACTTGAGACCCTGTCTCAAACAGAAAAATATTTCCAAAGTCAAAATAACCACATGGACTTCATAAGTGAATTATAATGACGCCAAGTGACATGAATAAAAAGTATCAACCTAAGAATCATTGAGGCAATTCGGTAGCTCGTGCTGATAGGGGAGAAACACAAACAGAAAGGCAGTAACTGTAACAGCTAATCTCAACTATCAACTTGATCAGATAGAGCAACATCTAGGAAACTGAAGTGCACATCTGGGTGCCTCCGTAGGACTTTTGCAGAGATGATTGACACTTGGATTAGCAAATGAGGGGGGAAGACCCACTCTAAGCATGGGCAGCCCATAAGAGGCTGGAGTTTCAGATGGGGAAAGGGGATAGAAGGAGGAGGCACACAGGGAAGGTGAGCTCTGTTCTCGAGTCAGGGCACGTGCTGGGCCCTTCTACTATGGGCTCTTAGAAGATGGACTACAGCAGCTCCTCACTGAGGAGCTTCCCGTCCTTCGGCCTCACACAAGGCCTACATCATTGGTCCCTCTTGTTCTGTAGATTGTGTGTGCCTATCTACAATTCCTCTTCTGTGCATGCTCACGGATGGGGGGGGAGTGCTAGTGTTTCTTTTCCTCTGGAGGATCCTGATACACTAATAAAAGCATTAAATCGATAAAATAACTAATAGCAAAGGTATAGTCCCTGAAAAACAGCAAATGTAATTCTAAAACATACACACACTCACACATACACATATTTATACACATATATACTCATACATACACCCACACACATCCACACACTCACACACATGTACACAAATATGCACACATATACACACATATACACACATTCACACACGTATATACTCATACATACACTCACACACATGCTTACATACACATTCATACACATATACATGCTCACACACTCATTCACAAACACATACACTCTCTCTCTCTCTCTCACACACACACACACACACATTCTCTTGTAAGAAGAGAATGGGAGGGATGATGGATTACGTCACAAATGGACAAGTGTCAGACATCCAGAATCAGTCTCCATGGAAATTAGCTTTGACAACAGATTTTTTTCTAGAGGATAGTAGAATCTGTAGGGTTTTTTTTTTTTCTCAAAATTCTGTGTTGGCAACATGTGAAAAATAGGAGATTCTATTAGACATGGTGGGGTACACCTTTAATCCCAACCATCAGAAGGTAGAGGTAGGAAGATCTCTGTGAATTTGAGGACAGCCTGATCTACACAGCAGGTTCCAGACCAGCCAGGGATACATGGGGAGACCTGTCTCAGATGATAAACAAAAGCAGATTTTTAAATATCACTTCACCCTCATTGTATTTTAAATTTTATAACTCCTCTCTTAAATATTAGAATGATTGTTTGGAAACTAGGGTTACTTATAAGGCAAAACTGAAATGCAGTGATCCCTTTAGTACTTTTAATAGAAAATATAGTATAATAAATATAACTGTATTTTTCTGCTTTACTTTATATTTACGGGAGGGAAGGTCATGGATAGTAATTACATACTTAGAGTCAGTAATTTTGGTGCCATTCATCAAAAGGGGAAATAAAGAAGAAACAAATCTAGGAAGACTCAGAAAAGCTCAACATGAAAACTCACAATGAGAGGCTGGAGAGCCTCCTGTGGAGGATCTGGGTTCGGTTCCCAGCATCCGTATCATACAGCTCACGATGCCCATAACTCCAGTTCCCTGTGGTCCAGTGATAACATCCAGCCTCCAAGGTCACCAACATATAGGTGGTATACACTCACACAAACACATACACATAAAACATAAAAACAAATTCATTTTCAAATGCACAATTATATGACTGTCATGAAAATACATATAAACATGTGATAGTTAGCCACAAAATAATGACTCTTTTTTAACCGACAGATGTTTATAAAAGCATTACACACAAATGTTTACATGATCTTCACATCTGTGCTCACTGGTAAAGAAGAACTATTGCTTCCTTCACAAAATGAGGATATTGAAGTAAAACTTTTGAGTTGCAGCCGAACTCCAGTTACCAAACAGAAGATAGAATTAAAAGGTAGACTCTTGACTCAGTGGCTTAATGATTACATTTTAAAATGCACACTTACACAGCAAACAATTGTTTACCTGGTCACAAGTTGGAGTTGTCAATTTTTACTAATTCATTCATCTTGTGTCTTCTCTCTCTCTCTCTCTCTCTCTCTCTCTCTCTCTCTCTCTCTCTCTCATCTCTCTCATTTGTGTGTGTGTGTGTGTGTGTGTGGTCAGAAGACAGTGTGTGGAAGTGGAGTCACTTCTGTCCTAACACGTGGGTCCCAGGGATTGAAGTCAGATCATCAGGCTTAATGGCAGTGACCTTTGCCCGTCGACTATCTCACCAGCCTGAAGTGTAATCATTTTAACCGCTGTCCTGGGGCAAACATTATCCCTGCTACAACTGGGATGCTATGCTGAGCAGAACACTTTTTAGTGCTTACGTGCTTTGTCCTGTGCACAGCAATCTGCATGGACCATTCTGATAGGGATAGAATTGTTGTCCAATCTCTTTAATTTGTGTTTTCTGCTACAAAGCTTTCCTACTGATAAAAATGAGTCATCACGCAACCCCACTCTTTCCAAACAAAGATATAATTGTAAAAAAGTCATCTCAATAATAAATGAGGACTTTGGTTGATCAACAGTCAGGAGCTCTCAAGTTTAGCTGCTCAGGGATTGCTTTGCCTTCGTGGCAGTAGAGTAGGTTAGACTCCTGGTAGGATTACTGTTGTTATTGTTATTATCGTATTATCATGATGGCTACTAATTGCCTGCCCAAGCATGTTCACAGCGCAACCAAACTTGTCTGGAATTTGCCTGCCCCTTCCAGTGTTTATCATGGATGCAGCCACGTGAACAATAATACGCTTGGCCTGACTCTTTGAACTAAGAGAAAGCAGCTGACCTCGCTGGGTCCATAAAGGCTCAGCACAAGAATATTAAAACCTGAGGAAAAGAAGAAAACAATGGCAGCTCAAAGTGGTAATCCTTGATTTAATTGAACAATAGAATTCTGTGAAAATACCAGTGTCTGAGGCCTGGATTCAATGAGAATTTATAAAAGTAAGACTCGGACACCAGAATTTTCCATAAATCTCTTCTGTGACAGTTCTTTTGTCATTTCAACATAAACTACAGTTACCTCGGAAGAAGGGGTTAAAGAATTGCCTGTCACAGCCAGCGCTACCCTGCTGTGAACGGCTTCTCCCTGACCCCATGGGGCCCAGGACGGTTTCTTCGGAACCATGTGGACTCCTCAGCACAGCTCTGGTGACACAGTACAGGTTTTCAACATCTTGAATTTGTGACAAACTCCATCTTACAGAGGACAGTAAATACTGCTCTAAGCAAACGAGGCTGTTTGTGTTGAACATCAACATAACTGGTATCTTGTCTGGTTTGAGGCTTCATGGGACAAGTATTTACAATGCCATGTATGGCCATGGGTCTATGTTGAGCATTTGCACCATTTGGATTATTTCAGATTTTTTGGCAGACCTTCCCTGTGGAGACTTATTTGTTTCTAACTAAACCCTTTCATTTAAAGCTCGTATTTCTTTCATCAAAAAAAAAAAATTGCCTGTCAATAAATCAGATTGACCCATGGGCACGTCTGTGGGGCATTTTCTTAACTGAAAACTGATGCAAGAAGCTCCAGCTCACTGTGGACAGTGCCATCCATCCCCGGGCAGATAGCAAGCCAGTAATCAACTTTCCTTGGTGCTATCTTCTTCAGGGTCTGCTTTTAAACTCGTCTAGACTTGCTCCTATGAAGGACGGTACAGAAGCTGAAAACCAACAAACCCCATTTTCTCCAGGGTGGCTTTGGCTGGAGTTTAATCACAGCGACAGAAAGTAAATGCAAACATCTTCATTCTGTATTATTTCATTGCTCCTGACCAGCTGGCGTGGAAGTGTGAAGACACCTCTGTGTGCCACACCTTGACTGCGCTCCCCATTAGTGAAGAGCCAACTTCCAACTGATGTTAACATATGAAACTGAGGGAACCCTGGGACTGATATTGAGAGCAGTCCATCCCCTGAAGGAAACAATGAACAAATCCAAACAATACCATAGAAAACAAAAGTGAAAACCGAGAGTTGGACCACTGTCTTCCATGCCCTGCATCCTCCAAAATGTCCAGGATTGTGAGGCAGTCCCTTTGGGACACTCAGCTAGAGGGGCTTAGGAGTTTGCTTGCTGTGTTTAACAGGTTTAGAAATAATATGCAAAGGCAGTAGGAGTTTACAACTTTTATAAAAATAAAATCAGGACAGGAGAGGATGCTCAACACATAAGAACACTGGCTCTTCTACAGGAACTGGGTTCAAATCCCAGCACCCACGTGGCAGTTTACAACCATCTATAACTTCAGTTCTAAGGGATCCAACACCCTCTTCTAGCCACTGTGGGCACCAGGCACACATGTGAGTACACAGATATGTGTGTAGACAAAAACATCCACAACTTAAAAATAAGATAAAATCAGAGGCTTCCTTGTCTACTTATGGCTATTACTGGCTACTCTACTAACAGAAATAGTTAGAAATAACAATTTCTGTATATCCCCAAAGCGATACACTCCCAGGACCATCCACTACCCTGTGGGGTTTCAGAAGTTCCTAAGATGGACTGATTTCAATCGCATCTCAGAGACAGTACCAAGGGTTAGTGGCGGCAGTGGGAGTGGCCTGCCCCTCTAGGCAGAAGCACATTATTACTTAGTGGTCTAGAACTTTCAGAATTTACTGAGGATTAAATAAATAAAGGAAAACAGACTATTTTTGAAACACACTTGTACCATTGTTCTCTACAGACACACTACCCCCACTGCCCCTTAGATCCAGGGAAAACTGTTTCTAGTCTCATTCCCTTTGCTCCCCCAACCCCCTCATATCCAAATTTATAAAGACCAATCCTGGTTCCTGTTTACAGATTTTCATTCATCCAGCAAACACACAATAATGCTGTAACCCTGTATTCTGCAAATACGGTGGGAAAGGGATGAGGGTGTATCTGATCTTTTAATATAATCTGTAAAGACTGAGAATGCAGCATTTGGAGCTAGGAACTGAGTCAGTGCTCGCTGCTCAAGCACACAGACCTGAGCTGTCTCCCCAGCATCCATGTAAAAAGGCTGGGAACTGGAGTGAGCACCTATAGCCTATGTGATAAAGGGTAGAGATGGGGGTGGGGCGCAGGGGGCAGGGGCTCCAGTACAGACAGACCCTGCCTCAAAATATAACGTGAAAAACAATAGGAGACACCCAATCTCAAACTCTAGCCTCCACATGGCATGAATGTACACAGATGTGCATATGCAACCCACATACAGATGTGCACCCACTTGAGCTCTCACATACTCCCTCTCTCCCTCCCTCCCTCTTTCTCTCTCTCCCCCTTTCTCTCTCTCCCCCCCCTCTCTCATGTGTGCACACACACACATACACACAATGTAAGGCTTTCAGTTCAATTCAACCTTATTTGCTGAGTGCACTGAAGATCTCTCAGCTGAGCTACTAAGAAATCAAAGTATTTCCAAAATAAAAATACGAATACAGATCAACTCTGAAAGAGTAAGTGAAATAAGCCCAAAAGAATGAGAGATAACTGTGAAACCCCCCCCCCCTTTTCAGTCAATAAGCTTCTTCCAGTGGGGGAACAAACATTTTGTCAAAATTCAAAGAGTAAACATTTTGAATAAAAAATAAGCTTTTAAGATTGCATTCAGCTGACAAAAACTCCTCCTGGGGAAGGAAAGCATAAAGCGGAGAATCAACCACAATATGGTTTTAAGAAAAAAACATGAAAATATAGAGGGCCGGCGAGATGGCTCAGTGAACAAAGGCAGGACAACCTGAGTTCAGTGACCCCCCCCCCCGTGCTGAAAGAAGAGAAGAGACTCTTGAAGACTCCCTTCTAAACCGAGAGAACGACCCCCTCCCCCGCAAGCTACGACTTGCCTGGTGGAAGTGTAGGACCAGGAGATGCCCCTGCCTCCATTGGCTGATGGCACTCCAGCGCTTTTTTGATACAGTATAAAAATTCCCTTCTGGTATCAAGGAGATTTTGAAGTTGGCAAAACTTCCACAATAAAATTGAGTATTAAACATCACAGCGTGATGGGAGAAAATGACAAAGGCTTCATGACCGTCTGTGTTTAACCATGTGGAAATTACCTGGGGGTCAGATGGAATCAGATGTTCAGACATTCCAATTTTCCAAATTCTAAATTTCCAAATTTAACTGGGATCGGGAGAGCACAGACCCAAATATGGAAGTAAGACCTTTTCCACCCAAGCCTGGAGCTCTTGCTGAATAGAGAGCCTCTAAGTCACCAAATTCTTCTTGGTCCCTATTCCCTGAGTGTGTTATTAATTGAGACCTAAATAACCAAAGCCTCCCAGCTATGCTGTCATAATTAGCTGCTCATTTCTGAAATTCCTCAGCACAGGAGGTCATTGGTAGGAAGAGGATGCAGGAGTACTCACCGTGGCTGGTCAACAAGACGCTCACAGACACCTGCTCTCTTCCCTGGTAGCTGGAAGGGCATCAGTGGCTTTCCTTCGTCATCTCTCTTCAGATCAGCATCTGGGCTCCTGGACCTCTTGAGTAGTCACTTCAGCCCCAAATGGCAGCTCCAGAGACTGAGGCAGCTGTGCTGGACTCTGCCCTCCCACAGACAGCTGCCCCATGTGCAGAGGAGCCCCAGCCCGACTGACAGGTCCTGCCTGGGAGTAGCAACTGAAGTGGGAGGGGAAGAGAGCTGGAGAGAGGATGAGTCAAGTGCCGAAACACACATTCTCTCTCTCTCTCTCTCTCTCTCTCTCTCTCTCTCTCTCTCTCTCTCTCTCTCCCCCCCCCCCCGATGGTAAAGGTTCTGCCCTTGACAAGAGACCCAGGGCTGTGGTGGTGGCACCGGATCCTGGTACTTGGCGATTGCATTCTCACCTGGCAAGTCTACCTGAGCCTGAGAGTTGGAGCTAGAAACCACAAGTTGTCCACACCGGGGCTATAGCTGGCTGGTGTTGGAGACACTAAGATTATTCCAGCATCGCTTCACCCATTCTTACTTGTCCTCACTTCCAGGGCCAAGCAATAGTCAAATTCTGAACCCCTTTGTGGTTATGGGGACATAGATAATCCACTATGGTGGCCAGCAATTCAGAATGCCAGCTCCTCCACCAACCTGGGTTGCATGTCGCTGATAAGCAGGTCCTTGGCAGCTGGCAGTATGCATAAGAAGCAGTTGTTTTTTAGGCACTGGTATTTGGAGCTAGTTTTTACTGCAGCAGAACCTAGACTATACTGACTGATACAAACTCATGGTCTCTTTAAAAACAACAGGACTGTAGCTTTCTGAAACCTAAAGGGTTTTGTGAGGGGAAGGGGGAAGGGTTGTGTGGTGTGTGTGTGTGTGTGTGTGTGTGTGTGTGTGTGTGTGTGTGTGTGTGGGGGGACATTGGTTTTTAGTGTTCACTCATGTTTGGAAGCTGCATCCATAGTATGTAGACTATGTCCTTTTCTTTTTATATGCTCCTGGAAAAGCTCTTGTAGTGGAGTGAGAGGCGAACTACCCTAGTTTACTCTCCATTGTTGTGACAAACACCATGAGCAAAAGCAACATGGAGAGGAGAGAGTTTATTTCAGCCTATAGCTTATAGCCAATCATCCGTCAGGAAAGGAGGTCAGGGCTGGAACCTGAAGGTGGAGGCGGGAACTGAAGCAGAGGGCATAGAGGAATGAGAGACTTACTGTTTTCTGTCTGTGACCTGCTCAGTCGGCTTTCCTACAGTCTAGGACCTCCAGCCCAGGGGTGGTACCATCCACACTGTACTTGGCCCTCATCATCAATCAATAATTAAAAATCACTCCTCTAGACTGGACTACAGAGCAATATGATGAAGGCGTTCTCTCAGCTGAGCTTCCCTCTCCGCAGCTGGCCCAGGCCTGTGTCTCACTGACAATTGACCAGCATACACACTTTCATGCTAACCCTCGTCCAAGAACTCCCATCCTCCCTATGTGGCCTGGACTATTCCAGGGGTGACCAGAGCATAAAGGGGAAGTCAGTAGGTGCTGACTTGGTTTTCATTTTCACAAGCTCTAGATTTCAGAATCCTCTTTGGGGTAAATACTTCAATCTGGAAATCTTGTCAGGTACCTCAAGTGGGAAAATTCTATTTTCTGATGTACTTTATCTTTGGAATGTTAGTTTCCTGTTGGAGAGAGGTTGCTTGTTGGTTCCCAGCTGCCAGGCTAGCTTAGATCCAAAATAATCACACAGAAACTGTATTAATTAAATCACTGCTTGACCCATTAGCTCTAGCTTCTTATTGGCTAACTCTTACATATTAATTTAACCCATTTCTATTGATCTCTGTATCACCATGTGGCTGTGACTTACCGGCTAAGGTTTCAGCATCTGTCTCTGGCTGGACTACATAGTATCTCCCTGACTCTACCCTTCTTTCTCCCAGCATATAGCCTAGCTTTCTCTGCCTAGTTCTGTTCTTCCCTGCCATAGGCTCAAAGCAGTTCTTTATTCATTAACCAAAAAAGCAACACACAGACAGAAGGACCTCTCACATCAGGTTCCCAGTGAAATTAACCTGAGAATATAAAGGTTAATTGGAGAGTTTTAATTTAAAAGTACAAGATCTCATTTATCTCCATCACATACCCGCACAGCTCATGCTAGTACGTCATACTCATTACAACCAAAGAAACTTCACAGATACATCCTCATCAACCACAGTTTCCTTTGATATGAACGATTTCTGGCACATTAGGTATCTGTGGAAATGCAGACTTGCTTAAAGATGACCCTTTGACAGGGCTTCCGAAACTCCACCCCTCAGCAAGGCACTATTGGCAGCCACCAGCTGCCAAGGGAGAATCCATCTTCTTCAGAGATGCTCCAGTAGGTGGCCCTACTTCCAGGCACATACAGAAAGCATGAGCAGATTTGGTGGGTTTTAACAAACAATAGCAGGTGAAGTTGGGAGACAAGAGTTGAAGGTAGAGCCAGAGAGAGAGGAGTAATGGGACATTTGATCGGAACCAGCATGTGCGGGTATGAGACTTTCTCAGACGGTTGGATACAGATGCTTCCTTGGCTCCCAGAGTTCACAGTCTTGGGGAAGAAAACACATGAGCATCAGGCACATCTGAGAGTTCCTCTATTACGACCTGAGAGAGTCATTGCAATTGCAAAGCATGGAGGGGTGGCTGGAAGCTGCCTTGGTCTAGTGCTGCCCCAGAGACCATCTAGGGCCAGTGCAGACCTAGAGGAATTCCCTCACTAACACTTCATTTGTCCATCAGTTTCTTTTCTTTCTTTCTTTCTTTTTTTTTTTTTTTTTTTTTTTGGTTTCTTTGAGACACGATTACTCTGTGTAACAGTCGTGGCTGTCCTGTAACTAGCTCTTGTAGACCAGGCTGGCCTTGAACTCACAGAGATCCACCTGCCTCTGCCTCCCAAGTGCTGGGATTAAAGGCGTGCGCCACCACCGCCCAGCGTTCATGAAACTTTTAAGCATCTACTAAAGACCATGATTGTAAAAACTAAAAGTGTTCTTGCAGATGATCCTGAAACAAATGAGAAAATCAACTCAACTCTCATTAGCGGGGCTGGGACGTCCAGCTTTAAGGGACTGGCCTTCACTCAACAAAGCAGGGCTCCAAATGCAGCACAAGGCATACTCTTGACTCCCATGTGATATTCTGACATTGCCTCACTGAGGGCTTTTTATTTTTTTGGTTGTGAGCCTAGACTTTAATGGCTGAGCCATCTCTCCAGCTTGCAGAAGGTTTTTTATCTTGTGTTGAGCCTCGAGCTTTGGTCCACACTGTCCTGTCCTGATGTTCTCCTTCATCCCCTCTTCTGTGACTAACTCCAGTACTCAAACAGGTTCAACCCAACCCTTCCTAGAGGAAGTTTCACCCAAAGCTCAGGCAAATCCAACACCCTACTTCTGCATACGTTCCCTTATCACTGATTTTCCAATGTTGAAATCTGATCTGGGCTCCCCCATCCCCCACAAATCATTTCTACCAAGGTAGCAACCTACCCCATCCTGTTCATCCTGCTCCGGCCTTACAAACTGGTTCCCAGCCCTTGCCTTTCTGTTGGCATTTATTGTAGCCTGAACAGCCTCCACCCATCCCCACCCACAGCTTCACACCTGGCTGACTCACCTGTGTCCCAAGTGTCTCCTCCTCTGTCAGGCTTTCCATGACAAACCTCTTTGACTTGCTTCTCCCTTGGCATTCCAAAGCATCCAAGGCTGGCTCCACCTTGCCTTGTGATTTCAGCTCCATGCTATCATATCAGGCACACATTCTGTGGTAGAGCTGTCACCATTGACTGCCGCACACCATACTGCTGCTCCGTCGATTCTTTCTGAGGGGAGAGCGGAGAAGGAGAGAAGGGGGAGGGGGGGGAGAAGGGGCAGGGGGAGGAGAGGGGAAGAGGACGGATGGAGGGGGGGAGGGGGGGAGAGGCAGGGAGGGGAGGAGGAGGGAGGCGGAGGAGAGGAGTGCTGATCGGAGGAGGATGCGGCGGAGGAGGAGACGAAGCTAAGAAGAAGACATGTATCTCATCCTCCGTCAGCCTCCTCCTCCTCCTTCTCTTCCTCCTCTTCCTCCTCTTTCTCCTTCTTCTTCCTTATTTCTCCTTCTCCTTCTCCCTTCCCATATTTGATTACTCCCAATGACTTTTAACCAGTTGGGGAAGGTCTTCTTTGTTGGTCACTGAACTAAACACAAGTTGACAGCCATTTTTACCAAATAAGTTTTAGGGGATCTTCTGAGGAATAAGCGGTGTTCCAAGAAGGATATTTGCCTGGAAGATGAAAATAGTTTTTTAGGTACACTAGAAACATAGCCACCTCATCTCCATTTCCCTACCTTCCTTTCTTCCTTCTGAGTTTATGATGGGAGGATGAGGCAGTGTATGCAGCTAGGAGAGTCATTTTGAAACCGTGAGGTGGTAAGGCTGAGAACACCAATATGTTGAGCCAGGGGCTAGAGGTGTGCATGGGTGTAGGAAGTTAGAAAACCACTTGGTCCTTGATAGCACCATTAATTTCTGGAAACTTACCTGGGACCATTAACTTCTTAGCTGTTACAATAAAAAAAAAACTGATGCATTGTGAACTTGAGCTATTGTCAAGTCTCCTGTCACTTATGGCTGAAATAGTTGAATGGATCCTAGCTAAGGAACATCATGTCTTTCTCTACAACGTTTTGTTTCTTTTCCTCACATCCATGAGGCCTCACATTACAGTGATGTGTTCTGAGACAAGCACTGTAACTTCATGATTGTGTTACACCACAGTGTGTGCTCACATAAGCCTAGACTGATGCAGGCCGGCCCCTGCATATGAACTACTGATGTACAGTGTGTGCTCACATAAGCCTAGAGTGACACACCCCGGTCCCTCCAGATGAACTACTAATGCACATGAGAGCTGTGAGCATGACAAGGCATATGTGGCTGCTACCAGAGACTAGAGTCCATGCTATCCTATAGCAACTTTTTAAAGTAGAAAGAGTATATTTTGAATAATAATAAAAATAGTAGTATTATAAATGCGAGAACTGACATTAAGATAGTTGTTTCCTGGGCTAAGGAAATGGCCCAGTTGGTAAATGCTGCACAGGCATGAGGGCCTAAATAAAAAGCTGGATGTATTTGGGATGCACCCAAATCCAAGTTCTGGGGAGGCAGAGACCGGAGGCTCTCTGGGCTTGTTGGTCAGCCAGTCTAGGGACCCTGTATCAAATAATAGGGTGGAGAAAAAACTGACATTGACTTCTAAACACACACACACACACACACACAGAGAGAGAGAGAGAGAGAGAGAGAGAGAGAGAGAGAGGAGAGAGAGAGAGAGAGAGAGAGAGGCACTTGGGAAACAGGTAGAAGCACAGCCTGGGCTCCATGTGTCTTGGGAAGAAAAAGAAAAAGGGATTCTTCAGCCCAGGGCTATCAGGACTATGCTTCCATACAACCAGGCTGCAGTAGGATTTCTATAGCCTCGTGACCACAAGCACATAAGTGAGGTGCTGGACTACATTACAAAAGCTCTATCACTAGATCGTAGACCATTTTCATCTCCATTCTCATCGTACAGGTCCACACCCTGTATGCTGTCTTGTTCCTGAGCAAACTGCCAGTCTTAGGCATCTAGTAGTAACCTGAAGAGTGGAGAGCCATGCCGTCTAGCCTTCCTTCAACAGCCACTTACGGTTCTCTTTGCATCACTGTACGAAAGACCAGGCTCACTCAATGCAAGAGGAGGGAAGGTCGACTCGAGCTCACAACTTTACAGGTCTCAACCCATGCTTGGTGGGTCCATTGATTTCAGGGCCTATTGCAGAGAAAGGAAAGCATATCGTAGTGAAAACACACGGCACGGAGGACGTTGCTCTCACCTTCACCAGAAACAAGTCAGGGCAGTAACCGGAATCCCAATATCCCTGCTTAGTTTGCAGTTACTATTGCTGTGATGAAAACCATGACCAAGGCATGGGGATGACAGGGTTTATTTCACTCACTGTCCCATATCACTGTTCATCATCAAAAGCAGTGAGGGCAGGAACTCAAGCAGGGCAGGAACCTGGAGGCAGGAGCTGATGCAGAGACCTTGGAGGGGTACTGCATATTGACTTGCTCTTCATGGCTTCCTCATCCTGCTTCCTTATAGAGCCCAGAACCACCAGTCCAAGAATGGCACCATCCACAACGGGCTGGGCTCTCCCCCAACAATCATTAGTTAAGTAAATACCTTTGCCTCCAGCCAGATCTTATGGGGGCATTTTCTTAATTGAGGTTTCCTCTTCTCGGATGACTCTAGCTTGTGTCGAGATGACATCAAACTATCCAACACAGTCCCTTTCAAGACAATGACCCCAGTAGCCCAACATCCTCTCACCAGGTCCCAAGTCTTAAGTTCCACTACCTCCCCATGGTGCCACAAGCCTGTAACACATGGACTCTTGAGAGACAATTATACAAACCATAGCATCCCTTCATTTAAGATGTGTCTTGTGTGCTCTCCGTACTAGACACCTATCAGCAAAAGTAACTGGCAAAGAAACTCTGAGCCATTCGTTGTTTCCTGAGAACTCGGCATACAGGAGCAATTCTGGTAGTGCTAACTGAGCTCTGGATGGAACTCTTAGGAGCAGCCTCCTCCCTTGGAGGCAACCCTTGAGAATCAGGTATTGATTATGTGTCCCCTCAGTGTTGTTGCTAATCTTAAAGTTGCTTTCAAATGTCAGTCTCACCTCTTAAACCCAGACCTGGAAGAACTGCCTTCCCCATGGCTCCATGAGCCACGGAATGCCACAGACATGAAATTGCAAGTCGTCTACATGTTGGCCTGACTACCGGGGCTGTTGACTGGAACACGGTCAGTGTTTCGCAGACCACAAAGGGAAGAAAAGAAAAAGACAAACTATTAAACAAGGGCAGGAAAGGACACTGGGGAAATGAAATAATCCTGCAATGTAGCCCAAGTTCCCAGCTGAAGGAAAGGTGTGTGTTAACCCCAGATAAGTAAGGAAATAAAAGCAAGCCAGAAAGACAAATTCTGTGTCTTTTCTCCTATTCAGACTCTCTCTGGACTAGTTGACAGCAAACCCCAGAGATTTTCCTCTCTCAGCTCCCTTAACTCGGGGACTTCAGGGCATTCCACCACACCAAGATTTTTATGGGGTACAGGGAGTCCAAACTCGGGTCCTCAGGCTTGTACAGCAGTTTGCCAGCTGAGCCGTCTCCTCAGCCAGGCTGGACCCTCAGAAGTAGGTGCCTCTACCTGCATGGCTTTGGATTTGACCTGTCTGGGGACAAAAGGAAATGCAGAAAGGACAGACACGCAGACACAGCTACAGAAAGGCTCTGATGGAGAGTCCCCAGAAGTTCGGAAGCTTGGGTTATTTATTTGTTTATTACACAGTGCTGGACGAGGAGACAAGTTTATTGAACTGAACAAGGAGATGGGATGAGAGGACAGGCTAGCCAGTCTGGATGGGTGGTCCCGCCGGGAGCAGTTCTAATGTTGCTGTCATCAGAGAGGATTTAAAGGCTGTGGTTCAGAGCTTCTGCATACACACACACACACACACACACACACACACACACACACACACACACACACATTAGCTAAAGGTCAATGCTTAGTAACATCTATTCTTGTCCAGAGGAAGGATTTGCTAATCATCTGAGGCTGACCTGGGGAAAGCTTTGCCTATTCCCATGGGTCTGAGGCACTGGGGACATTCATGCAGAACAAGTAGGTCTACCCACATCAGCCTGGCTCCAGTTGGTTGCTCTGCCAAGAATAATCATGCATGAAAATAGCAGGTACCATACCAAGCATCTCTGCAGCACTAGCCAGCATTCCCATGAGGCTCTCCACCAGAACCTGCTGCTAATGTAGTCACTGTCCCAGCTGCTGCATCTCTCACTTCCGGCACCATTCAGCCACTGTCACTTATATTCCAGGACTTCCGCCCTCATGTCATCATTGAGCTTACTGTCATTAGTTATCAGGTCCCAAGCATGGGAGGCTTGGCATTTTGGGCAGTGGCTCTACCGTCTGGTTCTCCAATAGGTAATGATGCTTCTTTGACTCTAAGGATGGTCTCAGAGGAAGGGCCAGATACGCAGCATCCAGGCATCTATGCAATAAGTCCTAAGGATCTGCCCCTTAGCCTTGCTTGCTTGCCAAGCCTTTGCTCTGGGTGGCAGCTATGGTCTCTGGGTGCAGTGCATTGTGCCCTGGAAGATCAGCTTATAGCTGGCAGGATCAGAGTAGGGGATAGCATCACTTCTCGTGAAGCATCAGGGGAACTCCATGCCCAAATGGAGGGAGGCATGCGAGGACATTAGCCTGCAACACAGCGTCGTTGATAAGCAGTCAGCCATGCACAAGCTTCCAGAGGTCCATGTCCTCCGTCATCCAAACTGTTGTTTGCTTTCCTTCACATAGTCCATGGCCAATGGCCAGGGCAGGACTGGGTGTCTTGGGACTTGGATTCCCTCTTTCTGCTGGAGAGTGATTCACACCCTGGTTCCCCTTTACTTTGGTTGGAAGCTTTGACGTGCTACTGGGTGATGCCAGTCCTAGCGAGATGTAAAGAAACATCAACTCCCTTCAGATAGGGAATCAAAGGCGGAACAAAGTAAGGAGACCGTCAAAGTCTGACTTGGTGAACCAATGAATGTATTGGGGTTACTAAGAGGAGGATCGTAAGAGTCACGGCTGGGATGGGAAAGGTATCCTGGCAGTTGGGAGCCAAGGACTACCACAAAGTCACACTACACTACACATCTCACACAAGAGATTTGTTGGGAAGGAAAGACCCAGGAGTGTGCGACCTCTGGCAGAGAAGCAGCAGAGAACTGAGCAGAAGACAGGATTTTTATAGGGTTTCTTGGGAGGGGGGCAGAGCTTTCCAGCGTGGCCTGGAATTGGAAAAATTATGTGGCCTTATCTTGGGGCAAGATTGGGAATTGGTGGGATTTTTTTCTATAGTGCCAGGCCTCTCCATGCCCCACCTTAGGGGGGCTGGGAATGGCTGTTAAGACCATTAAAAGAAGTCCAGGGTGGAGCCTGGTGACCAGAGGTCTCCAGGGGCAGGTACTACACTGGGAGTCTCTGCTTGTAGCAGGAAAAGCCACCTCCACTGTCTGAGTGAATAGCCAACAATGATGGGGGTGGGGTTGCTTACGAGAGCAGACAGACTCAAAGGCATTGCGTCACCGAAAGGCCACCTAGCATGGGTGATGGCTTCTGAAAGTGGGAAACCTGAAGTTTCCTGTACACCTTGCAGGCAGCTCATCTTCTGGGCAGTCTGGCTGGTCTGTGCTTCTTCCAGGTAGCTCACAAGTCTGAGAATGTCTCTCCCCACGCAGTCCTTAACTGCTTAGATGAGCGTGGAAGGGGTCTAGTGAATCTGGTCAGTTTCAAGGAGTTCCTGGGGTTTCTGAGTTGCTTACTTCCTAAGTTTTAAGAGCCTCCTTTTAAGATTTTCTGAGTCTTAACCAGGTTCCCTGCAGGATGGTAAGTTTTATCTCTGGATAGAACAGTGATTCTTAACCTTCCTAATGCTGCAACTTCTTAATACAGTTCCCCATATTGTAGTGACCCCCATGCAGGGAAAAAGGTCAGAGCCTACTTCTGGGTTTGAAAACCTACCAAAGCTCACCAGTCCCTGAGGTTGAAATCTTCACCAGTCCTTGGACTTGGCTTGAAATTCCACCAATACCCACCCTGGAAATCTCCACCCAGGAGAACACCCCTGGACCCAGAAACCCTATATAAAGTCTTCCTCCTGCTCAGTTCTTCGCTGTTTCTCACACGAGGAGAGGCAGCCACCTTGTGTGTCTCTACCAATAGATCTCGTTTGTTGCACGGTGTGACTCGGTGGTATTTCTTGGCTCCCGACTGCAGGATAGCTTTCCCTGCGGAGCTGTAACACTTATAAAAGGGAACCCTCTCCCCTCAGAGCTGTACCACACCCCAACCATAAAATTATTTTGTTGCTACTTCGTAACGGTAATTTTACTACTGTTATGAATTGTAATGTCAATATCTGGTATGTGACCTCCCAAAGAGGTCTTGACCCACAGGTTGAAAATTGCTGGTTTAGAATATTTTGCATCTTCAGGAGTTTCCCTCCACAATGAGGTGCATCAGTGCAAAGAAACACATGCTTTTCTCAACCAGCTCAGTATCCAGCTTCATCCTAAGGAATCTGGGCAGATGGTGGGGCTCACATCTGCCCTGCCAGTGGCTTCCTACCCTCTGAGCAGTGTCTGGTGCTATAAGGACATATCTGGAAACTTCTGGAAGTTTCTCCACCTAGACATCTGCAGCCCTGGTATCAGCCTCTGTGAGGTTCATTATCCTAAACTGTCACCCTGCTTACATCTTTCGACTCCTCTATCCAAATTTATAACTAGACACATGCTTCCTTAGATGAAGGTTGCCTGTTCTTATCCTACACCTGCCCTGTCCCCAAGGAAAATAGGAGCCATCCACACAAGACATCTGGACTTTAAGGCCCAGTTTCTTCTACTCTCCTTGAACAATATAGCTTCAATGGCCATGGGTTTCCATCCATTCCCTTCTGCTTACCAAGCGGGGGTGATAGAAAGGGGGAAAGCATTAACTAGAGACTGATATGAGAAAGAAAGTTTCTGTGAACATTTTGAATTTCCAAAGGTAAAAATGATTAAGAAATTCTTGAAAACAAAAATCTTCAGCAGCTGGAAATATGACCGTCCACAAGCTTTTGCAGAGGACAAAGTTCATTTCCCAGGACCCATGGCAGGTAGGGTCACAAGAGCCGACTACTCCAGCTCAAGGTGTCTGATGCCCTCTTCTGGACCCATGAATAAATGCAATCATGTCCATAATAGCCCCACACAAACTCACATAAATACAAAATTAAGAATTAAAATAAAATCTCTTAAAGATAATCTTAACAGTCAATCCAGTCTTCAAATTTTAAAGGTAATTTGATAAACTACAAGGGATTTATTTTGAACAAGATATATTTAGTTTTACACATGAGAGCAGTATGTCTTGACATATCAACTACCAGTCAACAATAAAACAAAGTCAAACAAATAAAAAAAACTAGAAAAAATGTTCCAGCCAAAAAAACTGCTTGCCACATAAACATAAGAACTCAAATTCAATTCCCAGAATTTATGTTAGCAGTGTCAGGCGGGGTGGAATGTACCTATAATCCTAGTGCTGAAGAGTGGAGCCTGGGTCTCGCTGGCCAGCCTAACCCACTCAGCAAGCTCCCAGTTCAAAAAAAATAATAAAGTGAAAAGCAATAGAGAAAGCCCCAACATCAACTCCTGGCCTACACACACACACACACACACACACACACACACACACACACACACACACTATTATGTTTAAGGAAAAAAAGCACTGAAATGCAAAACTAGGTCAGTTAACACTACTGTAGCTTGTAGGACCAGCTCCGCCTGCACAGACAGGAAGACCCAGAAGATGGAGTATGAAGAAAACAGTCACGGCACAGTATTGGAGGCCTTGGAACTGGGCAACTGGCTCATGCTGAGCAGAGTTAATGACATATTCGGATAGATGGACAGGATTTGGTGACAGTCTTGGCTGAATCTCAATGAACAAGCTATTCTTTCAATAAAACTTTGTTTGTTTGGAAGAAATACTTTCTGAAGAGCAAATGGTTCATTGTCTCCTGGCTTTGTCTCTCATGTCCCATAACAACAAGGAAAGATGCCTGATCACAATACCCACAGGCAACAGAATGGAAACTTTCTGAGGTTCTAAAGCTCACCCTCTTTCCCATTTACTGCCCCTCTCCTTGGCCACCGTCTACCTTCCATCATTTTAGCGGTCAGTAATTTCATTTTCCAGCTTAGTCACTAAGTAACATTTTAGGCTTAAATATGATCAGCAGAAAAACACCAATTTTCTCTTATAATGGAATTCCCTTCCCTAGAACTTGACCAAGAGGCTATCTTTAAGACTCCACTAGTTGGGCTGTGTGGTCCAATGGCCCATTGTCTCGGTGTGAGGTGTTTCCTATTGACCGCATCATCAATCCTCCTGTAGGCCATCTCCTTCTTTACCAAGGAACTTGTTCTTCCAGCTCATTTCCCCTGGTTTTCCACATTCACCTGTCAATCCATCTCATTCCCAGGGACACCTCCAAGGATCTTTATTCTGTTTGTGGTGCTGAGAGCCTTTGTGTTTTAGCTGAGGCAAAAGATTTTCAGGAGTTGGTGAATCACACTTGTAGACTATGGTCATCTCTTTGTAAGACTAAATAACAGACTGCTTTAGTCTAAAGGGGAGTTACAACCAATAATTTTATTATACCAGCAACCAAGAGCAAAGGGGTCACTATAATATACTTTATATGTGTGTGTATGTGTCTACACAGACATCAAATACACATAAATATACACATATAGTAGTATTAGGGTTACACTAGCTCTTAAAACTCAAGTTTCTAATTTTCCAACTGGAGAAACATACCCAAAGATTTGATGAAATCTTTTGAGAGGATAAAGACAAGATCAGGTTAACAGCCATCAAGTCTCAAATTCTACCTCCCTATTTAGTGGTAAATAAATTCACTGTAATGAAACCTTTGCATTGTCTGGGAGCCCTTTTTTAAATTTTATTGATTTTTATTGAGCTCTACATTTTTCTCTGCTCTTCTCCCTGTCTCTCCCCTCCCCTTCATTCCTCTCCCAAGGTCCCCATGCTCCCAATTTACTCAGGAGATCTTGTCTTTTTCTTACTTCCCATGTAGATTAGATGCATGTCTCTCTTAGGATCCTTATTGTTGACTAGGTTCTCTGGGATGGTTTTCTTTGCTTTATGTTTAAAATCCACTTATGAGTGAGTACATGTGATAATTGTCTTTCTGGGTCTGGGTTACCTCACTCAAAATGATGTTTTCTAGCTCCATTCATTTGCTTGCAAAATTCAAGATGTCAGGTTTTTTTTTTCTGCTGTGTAATACTCCATTGTGTAAATGTACCACATTTTCCTTATCCATTCTTTGATCAAGGGACATTTAGGTTGTTTACAGATTCTGGCTATGACAAACAATGCTGCTATGAACATAGTTGAGCACATGTCCTTGTGGCACAATTGAGCATCCTTTGGATATATACACAAAAGTGGTATTACTGGGTCCTGAGGGAGGTTGTTTCCTAATTTTCTGAGAAATCACCATACTGACATCCAGAGAGGCTGTACCAGCTTACATTCCCACCAGCAATGCAGAAATGTTCCCTTTACCCCACAACCTCTCCAGCATAAGTTGTCATCAGTGTTTTTGATCTTGGCCATTCTTACAGGTGCAAGATGGAATCTCAGAGTTGTTTTGATTTGCATTTCTCTGATGACTATGGATGCTGAACATTTCCTTAAGTGTCTTTCAGCCATTTTAGATTCCTCTGTTGAGAGTTCTTTGTTAGGTCTGTACTCCATTTCTTTATTGGATTATTTGTTCTTTTGATGACTAATTTCTTGAGTTCTTTGTACATTTTGGAGATCAGACCTCTGTCTGATGTGGGGTTAGTGAAGATCTTTTCCCATTCTGTAGGCTGTCATTTTGTCTTGTTGACCATGTCCTTTGCTTTACAAAACCTTTCCAGTTTCAGGAGGTCCCATTTATTAATTGTTTCTCTAGGTGTCTGTGCTACTGGAGTTATATTTAGGAAGTGGTCTGGGAGCCCCCTGTTTTTTACATGGGTTGTCTCTTACACAACTCTAATGAATAAGAAAGTGATAACTTGGTTAGTATTGGTTCATTTTTCTATAAAAGATGTCAATTACTATAATCTAAAGATCCATGAACTAGAACATTGCATATGGAACTGTTTTGTTGTTCTTGGGTGCATTTTTCTGAGGGTGTTCCCAAAGCCTGAAGACCTACTGCACCAGACCTTGATTTTCTAAGAGACAAGATTATTCCCATTCATTACTATAGTATAGAATTTCCTTCAAATTGAAGTACCCCCTTCTTAAGGGAGGAAGAAAATTCATAAGACTCAGAAAGTTCCTGAAACTTACAAAATGCAAACAGCTCCTCCATAATTAAGCAGTCAACACTGTTAGAGAGAAGAGACTCTCAGACCAGCAACACTGTCTGTAGGTATATGCAGGGATGATGTGGATTCCATGAAATTGTTATCCACAAAAGCTTGGGACTTTTGCAGTGATGAAGTTGTTTGAAATCACCCACATTCTTGTAAGCTCAACAAGATCATTGTCTTGTGAAGTTGGACTTGGGTGGAATCATTACTTTGGTCTGTCATTGCTGGTGCTTATCTGGATTAAATAGACATTTGTCCAAATCTCCCCAGGAAATGCTAACCCATCAATTACTTACCCATGATAATTGCTTATCTTCTTTTTCCACCATAAATGGGGAAGGACATCATTATTTGTCCATCAATTTTCATTATGATTGTGATTGTGATGATGATGATTATTATTCTTTATTATTTCTGATCCTTCACTTTTTTCAGGACAGAAACATTTTCCATGAAATTGTGGAGCTTCCCACAGGCCTGTGCAATAGGGCTGGAATTATAACCAAGTTGTGACCAATGAAATGCTAGTTGAAGAGACCATAGGAGGAAATCAGTATTTTCTTACTGCATAAAGTAGGATCAAAATAAGCATGTAACTGTCCTGGCAGGAGTAAATATTCTAACTTCAGGCACTTGTGTTCCTCCTTCTGTTAAGACTAATGAGAATAGAATCCAAAGAACTGGAATTCCCCTAGGTGTTTCAAACATGGAAAGGGAAAGACTGGGGTCCCATGATGGTCACATGGGGGGTTGTCTCCAGAGAAGACATTTCACACAGTCCTGACAATTTGTCAGAACAAGTTGTTGGAAAGAATGAAACCCAGGACAAAAACTTGACCAGGACTGATTGATTAAGCTATTTAAACCTAAACCTCACGTCGGGACCCTAAATAGAGACTTGGGGTCATTGAACATTTTTATTTGTCTTCCCAACATGGCCATATTGAATAAATCTTTCTCTGCTTTTCATTATTATAACTATCTTTTTTTTAATATGACTGAGCCTACCTTAGGGGTTTCAGGGCCCAGGCCTTGATTCTACAGAGAACAAGCATCTTTGGCAAGCATGCATCTTTGCTACTTACTCTCCTCCCTTTTCTACCTGGGATGGAGAAACAGTATTACTTTTTCAACACAAAAATGAAACCACATCCTAAGGATGTAAATACAGAGCAGGTATACTTCTTGATTCCTTCCCTAATCTGTTGCTACTTGAAGACTGTCTCCTCATTTACAAGATTATGAAAAAAATCACCCCGTCCTAGGCTTTAGTTGAATCCAGTTAAAAACAAGATTTGGTATGAGTGACATTTAAAATCAATTAGTGTGCATGCTGTCACTTGAGTGTGCTGTTTCCAAAACCTCCATGGGCACTATATTCAGATGCATATAAAAAGAGATATACACATAAAATCTTTTTTTAAGACAGAGATCATATGCAGCATCCAGCAGTCTGCTTCTCCCTGTTCCTCCCCTTCAGGGATGTTAATCTCACGTAGGAGAAATAAATTTCTCACGTAGGAGAAAAAAATCTCACGTAGGAGAAATAAATTTCTGTTCTTCACAAATTGTCCAGTTGCCTGTACTCTGTTACATCAGCACGAAGTGGACTATAGTCTGATATATCGCAAATCCTTGGTAAATAATATTAGCTATTATTGCTACCGCTGCTATTGCTCCCACTGTTAACATTACTGGGCTCTTTCCACTACTAGAACTGCTAGGATAGCTTTGAACATACATGCTTTGAAGGAGACAAACAGAATAAAGGAAGTCTGAAGGAGCTGGTAGAGAACAGACAGGAAGTATTGAGCATACAGGATCCCCAGCTTGGGGGAGTGTTGATTCATGCTAAAAATTCATCCTAAAGAAAGACAAAAGGCAAGACAAACTCCATTTAGGACAATACATCCAGGTGGGGAGGATGTTTTCTAATTCAGTGTCCTCTGGTCTCCATTTCCCTGCCCTTCTCAGCCTCACTGTGACCTTACTCATGACATGTGCAGACTGAGGGAAGTCTCAGGAGAGCGAAGGGAGGCTGGGGAGCTCAGCTGGTAGAGTGCTTGCCTAGCATGCATGAAGCCTAGGGTTCAATTCTCGCTACTAGATAAACCAAACATGGGAGGCCCACACTTATAATCCCAGAACATGGACTATGGAGGCAGAAGTATCAGAAGTTCAAAGTCATCATCAACAACATCGCATTTGAGGCCAGCCTGGGCTATGTAAGACCATGTATTAAAGAAGAAAAGAAAAGGAGAGAGAAGGGGGGGAGAGAGAGAGGAGAGAGAGAGGGGAGAGAGAGGGGAGGGAGAGAGAGAGGGGGAGAGAGAGAGAGGGGAGAGAGGGGAGAGAGAGGGGAGAGAGGGAGAGGAAGAGAGAGAAGAGAAGAGAAGAGAAGAGAAGAGAAGAGAAGAGAAGAGAAGAGAAGAGAAAAGAAGAGAAGAGAAGAGAAGAGAAGAGAAGAGAAGAGAAGAGGAGAAAAAGATGTGACATGTAGTGGGTACCTGAGAGGCCAAGGCAGGAGATTCATAAATCTGAACGCAGATGTTGTCTGGAGTGAGGGAAGTATAATTGGTCCAAGTTATTTGTATAATCATTGGTGGAATAAAAAAGCACCAGAAATCTGTGTAGTGAACTAAAATGAAAAAAAAATTTTACTTCATTTTTCTGATTCTCATTTCCACTATAGCACTGATTATTTTGGCAAAACTAAAGAAAGAATTCCATTTATAGCTGAACATTGTTCTCTGGGCTGTGACAAAATACGCAACAGAAGCAACTTAAGAAAGAAGGGCTTTATTGGGGTGCAGGCCATCAGGGCAGGGAAGGCGAGAGGGCAGTGTCGTATCTGCAATCAGGAAGTAGACAGGGATGAAAGTTGCTGTCCAGCTCCTGTCTCCATTGGATAAGTCCTGGGACGCCAGTCAATGGAATGGTGATGTTCATATTTGCTGATCCTTCCCTCCTCAGCCAGTCATCTCTGGAAACAGCCTCACACACGTGCCAGAGGAGTGCCTGCTAGGTAGTTCCAAGCTCCTTCAAGTTGACATTGAAGATGAATGATCACAGCATCCCAGAAATATCATTAAGAATCTCTGGCTTGAGTCCTGTGTAAAGCTCTGAGCCAAGGCCAACTGATACATGTGGGAGCTTTCACTTTTCCGAGATGTGTACTTCTGCTAACTAGTTGTGGCAAACTGTGTGACGTCACCTCACCTTTCTGGGTCCTCCTACACAGCTCACAGCATATCTAGTCTCTTAGATGAGCATGTCATCTCTAAGGCAGACTTGTTTCCGATTTCTGTGACCCTCTGCTTAGAGGATCGCCACAAGACAGAAGCTTCAACGTCCTATGTGGACTGGGTTTTTTTGTTTTGTTTCGTTTTTTATAACTTTTTCTTCTCGTCTGGGACACAGTGTCACTACATAGCCCTGACTGGCCTAGATCAGGGTGGCCATCTTGCCTCTGCCTCCCAAGTACTTATGTCCTCTTGGAAATGACAGTTATTTCCTACTTGGAATTAAATCAACAAATAAATGTGCTTCTTCTGGTGCTGTCCTGCTACCACAGTCTCCACAAGTCACCGTCCCGGGGCTGTAGGATAGATTACTGTAGGTTCCAGGGAGAAGAAAGGAACAGAAAAACACGAGATGCACTGTCCAAAAACTCGCCAAGAAGATACCGCATGCCTTATTGTGAGGTTATTACATACAGAGTTGTAGAGGAGATGTATTTCCTCTTGGTCGATGCAGAAGTGCATTATATGGAGATAGAGAAACAGGACCCAGTGTGGCAGTGAACGGAGGGAGATGACAAGACAGGCGGAGGGAGAACTGTGAGTCTCTGCGGAAGTCTTAGCTTGAAGGCAACACATGCCAACACGCCACTGGACTAACAGGACAGCCAGACAGCTCTGCGGCTGCTGTGTGACTTGAATATTTTCCTCAGACCTCAGGACACTTTGTCTGCCCTCTGGACTCAACCCCAGTGCATAAGAAGAAATGACTTCAAACTGTAGCAGGAATTTTTTTGTGTACATCTTAATGGTTAGAGAAATGATTTCTGGACATAGAAAGTTATTAATTTTGAAAGCCAGTTTTCAAAGCCACATTGGTCTGATTCAAAGGCCCTCAAGCCCATGTCTCTAGCAGTTAAATTTCCGCTTGGGGACGTAGTCAGGCTGAGGATGAAAAGGCTGTGTGCAGATCTAGGTAATCAATCAGTAGCTGGAGCCCTCAGTTGCTTTACGTACAAGTGCATGGTTTCGACAAGACACACCAAAACTGTGGGGCCTTGAGTGCCATCTAGTGTTCATTTAATTTCCTTTTAGAAACTGAGCATTTTATCTCAGAAAATCATTTGAGTTCACAAAAATGTGCACTGTAAAGACAAAGAATGTCCTCTATCGCTCTATGTGTGAGCATGCCATGCAGAGTTATCTGAACAGATTATAAGGACATGGCTAATCACCCTGACAAATTATGGAGGTTCTCCTACCAGTGGAAGAATGAGTTTGCAGAGGATCATAAAGAGCAAAAGTGGAAGTAGAGGAAATCCGGAGACCCCATTCTTCCTCCCTTCCTATCCATTATCCACAGAGAGCGGTGTCAGTAACTTGTCTGATTAGGAGCTCAGGCTTCAAAGCCAGCTCAGGACTCAGAGCTATGGGAGTTCCATCCATTATTAGCTGTGTGGCCTTGGTCAAGCCACTTAAATTCACTGAGCCTGTTTCATCAGCACAGCTTTAAATATACTTCCTCCTTCTTCACGATGCAGTTAACTAAAGTTTTTCATTGTTATGGGGTCATATGCATCTTGGTGTTATATATTTGCAAAGTTTTCCTCCTAGGGCATAAGAGATTTTAACAAAGGCTTTTGTAGTAAATGAATGTGATAAAGGAAAGAGACTGGGAGGAGAAACAAGGTTGAAAGAAGATAAAAGGAAAAAAGTTTTATGGAAGGAAAAGGAAGCAGGAAACAAAACTAAACATAAAAGCACAGGACTTTCTCAAGACAGTTAAAAACAAATGAGATGAATATAATATTAGTTTATTAAGTTTAACTGTGCTTGCTAAGCTTAAAGTGTTTTTAAAAATTAATCTCAAAGAATTTAAAACTGGGAAAGAGACCCAAGCCAACAGCAATATAAATTGCAATGTAACAATAAACTATGCAAGAAAGATGAAAAACAAGACAGTAAGACTCCTAAACTCAAGAGACTGAAACAAGTAAAATGTCAGAAAGTTTAAATGCTCATTGGTGAAAATGAGAAATAACCTGAAAAAAAAAAAAAAGACACAAAAAAGCACATGTATTCATTCAGTCCAAGCCCTGAAGGGGAAAGCCACCAACACAAAAGACAAAGTTAGCAAAATGGAGAGAAAATATCAGCAGAAACTGAGAATTTTAAATTTAAAAATAGGTATCCTCAATTAATAATTTTAAGGAGAAAGCATTAGTACGATTCAGCAAGCTGAAGTATCAAGGATGCAGAGTGAAGCTGATGAGACAAATATTCACACTGACACTCCTAACATAGTGACACTTTGTTCACGAACACTCATGGGCACACACACAGCAGAAACTATGCAGCCACAGAGAGATGGTGACAGCTGCAGGAAAATGGAGCCAGAAGTCACTATGCTAAGCAAAGTTAGGCAGACCGAGAATTTTATCTCTAAACATGTAGTTTAGATTTTAAAATTATGTACATTTGTCTTTAGTATCTTATACTATGTGTGTAGGCCTTGAAAATAGAACGGGGGTAATGAGAAGGAAGGAATCTTGGAAGTAGTGTAATGGAGTATGTATGATAAATAGAACTGATATGATAAAGGGAACTGTCTGGAGGAAGAAAGGGAACCAGAGGGGAGTGGTTCTGGAAGAACGGGGGAGGGGAATGAATGAGGACAAGATATAATAATATATTCTCAAAACTGTAACAAAGGCCAAGGAGATGATTGACTCACTGACCAGAAAATCTGTGAGTTCTAGGCTCAGTAAGACACTATTTCAAAAACAAGGTGGATGGTTCCTGAGAAAGGGCTCAACACACATACACCTGCCCCCAAATACACTTACACATACACACACAGCCACAATGAAGCTGATTACTTATTCCACTAGCCTCCAAACTAAAATTACTGGTTATGGTAGTGGAATGGAAGGTCATAGAACCAATCCATTTAAGCTGGTGTCTGCTTTTTTCCTAGAACTGGACCTAGTGATTCAACCTTCAGACAAAAATCATCTGCACAAAGTAGAATTAGATAATAAATTAATTACCTGACTCAACCTTTGCTCAGCATTTCTCTAAATAGCCAAATTTTGTCCTGTATTTAGACAGATCCAAGGAAGCAATCAGAATCCAAACATGGTGGCAGACACCTGTAATCCCAGCACTTGGAGAAGCTGGAAGGTTTCAAATTCAAGGCCGACTTGAGACACTGACTCAAAGGACTGGGATTGAAGCAGAGAAACAGTTCAGCAATCCCATGTTTATAGTGGTTCCCACCAGCCAACTCACAACTGCCAATAAATTCAAGGAAACCCAATGCTCTCCTTTAGCTTCTGTGTGAAGCTACAAAATGCACACACATAATAAAACTAAAGCATTAAGGGTTTTTTTTTTTTTTTTAGGGTATCAGGGGTACAGTGCTTGCCTAAAGTGTGAAGCATCGAGTTTCAATCCTCAGCCTAAAAGCAAAACAACAAAGACAGAACTGAAATTTTAAACTCAGAATCCTCATTTCTAACTTAAAGGAAGCAGCACATTTATTTCCCATAGTCTGGATGCTCAGTCTTCCAGCAAACATTTAAAGCAACCTTAGAGACCCATTTTCAGCCACGGTATGTACAACTTGTTTTTTTTACTTTTCTTTTTGTCAAAATTTCTGCTGCTGGGGATTGAACCCAAGTCCATGTAAATACTTGGCCATACTCTAAAACTAAGTGACTTTTACTGTTCATTTTTTTTTATCATCTGGACTCTGGGAACTAGGAAATCAATAAGCTTATGAGATGTGCTTACGGGAGCCAAATGTACACCTGAAGCCTCAAGAATGACTGTTGTGAGTGGTAATCCTAGCTCCTCCTCACAACTCCATGCTCTACTGAACTTCCTTCTTTCAGAAGAGCTCGCACACTTACAGCCTTTCTTACTCCCAGTCTGAAAAATCCCAGACTGAGACCAAGCAGAACAATTTAAGTATTCTCTGAAGGGGCAGCTATCTTCAACTCTGTCCCACAAACGGGGTAGCCAACACCCCTCCCCAAGAAAGAAATGCTCTATTCAAAACCAGAGGGAGAAGTCTCTCGGCCTCACCTCATCTGCATCACAGCGACACTGTAAAGTACTTCTGAAGAAGAAGATGGCAATTTCCATTTTTTTTTTCATTCTAGCTCTGGACCAAGGGCTCTACAAGGTGCTTCACGGAACCTCAAATTCTCCCCCATCCTATGAGGTAGGCACTATCTAAGCAGTTTCAAATGAAAGAGATACTAAGAATAGTTCTGTAAAAATCCAGCCAGTCAGAACTTCTTGCAATGCTATAAAACTTGGGCATTTCTTTTTTCTTTTTACCTTTTTTTTTTAAATTCAAAGCAATACAAATAATTCTCATCATCCTTAAAAACACAGCATATCATGAACAACATGGTGGTTTGATTAAGAATGGCCCCCACAGGCTCATATTGAATGTGTGGTCCCCAGCTAGACTGTTGTGTGAAGGACTGGGGGATGTGGCCTTGCTGGAAGCTGGTGTCACTGTGGATGGGCTTGGCGGGTTCCCAGTGGGTGCCTCTCTCAGCCTAGTGCTGTGGGTCAGGATGTGAGGAGCTCAGCTGTTTCTACGCCTTGCCTTTGCCTTGTCATCCATCATGGACTCTACTCTCTGACACCATGAGCCAAAAGCTGTCATTTATAAGTAGCCTTGGTCATGGTTAACTAAGGTAAACAATAACCAATAAAGACTGATACAAGTAGCAATACAATTCTTTTTTATTAATTTTCTTTTAGAGAAAAACATGCTTTCATTTCCTTTTTTAACAGCACCTGTAAAAAAACGAATATATTATTCTGAATGTATATATATATACATATATATATACATTCAGAATATATATATTGGAATGTTAGATTGTCCAAACATCAACTGCATCACATTAATAGCTACTGAAGGCAAGGTAGGCTACACAAGGATAGGAATTTTAAAACTAAAAATATTCATAGCAGCAACTTTTGAAAGATGATTTTATTAAAGTCATTGCACTTGGTCATTTTATTGCTACAGCACAAGGCCATTGAACTGTAACACTTCTCAATTTGGATTGTAAAGATTGTCTCATTCTGCTCATACATTTCAAGTTTAAACGTAAGCATAAACATTCATCAAAAAATCCAGAGTACTTGGAGCGTTTTCCTGTATGTGATCACTGTAAGGGAGTGTTAAACCAGGCCCATTCTCTCTGCACCTTCCAGCTTCCCAGGAAAATCTTGCACAGCTCAATGGAGCTGACAGCTTTATAGTAAGAAATAAGCTTAGTGGTCACAAGCACACCAAAATAACATTGAAATCCCATTAGAAACGTAGTAGTATTGTTTCAAAGAACAGCAAATCTGATTTTCACTAGTAATTTGGCAATGATAGATTCAATGTTGTCTTTTATACCTGTGGGGAGGATTTACCTCAAAATAGAAGTTATAATTATCATTTTGTGATATTAACTTTAGGAATAGTAAAAGTTCCCATATCAAGGGCAAATACTGGCGAATTACTATTTTAAGGAAATCATTTTTTCCCTTTAGTAAGTTCAAGCTTGCTTTTTTTTCTAAATTCTATTGCTAATGTCAGAAAACCAGACATACAGAAAAAAGGAGAACAAAGCCAGTATGACTTCTCTATTCTGACCGAGAGGACAAAGGTGTGCACTGCAGCACTCACTGCCGTTCTGACCGTACAGGCGAGTGCAGAGCACGCACTATCACCATCACTGCCGCCAAAGGAAGACCGTTTCCTTTCTAACGGACACTGGGTCTCTATACCGTACAGGCTGGCCTTAAACTCAGTCCTTTCCTTCCTCAGTCTACAACCTACAAGCATGCAGTCTCCATACATGACTCCAATAAATTTTAGTAGCTCACAAGTATTAAAATATATGTGTTGCCAGGGCCAAGATCACCAAGCAGATAAATGATACATAATAGTTCATAAAGAAACCAAACTGTGCAAATTTAATATACAATAAGGGAATGTGCTTCTATTTTCCTTACTCATGCTTATATCACATAAATTCAGTTTTCTGTTATCTGTTTTTCTATAAGAATTATTTTCCCAATTTTTTACATTTTAATTAGCATCTATGAGCTACATGTTTGTACAGAAAGCGTACACTAGTCACTTGCCAACTGCTGAATATTTACGTTATTTTTGTATTAAAATAACCTTCAATGGGAAAATAACAAAGCTTGAACTGCTGGAACCTTTTCCATCCAGCATTGTGGGGGAAGACAAATCTCCAGTGCAGAAAGCAGGGGGTGATTTCTAAGATAGGATCATTTACTTTCATCTGAAAACTGTCATTAAGAGCTAGTTTATTAACAAAAAGCAAATTGATTCATTTGACTAATCACTTAAAAGATTAAATAATTTTGTCCATCAATAACCCCTCATTAGATGAGCTTAGACTTGAAATGTTAAAATGGCTAGGCACAGTGGTGTGGCTGTCATCCTAGCACATGGGGGGCAGAGGCAGGGGAATCAGAAATTTAAAATCTTTGCTACATAACAAGGTTGACTCCAGCCCAAGCAATATAAGACCCTTTTTCAAACAACCAAAAAAGCTAAAATGCACACTTGATATAAAATTAATGCTGTCCGCAGAAGTTAATCAAGTGTGATTTTGTGTTGGCAATTCTACTATTTTCTACTTCAGTTCTCTTTTTATTTGAAGTAACACAAGACATTTCACTTAAAAAGATTTTTCCATCTTAAGATTAAAATGTAAAGGAAAAGTATTTTTAAGAAGCATGATACCTTCAATCTGATATTCATTTAAATTAATAAAGTAAACTTTAAAATCTAACTTGATTTTTAACAAATAAATCCACTTCCTCATTGTTTTTAGACACGTTGCCGTTAGGTCTGAGCCATACCACCCTGAATGTGGCTGATCTGGTCTAAGATGTTCCACTATTGATTTGTGATGCTGAAAAATGATTAAGAATTCATTCTGAAATGATCTTCAACATGGTCAATTATATTTGATTTTCATAACCCATAATGTTACTATTTGTGAAATATTAACACTCTTTTAACATTTACATAAGTAACAACCCAAAATATTTCTAGGAGTTAGTGTATTCTATTTTGAGAAATTATGTCTGTAAAACCTGAGTTTACATTACAGCTTTCCCAATATGGACCTTCATTCTAAAATTTTGAAAAGATCTGGGTTTAGAGGCTTTGCTTCCTAAGGTTATCACTAGTGAAAACTAAGGGAAGGCTACAAAGAGCTAATACAAGATAATGAAATGAGTAATATTTAAAACTGTAGAATGATCACAAGAATACAGCAATAAGGCTGGTGCTTACATTATTTAACATGTGCTGCAGTGTCTAGGCACAAATAAGAATTAGCATGACATTTTTAGATTCCTTAGGCCACATGAATTGAGAACAAAGCTTGTATTTTCCCAAAGATTAATCCAGTATATTTTAACTAACTTCCTTTAATGAATCCTATAGTGGGAGCATTATAGAACACCCTACAAGTTTAATTTACTTTTATTATTTCATTAACGATTCATTATGCATGGGTGAGGAACCTCGTAATTAGGAACTCCTATTTTACCACGAATGTACAAACAGCACTGCAGACACAGGCACAACAGTGTAATCCTAGGTAAGAAGCTAAAAGTGTGTGTGTGTGTATGTGTGTGTGTGTGTGTGTGTGTGTGGTGTATGTAGTGCATGTATACAAGTTTATGTCCTTATGTATTACAGGAAAGCAGTGATTCTAGTTACTATAAAGCTAACCCGTCCATCTCAAATAGTTTATCTTACAGCTTATTTGTAAAGATAGTACGATATTTATAGTATAGAACTCTTTAAAAATAATACAAGTTTCAATAAAAAAACTATTGTGAACTTTCATTCCTTTTTATACAGATTCAGTAGTATTTTCAAGCAAACAACATAAATGTTTGCTATCCCAGCACAGTAGGAAATAAGGCCTCTTTTTTCATATTGGCAAAACAAAATATATATATATAAAAACTGTCACACTCCCTAACTTTCCAGTAATACCACAGTTCATGTCCTCTCATTTCTTCGTCACAACACCACATCTGCTGTCTTAACAAGTCAGATAAGTTCATAGTGTTGCTCCTAAATCACTGGAGCATTAAGAACAGGGGGTCCACACCACCTCAAGAAGACAGAACAACTTTCTTCAGCCTTGCAATTTCCACCTAAAAACAAAACATAAGTTGTACAACATCAAATACCTTTAGCAAGGTTTAAGTAAGACTATCTGTACTACATGGCCACACATTCCAACCTATGAATTCTGATTTCAACATCAAAATCTAATTCTCCAGAGTGCAAAAAATAATACTGTTAAATAAGAGTGTCAGTAGGAAACAGAGCAGTGCAAGTTCCTAAATGGCCAGAAATAAGAGAAAGTAGTTTATTTCTTTTAGCTAGAACAACAATGCTAAATGATACAAGCATGAAATAAGTACTGGATAAAAAAACCTGAAACATGTACACACCCCTCACACATGAACACAAGGAAAAATCTCTTGAAAGGAAAGAGAAAATAGAAAGAACGCTGGGCCACTGGACCTAGAAAACCTTTTATAGGTGATAATGGAAAAAATGTGACACGCAACAGAAGCTGAAGAAGAGACTTAGATCCGCCATCAGCAAGCATAACCTAAAATGCACAGGGTTGAGGCTGGATGTGGTGGCCCATGTTTGTATTCTCGAAAGGCTGGAGCAGAAATATTGTAGTAGGTTTAAGGCCAGTCTGTCTCAAGAAATCAAACAAACAAACAAAAAAGGCCGATTCCAAGGTAAAGAATCTGAGATGAAAAATTAAGGACATTTTTAGGGAGCAGAGTGAAATCTATCTATGTCTGTCTTGTGGCAAACGAACCCCAAATAAAAAGTGAAAACAACTACAGCAGATCAAGAAAGGCTTTGTCTTATCAGGAGCACAGGAGGAATGAGTATTTTCATACAAGGAAACAGGGTGCCAAAAGGAATCAATGGAGTTGTGCTAACTGATAAGGCACCTTCAGGACAACATACACTGATCCCAGAGAGCTATGGAGGATAAGGACTCCCACGGGGCAAAGGATGAAGGCCATGACTCTAGCTGCATCCCACTGCTATACCATGACCCTGTTTCACCTGTGTAGTAGGGGTAATAATCCTCATTGTTCCTTGAAATATCTAAGCACACTGGATATGGAGCTGAGAAGTAGCCCTCGGGTAAGTCAGGAAGTTGAGAAAACACACTTTCTGATCCTCTGACAAGATAATGAAGGTAAGTAATGAAGCAAGGTAGGAGAGGGGTGATGGTGGTAGTGATGAAGGAAGAGAAGGCTCAGCAGAACACAGTAAAGAGAAAAACAAGGAGAAAAGTTAAAATAAATAGTGTAACTTCCAGCTATCCCCAGAAAACAAAATAATGTAACCTCTCCAGTGGCAAATGAAGTCAGTGACACAACCTCTTTTCCCCTCAAGGTGAGGTGGGGAGGGGGGAGAGGAGAGAGAGAGAGAGAGAGAGAGAGAGAGAGAGAGAGAGAGAGAGAGAGAGAGAGAGAGAGAGAGAGAGAGAGAGAGAGAGAGAGAGAGAGAGAGAGAGAGCGCAAAGAAAACAATAGCATTTATTTAACTCAGACCCCTCAGATACCAGGTGCTTTCCACACTGTCCTGAGTTAGTACTCAGAAAAATTACTGAGCTGGGACTACAGCTCAGCACCTGAACTTTTTCCTTAGCAAGCACAAAGCCCCATGTGTGCTTCTCAAAAACAGTAAGAAAAACAATCTTTTTAACTGCATGAATAAAACAATGTTACTGAGTCCACAAGAAATGTAGATTTAAGAAACGCTCATTTGCCGGGCGGTGGTGGCGCACGCCTTTAATCCCAGCACTCGGGAGGCAGAGGCAGGTGGATCTCTGTGAGTTCGAGACCAGCCTGGTCTACAAGAGCTAGTTCAAGGACAGGCTCTAAAGCTGCAGAGAAACCCTGTCTCGAAAAACAAACAAACAAAAAAAAAAAACAAAAAAACAAAAAAGAAACGCTCATTTGAGGCAGGCAAGCACAATCTGTAGCAGAGCCAACCACACAGTGAAGAGAGGGAACACAAAACCTCACACTTTCTAGAATTGGAGATGCATTACCTCTAGGTTACTCCGCATGGCCTTCTCTTCTTCCAATTCTCTGCGTAGCTTTTCCAGTTCTTTCCTAAAGGCAAAGTTTACTGTTCATATTCACAGCTAAACAATCTATTTCACTGATGATAACTGGAGCTGTAATTTACACACACTTACACACACACACACACACACACAGAGAGAGAGAGAGAGAGAGAGAGAGAGAGAGAGAGAGAGAGAGAGAGAGAGAGAGAGAGAGAGAACAATGACCATGTTCATTTGAAACTTTTCAAATTCTTTAGTTTGAGTATTCAATGTAATATTAAAATCAGTACTTTCTACTCTTACAGAGAATCTGAGTTGTTTCATCACTTATGTGAGGGGCCCTACAACCACTCCTAACTTCAGCTCCAGCAGAATCTGATATCCTCCTCTGTCCTTTGTAGGAATCACAACCATGTGCAGAAACATATTATAATAAAAATAAATGTCTTTGGTGTTATTTTATACCTCCCCATATAAATAACACTAAAGACCATCTGAAAAAGTCATATAAAGTTACTACTGTAGCGGTTTCAAGGTGTGTGAAGGTGGGGTAGGGCATTAAAAGAGCTAAAATGGGAAGATGGGGCTGGAAAAATAGCTAAGCGGTTAAGAGTACTGGCTGCATTTACAGAAGACCTGGGTTGGTTTCTGGCACCCACATGGGCATGGCAGAAACCAGACGCCTCAAACCAGAACTCACTGCAATGAACATTTGCAAGTAAACATATATGGACTAAAGGGTATACTTTGTAACTCACTGTATCACACTAAAGCTTCCATGATAAGATTTTGCTTTTCATTTTTTTTTTTTAATTTTGATATTTTCCGGGGGTGGTGGTGGTGGTGGTGGTGGTTTACAAGGGTCGAGGGCAGATATGGAAGGGTGGAGAGATGAGTGGGACTAAGATGCATGATGCGAAATCCACAAAGAATAAAAAGTTAAATTAGAAAAAACATCACCAAAAGAGTGACAATATATCTGAAATAAAGAAATTAAGCTAGGCAATGGTGATACACATCTTTAATCCCAGCATTTGGAAGGCAAAGGCAGGCAGATCTCTGAGTTTGAGACCGCCCTGCATCCTGGTCTACAGAGCAAGTTCTAGGACAGCTAAGGCTACACAGAGAGAACTGTCTTTAAAAAAAAACAAAATAAATGAATAAATAAATTCAAAACAGCTACGGACAAATACAGAAATAATACCTGGCTTTTAAAAGCAGTTCTCCATAATCGCCTATTACACACTTTATAGGCTGGACACTCCAGCACGCAAAATAAATGCCAAAGTGACAACTGAACTTCAAGTTCCTCTCTGTTGCTTTCAACTAAATATTACAGTAAATTCCCCAAGCTAAAATATTCCAGCCAATAATCTATATTTTTAAATTCATGTTGTCACTTTTTCAATTCCTTCTAATCTACATTTTCTATACGGTATTTCTATATAGTATTTTTTATATATTTTCTATACAGTATTTCTGTAAGTATTTTGGATCATGTCTACACAGTAATTCTGTATTTATTTTGTGTTGTGTTTTTTCTTTTTCCAGAAACTGTTTTGAAATATATCCAAGCTGTTAAATTTTACTTTTATTTTTCGTTCTTTCTTTTTTAAAAAGAGTATAAGTAGTTTATTTACCAAGTAGAAATCCATCCAGAGGTCATAGAGTAAGCAAACTAAAATTAGATAGAGTACTGACTGAATTTTTTCACTTTAAGCTGCTATTTGATACTTGAATATCTAGTGTTTTATTGGCTAGTTGCTCTGGGGTCACAGAAAATAAGGAAGGAGAACTCACATCCTAATAACATCACTAGGATACTACAGTAAATTTCTAAATTGACATGTTCAGTTTTTTGCCTTTTAACATTTCCTAGATAAAATTTATTTATCTCCACAGATAAATAGCTTAAAAATTCTTGCAAACTGGGATGGAGAGGTGGCTCAGGTACTAAGAGCACTAGCTGCTCTTCCAGAGGACGATAGCTCAGTTCCCAGCATCCACATGGTGGCTCACAACTGTTTGAAGCTCCTGTCCCAGGAGATCCAATGCCCTCTTTTGGCCTCTTCAGGTACCAGGCAAACAAATGATAAAGTAGACAAAACATCCATAAAAAATAAATTTTATTATTTTTCAAAATCTATTGAAAAATATTCTTAAAGAAAACATAAAAACCTGGACCTGGCAGTTCAATCTTCAACTTTGGGAAGTAATGACAAGATCAGAAGTTCAAGGTCATCCTCCACTATGTAATGGACATGGGTGTTGGTTCTGTCACTAAAAAAAAAGCAAGGGTTTGTTTTTCTCAGTAACCAATACAGCCTCACCAAGGAAGAAGCTCAGGAGCTACTGGCAATTGACGGCTGCTGAAAGAACAATCAGTTCTCTTCAAGATTTTGGCCCGATGGCTTGTCTATGCTCCAGTGAATGACCCTTGACCCTTGTGTACTAATTGGACCCAATGAGTTACTAAAAATGAGTAAATAAAAGGGCATGTAGTTGAGAAATGAATGATGTAGTTGAGAAAAGGATGATGACTTAGAAAGGGGTAATAAGAGGAGAGGTAGACATCATCAAAGTAGTTACATACATAGACACACACACTCATGTATGAAAAATACATATAAAATAAAGCTGTGATCAATTCCCAGATCCCACATGGTGGCTCATAACCATCTATAATTACAGATGTTGCATGCTCACGGTCTCTTTTTCTCTCTTCCTCTCTGTGGTAGCCTGAAAGTATTTGGGGCCCATAAACTCATAGGGAGTGACACTATTAGGAGGTGTGGCCTTGTTGGAGGAGGCTGGATGACATGTGCCTTTAAGCTAGACCTTGAAGCTGGAGAGCACACCTTTAATCTGGGCCACATCATCTTCTGTTGGAAGCCTGTTAGATCCTCTGCCTACATGCCACCATACTCTCCTCTGAACTAGAAGCAAGCCCCGAGTTAAATGTTTTCTTTATAGAGTTGTAGTGTCTCCTCACAGCAACAGAAACCTAACTAGCCCCCCGCCCTCCCCCCCCCCCCCCCCGGGTCAGCAGAACACGACACTGGGGAATCAGCTCTCTCCTTCCATCATGTAGGTCTTGGACACCAAGCTCTAGTCGTCTGGAGCCATCTCACTGGCCCCAAATATATCTTAAAACAGTATTTTTTTTCTTGGTTCCATATTTTAACTTTATATACAAGGAGTAACACTATGTATATTTCTGATTTGTTCCCACCTTCCATTTTACAGACTGACCGATACTGATTCATGTAGCCACAATCATTCTTCATTACTGACACACTGTACATTTCTCAATTAGTATACCAGTAAGTATTGTTTATTCCTTCTCTTGTTGTGGCTCTATGATTTCAGATTTAATAAAACAACAACAACAAAAATCCCTGCCATGGACCTTCATTTTTCCAGAGAAATTTGAGATGCTGAAATAATCTTTGGAAAGATTTTTAAAATATGTAATTGTACATAATAAAAACTATTGTACTCATTCTACAGATAATTTAAGAGAACATACAGGCAATTTATGTATGCCAAGTGCTACTTCATTAAAAATCCTAAATTTGGGCTAGTTATGGGGGCACATACCTGTAATTCCAGCACTTGGGACAATGAGACAAGAGAATTAAGAGTTAAAGTGATAATAAATTTGAGAGCACAAGGCCAGATGGGGCTACGTGATACACTGTCTCAAATCAGTACACCTGGTACTCAATGTATAAAACAACAAAATTTGCAAGTCAGGAGAATTTTATAACTGGTGGGAAGTATTCATTTGTAGGGGAATGAGCATACAGCTTCTACCATGTGTAGTGCAGAATTTATGAAATCCTTTCCGAAACAGATCAATCAATGTACTCAAGAAAGACCTGACATATCAAATGACTAATTCTATAATCACAATATATTCAGTAAATAATATATTTCCAGTAGTTATCTTAAATAAAATTTTTGCCCCCCCCCCCATCTGCTATGTTTAATTTACTTTTATTTTGTTATTTGATGTAGAGTCCCTCTACACAGCCCTGGGCTAACTAACCTGGAACTCACTGTGTCAATTAAGGTGGCCTTGAACTAAAAGATTTTTCCCTACATCTGCCTCCAGAGTGCTGGGATTGAAGGCACTCGTCACTATACCAGGCTCTATTGATAATACCACCTTTCATAAAGAATTCTATGCGTTGTGCAAATTAAAAGAGAAATGTTAAAATTAGACTCAGGGTCTAAGCATAAATCGAATATCCTAGTCTAGGAAATCCTTTGGGGAAAAAAGGTAGATGATGAGATGGGATGAGCATGCTCATCCTCTTTTTAATTAGATTAGCCGACTTTCATCTGATTTATTTATGGGATTTGCAAGACTATAACTAAAATATCAATAGGTGAAAAGATGTGCAAACCAATAAAGAAACATGGTTTTGAGTGTGGGCTCTGTCACTGAAGAACTGCAATTGTCAGGTAAATAGGCTTACTTCTACATCCTGATTTCTTCATTAAAACACGCAAGATTCTACAACAGGGCATCTTTTTGAACTTTCAGAACTCAAACTTTTAATTAGGCATGTCTACTATATACCATATCAAAAACTTTCAGGGCTGTGGACACAGGCCAACAGTAGAAGAGGGCCTTAGCACAACACTCTGAGCTCGATCCATAACACTAACAGACAACAACAAATACTTTCCGAGTTCACAGAAGGGCTTTCGCGATCTCTTGTGAGTTGGCACCCATTCATTTTGTAACCACCTAATGTAAGCCTAGCAGAAACAGGGGTCAAAGTCCTCTAAGAGATAAGTATGAAGATCTGGATCCTACCAAAAATGCCAATGCAGGTTTCTCAGGATTTTCAAGACTGACATCAGTGCCTGGCTAACTCCTGGCTAAGCACACAGGTACATAGAGACCTTCTAGAACTGAACCACTGGAACAAGTTTTCCAATCAAGGTTTTTGCTGAGAGTGCTATAACAAAATGTTTACATAGGAGATTAGACCTTCCAATAACAACAACTAAAAGAAGTCTTTGAACATGTTAGGAGGGGTGGCTTAGGAGAAAATAAGACTTACTTACCCATGATCTTTTTTCAGTGCCTCTACAATACACAGTAATTCAAGAATCTGGGCCCTAAGTTCATCCAGGGAACTTTTTTTCCCATCATCTGTTTCTGCTTTAGCTTTGAGTTCTAATGGAGTTAGGAAAGCAGATGTATTTACTTTAGAAGCACTTGAAGGTGTAGAAAGAGATGGCTGAAAAACATAAAAATTTTCTCATTATGCTTCTGTTTATATTTAATATTATATTTAAATTCAGAAGATTATGTTTTGTTCTGGTTTTCATTTTTAACACAGGTCCACATGTAGTCCAGGCTGGCTTGTAGCTCCAGATCCTCATATATTAAACTTCTAATCTTCCTGCCCCCACCTCCCAAGTATTGAGACTACAGTTTATACATTATTGGGGATTAAACCCAGGGCATGCTAGGCAAGCACTCTGAGCTACATTCCCAGGTCACGATACTTTTACAAAAAGAATACAAACAATGAATGAAGTATATATTAAGCAGTCCTAATCTGAAAATCCTCAACCTTAAAAACTCTACACCAGACTTTGCTTCAAACTGCAAGCATGTTTAAATATAGGTAAGGAATTACATGAGACAAATAAATTTTATGTATACTCATGAATCCCAGCCCCAAAATACATTTAAATACATATCTAAAATTTTCCAAATTTCTGACTTCAAGCATTTTAGAAAAAAGATTTTCAACTATGCTTCAGGGTAAATGGGACTCACTGCACTAGCTGCGGACTGCTTACAGCATGACTGTGAGTTCCAACCAGAACTTCAGATTAGGACCATCACTCAAACCTCACTAGACAAGCTTCCTATTGTAAATGGCAATTAAGGCAGAGACCCATATATAGACAATGTGCAGAGAATAAGAAAAGTTGGAGTACTCAGTGCTACATGGGATGTCTATGTCACACCCCTTCCCTCAGGGTCCAGGGACCTAAGCAGAAAAGGATGCAGAAAGATAATAGGAGCCTGACGTGGTGGATGACTTCAAAGACAGGAAGAGTTTTCAGGACCCAACAGGGCAGGTGCACATATAAACTCATACAAACTGGATAGTATGCACAGGACCTGTACAAGCTCAAGCCAGACAAAATCCCAGCTCAGGGCAGATGGGGCATATAGTCTCAGCCTGGCAAAGATGCTATATGCAATTAACAGGTGCTAGGATACACTTAGCTTCACAATGGAGTGAAGCTAGGTGTTTCTGGACCACACTCCAGGGCAAGCCCCATGCTCAGGTGTAGTTGGACAACAAAAACTGGACTCTTGTTTTCTTGTGGGTTGCAATGATTTTGTTATGACAGAAAAAATGTGAAGTTTGGTAGGAAGGGAGGTGGGTGTGTACATGTCTGGGAAGAGTTGGAGGAAAGACAAGAATATGATCAAAACGTACTATCTGAAATTCCCAAAGAATAAAAATTTTTTAAAAAGGTAAATGGTAAAAATTAAATTCTAAAAGCAGTTTGGTATATTCATTGCGGGGAGCAGAGGGGTGTGTGAATAATCAATAAAAAAATGATCTGAAATATAGTGGTTTTATTTGTTTAAAGGAAGGAGATAACCACTGGCTTATCTAATGGATTGTCTGCCTAGTGAGCATCTACAAGTAAAACGGTATCAACAGTAAGGTGCTGTTTCAATCTTTACTGTTACAAATATCCAAAGCCTCACTTAAAAATAACTAGGAAGAATTTAGTTCAGTCCACATGATTTTACTAAAATCAGTATTTTTAGAAAAGTTTCAAGAGACTGCTGACAAGATAGAAAATCAGATTAAATATATTTAATTAATTCAAGAAGTGGCCAAATATTTTGGAATGAAAATAACTAACCTTACTTATATATGTAATTCATAACAAAACTATCTTCAATGAAAATAATTAATTTTAGAAAAGAAACATGAAATGAGATGGATGCTTCTGCCACTCATTCCAGCACATGCAGAATGCTTAAGAGAATGCCAAGAACCAAACTAAAGAATGAATAAACAAATCATGATTGCCAACCTGCTAACCCTCAAACGTAATTAGGCTGAAATTTTCTGGGAGTTGAGCACAATCCTACATACCTATGGAGGTGGAGGCAGGAGGATCAACACAAGTTTGAGGGAGCCTGATAAACATATGAAGGGACAGACCCAGGCAAGGCCACATAGAAACCCTATCTCAAAAAAAATAAAAATAAAAATAAAACAGGCCCCACCCCCGAATTATTTTAGGTGAACTAATTCCAGAGTGTATATTCAGTAAGAGAATGAAGCAATGTACAGACCTATGCCTTGGAAATAACGAAACACAGAGTGCATTCTTTAAGTGCTTCTACTATGAAAAGAGCTGATGTGACTGAAACTTAATAATTGAGAATTACTTTATTTCTTGGCAGAAGACAGAAAATAATCTTTCTAAAAGGACGCCTTAAATTTCCTGATTGATGACTATAACACATCTTAAAAATTAACAACTCTAGGCCACAGTGGTCTACCTTTGAAGAGACGCTTGTGTCCTTTTTAAGCTCCAACGGCTTTAGGTTGCCACTGTCTTCTTCTTTTGGTAACTTCAATGTTTTTTCTGGGCTTTGAGTTGGCTATGTTTAACATAAAAAGAAAAAATCAAGACACAAATTTTATAAAAAGGAAATTTTAAGAAGCACGTGCACAATACAGCCAACACTCCCACCACTTAGCTACTGCTGCTCCCACTGCTCACGGCTGGACAAGATGTCACAGAACTTCAGTCTGAGTAATATTTTGATATCTGAAGAGCAAAACCAGCTTTCCTCACAGAAACAAAGCTTTTTCCACCGAGGTAATGTTAAAGTTATGCTGTGCGGATGAACTAGTATAATAACGCTGAAGTAGATCTGCATTCCAAACAACAGAAAGCATGGAAAGAAGTTCTTCAGCTGCGAAGAGAAGGAATCCCAAGAGGTGGGTGAGTACCCCTTCCCCGGATGGATCTGCTGCTCACTTTTCCTCACTGCCCTTGCTGTGCTGACTGAACAAAGTCCCTGCTCCCCATTGGCCCTGTGCTCTGTGACTGTGGTCTTAAGACAACTCTATTTGCTGACTCTGGAATCTTCCATGCAAGACTCTATTATTAAACTGATCATATCTCTTTTCCTCTATTTTCTTAAAGAACCACAAAGCTGTCTTTCATCTTTTAAAATTAGATGTGGCTATAAATCCGCTCGTTCTCTTCTGTCTACGTTTTCCTAAAGTAAGGGGAACTCACAGAATGTCCACCATTGAAGCGGCCAGGCAACCTTCTTCCAGGCATCTTGGGTCTATTTGCAGTGAGATGTAACAAGTTCTCTGAGGAAGCTATGTCATCAAAATTTACAGTATCTAAAATAAAAATGAGTATTACCAACTAAGAGAGTTACTCCTTCTAAAAAGCAAAGAATAGTATTTCTGGTTTCTTACACTGAAAAAAGGCACCACTAAGTCAAAAAGCTCACAAATTGATCAGTGCTTTATATATGCATTTGGAAAACAACATCCATGCTCTTAAAAAAAAAAAAAAGTCAAGATCCCTTAAACCATGTAAGACCTGTTTCCAGCTCAACAACGTTCCTACAGGAAAAATTCTGTACCACGAACTACAGTAGAATAAAAACTGTGATTTGAAATTCTCACATTTTTAAAAACCTATTTAAGTTCTCAATTAATTATAACTTAGAGAAATTTTACATGTCCAATATTTTAAACTTTACACTATGGACTAATAAAAAATTTGAAGGACTACACTGTATCTGATACCCTATTGCTTTCTATGTATTCTCAATGTAAAGTGAACTTATGATTTAATTACATGAATATATACGGATGTTATAGTCAGGCCTCAACGTACGACGTAAGAATATAAGCTAGTTTTATATCTAAGGCAAGTAAGATAACAAGTGCAAGTGCTTCACAGATCACTAATATGTTTCTCTGCCATCAAAGGTTAGTTGCCCTTTGACCAAGTAATTGTGTTTAAGGGTGTATAAGACATACATGGTAATTCATACCCTTTAAACAATGGTTTGTAAAGCAGCTAGAAAACCTTAAACAAGTTGTGATTCCTCTGAAGCTCAGATGTCTATACACAGCACTGAATCTTTTATAAATTCCTGATACTGCCCTGATTGATCTAACTTCCTGTAGCTCAGATAAAAAACTAGGAATATTACCCACAGTCAAAATATCCCAATCTTCCAGAAGATTGCTTTTCCTTATTACAATTTGTCTGACAGTTGTAAAACTTAACAGACACTTACATGTCCAAATAAAATGATTTGATGTTTCTTTATAAAAGACCTAAATGTACTCATCATGGTCAACCTCTTAAGTTTAATTCATCAAACTTTATATTCAAAGTAATCTACAGAATATTCATTTAAGAGATGGAAAACACAAGGTAAAAAGAATCATCACTTTGGAAATGTTCACGGTATAACTGAAGTACTAGTTTACTATTAAGGTTTTAATAGATTACTTTGTGTTCTACCTTGGACAAATATATCAAAACCGATGCTACAATTAAAAACAATCAGTTTAATTGTCTGGTCTTTTGATAATTTTAATTATAAAATATAGCAAACCATAGAAAGAGATAAACAACATTAGTGGAAATGAATTACATAATCTAGAAGGTCTGGTTTAAATGTTGCATATATCTCATTCTATTTATAAATATATTAAGAAAAATAATTGGAATAAAAATATGGTAAACTGATCAATGTGCACTAGTGACCTATGGGAAAACTCTGAAAAGTAAAACCCTAGCATTTTGACCAAAGAAATAATTTTCAAATGCATATTTAAGCAACTTGCAGAGAAAAAAGAGAAACAAAACAGAAAAATATGGAATAAATTAAAATAAAATGAAACAGAAAGGGTAGATTGTTTTAAAATGTAAGTTTATAAAGAACAATATACTCATATAAAATGCCTTCATATGTCCAATTTAGGGTTACAACACCAAGACAACTTTACCATTCTAAAACTCTCTCAGGTTCTCCATTTATAATATCAAATAAAAGATAATAGTGCACATTTTAGATTTATGACATACCTGAGCCTTTGTAAGTGATGCAAGATTAATTAACAATGGATTGACACTGTGAAAATGGCATAAAGTCATCAACTCTAACAAGCATATCTGTCACTCTGACAGAAACTTACACTTCTGTATGTTCTAAGGAAGACAAGGACAGGCTTTTAAGAGCCAAGTGATACACCAACTGTAGGAGAAAATCTGATTTGTGTGGTTGCCAATTTTTTGAAGCTATATTACCAAAAGAATATTTTAAATTATAAGCAAGAAAGGTTTTTAAAAATGAACTTCAATTTATTTTAAAATGGAAAACCAAAAGGGTTAGAATAGACAAACAAACACGTACACTTTTAGCAGAGTTACAAAGAAAAAGATTGTGTGCACCACCTACTTATACTGAATATACTACTTTGATTTCTTTCATAAATTGTTATCTTACCAAAATGGAGAAGGGTAGGATAATTTCCTGACACGTAAGAAGGGAGGAAACATGGCAAACAGGCTAGGAAACAAAATCTGGAAAGAAAAGTCAAGGATAGGAATGTCTAGAAAAAAGACTAAACCAAAAAAATTATTTTACAAAGCAGGAAAAAAAGGAACAGTTGTAGATGAATAGAAGCATATCAATGTCTAGCAACCAATGTTATCTGAACTTACACAAAATGTGTACTTATTTTAAATTTATTCCTTTGTCTTTCAAAAAAAATTTTCAATTACTATTAATTTCAATATACATTAAGATTTTTAAGCCCATTATATTACAATACCAAGACAGTTTCTAAAAGGACAGCTTATCACTGTAAAAGGCCAAGGGTGCGAACCAAAGTCCTCACATCTCAGAAGACAGCTGTAACTAAACCAGCACCATCCTCCAGTCAAGGCCCAGGGTTTGCTGCACTGCAGTAATCAAGGTGATTTCAATTTTATGACATTTTAAAATAAAAAAGTGCCAAATAGCAAACAGTATCTTTAAATTCTTCACTATAAATGTAATTCAATGCAATCTGTGACAACTCTCATTTTAGAGAGAGACAGAGAGACAGAGACACTAAGAAAGTTCTTAATGCTAGCTTTTGCTTCTTAAACTTTAGTATTTTAGAAAAGTGACTGTTAACTGATAAATAATTGGTAATACAGTGAGATTTTCCTTAAAACTAATTTTTGATGAAGCATTTGAAAAAAGAACGAAATTAAAGCACAGGTACTAACAGCTCTACCATCTGTAGTGCTGATTCATATGTGTGTGTGCATATATATATGACCATACTGGTAAGGGAACTGAAATTACTTCATACCATGAAAATAAAACTAAAAAAAAAAAAAATATTCTAGGAATGACTTTCTCTTATTTTTTAAGAGCATCTACATATATATATATATATATATACACACACACACACACACACACACACACCAATGTTTATATTATGAAAATGTTTAAATTATGAAAATGAGGTAAAAAATCATGTTCTTCATAGATCAAAGCAGAAAAAGAATAAGATGGATTTAAAAACATGGAGGGGCTAAAGAAACAAAACATTCACAGTATCCTCCATATCCGTTGTCCAGGAAGACAAAGAATAAAGAGGCTCATTTGATTACAAGTTAAGCAAGAAAAATGATCCGGGGGATAAACCTGCTTATTAAAGAAAAACCACAGTTTTAACACCAAAGTCAGCATGGTTTCAACTACACTAGTTCAAGCCAAATTATTTAAATGATAATGGACCTCTCAGTAAGGTTTTGTGTATGTTTAACATTCTCTTTTTTGAAAAGATAGATATTTTATATGACTGTGGCTGTGTTGGTTATGTGCACATGAATACAGTGCTCAGGGAGGCCAGAAGAGGATTTCCTATCCCCAGGGTCTAGAATTACAGGGAGTTGTGAGCTGTCCAATGTGGATGCTGGGAACTGAACTCAGGCCTTCTGCAAGAGCAATATACTCTCTTAACCACTGAACCATCATCTCTTCATCCCCTAACTTTACATTTTCTGAGACTTAAAAACCAGGCTCTAGCCTAATGCCAAGCCCCAGGTTGTACTCAACCCAAAACTCACAAGAGAGGTAGAACATTTATATAAGAACAGATTTTAAAATCCCCAAATTGAAAACGCTCAAAAAAACAAAAAACAAGCCTTTGAGTGGCAACTTGATTCTATCAGTAGAAAATTTCACAGTTGGCCTCAAGGTACAGGCAGAAATCATAGTCAAAACAAATGTACACTAAAAATATTATCAAATTACCTTAAGAAAATCCATTTAAAATTATACAGAGTATATGAAACTAATTTTGTTTGAAATGTTTGTAAGAAGCCATTTGCTGCCAGCCATGACACCTTTATGCTAGCAAAGAACATGTGTCTAGCATACTTCTAAGGATGTAGCAACTGCTCAGTAAGGAATTTGTACTTAATTGCCAAAATTTGCAACTACTGAAGATAGAGCTAAGTGTGGAACACCAAAGATTGCCAAATTAAGTAAGAAGAATCAAAGACAGTTGCTAACTTCCTGCCTTGTGACCATTTTAGCATCTCTATACTACTCTTTACTTACTAAAGAAAGAAAACAAAAACTTAAACCAAAAATTTAGCTTTTCACATTCTATTCCACAAGACCTATTATACAAAGAGTAAACAACTACCACTGATATAAGACAAACATGTAGACTTTACTTTCCAACCAGGAGTTTAAAATTCTTACATGAACTGTTTCTGCAAACATTAAAATTTAAAAAACCTCTTAATAGATGTACATAGAAAGAGAAAAAAGAAAGTGAAAACTTGAAGGCTTGGAGAGATGGCTCAGCATTAAGAGCTGTACTGAAGTTAGGCACATGCCTTTAACCCCAGCACTCTAGAGCAAAGGCAGGTGGACCTCTATGAGGTCGAGGCCAGCCTGGTCTACATAGCAAGTTACAAGACAGCCAGGGCTACACAGAGAGACCTTGTCTCAATCAACAAAATAAAGAGTGTGCACTGCTTTTGGAGAAGACCACAGTTTTATTCCCAACACCCACAGGAGGCAGCTCACACATTACCCCTCAACTTCAGCTCCACGGGGCTGATTTGTCTCACTTCCATGGGAACCTGAACTCACATAAGCATGCACACACAGACACACATACATATATGTAATTGAAATATTTAAAAAGTCTTTTTTTTTAAAAAGCTGAAGCTTATTTTATCTAAAGTGTTTTGAAACTTCTACTAGCTTAAAAATCAAATACAACATATAGTCAAGAGTCACAAAGAAACATGAAAAGAAAATTCCACTCCCAAAACAGCCATCAAATTTAAGACTTTTGTGATAAAGATCACAAAAATTGGGGTAATTTGAAGATAATACAAATGGATGCTTTTATTTAAAACATTAAATTTGTATAAGTAACTGGATTTTCTTCAACTCTTACTTTTGAAAACATATTTCTGGTTATATTTTGAGTAAACAAAATATGAGCTGTGACAATTCTATCATTTTACTAACATCTATAGAAATAATGGATATTTTAAATCATTTTGCCATTTTTTATTTAATAGTAAATAAAGTCAATTTTTAGCAAGTAAGACACAATATATTTTAGCGAACTTTTCTAAGCTATAATTAGCATCACAATTCCCAAATATTTGGTAATGAATGTAGCATCATCCAAAGAAGGAAGGATGCAAACAGGACAAAGGGATTTACAAAATATTTAAAGCAGACAAGCCTCTGCATTGATGAACTGAAAAGACAGAAGAAAAATTTTAAATTCAATAGTATATTTTATAAAATTATGGCAAAAGGTCTAAGTATAATTACCATTGAAGTTTAAATGTAAATATAAAATGTCAGCACTGAAGTCAAAGACTATTATGACACTAAACATTTATCCACATGCAAGGACTTCAGCACTCTCTCACTCATGATGTATACATTGATGTATCTGTACCTGTTTACAAATAAAATGGGGAAACAGCATCTATTTCCTAGAGCTACAATAAAAATAAGAAAAAAAAACACATAAAAAGTCCTTTGAAAAATGTAACTAAAAAGAAATGCAAAATACTATACAAAATAATATCCATAACCATAAGGTAATGACTATCTAACACTCTTTGCAGGTAGAACTTCACCAGGATGTCTGTGCTTCTAGCTTTCCACCTTCCAACTATACCTGGACAACACAAGATAGCAAAAAAGTCCTAAATCTTAAGAAACACTATTTAGCAAAAGTGAAGCTAGTTGGATAAAAATATTTTCTAGCAGATAACAAAAGTTTCTCCAAATGAAGATAAAAATTTAAGTTTTACAAAATATGAATTTTTGCTAGCACTGACCTATTATCCCATTCTTAAAAGCGTGCATGCAGGTGCAGACGGTGGCCAGAAGAGGGCTCAGGTCACCGGGGTCACAGACAGTTGTCATGTAGATTCAAGGAAAGGAGCTTTTCCTTTGGAGGAGCAGCCAGTACTCATAACCATCATAGGCCTCTCTGGCCCCTTGTTTTCAAATATTTAACACCAAAATGTACTCAGCTCTGACTAATTTAGGAGATATTGTCATTACATTATGAAGACATAATGAAGTACCAAACCTGTCAATCTTGTTCATTTTTTGATCATCAGTAAGAAATCCCTGCTCAGACAGAATTATATTCTACCACCTTATATTTTCTACTCTTAGCTACAAAATTTTAAAGTCTATTTCAACTAGCTGACATTATTTCATACACAAATTTTTAGTTTCTAAAATCCATTCTGACTCTTTTATTAAAAGCAGTATCTTGTCCATTCCAGCTTACCTGTTTCTTTGGAATTTCTGACTATGAAAGCATCAAAGTCTACTGATTTTGGCCTGACTGGCAATGGTTCAGGGTCTAGCTTTGGTTTTGATACTGGCTCAGCTTCAATCTTTGAAGAAACTGTAGTAGAAACGTCTCCATTAATTCTGAAATGAGAAATCATGCAAAAATTATTTGAAGATAAAATAGTGACTTAACGACATTAAAGATTTTTGTGTAACATAATACTAATTTCCATCTGTTCTGTAAAACTATGCATGAACATAGACTTCTAATCCTAAAACTAATCACAACAAAATCAGAAATGCAAAAACAGTTTAAGTGAATTCATTTATCCTGATGTAAGATTAACATTTAAAGAACTAATAGTCTACAAAGAAATAAATATATGGAAAATAGATACTTAAACTTAAAAAGGCAACAGAGGCCTTCAGGTCAAAGTGAGTAATGAGCACCTAATTTTAAATCAGGTTAAAGCTTACTTGGCTGCTGGTGGTGGAGGAGGAACTGGTTTGTCTGGTCGCTTTGGGTACACTGTTCCAGGAGACTTCAATAAATTATTGGCTTTGGTAGGTGGAGTGGGCTTTTTGGGTGGGACTTGAGGAGCAGCTGGTTTAGAGGGTTTCTGTTCCAGCAGTGATTTTTCATCTGATGATTAAAAAATATTTAAATAGTCAAAACTATTTAGTTTTTTTTTCCGGCAAAGATCAATATTAACCTTCACACTGCGTATGTGTATAAGCACATAGTTTGAAAGTTGCACTTTAACATGTCTAAGAAACTTTTTTAAAAAATTTCCCAGTGGAGCCAAAACTCATTAAAAACCTGATTACAAATATACATGCTTTTTGATATGCTTCTAGCAACCTTGGTTTGCTATTAGAGGTAGTAACACTATTTTAGTGAAATATTTCTTTTTTGATAGAAAAATGCTTAAGCAGTATTATAATGGTTGTATAGCGCATTCATTAAAACCAACCTCACCAAAAGAAAGGCAGCAAACACATCCGACAGACAGCACATCCACTTCCTTATTTTCAAGTACGAAGCACAAATACTTAACAGAACATGTGTGATTACACAGCACAGATCCACATAGTAGTATGACAGACACAATTAGAAAACAATAAACTTAGGACCAGCACTGAATGACTATTTGTCTTCAAAAATAATGCATATAAAAGCCTACAAATAATTTTATGAAATTTCCTCTTAATCAGAAGCTGGTAAATAATAAACTTGAATCAGTATCACAAGACACAGCACACCTTCTTTAAACAAATTTCACCTTAAAATAACAAATATAAAATGTAGGGTCTGGAGAAAAGGCTCAGCAGTTAAGGGCACTGGCTGCTCTTGTAGAGGACCCAGATACAGTTTCTAGCACTTACACAATAACTCGCTGTCTGTGACTCCAGTTCCAGGGATCTAATGCCCTCTTCTGACCTCCTTGGTACCAGCCATGCATACAGTACACATACATACATGTGGGCAAACACTTATTAAATCAAAACAAATAAGTATTACTACCTCTATTCTACAATGTTTAAATAGAGCTTGTTTTAAAAAAAGTAATCTGTCAAATTACTGATCATTATTCAGAAGTCTGTTGTTCTGTTTTTGTTAAAGACAAGGTGTCTCTATGTAGTTTTGGCTGTTCTGGAAATCACAATGCAAACCAAGATGTACTTGAGCTCACAGACAGCCTTCTGCCTCTGCCTCCCAAGTGCCTCCCTTGTGCCACCATGCCTGGCTAAAAGTTTATTTTTATATGGCCTCAAAATATAGCAACCATCCCTATACCACCAGGAGAAAAATACAAAACTTCCTATTTCTATTTCATAATCAAGAAGAGCCCTTTATAGAGCAACAGCTAGCTAAATTTGAATCTCTAGAAAATAACTGAAAAATATTTTAAGGAAATTGCATATAGGGCTCTTAGCTTAGCTTAGCCCTCCCTCTAGTCCACTGCCATTCTTGGGCATCCTTCTCCTTTCTTAAGAAACTGCCCTATCCTATTTCTAACCATGTGTTCCTGATGCAATCCTTTGCCGAAACACAGGAACCTGGAACTGCTTGCCCTCTGAACTCAGATCTGCAGCTCTGACTAAGCATGTCTGCCCTGAAACTATGGCCTTCCTCACTGTTCCTCTGACCTCCACATCTAACTTAACCAGCATGACTTATTCTTCACCTCCCCTCCTCCTGGCAGCTCTCAAGATTCACATCATACAGGCAAAGCCTCACAGTAATTCCAAAGCAAATCTCCAAGTGCTCCTTTTGTGCAGAACCCCATAATACTTTGGCACTCTGCACAACTGACTTAGTATCCCACCCTAAAGGTCTACTCTGTGCCTTCAACTCTGCATCAAGGTTCTGTCTGACTTTTTTCCTGCAGCATATAACATGCCTTTAGGACAGGCTAAGAAGCTAAACAAAACTCAAAACAGATCACAAACCCTAAATGTGAAGACAAAAATATAAAATTTCCTACAATATAACACAGAAAAGATCAAAATGATCTTGAATATAACTTAAACCAACGGTGATAAGGAGAGAACCAACTCTCAAAAGTTGTCCTCAAATCACATGCACAACTCTACCACTGACATACAAATTATATATACATACATAATAATTTCCTTAAAAAATTTAAACTTCAGTAAAATAAAATAAATAAAATTTCTGTTCTATAAGAGAAATAGGACACACAATGGAAAAAGAAGTGTTTGTAAAAAACACATGTAATAAAGGGTAGCTACTCAATAAACAAAGAACTCTTAAACTCAGTAAAAAATGAACTAAAAATCTAACATACATGTCACCAAAGTTGTCAAGCACATGAAAAGATGTTCAATATCAGATGTCATTAGGAAAGTGGAAACCATGTGACACCATTACACAGCTACCAGAATACAAACACAAAGCAGAGAAAACATTACATACTGCTGAGGACACAAAACAAAGTTTCACTGCTAGTAGGAATACAACATGAGACTATGTGGGAATAGGTTGGCAGTTCCTTAGAAAACTAAAAATACCCTTACCAAAGGATCCAGTGATTTCATCATTGATATTTATTTAAATGAACTAAAATGTATGATCAAATTAAACCTGCATACATGTTTATAAAATCTTTTCTTATAAGCGCAAAAACTTAGAACCAATCAAAATATTCCTCAGTATACATAGGCAATACATACAGACAATGAAGCATTAGTAAAAGCAAATGAACTACCAACTCATGAAAAACCATGGGTAGATTTTTTATATATATATAGTAAATTAAAGAAAAAATAAAAATGATTATATACTACAAATAATGGGAGATGCAAAGGTATAGAAACAGATAATGGAAAAGTGACTGCCAAAGGTTAGGATGGAGGATAATCTAAGAGTAGAGAACATTCAGAATAGTGAAACTTGAAGTACAAGCCAGACAAGGAGCTATAGTGAAACTATTCTGAAGACAGAATGGTGGATACACGTCACAACGCACTTGTCCATCCAACAAAATGTACAATGCACAGTAAATTCAACTGTAAGAACTCTTAAAGATGATGGCATGTCAATTATAATTGTAACCACCAGTCATAACCAATACACTACGCCAATGCAGAATGTTTATAGTGAGGAGAATGAGCCAGAGAACTTATAGGGGTTGCACATGGCACAGCACATGTGTGGAGGTCACAGTCAACCTTGATGCGGGGGGTCCCATGAATCAAACTCACATCATCAGGTTTGTGCAGCAATGTACTTTTGCCTACTGAGTCAATCTTGCCAGCCCTTGGTTCAGCTTTCTGTGACTCGAAAATATAAAATGTTTTTTGACAAAATACATGATATCTAGGAAAAACTTACCAAATTTATGTATGAGATTAAAAAAATACCTAGTAATCTCCATAGTTAAATTCTAAATTTTTTTTAAATTTTCATCAAGTACCTAGTTTTTTATAAGTAATATGAAACAGATACTACATCTTACTGAGGAATTCATTTACTTCTTTTTGTTGTTGTTGTTTTTGGTTTTTCGAGACAGAGTTTCTCTGTAGTTTTGGAACCTGTCCTGGAACTAGCTCTTGTAGACCAAGCTGGCCTTGAACTCACAGAGAATCTCCTGCAGCCTGCCTCTGCCTCTGCCTTCTTGAGTGCTGGGATTAAAGGCAAGCACCACCACCGTCCAGTAAAGTTCATTTACTTTTTTAATGAATGTAAATTATCAGTATGATGAAAGATTTAATTTTATACCAGTTTTATACAATATTCATTCCTAGAAAGCTCTTAGCACTGCAAAGTAAGTACCAACAAGTACATAAAGACCGTGTAAATGATCTATCGTGGTCATGTTTCTTTAAGACACAAAGAAAGGATTTGCTGGGTAAGGGAGGAATTGGCCTTACCTTTTTCTTCAGACTTTAGAGGAAAAGCTTTCTTCTCTGCAGCTAACAGGTCAGGCTTTGGAGCTGGCAGTAGGGAAGAAAGTGAATAATAACTTTTAAAAAATAATATATAAGAAAAGAACAAAAGATGGTCATTTCTGGTACTTAATTAAACATCAGAATTCAAATTAATTTCTTCATCTGTACTTGGATTAACATGAAAAATCATTAACGTTCCTTGATTTGGCATTTTTATCTTATGAATGCATATATATTCATTACACTTTATTTGAGTTACAAACCATATAATAGGGATGGCATGATAGTAACACACCTGAAATTACAGCACTCAGGAGGTAGAGGCAGATCATAAGTTTGTGGCTAACATGAGCTATCTAGTTAGCTCAGGTTTCCCCCTTCAGCTACACTGTGAGATCCTGGTCTCAAGAAACCAAAAGCAAAAACCCAAAGCAAAAGAAATGCACAATACCTCCAAACTATATTTAGGTATCTAGGAATACTTTGCGTAAAGAAGCATTTGTTCAAAAACTATGAATAAAAAAGTAGAGTGTGGAGACAGGTGTCATGGCACATACCTCTAAACCCAGCATGGAGAGGCTATGGCAGGCAGGTCTCTCTGAGTTAAGTCAGCCTGGTCTACACAATGAATTCTACACTAGCCAGATCTACATATTGAGACCCTGCCTCAAAACAAATAAATTAGCAAGAAAGACAAAGTAGAGGAGGGACTGATGGCTCAGCAGTTAGGTACACTAGCTGTTCCTCCAGAAGACCCAGGTTCAGTACTCCCACATATGTGGCAAGCTCTTTCAACTATCTTTAACTCAAAACGTAGGGTGGATCTGGTGCCCCTCTGGCATCCATAAGCACTGTATGCACATGGTACCCAGCACATGCAGAAAAAAAAAACAAAATACATAAAATTTAAAAGAATAAGTAGAATATATATTTCAGCCAAGTCATTTTAAAATAGGTTTAAACTTGATAATTTGTATTAATTCAATATTCCTATTTACTAAAGTATTCAAATTATCCCAAAGATCCTTATTTTATTTTTGGAGACAAGTTCTAACTATACAGCCCAGGCTGGCCTTGAACTTAGAATCTTAAAATGCTGGGTTTACAGATATGTACCGTCATGCCTAAGTAGGATCCTTATTTTATATAATTTGTTCTTTTAATGAAGAATAATGCATATGAACATTTAATTTTGCATAGATCTAAATGCCTTAATACTAACTTTAATTGGTTTTGCTAGTAATAAAATTCAATGATTTACATTAAATTAAACCTTATTATTTTGTAGCTTAAAAATATGAAAAAGTAATCAACAATGCATTTTTTTTTTTTTTTTTTTTTTTTTTTACAAACCTGGACCCTTTACAGGAGGAGGTGGTTTCTTGGTTTCTGAATGGGGAAAAGTTAAAACTGATTAGTTATTTAAAGTAAAAATAAATTCATATAAATTATATTGTTTCTCATCTCATGCTTGCCAAGAATATAAAATACTTAACAACTAGGAAAAGTCACTGAAAAAATATTATTACAACAAAGATTCCTGGGTCAAAAGCTAGTCAAATACTTTTCTAAAAAAAAGAATTAAGTTAATCAGGTAAAGAATATTGGTGAGCAAAATTTTTTCATCTTCATCTAATTAGTCTTAGATTCCAAACAAAAACTTGCCCCTTCTTCCAGCTCACGGAACCCGAGGACAGAAGGTTAGGCCTTGTGCCCGCTGGTGCATCGTGCAGGACTGTATGGAGGTAGCCAAGCGGCCTTCTGCTTTACCAGAGGGACTCATGCCTAATATCTCCCAACCTGGTCAAAACACATGGAGTGGGAGGGTCATAGGCCCCAGAGGGGAAACTACAAATAACATTTTCTATACGGACATGATAAAAAAAACTGTCCTGTAAATATTCCTATTTATACTCATAGAGTAGTGTTCTCTGCCTTAAAACAGAGTAGCTTCTGCTTTTCAGCAAGTCATAGATAATGCGAAGACTCCTAACAGGATAAAGTGCCAAGAATAATCTACTTTCCAACACTCAGCACTAAGTTGTCCATGTATATCATACCCATCAAGGCTCAGAAATCACAAAGAAGTAGGTGCAGAAAGAAAGAATGTAAGAGCCAAGAGGTGGGTAGGGCATCTGTGAAGAGCTGGCTTTTGGATAGGAGGAAGGTATTCATCCATGACCTCTCCCTAGGACTGAGCCCATCAGCATGGCACCCATCATGCCCCACTCCCACTGAGGAGCAGCTACAGGCAGTAATGGTTCCTAGGGTTGTGAGGTGTCATTCTTGGCTGTGGTGGAGCCACTGGTTAATTTGCCCTTCCTCAAGGCTAAAGCAAATAAAACCCCCATCCACAGTCAATTCTTAATTAATACAGTTGGTTACAAACAAAAATGAAAATAAAAGGATTTCTGGGATGGAAAAGGATTTGCTGAGAAGGGGGACGAGGATGTGATATAAAGAGGATAAGCAGGGGAATATGATCAATATTTACATGTACAAAACAGGAAAGAATAAGTTAAAAACTTAAAGTACATATGAGAAATAAAAATAAAAGAGTAATGATACACCTAAGATCCATTCTCATAAATAGTTAAAAGCAAAGGCCTCCTTTCCCCTCATTTCTAAGCTTTTCAATTAACTTTAAGACTTAATTTAGTGCCTTAAAAATGTTTCTAACATTTTTAATTGTGTTGCTCCAAATAACGAATAACTAGTAAGTTATATAATAAAAGCAGGAAAAATGCTCATTAAAGAAAGAATAAAAGTAAACTGGACGCTGAACCAAAACACTGAATGCAATATAGCAAAGGAAAAAACTCAGACAGCCTAAGCTTCTGTAATATAATTGCCAATAATTACTTGATTAAAGACTACAAGATTAGCATGCTCTGCATCAGCTTGAACTGAAGATGACAGCCTATTTTGCAGTGTACACCCACACTGCTTTGCCTTCTAATTGGTAAGCTCCAGTAACCTTGCATGTGGAGAAAGTGTCAAGGCACGAATAGGCAAAAGATCTAGTACTAATGAGGTGAATTAGTTTTCTCTTGAGAATGCATACAGAAAATTACATGTCTAAGGAGACAAGCACCCAGCTTCACAATACCATACAATAAACTGACATTCTTTCATCACATTAAATCTCATTCAGAAAATTAAGAATCTATTCAACTTATATAAACCCAACTTTTTTTGTGACTCAGTAAAGGTAAAAGGCACAGCTGGTTTTCAGTACGGAGAGCCAATATCAAGAACAAAATACAAGACTGAAATAAAATGTTTACAGCAAACCAAATTTTACTAAATGCACAATTTTATAAAATTTGTTGAGCAATATAAAAACCCTATTTTTGAAAAACTATCTACCAAATGTTAAGTATCATCATCATTAAAAGCAAATAGACTCTTACTGGAAAGTCTTTATCTAGTTCACTTATCAGAACAGCGATAGTTATCTGGAAACACTCCTTCTTTGCCATTAAGCTCACCCTTCCACCAGCCTGCTTCTCCAGTGTCCTAAAACACAAACCAAGCAGTTACACTAATGTATCACATTTTCCACATTCTCTTTTTTTTTCTCTCTTTTGCAGTGTTGCGGGGCGGGGGGGGGGAGGGACTGGGGTGTTGTGCGCGCGCGCACTGCATGCATGCCTGATGCCTGCAGAAGTCAAAAGAGGGTGTCTGGTCCCCTGGAAGTAGATGTACACTGACTCTAAGCAACCATGTGGATGCTGAAACTGAACCCTAGTTCTCTGCAAGAACAGCAAATGCTCTTAGCTGCTAAGCCATCTCTCTAGACCCTATCACTGGTTTTAGTCTATAAATTATAAGCAATACAAACAATAAAACTTTAAAATAAAATCGCTTTAAGAGCTTGTATTTATGTTCCTAGAACCCCAAATCAAGATAAATCCCAACCATCTGAAAGCTAACACTTCTACAGGTACTAAAAGAATTTGAAAGATATTTCTATGAATGATTCACAACAAAAACCTTACCTTACTTATTAAATAGATTATCTCCCCTTCTTTAAAAGTAAGTTCATCTTCATTGGTTCCCTTCATAAGCAAATAATGTTCTACAATATCTTTAACTGAAATAAGGAATATAAATAATGTGAATATATTAATGTGACTTATACAAATTGATTAATGCAGCAGATACTTATTGAGCCTCTATGTAAAATAATATACTTATTAAGCTATTAAAAGTTAAACTATAATTTTAAAACTTATACTCAATGATAAGAAAAGTCATTCAAATAATACTCAGTGTCTGAGATGTACAAAATACAGTTTCAACTTCAGAGATTCTTAAATGAACACAGCACTCCGGAATTCTCAACCTCGTGTTTTACCAGGAGGATTTATACTCTGGGAAGACTACAGTGTAAGCAGCCCTCTGGTGGTGAGCACTATGAGCGTATTTATACCAGAGTGCTTTGTGCAGAGCTTACCTTTACTCTTGCCATCAGTGTCTGGTTTTTGTCACCTCCACACTCTGGGTTCTGGATCCCAGTGACTGCAGAATTGAGGGCTAGAAGAGAAAAGGACACTATCAACTATCTTGAGCTAAAATAAAAATAATGCTTTTAATTAATATTTTTACTTTTCCGGCTCAAGAGACAGCTGAGTGTTTAAGAGCACTAGCTGCTCTTCCAGAGAACCAGGTTCAATTCCCAGCACCTACACATCTGTAACTCCAGAACCAGGCGATCCTAGCCCCTTTCTAGTCTCTGAAGGTACTAGGCACATATTTTGTAAAGATATATACATGAGAGCAAAACACTGAAACACATAAAACAAAAATAAGTAAGTCTAAAAGAAGATTGTTTAAGATTTTAGTTTGTAAATTATGTGTCTATATAAATAAATGTCTGTAGGTGGGAATTCACATGAATTCAGTGCCCGGAGGACAAAAGATGGTGTTGATCTCTGGAGCTGAAGTTACAGGTGGTTGTAAGTCACCTGACATGTATATTGGGAACTGGACTGTGGTTCTCTATATGATCAATATGTACTGCTAACTGCTAGCCTATTTCTCCAGCCCAAGAATAATAGATGTTAAACCAAGTTTTCCTTTACACTTGCCCAGTCCTCTATAACGGTACTTATAGTTAGGTTTAGTAACCTAACTAAAGATTCAGCAATATAAAAATTAACAATCTAAAAATTTCCTCAAAAGATGTATGACTGTTTTAATCTGCATTTACATCCGGGCACCGAGTGTATGCAGTGTCCATGGAAGCCAGAAGAGGACAGTGGAATCCCATGGGACTGGAGTTACAGAGAGCTGGGAGTCACTATGCAAGTTTAAACTAGGAATCTAACCCAGGTCCTCTGGAAGCCATCACTCCAGACCTAATAGCCATTAATTTTTTAAAATATTTTATCTATCTATCTACCCTACCTACCTACCTACCTACTACCTATTATTTTGGTTTTTTCAAGACAGAGTCTCTCTGTGTTGCAGCCTGGCTATCCTGGAACTTGCTTTGTAGACCAGGCTAACTTGAACTCACAGAGACCCACCTGCCTCTGCCTCCTGAGGGCTGGCTATAACCACTAATTTTAAAACTATCTTAAAATAATAAATATACTCAGGTATCCACTATCTATTTAATAATAGAATTCTAAAATAAATAAAATAACCACTTTAATAGACTGAAACTTAATCCTTACAAAATTTCTGTATCAAGGAGGGATTGTCATTCTTCTTTTTTATATTAGGAAGCAGTTAACCCATCAAAGCAGTGATTTAGTCCTGGAGCCCAGATCTGAAACTACAAAATGGACACTTAACAACACCAAACCTTAAAACTGGAGGGGAACTTTTCAATTTATTTTATTATGCATTATTTGAGATTTCTTACATGTGTATACTGTAGCTTTGGGTTTCATGAGTATTGCATCTACATCACTCCTACCATACCCAAACCCTGAAATAAGACGGAAATTTAAAAACTTTACCACTTCATTACTATCTGAATGAAAATATTTAGGTACTGTTACAACTCTTACGTAGATTACTAGGACCAATTCTCCATAGAGTATGGTCCTACACCACCTTCAATGAATGCTTCCTTGAGTTCTCTACCCAAATAGAGCAGCACATATGACATTAGAATTAAACGGTTAAAAATACACTGATAACTAACCTACCAATACGTTTATGCATCTTCCAAAAATTTCACTTTAATTTCTCACAGTTTTAACCATACCTTTCAACATAGTATTACCCTAAAACATAACAAGTGCTCCCTACTTTATTAAATAATGTTACTTTAAGACTACTCTCATTAAAACTGCGTAGCAGACGTTATGAATTGTGACTGGCAGAATACTAATGCCAATGTCATTAATCAAAGACGTTATTCAGTACCATCATACACGTTTAGAGCGCAAAGGGACCTATGATCACTTAGTCCAATGTCCCTCAAAAGCAAAAAGCTGTAGAACACCATTTCACAAAACTGAGACTCTAATCCATTAATTCATTATACTCTATAATCTTTTTTTGGGGGGGGGGGGGGAGGAGCAGCATTTCACTATGGAGCCCTGGACTACCCTGGAAATTGAGATGTAGACCAGATAGGCCTCAAATTCAGAGATTCATCTGCCTCTACCTCAAATGCTAGTATTTAAAGATATATGCCATCATACTAAAATCTTAATGCCAAGAGGTAGGAAAGGGCAAGGCAGGAAGCAGAGGTGCTCTTTCCTAAATCCAACACACAATTAAATAGGAAAATATGCAGGAACCTGCAGAAGAGAAGACCACCATCTCGGGAGAAATAACAACGATTTCACCAACCAAATGAGATGTAGCTGAATTGGGTGAATAATGAAATATTTTAAATTTTTAAAAGGTAAGGAGATATAAATGAGAACTATAGGTCCTAGAGAGACGGCAGAGCTGATAAGAGCACTTTACTGCTCTTAAAGACGACCCAAGTTTGGATCCCAACACCCACACAGTTCAATCAAGCACACGTAACTCCACTTTCAGAGGACCTAGCTCCCTCTTCTGATATTCTCAGGCTGAAGTGTGCATATCACATATACACATAAACACATACTTGCACATACATAAACATAAAATAAAGCTATTTTTTAAAATGAGAATTATAGGGACAAAGTTCCTTTCTTCTGAAGTACCTGCTCAGTCAGTATCCTCCACAATACAAACACTGGGAACCAAAACTTCCAAAGAAAGGCTCAAGATTGCAATTATTTCCCTCCCAAAACAAAAAACTTAAAGGCTTACTTTTTAGCTTTTTATTAATCTTATAAATTAACGGATTGTTCACTTGATTTCATTTGAAAATGCTAGTAAAATGCTAATAAAATTATCTATTTGAGGTTAGTAAATTTTGCTACTGTTGAGAATTCAGAGAAAAGGTATGTAGCACTTAAGTAATAAATAACATTTTATTTAGAATTCACTTTAAATAGTTCATTTTTAGGTATTTATTAAATTAAAAGAAAAATAAATCTTTAGCTTTAAAAAGCAAAACAAAAATATTTCCCTTTTACATTTACACTGTAATAACTAAAGGACACTGAGGTTGCCACTAAGGAAAGTCTTGTCTTGGATTTACCAATTAATAAGCACCCTAATAAAATTATTAGCCATTACAAATTACAAGAAATTTCCCACAAGCTTCCCATTCATTAGCCCCATGACCTTCAAAAATAATTAAACAGACTTTCACCCCTTTTATAACTTTAAAAAAAAAACTGTTTAGGTGATGCAGAGTGAGCTACCAAGAGGATCTTGAGGTCCAGGCTAGCCTGGGCGACATAAGAATCTTAACTCAAAAAAGCATACAAACAAGAAGCCAATACCCTCACCCCCCAAAATACTAAATGAAACAATGAATAAAATTAATCTAAGTTAAATTCATTATTACTCACTGTGACTGGTTTAACTGTGATTACCTGTGATGGTTAGTCTTGTCAACTAGACACAAACTATCATCACCTAAGAGGGAAGCTAGCTGAGGAATTGCTTCCACCAGCCTGGCCTGTGGGTCATGTCTGTGAAACATCTTCTTGATTGCTGACTGATGTGAGAGGGACCAGGCCAACTGAGCAAGCCAGTAAGCTGCTTTACCCCATGGTTTCTCGCCTCTATTCCTGCTTTGAGTCCTGCTCTGATTTCCCTCAATGATGGACTGCTAGGACATGTGAGCCCAACCAACCTTTCCTCCTTCCAAGTCAGTTTTGGTCAGTATGAATTATAGTATAAGAACCAACTAGTACACTACCTTTCTGGTTTTTTCTCTTCTGTTTCACTACTGGATGTTCTTGTCCTAAGTTTCACAGAGCCTTCTTTAAAAATATCTCCAAATCCAACTCCTCGGAAAACTTTCTTTGGCTGTGTAACTGAATCCAGGATCACTCCCATTTCCCGGAGACAGTAATGGTGAGGTAGGGCCAGTCAAAGCTATTTCTAAAAGAATAATTTTGTTTATGAAGAATGGACACTCAAAATTACAAAAAATCTTTACAACACTTTCTACAATATCTGTATCTTATACTTGTAAAGAAAAAAAAAGATAAACAACACAGTGCTCAAATGTACTTTGATTTTTGCTGCTATGTTGAATAAAATAAATATTCTAACTATATTTAATTTTATGATTAAGAATTCAGAAAAGATTCTTAGCAAGATACTACTGCTTAGATATGGCTTGTCTCCTAATGGTACAGAAAGGTGACGGACACTTAAGAGGTACACTCACTAGGAGATGACTGACTCATCAGCACCTGGGAAGAACTAGCACCACGTTATGGTCTGCGGGAGTGCAATTAGACTGTGAAAGAGCATTTTGTTGTGAAAAAGCTTATATGGCGGTATTGTCTTTTCCTGAAGGATCCTTTGATGTTAATATAGACCATCCTAATCCTAAATCTAGTATGTCTTACACAGAATATCAGGTTATATCTTTCTTATAACCTGTTTGAGACCCTGATAGTATACTTACCAGTCTGGCAATCTTGTCCATATCAATTTTCAGACCACTGATATTTATATAGTGTAATAATATTTAAATCCATTAGCTTGCTACTTGTTTTTTTATTTACACATTTTTTTTACTCCCTCTCGTCTTGGTTTGTTCCACTACTTATTAGCATCTCATCTAATAGCTCATTAAATACACCTCTGCTCCAGCTCAAATGTATAATCACTGAATATATATATATATATATTATAAATAATTTATTTATGGTAAAATCTAGTTCCCTTTTTTTCACTAAATTTGTAACAAAAACTACTTCATGTATACTTCCATGTAGTAACATAAAACAATTTTTAAAATCTGAAATGTGATCCTTTGTTAAAAATTACCAAAAAATCGTGATTATACTGGGTATTAATGAAAAGTAATACAACACAGACACCTGATGAAAACCCAGCATCCAATAGAAACAATCCAGTTTACCATTAATCTTACAACACCAGTCTAGAAGCTTTTAAAAATGGCTGCACATTTTCTCTGTGTTTAGTATATACCATGTGAAGAAAGGAAGAGAAGGAGGGAGAAGAGAGGAAGGGAGATTATCTTGATTATCTTTACTTGGATAGTCCCATATTCCCTAGGAGGGCTCTAACTCAACATCTCTAAAGTAAATTCACCATCTCTCCCAACTTAAACCTAGCTCCTGACAATAAACAGTATCTGCATTAACCCAAAGACTAGCTGGTAATCTCTGACCACTCTTCTTCGGTCACTCTCCGTATCCCATCAAAACTAAATCCTAAATGATACAGAGCCTATGGAGCTCTTCCATTCTACCCATGTCTCTCCACCACCACAGCATTCTTCTAGCTTAGACAAATACTATTCTACCTAAATTAAGACCGCTGAGCCTGCCAGCCAGTCGTCCTCAAAGCACTCTCCACATGCAACCAAAAGAATCCAGCTTAAAAAAAAATTGATCATGTCATTCCCCTTCAAACATTCTCTGTGATTTAGTGTCTTTAGTGTCTTATGCCTGACGTTTCTCCATCCTTAATCCAACTATATAATCCAAAATCTCTCTGAAACGAATGTCTTCCAGATCTTGAAAACCTATGGCCTTTCTTCATTCTTCACGTTTGCTGAGGCACTGGCCTATTGATTTTGAGATCTCAACACATGACTTCTGCAAAAGGTGTTTTCTGCCGGGCGGTGGTGGCGCACGCCTTTAATCCCAGCACTCGGGAGGCAGAAGCAGGCGGATCTCTGTGAGTTCGAGACCAGCCTGGTCTACAAGAGCTAGTTCCAGGACAGGCTCCAAAGCTACAGAGAAACCCTGTCTCGAAAATAAATAAATAAATAAATAAATAAATAAATAAATAAATAAATAAATAATAAATTAAAAAAAGGTGTTTTCCCCCTTTGTGCACATTTATAGTACTCAGAAGTTCCTTGTGACGTACTTCTCATGTCAAATTACATTAATTTTGACTCATTTAATAAAGTCTTTTCTTTTTGAACAAAACAAAAGCTTTAAAGTTGGGGGGCTGCTTGTTATTCACCACTGAACCCCCAGAATATAAGCAAGTATGCTGGACAACAAGCGCTCAACATACTAAAAGAAAACAAACTATAGATGCTAAGTGAATAGCAGTTTTTATATGTGGGCTTCCTTTTGGTCTGTAACTATGACATTGCAGACTTAATGACAAGCCTCCACTGAAATGTAAATGAGCTCTCATATCACTACTCAGAATTCATGATCATGACTCAGAAATTAGTGTCCAACAGGAAAACCACAGGGCTGCCTAGTACCTAATTTCCTGTTCATGCTTTCTACACATTAAGAAGTATAAAAGAAATCAACAGCAGTCCAGCTATGATTTACTACTCACTGGATAACCAGGTGTCCTATTTCATCACCCTTAGTAAGAGTGACATCAATACCCTCCGAAGTTAAGGGTTTCACTTTCTAAACTGCCTGAAAATTCTCTGTATACCAAAAAGTACTATTCTTTCATTCATTGACTATCGACATGTCACACTATTCCACAAAACAGACATTTGGCAGTGAACAAAATTTATATATTCTAGTAAGTAGTTTGCGTGTGTGTGTGTGTGTGTGTGTGTGTGTGTGTGTAAATAAGGAAGAGTAAATTCTGCTTCAAAATGAAATCAAAGAGACTATAATTTTAAAAAGGGGGTTGAGTCTTTTGCTTTTTTATACAGAGCATTCAGAAAAGGTATCAATAATGAAGTGAATAATAAGAGAATCATAAACCATCAGAATACTTCAAAGAGACTTCCAAGCAAAGACACAGTGAGGTCACAGTACCCATGGAAGTCCCATCCTCAAGTGTTCTGTGTCCAGATTCGAACGAGGGGAAATGTGGTAAGGTGTATGACAGCTGCATTTTTACAGACTTTCTCTTGTTTTTCCTTATACATACATTGTAGTAACTATTTACACTGTCTTAGTTATTATAAGTAAAACTGGAAATTATTTAACATGCACAATCAGATGTGCCTAAATTATATGCAAATTCTGTTATTTTAGAAAGAAACTATAGTGTCCTCTGATTTTGATATCTGTGGGGAACCCTAAAAACTAAGTCTCCAAGATTCTAAACAAACACAATGTACCTAATCCACTCAAGAAAAATCAAAGCAATTGGTGTACAGTCTCCAAAAGTCTTAATGCCCAAAAAAGCAGACAGAAGATAAAGGAACTGGTCTAAAGAACAGTTTAAAAGTTAAACCATATGTGTGGTCCTAAGTTCAGAAGAAAAAAAATCATTATAAAACAATAAAAGAACAATTAAAGAAGTCTGTAGATGAACTATGTGTGAAACAACATCATCAATATAAAGTGTCCTGATTTGATGATGATAATAATGTAACCATGAGACAATCTTTGGTCTCAAAAGATAAACAAGATTTTTAAAACAGATGTAGAGAAAACATGAACAATAACTAGACCATGGTGAATTGTAAACTAGATAAATCTGGGTAAAGGATACATGACAACTCTTCCATTTTTATGTTTCTCCAAGTTAAAAGAAATGTTTCTAGCACAAGCCTGTATTCTTAGCACCTAGAAGTTCAGGCAGAATTACCATGAATTTGAGGTCAATCTGGACTATACAGAGCAAGACCCTCTTTAAGAAAAAACAAAATGTTTAAGATGGTCCTATAAGGCAACACTTTGCAAATAAAAGTACTCGGCAATGGGATTCATATGACAAAACTCTTAGAAATTTTGATTCTTTAATAAAAATAAAAGCATAGTGTCAGGTTTCTCTGCTATAAAATGAAGGGCTAGGGGCTGGAGAGATGGCTCAGTAGTTAAGAGCACTTACGCTCTTCCAGAGGACCTGAGTTCACTTCTCAGAACCCTTATCAGTCAGCTCACAACTGCCTGTAACTCCAGCTCCAGGAGATCTAACTTCCTTCTCTGGCTTCCCCAGGCACCCACATACTCACATGCAAATAGTACATACCCACAGTGAGAAACAAAAATTTTAATAGATAAAAAATGGAAATCAATCAGGTCAATGAAATGATGGGGGTATAAGGACTTTCTAGGTTTCTAGATGTTTCTGAACTTATCACCTCATGCATTTTTCTGCCATTTAAAAAAACCTAGCTTTTCCTCCCAAAATCAATTTCTTCATGTTTTCTACCATTTAACAAGATGCCTTCTTGAGCTGGTAAAAGAGTTCGGTATATAAGAGACTAGCACAGGCTGCTGTTCCAGAAAACCCAGGTTTGATTCCCCCGCATACAATAGCAGTTAACTCCAGTCCCAAGGGATCCAACTCTTTCTGGCCTCTGTGAGAACCAGGCACATGTGGCATACATAAAACATACAGGTAAAACCCCACAAACATTAAATAATTAAAATGAAAAAAAAGGCTGCCTGCTCTCTAGGCTTCAAATTTCTTAGGTTGTAGTGTTAAGGAAGATACCACCCTCATTCACATGCAAAAAAAATACAAAATTATGAATTATGACAAAAGTAGCAGGAAATTCTCTTGAAGTCCAGAAATAGAACACTGAGAATAATTTCAAAACAACTCTAGATTTCTTTTATCAATACATTTAATGCTACTGTAGATAAATTTTTATTTTTATTTTGTAAGGAATTATTTTAATTATTTGTACGTGTGGGTATGTGCACATGAGTGCAGATGCCCACGAAACAAGATCCTCCTGGAGACGGAGTTACAGGCTATCATGAGCTGTCCAGGTGCATGCTGGAAACCAAAAGCAGTATGTACTCTTAACTGCAGAGCCATGTCTCCAACCCTTCAAGTCTATGAAAGTTTTCATTATTATTTGGATTACCTTCTCTAAAAGTCTCTTATCATTCAGTTCATTAAAGCTCAGAATCCATTCTCTGCACATTAACAGCTTTCATTTCACTTCAAATTCATTTGCACATATGTATAATAAAACACTAAAAGTTCTGATAAGTCAAAGGAAATAATAGCTCAAAACAATGCACTGCCCTGCAATTGCATATAATACCAATTTGATAAAATCATACTCTCGTTTGCAATTAATTACAGAAAGGCAAATATAGCATATATTCACTACTCATATAACAAGAAACACACATACCTTGGCATTATACTGACTCTAAAAGAAAAGAAAAAGTAACTGGCATCTACAGGTTATAGACTACCCTTAAAATCCATAACATACATAACCAAAAATAGCTATGTATTAATAGGTAATAGAAGCATGACTTTTTAAAATTCTCACTATATGTACGATCCTACCTAAACTTCAAAAAATACAACCGTGGTTTTCTTTTTAAAAAAAGTATTAATTTATATTAGCTTGTGTTAACATTCTTCTTCAACTAAAATCCTTAAATGATGAGCATAATAAGATGAATTTCTGTCTCTAATTGACAAGAGAGCAAATTTTATTAAGCTAAACATGGTAGGACACACACTTAGAATCACAGTACTTCTGAGACTGAGACCGGAAGATTGCTACAAGTTCAAATAAAGCGTGTTCTACACAGTGAGTTCCATGTTGACAAAGTTACATATAGAGAACTTATCTCAAAAGACCAAATAACAATAACAGCAATAACAATTAATTAATTAACTAGCATTTAATTGTAAGGAAAACAGAATCTGGAATATGAATATAGAAAACAAAAGATTGCTATTTAAATTTTTCTCAATTATTAAGCTGGGACATTTGCAAACTCAGCAGTTCAAATAGTATGCTGAACAGAACTCAGGGAAAGAAAAAGAATAGTTTTTTTCCCCTTCTATTCCCATTATAATCTGCTCTATAAAACCAGGCTAACTGAAACTGATTAAGCACTCAAAAGAAGAATTCCAAGAGATAAAATCTTAGTCAAGTTTTTCCCTTACCTGATTCGTCCTGACCTTCGGTGTCGCCATCCTCTGTGATCTCTAACTCTTTCACAAAGTTTGAGGGGAAAAGTCCCAACTTATTGTTCAGAGTTCCGCTCCACCAGCCTTCCTCCACCTGAAAAAGTTCACAGCCCAAATGTAGTAAAATTCTTTTAAGTGAAAACCTCACTCTACTGAAAAAAATAAGTAAAAATATATGAGCAAGTAGTTACCGATGGCAAAACAAGTGCGCTTTAACAGAAAACAACAGGGAAATAAAAAGTTAATAAGTGGATGATGTCTAACCAATATTTCTAAGCTAATATTAAATTAGTCATGCATGGGATTAATATTACTTGAATGTTTACAACAAAAAACTTAATAATCAATTCAAATTATGAAAACAAATACTTTTTATTAAATGACAAGTAGAATATAATGCATAACTGAGAAAGCACTAGCCCCTGACTGGAATGGCACTCAGACATTACTGAACCTTGCTTTATAAAAATAAGATAAATTATTTACTTAAAAATTTTTCGTTTGGACAAGTTTAATAACTCTAAGGATATAACTTGTGAACCAGTGAAATGACTCTCAGCAGGGAGGACTGCTTGCCAACCTTGACTACCTGAGCTTGATCCCTGAAGCCCACAGAGTAGAAGAAAACTGACTCCCAAATGTTGCTCTCTGGCCTCAGAAGAAAGAGACAGGTCAACCTTTTTAGTTCTAAGTCAGCCAAAACTACATTAGTGAGTTCCTGTCTCAAAACCAAAATAAGTAAACTAATAATAATGAAATGTAAAAATAAGTGCTGTAATCAAAGTGAGAAAAAAGTGCAATAAAAGCACGGGAGGCATAAGCTGGAAATATCAGAATCTTCTCCCCTAAAGCCAATGACCAAGAAACTCAACACTAAGCCTAATGAGAATCTTCTAGATAAAAAGCATGTGGAGAAAAGCATAGTCACATCAAAACTCATGATGGTTACAGACAATATAGCTGACTACTAATAGCCAGATACAGTAATACTTGGGATGGCAAAGTAAAGTAGCAAGCATGAAGAGTTCAGAGGTTTTAGCAGACCGAAGGCAAATGAAACTGAGCATGAAGACTCATGTCTGACCACAGCACTCAGGGAATAGTGCAGGAGAGTTGCTTTGAGTGTAAGGCCAGGACCAGGCTAAATTTTAAGTTCAAAGAAGTAGGCTACGAGTAAGACCCTGCCTCAAAGAAAGAGGAAGAAAGAAAAGGTAAAAGGAAACTAAGATAAAGGATTGAAAATTATAGGAGCTATGTGTGGTATGGAATTAAATATGACAAAAGGGAACAGCCACAAAGTAACAAAAAAAAAATCAGTTTTAAAACTCCAAATCATCAGCAACTTGTTAAAAGTCATTTAAGGAATTATTGGGAAGAGTGGCAGTGCACATTCATTCAAGCATAGCAATAATGAACTGGGCATGGTGACCATACCTGTAATCCAGCACTGAGTAGGCTGAGGCAGGAAACCACCAGTTTAAAGCCAGACTGAGCTTTGAGACCCTTATGTGTCTCTAAGGAAAACAAATAAAAACAAACAAATAAAAAGCAAACAATCATTTAAAACAGACTGCAGTTGAGCCTGCAGGACACATGCCTGTAATTCCAGTGCTCAGGAGGTTGAAAAAGAAGACTACAAGTTTGAGGCCAGCGGAAATAGATGGTCAGACCCCTAGCTAAAAACAAGGGCCCCACTATACACAGAAGTCCTGGGTTCAACTCCTCCATGTGGGGGAGGGGAGCAGGAAGCTGTTCCAGACAGGCACAACAAGATGGCAAACTACACACAATCAAATTCAGGCCACTACATGTCAGGCACATATGAAAGTAAATGAAGATGGTTTCACTCCTGACAGTCTCTAAGTTGTTGGTAAGTAGCTATCATTTCCAAGGCTAGACTGTAAAAGGCACTACTTCCCCATGTATGCTGAATTGGTTTGCACTCTGAGTTGTGAAAATGCTGTGGCAAATCAAAATAAGTGCCCTCTACTCAAAATGTTTTGGATTTCAGACTATGGAGTGTTTACAGTAAACTCGACCCAAAATCTGAAACCTTTTTGATTATTATGGCGGGTAGTCAGGAGGTTTCAGAATCTTGACCATTTCAGGTTTGAGATCTGTTAGTTCAGACTATAAGACCAACTATCCAGACACCTCACATCCTCTAAGAAACCCAAGCCAAATGTAAACGACACTAAAGAGCTATCCAAGTGGCAGTTCTAGTTTTCAAGGCTATCAGACACAGGTTGTAAATGAGGGGACTTTCTTACAAGGCTCTCCTCACCAGCCCCCTTACTTCTGAACCCGTCCAGCTGGGGTCCCAGACATCATGGAACAGACAACCCATCCCTTGCGGTCTATCTGCATACCTGAGGCCACACAACCCACAAGCATAACAGTTGTTTTTGCACTAATTTTGGGGTAGCTTCTTCTGCATCATGAGTAACAACTATAAGCAATGTGGTTCTCTATGACTCAGTCTCTCCCTCTGAGAAATAAAGATAAATATCCCCTTCTGTTATAAAGGAAGAAAATGTCAAACTTATTTAGCACCAGTACTTCCAAATAAACGCTAACTGGTGATGCTGTCAGACAGAGATCAGACGGCCTTTTATATACGTATTCTTGAAGTATTGTAGATACCAGTGATAAATGAGAAATCATGACACAAAATCAATTCCTGCTACAATACATTTTATCAAAGCACTCTCTAAAATAGCATCTTCACTGGCCAGCAAAACTTTAAATATTCCTTTAATGAGAAAAGCAGATATAAGAAATTAAAACGGTTTTCATATCTTAAAGTATTAAAACTGCAAAAAAAAAGCATACTGGCTAGAATTTAAATACAACAATTCAAACAAGACCAGACTTTATAGCAATTTCTGCATTGCACTCCTGTTATCATTCAAAAAGAAATTTTGTTATTGTTTTGTGCCAACAGAGAATTAGATAAGGCTCTCTGGTGTTTGGGACTATTTAAATAACATTAATTTTACTTTTTAGCATTATTATAATGCTATGTGTGCACAACTTGAGGATGGGTGTGAGCATGTAATGTGTATGCCGAGGTCAGGGCCAACTCTGTAGAGTTGTTCTCTTTTCATGGGTTACAAGGACAGAACTCAGGTAGCCAGGCTTGGGTGAGCTTCTTGCCAATAGAAAATTACATTAATTTTAAGCTTAAAAAATGTTTATTTTTATTAAGACAAACACACAAACAGTACATAGCAAGCACAAGTAACAAAGACTGTCTTTAAATTTTATTGAAAACAGGCATAAATTTTTATAAATTTTAAAATCTGACAAAGCCCTCTTCTAGAAGCCACACCACGTCACTTGCTGTGATACTGCAAATGTACAAAGTCCTTCTGGTCCTTACCTCTTATTAATATCAATGATATCCCCCACTGTCAGTACCAGTTCGGCCTCATTTTGTGGAAGGTAGTCAAAAAGAACTTTACACTGACGCGTTTTGGTCTCTAGAAGAAATCATTTAAAAAATATGGTAAAAATATTATTTTGTAACTAGCAACCTTTATTCAGATACCACAATTATAGTTACAAGTGTGTAAAAGGGAAAAACAATTTAAACAAGCAATCACAAAACAGCACTGGGTGATTTTTAACATGTCTCACACAACACAACATGTTGGCACCTCCAGATAAAGTGTAAGGGTTCCAGTATAGAAAATGGGTACACCTGATCCCTTCAATTACAACACAAGCAAAATATCCACAACAACTTTTAAGACTACAAAGACATTCTGACAATACAATTATTGTAGGCAAGTCCCTCCCAGTGGTAATTTTCAGATGACTTCTTAATCAAGGCCTAGGAATATTTAAAATGTGCTACTTTAAGGTGACTGTTGAAGGGAAGGCAAGATGGTTGCGCAGAAGTACCAGCACACGCGCTTGCTCCTTCCAGAGAATAGAGGGGGAGGGGAAAAAGAAAGAAAGAGGGAGAAAGGCAGGCTGGCAACAGGTAACAGATGTACAGATGCACATTGAGATGAAAAACTGGCATTCAACCACAGAAAAAACAAACGCATTGTAAAGTCCCAAGCCTTGAGACAGCTGCATTGTAAAAGAAAAAATACTCCAACACCCAGGTTCCTGGCTCAGCAGCTTGGAACCCTTTCCCTTCTGGGATAAAAGTAGAAAGAAAATCAGAAAACTATCAAGCACAGACATCGACACTCCTGCCCTACTTGGAAGTTTTATAACCCTGGAATGCTTACATTCTAAAGAGAATCTGAATCTATCCACTAGTATAGAGTTAGAAGAAGGATTTCATCCAGCGATTCCCAGGATTAGTAACCCGGAGGCCTTCTTTGAGATAGAATCTTGAATCCGGACTGCCATGTTTCAGTGGGGCCAGACATCCGGACTGCCATGTTCATGTGGGGCAGGCACTGACCTCATTGGAAAAGACACCAGACACAAAATCCACCAACAGAACCTACCCTGAGAATCAGTGTAGGGATGCAGAGTGCAGACGTGAAGGTGATTAGCCACAAAAAAACAAAATCATTAGCGAGCCACCAACTGAGATAGGTAAGGGTATAGTTTGCCACAAGTAGATCCTGCTCAGCTCTCAGTTCCACACAGAAGTTCCTAACTCTGACAAGATGAAGAAAAGGGCTCCTAGACTGTATTCTCAACACACATAGGTGTTTTGGGGCAGTTTCAAGCAATGGCATTGCACCATCATAATGCTACCCAACTGGTCCACAGAGAAATTGGGTCTGGATGTGCTCTCTGTACTTAGAACTAAGAGGAATTTTGCACAGCTCCAGTTGCAACCATTCCAGCAATATCCCTGGTAGATAATGATTTTTCAGAGGAAGAAAATCATACTCAAAAAAAGAACTAATATGAAATCTAGGAAATGATGCTCATTGAATCAAACAGAATCCATCCAAAAACTTCAACAGCAGACTTAATAGGGAAAAAGAAATAATATGAGAGCTTGAAACATCTTTTTGGAAATAACATATTTGTATAAAAATATAAAAATATCCCAAGCAAGCATGCACACCAGGGGAGGGGACCTAAGGTCCCACTCTTGGACAGGTATGCCTACAGCAGAACAGAAGAATATATTTCTGCTTCCATTACAACTACATGTGTCCTATGTATCAGGCTTCACAATTATCTTGTACAATCACACACTCCTGTTAAGACTAGGTATCAGTGGCACAGCGGAAGTGTTGTGATTTCTGTTCTAACCTTCCTAGAAGACCATTGGACTTGTACCCACTGCCTACTCAAAGAACAAATGTTTTGGACATTACATGCTTACTACAACTGCATACTCAAATAAAAGAGGCAGTATAAACAGTGCCTGAGGAAAACTCTATAACCTAGGGACTGCTCTCCAACTGGAGGTAAGAGTTCTACACAGTACTCTACCACACAAGGCCAGGCCTGCTACAGCATCTCTACTCCTGTGGCACCAGCAGAAGTGGGTCTCTCCAACTCCAACCTCAATAATCAAACCCAAAGAAACTCTCAGGAGTAAAGTGAAAGTATTATAGTAATCAGTTAGAAATAAACAAAGCACATTCTAAAAAAAAAAGCTAAATATGCTGAACAACATGAAATTCAAGATAAAAAATTTAAGATAGTATGCTGTTGTTGTTTTAAAGCTTAATGAGATCCAAAGGAATAGAAATAGAATGATTAAGTAAACTTGGAAAAACAAGGCAATATATGATTAAGAAAATCATCAAAAAAAGAACTAATATGAAATCTAGGAAATGATGCTCATTGAATCAAACAGAATCCATCCAAAAACTTCAACAGCAGACTTAATAGGGAAAAGAAATAATATGAGAGCTTGAAACATCTTTTTGGAAATAACATATTTGTATAAAAATATAAAAATAAGAATGAAAAGAACATGAAAGACTGGAGGATATCATTAAAAGATCAAATATGTGTGTCATCAACATATTCAAAATTTTAATAAGGACAAAGCAAAACAAATGAAAACAGCAGAAATTTTCTCTAATTTTGGGAAAGGCATGCACCATCAGGGACAGGATTTTTTTGGGTCCCCCCACCCACCTCTGAGACAGGGTTTCTCTATAGCTTTGGAGCCTGTCCTGGAACTAGCTCTTGTAGATCAGGCTGGTCTTGAACTCACAGAAATCCACCTGCCTCTGCCTCTCAAGTGCTGGGATTAAAGGTGTGTGCTACCACTGCCCAGCTCAGGGACAGTATTGTTATATAAATCCCAACAGCCAGAGAAGATCCTCTCTACAATGTATGATAGTCAACCTGTCAAAAGGACAGCCACAAGAGATCACATTTAAGGATAATCCCATTGGACTAATTATCAACAGAAACCCTGAAAGCCAGACAAGTGTGGTAGGTATGGTGAGTGACTGGAGGATCAGGAGTTCAAAGTTAGGCTAGGGTACTTAAGATCTGTCTCAAACTAAAACAGAAAGAACCAGGAGGGCATCAAATGAAACAGGCTTTAATACGGTAACAGCAGGGATGACTTCAACACCTCACTGTCATGATGCACAGATTATCCAGTCACTAACCAGAAGAGAGAAGTAGAAGCATACAGATTTTCTCAAGATAGAACTAGAGAAAACTGGAGTAGACCCTTGTCTCAGCGCCTCCCCCTCCTTCAATGCACGTTAGCCATTAATGGCTTTGGGCAGTGGATACAAATCCCCTGTTCTCTCCTGTATCAGGCAGATGGATCCATCCTTTGGGTTGACTCTCTTGCTTTTTTTCTTTGAAAATCAGTGATGCTGGGGCCATCAAGATGGCCCAGCAAGTAAAAGTACTTGCCACCAAAGCCTGGCAACCAGAGTCTGATACCCGGAAATGACACAGTGAAAGGAAGGAAGTAACTCTTCTGGCCTCTGCATATGTGCTATGTCACACATGTAAGTAAACAAACATAATAAAAATTTGAAAATGATGTTAGACAGTTCATTTCTGAACTTCAAAAAAAAAAATCAAGTCAGCTTTTTCTTTAAAAATCTACCGCCTAGATCTCCAGGTAGATGCTTATATTTCCCTTTTTAGACAAATACATGCCCTTTCTGCAAGTTAGCTAAGGAAGGGGACAGAGCTAGATAAGGAAGACAGACATTCTTATTTTGGATCAAATAATATACCGTTATATGGTTAATGTGTTATTATCTTTATCCCACTTACCTTGGGAAGTATATAACTTAGCTATTGGGAATGGTGCTGCTTAAATACAAGTATATCTATTTTTGCACAGCTGTTTCAATTCTTTCAGATACACTGTCTAAGAATATAGCTGGATTTATGGTACTATTATTTATTGTCTGTGACAGGGTCCTAGTTGAAATCCAGATTTACCTTGACCTTAGGATCCTCCTGTTTCTGCCTCTCAGTGCTGGGATTATTTTTAGCTTTTTGAGAAACTGCCACTCTCAAAACAGCTGAACTAATTTACATAACACCAACAGTGTACACATCCTCCTTTTTTCCATGTTTTCATGGTTTTCTTAACAGACATTATAAATAGGATAAAATGGTAACTTGCTATAGTTTTGAATTACTTTGGTATGATATAGTTTTGCATACTAAGCATTTTTCTTTAATTACTTTTTATGTATGGGAGGGGGTGCTATAGCATGCATGCGAAGGTTAAAGGACAACATGTGGAAGTCATTTCTCCTGTGTGAGTCTCAGATATCAGCCTCAGGCTATCAGACTTGGCAGGGTCTCATGTGTCCTACAATACCCTCCAACTTGCTTCGTAGTCAAGAATAACCTTAAGCTTCTGATCCACCCCCAACTACTGAATTACAGAATTATTAATTTTTGTATGTTGTCTTGCTTTTTCTCTAGATTTTTCTATGTCATAATATGAAAGCAGGGATAATCTGACTTTCTCCTTTCTTGCTCATATGTCTGGTATTTTTCTCTCTCTAACCTAAGTGTAGCTCTAGCTACACTTCTATCACTATATATATACTAAAAACCATGAAAAGCCCTCCATCCCTTACCATGAAAGTCTTATCACACTTGACCTGTTCCTGACCTTACAGGAAATGCTTTCAGTCTTTCACATTCAGTACACTGACTATGTATATAGCCTGCAGCACAATGTGGTTTTCTGTACCTACCTTGTCCAGACCATGAAGGGATGCTGAGTTTTAGCCAATGTTTCCTCTCCATCTATTGGGATGATAATATGGTTTTTGTCTCTCATTATATTTATGTTTATTGATTTGTAGAAGATAAAAACATCTTTGCATCTTTGGAAGGAAACTTGTCGTGCAATCTGTGGCACGCCTGTTAATTTGAATTTGCTAGAATTTTGCATAATTTTGCATTCAAAGACATTGGGGAGTATTTTCTTCTTTGTTCTGCTCTGTTGGGTTTTGGAACCAAAATAATGTTGACCTTACAGAATCAATTTGGAAGGGTTCCCTCCCTCTCAATTATATGGAATTGCTTGAGAAAACATTGGTGTTATTTCTTTAAATGTTTGGTTACTTTTAACAGTGCAGCCTCTTCTGGTCCCAGGCTTTTTTCTTGCTTGGTAAATTACCTGGATTTCTTTTTTATATTTTCTTGAATTTTGGTAGGTCACATGTGTCCAAAAGTTTTTCTGGACATAGATTTCACCTGTATTGTGTGTATGTACTCTTTTATTACTTATACCAAAACTGAGAGAAACTATGGTAGTTTGAATGAGAACTACTCCCCATAGGCTAGAGTATTTGAAGAATTGGTTTCTAGCACATGGTACTATTTGGGTAGGTGTGGCCTTACTGCAGGAAGCATGTTGGGGGTAAGGGCTCACCCCAATTCCAGTTAAATGTCTCTGCTTCACGCCTGCAGTTGAAGATATTAGTTCTCAGCTCATATGTTGTCTCTTTACAGTGCCACAGAATTAAAATGTAGGGTGTTAATAATGGACAGAGATCATAATAACTCTTTCAATGATCTGGAAATTCTCGGAACACAGAAATTGCATACAAAGGTGCAACTGTGTGCTGTACATCTCTACTACGTGGCTAGTCTCCAAGAAGTGCAGTCCAGGACCACTAAAATGGCTAAGACTGTCCAGGTGAAAGTAGGACGGGGATGGACAAAGATTACTTCACTATCACATTTTCTGGAACACAAAGAATAAAAAAAAAATTTAAAAAAACTTTAATTGGTCTTAGTATCAAGAAAACTTCATTGAGGGGGCTGGAGAGATGGCTCAGAGGTTAAGAGCATTGCCTGCTCTTCCAAAGGTCCTGAGTTCAGTTCCCAGCAACCACATGGTGGCTCACAACCATCTGTAATGGGGTCTGGTGCCCTCTTCTGGCCTGCAGGCTTACACAGAGACAGAATATTGTATACCTAATAAATAAATATTTTTAAAAAAAAAAAGAAAGAAAACTTCATTGAGCCAGCAAGGGTGGCGCATACTTTTAATCCTAAGAACTGGTTAAAAAAAGCAGGCAGATCTCTGAGTTCGAGGCCAGCCTGGTCTAAGGAACAAGTTCCAGGATAGCCAGAGCTACAGAGAAACCTGCCTCAAACAGAACAAAACAAAACAAAAACAAAACACTTTTTCTTCACAAAAATGTTTTCTGATATAACCTTGTGCTATACTGACATGGAAAATACACTGTGACAATAAGGGGCCTGTATGAAAACTAGTAACCCCCTTACATTTACAGTTCAAGGGGGAAACTTCCTTATTACCAATCATTTAATACCACAGGGAGTTACAGACCAAAATTTTAAAGATACTATAATCGCAATAATCTCAGGTAAGAGTGTTTAAACAATTGTGGTCTGGCAAAAATTACTCATCAGGTAAAGGCACATACCTCCAAGCCCTATAACTTTAGCTTGATCTACAGAATCCATCTAATAGAAAGAGAAAAACCAACTCCTACAATTGCTCTCTGACTACATACACACTATGGCTCACACACACAGGATGGATGGATGGATGGATGGATGGATGGATGGATGGATGGATGGATGGATGGATGGAAGAATATGTATTTTTGCTAGGCAGTAGGTGGCACACACCTTTAATGCCAGCACTTGGGAGGCAAAGGTAGATCTCTGTGAGTTCAAGGCCAGCCTGGTCTATGAAGTAAGTTCTAGAACAGCCAAGTATTACACAGAGAAACCCTGTCTCAAAAAGAAAGAGAGAAAAGAAAAAGAATATGCAGAATATGCAAAAAATACCAATAAGCTGAACTGTCCCACATGGAATTTAATGGGATTTTTTTAAATAATAAAACCTTTAGTATCCATTGTCATAAAAATAATTGTTTGTACATGTTTAATGCTTCATACTTGGGGTTTTTTTTTGTTTTTTTTTTGTTTGTTTTGTTTTGTTTTTCGAGACAGGGTTTCCCTGTAATTTCTAGAGCCTGTCCTGGAACTAGCTCTTGTAGACCAGGCTGGCCTCGAACTCAGAGATCCGCCAGCCTCTGCCTCCCGAGTGCTGGGATTAAAGGCGTGCGCCACCACCGCCCGGCCAATGCTTCATATTTGTAAATGGCATTGTTGCCTCTCTTTTCCTAACTGAAGTTTTAAAAAAACTCAAGTAAATTTAAGTGAGCTAAAGTCATAAAAGAGATCAAGTTTCTAAAATTTAAAGTACGTTGGCACAATAATCCTATGGACACAGTAATGGCACATATACCTTGGTGGCAACCAACAGCTTTCTAAGGACTTACGACCCATTCAGCTGGAGGATTACCATGTCTGGTACTGGAAACCTAACTACTCAGTACTAATGAAACCATGGTTTTTGGAAGAGATCTACAACCACTAATTTACTAAACAAACATAATCCCTAACAACAATCTATAAACATCTGTCTTAATACCCACAGGTAGGTGTGGTCTTCACCTTTCATCAAGGAATCTTCTTTGCAACAGATGAAGACCACTACAGAAAACCACAACCAAACAAAATGCAGAGCTGTGGAGCCCACTCCCAAAGGATTCATATATGAACCACTCCAGAATCTAAGGCTCTGGAAACATTGCAGAATAGAAGACAAAAAGATTATAAGAGCCAATCAGAATTAGGGAATTCACTGGGAGACTGTGTCTCCTACTAATATCAGAACCTATAACACATGAAGTCTCATCAGTATGACCACCTAAATATGAGCTGTACAAGAATTATACCAACAAACATGCCAAACTAGATCGGAAAAAGCCCATGTGGCCTCAAGCCTACACAAATTACTCAGGCAACTGAGTAATTCTGGGAGCAGGAGAGGTAGTCCTCCCCAGGGAAGAACACACTAATAGGTTGACTAGTATCAAATGGTCAGACCTGAAAATATACATACAAGTAGTATTATGTGAACTCTGCAGGTTCTATTTAGCAATATGTATGTACAAGCAAATATATCATGCATGCAATAACAATTAATGAAAAAAGAGACCATGAATTTGAAGGAATCGGAGAGAGGTATATGGAAGGGTTTGGAGTAAGAAAGGGAAGGGAGAAATGTTGCAATTAAATTACAACCTCAAAAATAAAACAAAACATAAGATATGCGGGACTAGGGAGATAATTCGGTGAGTAATAGTGCTTGTTGCTCAAGCCTGGCACCCTGGGCTCAATCCCTATGGCCCATATAAAACTGGGAGAGAACCAACTCTACAACATGTCCCCTGGCCTCCGCACTCAACATCCACATACATAATGAATAAAAAAAAATTTTCAATAAAATATGGTACCTCTCTTGATCAATTTTTTCCCTAACTTATTTATAAACAAAAAACTTTCCAGAGCAGGAGGATCACATATGAAGTCAACATAAGCTACTGGGAAAGACCCTATTTCAAAAGAAAAAGAAAAAAAACTTATCAAGACATTTCAGACTAGCAGATACCTCAACAATTAGTAAGTACTATTAAATACAATCAATGTGTCAACCATTCAGAGACAGTAAGAGATAAGCCCGATATCTTCATTTACAGTTCCTGTATATGGCTACCAGCTTACTCATGCTGGATTATCAATGTTACTGAATCAACATGAGCAAGTACAAAAACTATGTGTGCCAATGCCAATCATCAGTTCATGAGAGTAAATTAATTACTGCAGTTGGCTGTAGAAGACTGAACACATCTCCCTGAATTTATGAGCAGTCATAACTAAGTAGGAAAAGAATTGTTTACATACTCTTCTTAAGGGTTTTGGTTTGTGGATGTGGCTGAATTCCTCCAGCTGGAAGTCCATAAGTGCTGATTCGCTGTACAAGACTGGCTACATTTCCATGCCTTTCCCGTTTGATGGGCAAATTGTTATCCTTGGGTTCCGTCTCTCGCTTAATTTCCTATAAAAAGGCAAATCAGTAAAAGAGAAAGATACTTAGGTATGTCTTAACCAATTTACATCCTTAGACATATTTCTGTATTTTTTATGTAGCCAAGGCTAGCCTAGAATACACAGCAATCCTTCTACCTTAGCTTCCCTACTTTTTGCTTCTCAAATGTTAAGATGTCAAGACATAGCTACAGTGATTACTAAATAAATCACGGCATAACTCATTTTTAAGCTAAAGAATGCAGATCATTTGCCAAGCATGGCATAGTATAAGTTTACATCTTATTGAAACTGGAGAAAGGGTAAAGGAGAGTTTCAACCTACCCTCACTAACACACACAAGAAAATCCTGAAACACATAAACCAAGTAACACAATAGTTTTAAGTCCAGAGTATACAACTTCTTTCTACAAAGCACTATATACTAAATATTTATGGCTACCAGGCCATACAATTTCTTTCTAGTATCAGTTCTGTTATATGTAATCAAATGCAGTTACATACCTAAATAACTAAACCCAGACATATTCTAAAAGAATTCATGAACCTAAGTTAATGGGCATGGTGGTCCACACTTGCAGTCCCAGCCCTTGGGAGTTAAGAGGCAAGAGAATCAGGAGTTTAAGTCCTCGTCTAGTACAAAGAGACTACAGTGAGTTCAAAGCCAACATGACTATGTGAGACTCTATTTCCAAGAAAACGGGGGAGTGGGGAGGTAGCGTCTTTTAATTTTCACATATTTTACACATAATTTAACATTTTCTTAATTTTCCCTCATCCAATCATAAAAATCTTAGCCAGTAACCTTACAACACAGGTCTTGTACAAGCCAGTGACATGTAGATTTTACCTTACAGGTTTTAACTTAATGGCTCCCTGCTCTAATTCACAGGTATAATAAAATGAATGCCAGGTGGTGGTAGCACACACCTTTAATCCCAGCACTCAGGAGGCAGAGGCAGGCGAATCTCTTAAGTTTGAGGCCAGCCTGGTAGAGCAAGTTTCAGGACAGCCATGGTTACATAAAGAAGCTCTATCTTGAAAAATCAAAATGAATCATCTTGGGAAAGAGTATGGAATTTTACTAGAAGAAACAAAAGACCACATAAACATGAAGTCATGCTATGTTCAATGATTAGAAGCTCAGTATGAGAGGCAGCTCTAGAGGTCGCCTCAGTCCACCATCACCCTCTGTCCCACCATCCAAAGTTACAAACTTTAGTTTACCTTACATAAATTTAGCAATGGAAAGGCAAATAAGGGTGACTTCACAAGTAACCTCAGGGCTGGTGAGATGACCCAGTGGGTAAAGGCACCAACCACCAAGCCTGACAACCTAAATTTAACTCTTACACACAGTTGGAGGCTAGAACTGACTCTACTGTGACAAGTGAGTAACAGGGCAAGGCACAGGGAAGGAACATAAAAGATAGAATGTGAACAACCTGATTGGAAGACAAAACAGAACAAAACCCCTGAGAAACAAAGGTGACACTACATATAGCTGAAGCATGAATATGAAGAATTCTTAAGAGTCATAAAGACTAAGAACGAGGTTGAAAGGTTGACGATACAAGGCTCTGAAATATACTACAAAGAATGTGGGACATTTTCACAATGCAAGAGATCAGTACGTGCAGTATAACAAGCTTACAGCAAGTAGGTACAACTGACAATGAATGAATATTCCCTGAGTCAATGACAAAACAAAGTTTGAAAGGTTCAGAAATATTCAAAATACTAAGAATCTTGAAAATTCATCAGCTCCAATTCAGATGACACCCAAATTCCTGACTTGAACAACTCTCAGATGGTGCTGCCATTCACTAAGCAACGGTTTCTGGCGAATGCCTACTCTTACCCAATAACAGAGCTCCACTTCAAACTTCAGTCAACTCTAGCTTTTGTCTACTCTACGTGTGTCTGTCTTTCAACAGAGATCACAGGGACTAAGGAGCTAAAGAAAAATCCAAGGCAAGATCCTGGTACATATTTTAGTGTTCCCATCAAGTTGCAACTGAATTTCTTCTTCTTCCTTCTTCATAATAGTTACGTCACAGACTTCCCTACTAGGGTTGAGATCATGGGATTCCCTGTTCTGTTATACTTACAGGTTTCCTCAATGTATACACTTCTCTTAGCTACAGGATCTCACTTTCTTGTTTTCAGGACTATATGTCTGATGTCACTCAATCTTGGTCCACTTGCACTTCTGTCACCTGCTATATACATATAACCAAACTTAGATGCCTTTTTCAAAATGGAGTGGCTCATACTCATAAAATTTTGGGTGTCCCTACTGCCATGAGTTTCCTATCAGATTAAAGCACTTTTGTTTTTTGGGGTTTTTTTTGGGGGGGGGGGGGGGGGGGGAGTGTTCCGAGACAGGGTTTCTCAGTAGCTATGAAGCCAGTACTGGAACTCTATACACCATGCTGGCTTCGAACTCACAGAGATCCGCCTGCCTCTGTCTCCTGAGTGTTGGGATTAAAGGTGTGTGCCACCACCACCCAGCCAGATTAAAGCACTAACACTAGACACACACAGTAGGTTCTTCTGATTTTAAGTCATATATTTTCCTTTTTTTTTTTTGAGACAGGG